>NW_027130724.1:8947500-10147500 GCF_026122565.2 Emydura macquarii macquarii | reverse complement strand
TATTCCTTTTATTCTGAGCTTACAATATGTTTGCATTGCATTTTAAGTTAAATGAATGCTTCACATCACACTATATTCTTGCCATCCCAAACCAGCATGACTCCATATAAAATTGATTGTGACTTTTTTTTCCCCCTCTGCAACAAAATGCTTACTGCACAATTAAAAGTTAGACACTTATGCACAGGGCAAGATTGCTTAACTAAATAGTATACATGAGCAAATTGCAAGAGTGAACTTCAGAACCCAGGAAAGAAAATGTATGTGAAAATCACATGGTAGCCCTCATAACTTGGTGATATACGAGCCACATTCTCCATTGATCTACACCCATGCAACCACACAGGCCTCCATCAATTTCCACAGTGGGTGTAAATTTAACATAAAATCTGGTGCAATGGACCTAACCATTGCTTCTAGCTAAGGCGCCACAGGAGGGTTCTTAAGACTCTTGAGAAATATGTCCAAAACACTAATAAATTCTCCCTACAGACCTAAGGCCCAAAACAGGAATCCTCCTCCGGGTCTGACTGGAAGACAGACCCTGTAAAAATGGTACACTACTTACACAATATGCACAATCCTACTTACACAAAAACTATGCATCATGGGTAGGCTTGGAAAAATCAGGCCCACGGACAGGGGGAGGCCAGGGGAGCAATTGCCTGGCAATTTAAAAGGGCCTGGCGAAGGAAATGATAGATACGTATCCTCTCCTCTACACATACACTTTCCCCTGAGGTTCCCGCCGCTTGCGCTCTCCACCCCTCCCCTGAGCCGAGCTTATTTATTATGTGCCATGCAGGTTCCTGGGTGGCTGAGGAGGTGGTATCCGCTACTCAACTTCCCTGGGTTCATCAGTAATTTTCCTGGGGAGTCCAAGGGACCCAGGAAGCTGAGTATGCATGGCACATAATAAATAATTAAAAACTTCTGGCAGAAGCCCACTCGGACCTTAGCCATCCCTTTCTAGGGGGGACATTGACTGTTCTCTGTCCTGGGGCCCAGAATTGCTGTTGGTGGGCCTGGGAAAGATTGTCAATGCCCATTTCACTGTACAGACAAACTGATGAAAAATATCAAAACTTTACAGATAGGCAAAGAAAGAAAAATGCTGCTTGAGAACTTACTAGAGTTTGATTTAACTATATTGGACATGTATATTTTGACATGCGATGTTGACAATTTGTGTCTGAACAGTTATAAATCTTTAACTTTTTGAATCTCAACATCTAATGTCATTAAATAATTATTAATTGACCTTCCCTTGTCCAAATCATATAATTTCCCACATCTCTGAAAATTTAAAATTGATAAAAAATGGGGAAAAAAATCTTTACAAATAAACGCTGATATCCATCAAAATTATATAAAAAAATAAAACCTGAATTCTGCCATGTCTAATCATGGTGCTGTAGCTGCCATATGTTTAATTTTAGGTGGGGGTAGCATGACCTCCACTCCTCTCAGTTTTCATCAGCAAGAGGGAGAAACAGTGTCTAAATTTGCTGTTTCTGTTTGCCTTTTCTCTCTGTCCAGTCCATCAAAATTCTCAACAATACCCTCATCATTTCATGACTTGACTAACACTACCTCCTTCTCTCTGCATTGACAAATGCACACTTGACAAATGTACTCCAGTCCATTCAAAATGCTGCTTCTAAGATCATTTTCTCAGCCTGTTGCTCTGATTGCATCACCCCTCTCCCAAACTACAACCCTCCACTGGGTTCCACTTTTCCACTGCAAACATGCTTGTTCTTCACCTTAAAGATTGTTCATGGCTGGGCCCTGCCCTATCTATTAATGATCCATTCTGGCCTTCAATCTATGAAACTCTACCTATAAACTCTAATGCATTATTGAGATTTTGCTCCCCACCCTCTCAACAATACCAGTCTGTGGTGCTGGCTCATCAAATTTTCCCCTCAGACATCTTTGCGCTCTGTCACATCCTACCTCTTATGCATGGAAGAAGCTCCCCATAAAAGTCTGCAAAGCCACCACTGGTATCATCTTTAATATTTCTCTCGCACCTGGGATACCTAACAAACACTTAATGACAACTAGGTAGCTCATGTGCTCCAACTGCAGTATATCCCATTCAACATTATCATTTTCCAGCAGCCTTCTCTTCCCCACTCACTGGACTGTTGTATTCATCTGTTGTCTCTTATCATTTGCTTATGCTGTAAGCTCTTTGGGACAGGCTCTGTTGTGTTACATGTGCACTTTGCCAAGTACAGTGGGTCCCTGTGTAGGGACAATCCCAGAATGGATTTGGCCCAATAACACAAAATATCAGCATTTTATACCAATCTAATCCTTGAGAAATAAAAACATGGAAGACTTTCAAGAGGAGGAATAAGGATATACAATTCCATAGATTTTAAGGCCAGAAGGATCCATTATGATCATCTACTCCGACTTCCTGCATAACACTGGCAATATAATTTCCTCAGGTGATTCCTGCATTACACCTATAACTTGCAGTTGAGCTACAGCAGCCAAAGGGATCGGAGATCAGCGCTCCCCTCCCGCTGGCTGTAGCAGGGAGCATGGCACAGTGCTCCACCTGGGTCTATAAGTGCTGGGGTTCCTGCTGGAACCAGAGGGAGGGGAGCACTGATCTCCCGTCTTCCTGGCTGCAGAAGGGACCCACTGCCTAGGGACCCAGCTGGAGCACACGGGGCTACAGGACACATATGGTTTCCTTGCTGCAGCCAGGGGGATGGGAGATCAGCAAGGAGGGAGGCAGTGCATACTGGTGGCACTTCAGGGTTGTAAAAATGGTATCTGTGGCCCTTGAGCCAAAAAGACTGGGAACCACTGAGCTACAGCATTTTTTTTTTTTTAATTTTTTTAGAAAAAGCCAATCTAGATTTAAAAGACTCCAAGTGATGGAGAATATGCCACATCCATTATTATGTGTTCCAATGGTTAATTACCCTCATTGTTAAAAATCTGTCCTTTATTTCTCATCTGAACTTGTCTAGCTTCAGATTCTGTCCATTGGCTCTTGTCTGTCAACTTAAAGAGTCCTCTACTGCCAGAAATCTCTTCCCCACATAGGTACTTATAAACTATGATCAGTTCACCTCCTAACATTCTCTTTGATAAACTAGGCTGATTGACCTTTAGCTTCTCACTATCAAGGCAGCTTTTCCAGAATTCAAATAATTCCTCCTTCAGTTCTTTTCTGAATCCTTTCCAGTTTGCCAATGTTCTTTTTAAAGCATGGACAGCCATAACTGGGCATGGTATTCCACTAAGTGTCCTTAATGCTATATCCAGTGGTAATAACACTTCCCACTTTCTGACTTCTACTAGATATTCCCGTTTATATGTCCAAGGATAGCACCTGCTCTCTTATAGCCACCACACTGCATTGCAAGCTCATATTCAGTTGGTAATACACCATGACATTTATTTTGAGTAACTGCTTTGAAAAATACAGTCCCCTATTCTAACGTCTGACCTCAATTTTTGGTTGCTAGATATTTGACCTTGCATTAGCTGTATTAGAAACCATGTGTTGTTCAAACTAAGTCTAGTTTACCATGTGAACTAGACCACTCTGCAGAACTGAGCTGCCCTGAGTATTTTATTCCTTCACCAAATTGTGTCATCTGCAGCATCTTTACCAGCAATGATTAAATTGCTCTGAGCCAAGAACAGATTCTGACAAGAAACAACCCCACTGGATGAGGATTCCCCATTTCCTTTAATTTTTTATGGTTTGTTATGAAACATGGTCATTTATATGGGTTAATAGACTTTATGGGCCACATTCTAATCTCACTTAACCCAGTTTTACATTGTTGAAACTCTGCTGATTTATGGTTATGATTAACATCAATGTGAGTGAGATAAATCAGACCTTTTGTTTTATTGTGCACTGGAAAGCAGGATATTGTATATTTTGACTGATTCCAATAGATTATACTTCAATTGCATTAACATGGGTAATAAAGAGATACTGGAATGCTAACGGTGATGCAGAATCAAAAGAAAACAGCAAATATGTGTTTTTGACTTGCCTAATACAAAAATGAAAGACAATTGTAGTCATGCTGTTGGTTCTTTAAATGTGAGATTATTGTGGATGATTGGTTGCTTTTTGGCTCACGTACAGCATATCTACTCTTAATCTGTTAAGAACATTAAATAGATTATTTGCTGAGGTAAAACAGCACTTTATTGCAAACAAAAACAGACATAAGAAACAGCAGAAGACATCAGCCTAACAAAAACTTGCAGGAAAATGTTCCACACACATTTAAGACTAGAGATTTTGCTACATATAATTTTTATCGTTTTACTACCTTAATTTCCTCACATCATGTTTTCACTGATGGTAACATACTTTGCATCTTCACAAAAAAGCTCCTTCTACCTCAATGGAGAAAGACACACTAAATGTTCATCACCTTAGGACAGTGTTTAACTCAGACTTCCCCTCAATCACATAACACACTGCATATTTAACTTGCGCACAGATGTGTACCCTGATTATTTGCTAATGTTCCTGAGATTGTAATTAATGTTTTCTATTATATTGTGAGGGAGATTAATATGTTTCCTTATCTGCTGGAGGTAGAAGATGTGAAGAATGTAAGTGGCAAATGGATTGTGTGGGTGTTAAGGCCTGGTACAGAAGTGTCCCATAAATTGACATTTTCTTTTAAATGTTTTCATTGGGTGATGGGGAAAAGCGGGATGTCACACTTACTCAACCTACAGTGTTTATTGATATAAAAATTAGCTCAGTGAAAACCAGCGCAGTCAACAAATCCAACCAAACAACATGTCAGGATGCATAAGGAAAATACTGAAAATGTTATGTCGTATAAATCAATAGTATGCTCTTACTTATATGCTTTCCCTATCTCAAAAGGATATAGCAGATATGGAAGGCATTCAGAGATAGATGATGAAACCTGAAGCATGGAAAAACTTCCATATGAAAAGGGATTGAACAGACTGGAACTGGTTAACTTACATAGGAGTCAGTGTCAGAGATTTAGGACAGAGTTATAGAAAATAATGAATAGTACAGAGAAGGTCAGCTGAATACTTCTATTTACACTCTTAAAATACAAATGCAAGAAGGAATTCCATGAAATTAAAAGGAAGCAAATTTAAAACTGACAACAGTGTTTCCTTTTATCACACTGCATAATTAATCAGTGGAACTTGCTAAAAGAAGATATCACTGAGGTAAAAAACCGATTAAAGAGTATCAGATGTTATATGGATAAAGTGAACAACCACATTTACATTAGACACTAAAAAAAAAAAAAAACCACACAGAAAGAATGTAAATCCTTGTGCTTCAGGAAGCAGCCAACCTCTTGCAGGCATAAGGAAAAAACTTCTCATAGGAAACTGTCCATTATGGAGTTTCTTTCACTTTCCTCAGAAGCATCTAATACTGGCCACTGTTAAAGACAGGATTTTTGATCACTGATTTAATCCAGCCTAGCAGTTCCTGTTACTATCAGTGCAGCCATTACTGATTTAAAAATCAAATGCATTATTAGTAGACGAATGCAGAGACAGAAAGATACTTTATGTAAGTATGAACACACCATGGCACATGCAAATTTGTTTTTTTCCTAAATGAGCTTCAATATATACACCATTAAACCTAGAAGGGATACAAACAAACCAGTAATGAACAGTGTGACATTTCCTGCCCTTTCTAAATTCTGACAAACTGGAAAACAAAATCAATTCTAAGGAGTCTTGGTACAATGAACATCTGTGGCCTGGTTGTTTAACACACGGCTGTTAGAACTGTCCCTTGCACAAGGATATATATAAACTATTACTCGAAGGGTCAAACGTCACAGGATCACGTGTCTGAGAGTTTATATTACCTTGCTGCAGTTAGAGAAAATGCTTTAAAAAAAAAAAATACAGACACTTTCATTGGGAAATAAAACTTTACTGGCATAATCAGAAAATAAGGTCTGTTAATATTGAGATACCATACACTCATTATTCCAGGAAATCTTAACAGCAGTTTTGTAACTTTGAATATAGAATACAACTAAGCAAATAATTTCCTTGTGGATTGTTTTCACATTATTTAAATCCATGATATTTCCTTGTTTTTAATTTATAATATTAATAAAATGTATTAAGTCACATAATATTTTAATTATATGTGCATAATAATCTGTTATTCAGTTGACCTTTATTTATTCTGTAGAAAAAATATTGTGAAAAATATCTGAGCCATGTGATATCAAAAACTATAAGGAAAGTGAAATACAGGATAGTTAAAGTTCCAAGGCATACTGCAGTGTCCATTTGTTTCTCCTGTCCCTTGAGAAGAGTTAGAGGAGACTGAAGCACTAGTCAATATGTTGGGATACAATGTATATTTTGGGCTTCTGCTTCATACAAAGGAAACTGATTAACATTACAAAATCAAATACAAATTTAATTCGATTGATAGGAGACTCAAAACTTGTGTATGGGCATATTTTATTGTTCTAACTCAAAAGAATAAATATTTGAAGTTATGGATGCAAAACAAATTAAAACTAATATTACTGTGTCACTAAAACCATGTTGATTTAACAGTTTAAGCAAGGGGGCTGGTCCAGAAACTCCTTTAGGTGGGTAATCATTATTCTCACATTCATACCATTTACTTTTACTGAAGTGTCCTGAGAGTAAAGATCATTTGCTGAATATGGGTTAGCAGAACGAGACCTAGGATGATTTATAGATTATTGCCAACATGAAAGGGAATAGGTTCAATGTCCAAGAACATAATTATTGCCTCAGAAGCACAGGCCTATCAGATCTGTTGCCCAACCCAACCCCACGCCACCCAGAGGTAGAGACAGTGATGGTTAGCAAGGCAGACATTTTATTAGGCATCTGTAATCATTTAGATATTTTAATATCAAAACATATTCAGAGCCTTAATTTATATTTCCCCATAGATGCTTCCTCTCAGTCTTGCTACCTCATTCAAACCGATTTATTTATTAAGGCTTTTGTTGCAATTTTATATTAAATACATAAAATACATGAACCGTCATCTAAAAAGCCACTGAGGGGAACTGCAAAAATCAGATGCCTGACAAAGATCTTTAAAGTTTGAACAAAACTGCACTGGAAACTTTAAGGATATTTTAAGCAGTTGCTTAAGGCTGAGCTCAGATGCAAGACTCAGTTTTTCAAAGACAGACTAACTGTGCACACACCTTTATGGGCCTCACTGAATGAGCATTTGTGTGGGGTAGATTACAACCTTACATGCCATGAAAACTGGATAGCTAGATACATAAAGAATATTTGCATATGACTGTGCATGGTCCACTGCACATATAAATGAAAAACCAAACAGAATCCTTTTGAACATTGGCCATGGATGCTGGTTAGGGTAAATGGTGATTATTTAACTTGGGGGGGCTAGGTTTACTTTCCCCACTGTGGACTGGCTAATATAGATTTGTTTCGATGGAAAAAACAAAACAGCTTTTGTTCAATAAATGCAGCCCTGCCAAGACTCCCTTCTTCCCAGGGACACAATTTTTTCTGAGAGGTTTTTTAAAACAGTTTTAAGTCTCCTCTTCTTTTTGTGCATTCGTCCAGTGACCTGTATAGAACTAACAGTGTAGGGTTCCTGTTTGTTTTACACCGCCCCAGTTTGGGAGGCCTGTAATCCAGGTCAAATTCAATAGGAGATGGAGACAGACCAGATAAAACCAATTTGTCCGGCCCATTTCAAGCCATCAACTTGCTGCGCCTCGCACTAGACGTCCTGCCAGTAAGTGAAGTTCGAGTCCACACTGGAGAGGTTTTGTTCCCACCGCTCGGGGAGAAAAGCTTTGCTCCGCACTTCACCCACTTCCCCGGGATCCGGGTTAACTGACACCACGAGTCCATAGTTGCAGCAAAATGTCCCCTCGCCTCCCCGGCTCAGCAGCAGCCACCGGCCGCGCCGTGCAGCCTGGTGAGCCAGTCACCCACCGACTGCAAAGGGCAGCGCGCTGCTGCGCTCTTACCTTGTGCCTGAACTCCCGGGCTACCTTTCGCTCCATGACAAGGGGAGCCCCGAGGCAGCGGCGTCCCTCGGGCTCGTTTCCTGCTCCAGGGTAGCAGCCGCTGCGGCTCCGCCTGGTCCCCGGCAGCGGCCAGGGGTGCAGAACCCGCGCCCTGCGCTAGAGGGAGCGGCGCGGCGCGGCCCGGCTGGAAAGGCTGGGGGCGGCGACAGGGCACCTGCCGCTCAGCGAAGTGCCTGCTCACCCCGTTCCGTCCCTTCTCCTCCTCCACTTCCTTCTCTGGCTCGCCTCCCTTCACTCTAGGTAGCCACTGACGCTATCCACAGTCAAAGCGAAAGCGCGGAGACAGCCTTGACACTAACAGGTGCTGAAGCTCCGCTCCCTCGCCCCCCAACCCATTTTTGTAACTCATTACCTTTCCCCAGGCCGGGGGGGCACCCACTCTACTTGCTCCCTTCCACCTGGTGGTTGCAAATTGTTCACTGCCCTCTTGTCAGCCTCAAATATTTAAAAGTCATGAATCAGGCGCCCAAAGCCATAAGATTGGCTTACAAATCATGAGTTTTCTTTTAAAAAATACATTTTGAGAGGTTTTTTTGTTTGTTTGTTTTTTTGCAGGGTGGGGGGTTCTGGGGATTTGAACTTATAGGGTACGGTCAGCCACGTTTTCAACCTGTTCTCGGCACCCCTGTCACAGCATTGCCAACTCTCAGGATTTGATCATAAGTCTTGTAATTTTTGGTGTTTTCCTTAAAGCCCTAGACCTAGGTGAATACTCAAGCAATTATCTCAGCATTTCAGCTTTAATTAAAAAAAAAAAAAAAAAAAAAAAGTATTTAGCCTTTGTACTTATAAAGAAAAGCTTCTATATGTGAATCTCAAATGCTCTAACCCCAGGAGGCAAATAAAAGAGAACCCAAAGTTGGTTTTGATTTGGTTTTTTTAGGGCTGCATTGACTCATGATTTCTGAATGCTTGGGGGTTGTCAATACTACCACAAAGACTTTTAAGAAAAAATAGAAGTTGAGAATCTCTCATAAGCCCATCTCACTGGGAGCTGGGGCTTTAATAAAACCAACATATATTGCAAGACTTCTGATAAAAATCACTAGAGATGACAACACTTGTAATTTTGTTGGAGGAGGCTGAGGGCATGAAGAATCCCGTGAGAGTTTATTGAACCAAAACACTTGAGCAATTTCCAGTCTGAGTTTTAAATCATGGCATTTTTGGTATGCCTTTTAGGCCACATCCTGAAAGGTGTGGAGTGTGTGCAACTCTCTTTGACCACATAAGAGCGAAGAGGCTCAGCATCTTGCACAATCTGGGTGGCACTTTGTAAAGCATTTGTGATCTCAGTAATATTCTTTATAAATGCAAAATATTTTGGGCCTTAATAGCATTATGTTCATAAAACAAATTTGCATCTGAAAAGGCTGATATGATAGAAGCCTCACCTCTGCATCATTTGCTTTGGTGGATTTAAATCAACCCGGCCCCACTCCAAAAACAATTTTTACAGTTTTCCATCAATACACATTCATTTACTTAATAAATATGATCTAATAATACACACTTCTATAAAACAATGTCACAGGAAGTTACATTATTATAATGATGTTAGCCACAAAGACAGCAGAGGTGGTGATGTGGGATTCTGACTGGGGCACTGCAGCAATGCAAATAAATAAATGCTCAGCTTAGATGATCTCCAACAGGGCCGTGGTGTACTGATGGGTGGCGGGAGGGGGCCATAGCCCAGGGCATTGGCCTGGGAGTGGGGCACCCGGGCCCTTCAGCACAATGTGGGAGAGGGTTGGGGTAGGGTGGGGCTCAGCTGGGAGGGGGGGGGGGCTGGGGACCAGAGGCTGGACCTGCAGAGGGATGGGGGCCCATGTTGCTGGTGCTGGGAGCGAGTCCAGACTCAGGCTGACACAAGACTGGGTTAGTCCCCAGCCCCTGGAAGTGCCACTCCCCTTCTGTCTGCTCCTCTGACGCGCCCATGCAAGCAGCACTCCCATCCCCTCAGCCATGTGTGCCTCCCCTCAAGCAGTGCGCCCCTGGGACATCTGTTCAACCCCCCAGCAGTGCGTCCCCCGGCCATCTGTCCCCCCACCCTCAAGTAGCGCCCTCTTCCTAGCCGTGTATTCCTCCCCTCAAGCAGTGTACCCTCCCATCCATTGCCCGTCAAGCAGTGTGTCCCCCTCGGCTGTGTCGCCCCTCCCAGATGTCTCCCCCCCACCAGCAGCGTGCTTCTCCCTGGCTGTGTGTCTCCCCCCCAGCAGTGTGGGCCCCTGAGCCATGCCCTCCCCCCCAACAGCACAGGGCCCCCTCCCCCAGTGAGAAGGAGAGGGGGAGCACAAATGTAAGCATTGACCCCCAGGCGCCAGAGACCCACTGTACGCCACTGCAACAGGGTCAGTCCTAGACCAAATGGTACCCCAGGTGAGGAGCATCTTTGGTGCCCTCCTACTACCTCCATAGTTCTCAAAAAGTCTGGAAGATTCCACAAGATTCTACAAAAGTCCAGAACATTCTAGGAGGTTAGTGAAAAATGAATCCACATACGGAACACCTGAAACATTTTACTTCAAACATTCTATTTTTCCTTTTGTCGCTAACAACAAAAACAGCACTCTGAGCCTGGCACCCCAGGTGGTCACCTGGGTCGCCTGCCCCTAAATCCAGTCCTAGTCTCCAAAATACATTGTATTAAAAACAAGCTGTATTCTTATACCTTATGACATGTGCTATATGCATATAAATTTGTAATTATAACATATATACAGTACTAACAGGAATAAATTTCAGACTAAGACGAGACTAGAGTCAAAATCCTGGTCCCCACTCTGCTCTCTTTGCATTATTCTGGCAGCACAAATAGAGTTGAAACTGATCATATCCAGGAGTGCTAGAACAATTTTTATAGTGGGGGAGCTGAAAGCCATTGAACCAAACTGTAAACCCTGTATATAATGGACACCACTTCAAGCCAGGAGGTGTGGCAGCACCCCTAGTTCCTGTACCTATGACCACATCTCACAAACTGAGAATTCCCCTGGTTTGGGGGAATCCCCCACAGGCATAGGGCTGGCTCCTGCATCACCTCCTCAGCATCCAGTCTGTGTGTGTATGTGTATGTGTGTGGTGGGTGTACGTAGCATGCTGGCAGATGATTTCTTGGAGATGTTAAAAGCTGTCTGAATTAAACCTGGCTGGGGTAAAACCTGAGCACCAGGGAGCTGTAACTGGCTCTCTGATGCTCTCTTCTGCTTCACTACCCCAGCAAAATATAGGCACTGCAGAGGATGTGGAGCTAGGACTCTAATTAATTATATTCAAGAGGACAAGTTTCAATATATGCGCAGCTCTCTAGCAGAGAGACACATTATTTTCCTGAAACATAGACAAGAGCTTGTCACTAATGAAAGCCAACACAGCTGAATGAAGAAGAAATGCACACAAATAGTTGACAAACTATTTGATGCAGTTTATATTATAAGCGGAGCTGGTAACACTGCTTATAGTCAAGGTTGCCTGATACTTTCCACTATAACACTCTATTTTCAGTTGCTTAAAACTTTACCAAACTTGAACTGTTGAAGCTGAAATTTTCAGTGCCTCAAGCTGATTTTTTCAAGTTTCAGCTAAAACAATTCAGCTGTTTCCAAAAATGAGATTAGTGGAAAATATGCTGTTTAGGCCAAGATAAAAAAAAATTCTTACAACTGTTTGAAATGCTTTAGCACCTCCCATGCTTGGAGCAAGGACTTTATATTTGGCAAGAAGGCTTGCAACTTGTACTCTTCCCATGAAAAATCAGCCAAATTAGGGCAAATTATAAGCCTTTGAAAATCTCCATTCTCACATTCTCATTAGAGGCTTTGGGAGTTTGGTGGCTACATTCTCTGAAGATTCTGTATGCACTGAGCATGCACCATAGCAGGTTTTGAAAAGGACTTCCCTGTAATTGTTTCTCTCCACTAGTGGGAGCTGATGTGGTACTGGAGGTACTAGGCATAGAACTGAAAGCAACCTATCTGTCTTGTGCTCTGTTGGCACCCAGCCAAGGTGGAGAAGAAAGCAGCCTGAATCAAATATAGATAGGACAAGAAGCAGACCTGATGGAGGGAGTAGTTGGAACAAAGAGCTTGGAGGTAGGAGACTGGGACAGGGATTTCATGAGTGGGTGGGGCTGGGTGGAAGACAGACTGGAACTAGCTGGGCAAGGAGACCGGGAGCCAGCGGAGTGGGTAAACAGAGCCCACATTGGGAACCAATGAGACCAGACAAGGAGCTGGACGGGGAGACTAGAACTGGAAGCCAGTGAGGGGGAAGAGAGGACTGAGATCAGACAAGAAGTTGGAGGTGGGGGAGCAGGGTAGTTTAGAAGCCTTAAGGAACCTAGAAGACTGGGGTGAAGAGTTTGGGGGTAAAACTGAGATTGGATGGGATCCTGGAGAGGGAGTCTGGGAGTTAAAGTAAGCGGAAGATTGGGACTTAAATCTGGAGTCTGAAGAGAGAGTTTGAGACAGGAATTTGGAAGGTGGAGAGCGAAAGGAAGAGGTCTGGGACAGGCTCAGAAAACATCAGGCCTGGGGAGCACAGGAGCTTAAGGGTATGTGATCACTAGGAAATACTACCTTCCAGAATCTGGGTGAAAGCAAAAGCAATGCACATACTTTACTTTACTGCAGTGTTGTTGTAGCTGTGTTGGTCCCAGGAAATGAGAGAGATGAGGTAGGTAATATCTTTTATGGGACCATCTTCTCTTGGTGGAAGGTACAAGCTTTTGAGCTACACAGAGCCCCCAATTGCCCTCTTCATTTCAAGTGACCACCTCCAATATGCCTCGACCCTTCTCCTTAACAATCTGTCCCACCTCAGACACTCTGCTTCCTCTTCCAAACATGAAGAAGGGTTCTGTGTGTAGCTCAAAAGCTTGTACCTTCCACCAACAAAAGCTGATATTCCCTCACCCACCTTCTCTCTCTTGTACTTTACTTTAGGCACAGTAGTAGACCCAATACCTTCAGTGAGAGTATGCCGGACCAAGGCATTAACATGGTATCATATCAGAGAAATGATTTCAGTGGGAATTAGATGTTTAATCGGCTTAGGCACCTTTGTATATTCTAGAAGGTGCCTCACTGCATCTTTTGAAAAGCTGGCCCCAAGTAAACTGATAGCATGCATTGCAACACACTGGGGTTGTAAATTGCAAGTTGCATCTAACTTGAGAAGTGATTAATATATTTCAGTACAAAAACTTTCATGTCAGATGTTTTCATTGCAGAATGAAGATAGATGTGTGATATTTTAATTCCATCTCTCATGTGACACCTACCACAAATATTCAATTAAAAGTGAAGTAATTATGATAGTAAATTAAACACTATATTTGAAACCACAAGGCCTGATATTTTGATCTTGCTTGCACCAGTTCCACCCCTGCCCCCTCAGCATAGCTCCATTACCTAATTGGGATCAGAATCAGGCCAATGGGTCCTAACCCAAATCTGCTTCAGTACTCTCAGGCTGATCTCATCTTGAGTAATTTCCCTTGTTAGTATCATTTAGGGTTTATTCTCCTCTCACTTGCACTGGTATTACAACAGGGTAGCTCCAATAACTTTAACAGAACTACTCCTGATTGACATATGTAAATCCAAAGAGAACAAAACTTATAGCCTATTTGCTTCCCAGGATAACATTAGACAGGATAACATTTTGTATGAAATAGATGTGACAAAACAAATACAACCAGGCACAAACTGGAAGGAACTGGAATCAGTGAAATTCATTCTGTGAGGAATGCATTCACTGAACTGCGTCCTTTAGAAATTGCTCTAAGTCTTTCCAACTGATAATGCCAAATTGCCTATTGGAAGATCAATCCTGGCCAAATCTACTTCCTTCTGTATGTTATTAGACTGTGCTAATGCCCTCAAAGCCTTGTCAATGATACAAAAAATTACCCGGTGCTGACACTGAGTGTCAGCAATGTGAGCAGCTGAACACATTTTATTTTTAAGCATAGACAAAGGCAAAAATGTATTAAGCATCATTTCAGAAATCATTGTTAAAATCTGCTCTGAGCAGAGGTGCCTCCACCATACAAACCCCTTGTCTTGTCCCTGTAGCAACTCCCAACATCAAGGGTCATGGAAAGGCCACTCCCTCCAAGCACAAGATGCATGATCTTATCTTTCCCTTGTCTCCTACATAGATAAAATAAAATGAAGGGTACCAGGAAGGCCAGCTGGGGAAACTCACTGTCTTTACTATGTCATATAATGCAAGAAAAGAAAGCCACTTGAAATTTAGAGGCAATATGTTTAAAAAAAATTTTTTTAAACATAATGTATAACTTACCTGTGGAACTCACAGCTGCAAGATATTATGGAGGCAAATCTTTTTGTAAGATAAAATTCATGCTTCAGGTGATAAATTGGTCAGGTGAAGTCAGAAAGAGCTTCCTCCCTATAACATGATAATGCAGAATTAGGTGTATCATGGAGGTTTTATATACCTCCTCTGGATCATCTGGTATAGAACTCATTGATGACAGGATAATGGACTTGATGGACTAATGTTCTGTTATGACAGATGTCATGTACTCTGTACATAAGCACATAAAGTACATATACAGTATGCAGTCCACAAACACATCCCATCCCACCTTTTGAAACAGCATGGTTGAGAACTGGTAAGCTATGCAATGGTTCTGAAAGTTCCATTGTATCAATGATAAACCATATGAAAATTTGATTTAATTATTTTTCCTTGTTAGCGTTGGGGCAGAAATTCCTTCTTAACAAATATAGAACACATCTAAATGGGCTTTCTCTGGGTTCCAGAGGTTGTTTGTTGGTCATGAAGAAAAAGTGGAAAAGGTAGGCACTGCAATCACTTTTACCTATATCCAATAGAAAGGTTTCAGTGAAAAAAACCTTGCATACTTTTATAGTTGGTCCCAAAAAAGGGTTGCATTATTTATTTTGTCTGTGTTAACTGAATCATGTTGCTTTTGATCTGTTTTTAGAATTCCCATTGATGTCAGTAGAATCAAAGGCCTTGTGGCCAGTGACAGGACATGGTGAATATGGGGTCCTGCCTTGAGCTGAAGGCAGTGTGCAGCCGAAAATACCGGTTTGGGATTATTTAGAAATAATTATGAGGAAATTAAAGAGAAACCTTTTCCTGTCTGTCTTTCTCACTTTCAATCTCTCCAATGTTTACAGATTGATGGAATTCTTGATGAAAATATCATCAATTTTCCATTATTTCAGTAAATGTTCATTTCATCATTGTTGCAGCAAGAAACACAATCCACAGGGACAAATTACAAAGGGAGAAAAAAAATCTTTTTAATGACTTACTGTTAACAGACTTCCTAAAGCAGTCAGAAAAGGACTCTTTTCATTTGAGACAGTTCTCACCTGGCACTGGCAGTCTCTAAAGCTTCTGTTATAAGATATGCAAACCTGAAGAATGAAGGGGAGGGAGGGGACAGCAGATGGAAGAGGGAAAGAATAAAGAAGGGAGGGAGAGAGAGAGAGAGAAGGGATCAAAAAGAGGACTGATCTAGGAAGGAGGAAAAAGATGGAAGAGAGGAATAGAGGAGTGAGAAGGAAGTAAGAGGTAGGAGAGAGGGGGAGGTGAGTGTGAAAAGTATTTCCACACAGAGGCAATCAGAGTGATGGAGCTCAGGATTGTGAGTTTATAATGAGAAAGGAGTAGAGTTACTAGAGGTTGTGGAAGTCACCAATATCAACTTAGCCCTAGCTATGCTCTGTTTTCTCAGCATTTCTTTCTTCCTCTCTTATTTTGATATTCAATGATAAATTTGAAGCTATGAAACTTACTTTATACTGACCCTTTTATACTGATGCTAGTTAAGCTAATGCTTATATTAAGCAGGGAGGCTTGAAGCTGATAGTGGCAGATCCTCACCTGCCATAAATTCTCAGTAAGTGAGTCTGGTGTTTGAGTTTAGTCATGACAAGTTCTAGCTTCTGTAAATTTTTGTGTGTGGCTGTATGCTCTTATAGGGTAGCAGGGGATTACATTCTTATTTCTGAAATATTAGAATTTCTCAGCATGAAACAGAATGAATTTGAATAACCTGAAAGAAAATTAATTACTAGAAACCAGTTTTCTGAACTTACCACATATCTGGGTGGGAGGAAGTGGAGATTGGTGAGTAACACACAAAACCCACCATACCTTCATGTATATTTACCCTTATTCTCTTTCTGTTAGTATAGGATTGCCCTCTTATAGGAACTCCCCCTCCCATTATGCCTTCCTGAGGTTGGCTCTTTAAATTTGGCAAAGCCAAACAGCTCCAGCTTTAAGTAGCCATTTAGTAACTAGATGCTTGTTGTATCTTTCTCTTTACTTTAAAAATTTTTTTCCAAGAAGCTGGTATATTTGTATTTAAATAATGTGCTGATCAGTTCTCTTAACTGTGAGTTTTATAGAAAACTTCCTGAAAACAACTCTTTATTGATAGTGGATTTATCTGCCTGCTTAGCCATGTATGTATGGCGCATGCTACAAATATGATTTGTTTTTGCCTGAATCCAGCTCTTTGAAATACTACTAGTTTTTAATGGATTCTAGTGTTCAAATTGTTTGTGTAACTGTTCCATCTCCTCTCTGACAAGATTTGATTTTATAGTCCTGTTGCCTTCAATGGGAATTCTACTTGGGTCAGGACTGCGCAACAGGCCCTTATTGTGAATGAAGGAAAGCTCTGGTGATTGGACTCTCTTGTAGCAAGACTTCTCTGTATGTTCTTCTATTTGTATAGTACTTGCCTTTACTTAGGGCATCTGTAGGATTAGAACTGCTGACTGGCTTTTGTTTAATTAGGGTCTTTAATTAAGTAGCACCTGCAATTGTGTGTAAATATTCTCATCCCAGTATTCTGAGTACAGTGCAGCTGTGGGCTCAGGCCCTCATTGCTCATGGTTATATGTAGCATATACATTTAGAAATATGTCTTGTATATTGGAGTGGGTTTTTAGTTGCTTTTGCTCCTGCTATTGGATATCTATGACCAAGTTAAAGATTTTACTATTTTCAAAAGTACTTAGAAACCCTTGAACACATGCACATAAGGAATTAAAGATATGGTGGACCTGAATTTTCCTTAACATAAATAAAAAAAATAAAATGAGTAAGCTTTCAATATTTCCATGTATTTGCCTTTAATAATACTTTCCACTTCTCTAGTACCTTGTATCTCCAGTGCAAGATCAGAGGATCTTGATATTTTACAAGAATTCATTAATTCAAACTCCTCATGCCTCCAGGAGGTGTAACTAAGGTCCGCCTCTTGCTCCCATCAAAACCAGTAGGAAAACTCTCATTGATTTCAACAGGAGCAGGCTTGAGCCCTAAAAGCCCGAGTTCTTGCAATGAACTTCTAGTGCCCAGGCCCTGGTATCTGCATGGATCCAGGTGCAAAATTAGGTCCTAAATGATGTGCTGAGGGTCACAGAGCAAGTCTGTAGCAGAATGGAGAAGAGACTCTACACTACTTACTTCTATTCCTGTTTGACCACTAGGCTGTACTCCCTTTCTGATATTGTTTTTACAAGGGAAGTTTCTGCAAAGATTTGGGGCTAGTCTACACTTAAAACACAATAAACCCACCTAAATGAGCGGCAGTAGCTATGTCAGCAGAAGAATGTTTCCCCATCAACGTAGCACTGTTCACACAAGTGCTTATGCTGGCAAAACTTATGTTGCTCACAGGTGTGTTTTTTCACACGTCCGAGCGACAAAGGTTTTGCCAGCATAAGTGCTAGGATAGACAAGTGAAGTCTCCATCTGGACTGCTAGAACCAAAGTATCCCATAATATTTTTAAATAACACATATAGAAGATGGAGAATATCTCAGAACATAAGAACTGCCATACTGTGTCAGATCCATGTTCCAAATAGCCTAGTACCCTATCTGTGACAGTGTGCAGTACCAGAGCTGCAGAGGAAGTGTACAGAACAGGGCAGTTGGAGTGATCCACTCTGTCTTTCCCTCCTGGCTTCTGGAAGTCAGAGGTTTAGGGTTTCCCTGAGCATGGGGTTGCATTCCTGACCATTGTGGCTAATAATAGCCATTGAATAGCTATCCTCCTGAACTTATTTAGGTTTTTTTTAAAAACCCAGTTACATATTTGGCCATCAAAACATCCCATGCCAATGAGTTCCATAGGTTAATTGTGAGTTGTATGACACAGTTCTTCCTCTTGTTCTTATTAAACCTGCTGCCTATCAATTTCATGTGGGGACCCCAGGTTTTTGTGGGAAGGGTAAGACTGCTCTATTCACTTTTTCCACACCATTCATAATTTTACAAATCTCAGTCATGTCCTTTTTAGTTGTCCCTTTTCTAAGCTAAAAGCCCTAATGTTTTTAGTCTCACTTTGTATGGAAGCCATCCCAAACTACTGATCATCTTTGTTACTCTTCTCTGAATCTTTTCATGCAGTGCAGTGATGGTCACAGTGACATATAAAATAACACCTTACTCAACATACCTGTTTTATGTATATTTGATTTAAATAATGAAGAAGATGCCTCTACAACCTCTAGACACCCAAATATATAACTAATATTACAACATAACTAGGGCTGTTGAATGATTAAAAAATAATTACAATTAATCACGAGATAAAAAAAGTCACAGTTAATCACAGTTTTAGTCACACTGTTAAACAATAATAGAATACCAATTTAAATTTATTATAAATATTTTGGATGTTTGTCTAGATTTTCAAATATATTGATTTCAATTACAACACAGAATACAAAGTATACAGTGTCACTTTATATTAGTTCTGATTACAAATATTTGCCATGTGAAAAAGATAAAAGTATTTTTCAATTCATCTCATACAAATACGGTAGTGCAATCTCTTTATCATGAAAGTGCAATTTACAAATGTAGATTTTTTTACGTAACTGCACTCAAAAATAAAACAAGGTAAAACTTTAGAGCCTGCAGTTTGAAGGATGAAGGAGCATACGAATGTTTAGCATATCTGTTATGTAAATATCTTGCAACGCCAGCTACAAGAGTGCCATGCAAACACCTGTTCTCACTTTCAGGTGACATAAATAAGAAGCAAACAGCATTATTTCCTGTAAATGTAAACAAACTTGTTTGTCTTAGTGATTGGCTGAATAAGAAATAGGACTGAGTGGAGTTATGAGGTGAATTGAAAAAATACTGTTTCTTTTATCATTTTTACAGTGCGATTTATCGTGACATTTAAAAAATCTAGTTAATTTGTTTTGTGTTAATAGCATGTATTCACTGTGATTAATTGACAGTCCTAAACATAAGCCAAACACCATTATTTAGGGGGCTGGGCTAGATGACTCTCTAGAAGTCCCTTCCAGTCCTGCATTTCCATGAAAGTTTGGAATCTTATCTGCTGACCTTGGTAGCAAAGCTAATTTTTTCAGTCCGTTGTAACTGTAGAGTAAATACAGTTATGTGAGAACGAGCTCTTCTATACTCATCAGAGTCAGTCACTAAATTACAGGGGCAGACTCTTTATGCACAAGCTAGAAAAAAACATTTTTCAGCCCCCAGGTGTGTTTCTCTGCCTGGTAGTGAGATAAAAAAAATCACATAGTTTTACTGGTAAACAAGGCAAATGTAGTTTGGATTCACTGACAATGGATGAGGATAGAATCCCTCCAGCCCATATTGCCTAGTCGCTGTGCAGACTAGAACTGCACTTGAGGTCTCAAGTTATTGTGAGGGAGTCACCACCGCAGGGAAGGAGGGGAGGGACCAGTTGGGGGCCTTTGATGGTGGCTGAATTATGATAATTAGAGGAGGAGTCCCAGCGTCCCGGGCTTGGGGTGCTGGTGAGAGATTTGAGCATTGGAGAAGGGACAAAGGGGAAAAAGAGAAGCCAGACGTAGGAAGAGCAAGCGAGAGCTTGTCCTCCCCTTTCTTCTTTCCACCCCGTAGTGCTGTGCGCTCAGCCGCGCTGAGATGTGCCCAGCCTGCAGGTAGGGGAGCAGGCGGCCCGGCCCGGCTTTGCTTTTAGCTAGAGAGCACCTGCCTCCTTCTCCAGGGGAGCTGAGCCTCCCGCTCAGTCCAAGCCGATGGATCCCCACTTCCACCCCAAGTGGCTTCTCTGGCTTTCGCTCTCCTGTGTCTGGATCTCCCCAGGTGAGCTGCGCCTCCGGGGAGGAGGGTTGTTCTGTGGGGAGGAGGGCAGGTTCCTACCCCGACGCCTTGTGTGAGCGCACTTCCAGCTGCCTTTCTCCGGTGGTGGTGGTGGTGGGGGAAAGGGGCCACAGGGCAGCCCCCGGGCGCAGGCGGCACGCGGGGTAAGCGCCGCGGGGGGAAAGGGGGATCTGCGCCTCGCGGGGCCACAGCTCTGGGGAAGCCGGTTTATCTGCTCTGGGGGTGGCGTGGAGGGGAGAAAAGTGGCAGCGCTTGAGTTTTCCAAGCGGCCCCGCGGCTAACCCTGGCTGCTGTCTTACAGCCCTGTCTCCGTGGAGCGCCGGGGCGCAGCTCCCGCCAAGCGGCGACCCTCTGCTGCCCAGGTAAGAGGCGTAAATTATTGGCTCGTTGTCATCTCCGACAGGAGGGGGGGGGGGAGGCTGCGATTTCCCCCCTGCGCCCCCCAGAGCTGCTTCAGCTACCCTGCTGGGGGCGGCTCCTCTGGGAACCCACGCGCCATCCCCCCCTGCCGCCGGCTCCGACTTCCCAGCCCCGGCTGCAGCGACACACCCGGTTTGCAGAGCAGATGGGAGTCACAAGCAGGGGTGTGTGGTGTGGTGTGGGGTGTGTGTGTGGGGGGGAATCACAAAAGCCCCCCAGAGGAGGCGGCGGCCGCCCCTGTGCTCTGCCCTGGGCAGCTGTGCATGACACAGGACGCGCAGAGCAAACTCCTCTGACGGACCGGGTGGGATGGAGCAATGGCTTCGGCGGAGGAGCCCCTGAAACGCCGGCGGCAGGCGCTGCCCGTGACATGGGTGCAGCTTGAGAGCGGCCGCCGCCTCGCAGACTCGAAGCGCAGACTCGCCGTGTCTGTCACGCATGAGTACCGAGGCGCGGGTCAGCGCTGCCGAACAAACCCAGCCTTGTTCTTCTCTTCCCCAGGAACGGCAGCAGTGCAGGGCCGCCGAAAGGGGATCCCACCGGCCCGGGAAGGCAGGTAGGCGAGGCGCAGCCGCTCAGCTGGGTGGGGGGAGACCTCCTCTGCAGTGCGTGGTAGTGTAGAGCTGCTGCACGGCAGTGCAAGGCTATTCCTGTGTTAGGGGAGGGATCCGCCCTCTGAGAGCTTGAACAGCGGCTGTTTTCCATGCCTCCTCCTGGTAAAAAAGTTCTCCTGAGCTCTGAGGCAAACTCAGTTTTCTTGTCCGGCTGTGGCAGCCAACAGCGCTCTCACTGTGGTAGAGCCTCTCACGGGCCTGTATTTTAAAGGTGACCGTGAGCTCTGATTGTCTGGAGCCGTGTTTGTTACTGTGTGGTCCTTTGCCTTTATGATTTATCAAAAGATTAGTTGATGGGGGGATGATCAGACAATCATTTTCATTGTTTTTAAGCCTCCTTTGTGTATTAACCTCACCAGGAAGAGAACAGGTACATAGACTACTGAAGTGTGTTCAGAAGAACACATTTAATATTTCTTCCACTAAGCATATGTAATTGATGGTCTTTAGCAACATTTCATTAATACAGGGCAATACTTTAAGGATTGATGAGTGTTATCATTGCTTCCCACAAATGATGCCAACCTTGGACAATTTATATATTTTAAAATTTAAATATTGTGATAATACTTTGTTCATTGTGGTGCCATCAGTCACTGTACTTGAATCATTTCCTTGGATCTGATGATTCTTTAAGACTGACAAACGTAGATTTCAAATACAAAATATAGTGTAAGCATAATTAAACAAAGTTAAAATTAAAGTTAATTTAATTTAGTTAAAATTTGGAGTCTGTTAAGTTTTGGAGTTTTTGTACTTTAAATCCTTCTAGAAGCATTAAAAGTCTCTTTCCCTATTCCCTGTTGCAGCCATAACAGCAGGATGTCAATAATTGAATCAAGGGAAACAGATAAACTTCAGGGTTAAAACCTCTTATTAACAGTGATTGGACATATTTAGAATTTCTGGGGACAATGAGTTCATTCAGCCTTTAGAACATAATCTTATAGGGTGCAGTGTCCCCTCAATTCAGGAGGAACTGAGCTATGTCCCACAGTGACTGGATCTGGGCCCTTGGTTACTAAAGCAAAGCAGTTAGCTAATTGCAATATTAAATAAAAGTAATGAGCTAACATCGTTAGATTTTAATAAATCAATGATGATTTTTTGTATGCATTTTACTTTGGCAACAGAATAATATCCTGTTCAGCTTGCTGCTGAAGAGCAATTTCCCTTATTACTTTGTATGCTTTTATTTCTTTGATTAGGAAACCCCTCCCCTCCATTTTGCACCCTGTAATCAGGGTTGCAGAGGAGAATCTGATTGTGACTCCACTTTCTCTCCATTGTTTGTATCTTGAAAAGTTCAGTGGAGAGAAAAATATGCTACACAACCACAAACAGGTAATTAAGTCAACCACAAATAAAGTCAAAGGCTTCCTTGCTTTAAAAAAAAATTAAGGGAACAGTAACTGGCTTTTTGTTGCTTTCTATGTTAGACTACTGATCCTAAATCACTCAGCACAATCTTTAGTGGGAAATATATATTTGGTAGATTTAAAAAAAAGTTAGCCACAGACAGCATTTAATTATTGAGATGGAAATTCTGATTAACTTGTGATATTAACAGTAGTTATCCTACCTCCTTTTGAGTCTTCTAAAAGTGTGTTACAAAACTATAAAAAGGACTTGAACATTGAAACTCTTGAGCATGAAATATCGTAAATAATAGCTAGCCAAATTTGAAGGTCATTTTATGTGGACATATTTGTTAGTTATGGTTCGGAACATTGGTCCATTTAGTCCAGTATCTTGTCTTCCAACAGTGGCTGGTGCCAGATACTTCAGAGGGAATGAACAGAACAGGATAATTAATTGAGTGATCCATCCTCTCATCCAGTCCCAGCTTCAGGCAGCCAGAGGTTTAGGGACACCCAAAGCATGGAGTTGCATCCCTGACCATCTTGGCAAATAGCCATTGATGGACCTATCCTCCATGAACTTATTTAGTTCTTTTTTGAAACCAGTTATATTTTTGGCCTTCACTTAACTCCGAGCAACAAGTTCCACAGGCTAATTCTGCCTTGTGTGAAGGAGTATTTGCATTCTGTTAGCTTTTTTGACTGCTACTGCACATTGAGCAGATGTTTTCAGAGAACTATCCATGACAACTCCAAGATCTTTGAGTGGTAACAGCTAATTTAGATTCCATCATTTTGTATGTGCATTACTTTGCATTTATCAACATTGAATGCCATTTTGTTGTCCAGTAGCCCAATTTCATTACATTAATGAAAATGTTTGTCCAGACTTGGCAACATATCTTAATTATAATTTCCTAAAATATTACTCGTGTTGTAAATTGGTGTATAATATGCATAGACGTAAAGCTGTTTTCTTTTATGAAAACTGTACAATATTTATATGCAAAAAGGTCACTGACATGAGAAAACTGTAGGAACTGCTGTTTCAGATTGTTCTTTTGATCTGGAATAAATAAGTGAATTGAATGGAACTGTTTAGGGTGGTAATGTATATTTAGAATAAGTGCTATTGCCAAATAATCTTTTTAAGACAGAGTTAAAATTGAGATAAATTATTCTGATGGAGTGTACACTTCTTATTGTATTTATAAGTGTCTGCTTTTGAAGAACCAATGTGGAAGAATGTTAACTAGCACTAATTCTTGTTAGTTCTGGAATAAAGAAACATGGAAATTTCAAGATGACATGCCAGATATCTTTGTGACGAATGATTAATTAGATTTTATACTTCAGATGAGCACATTCTATACATTGCAATGTAAACTGGCACTGTGTGAAATAAAAACAATCACTTGAATTCTTATTTGTCTAAGAAGCTCTGCTCTTCTGTTTTCTTAAGCATCGGACTGAAGCTGGGTTGGTGGTTGCAATCTGATACTTTGAGTATGAGGAGTGAGGGAACTCTAACAATTCTGAAAGACTTTTTAAAGCCTCAGTTATAGTTCTATGCTGCTACTGTCCTTCCTTCTGCATTGCTTTTAACTGCTTGCAATCAAGGCAGAAGTAATTTACTATTTTGGAAAAATTTCTACTCTGTGAACACCTTTGTTTGATGTTCACACTAGCCTTGACATTTAGTGTTTGATACATTTTGACAGGGTTTAAAGCCTTATATACATCAATAGATTTTGAATAAAACTTAAGGCTAGGGGTGCATTAAAGGTACTTCTATAACAGCTAATGTGAAAATATTCCCTGTTTATAATGGATTGGAATAGAAAATGGAAAAAAAATTGGTTGGTCATTCTGAACCTTGTTTCCTATACAAAATTCTACAGAAAATAGTCTTTAACTAATGGTTCTGAAAATGGGTGTTTGTTTTATTGCATTACAAGCACTGATACTGCATCTGTCACTATGATATCTGACTGTCCCATTAAATATAGACAATCCTTTGTTAACCATATATTTCTTTGGAATCTAGACATTAGACACATCCTCAAAAGCAAATGGACAAAATGATAAAATTGTATCTGCAGTTTTTTCATATCTGTAGATACAAAAATATCAGCCATGCATGAAAGGTAACTTTTTCCTATAAATTGGGCAGTTAAACACCTAACCACGACATACGAAAATTACATTTGCCAGTACATCTCCAAGGCTTTGCACTTGCAAAAAGGTATTTAAAAAATTAAATGCATAATATAGGACTGTGGGTTGAAGCCCCTTTGATTAAATGGTCCTAAAGAATGTTGCCTCTTTAAATTTTCTGGAGGCTGTTAGATTAATGATGGCCAGGGATGAAAGGTTAGACTGTATTTCTAAACTGATTTTAAAGTGCTGGCACGAGCTTCTATTGTTAGATTAAGACTACCATTTCAAATTCAAGGATATGTGATACAGATGCCCACTATGGAAGTAAATGGAAGTTAGGAATGGGGTTGTTTGCATTGTCAATAGTTAAGTTACTTGAGGGGAGGACAGAATGCAATCTACGGAAAGAAAGAAAATGAAGAGATTGTGGAAAGAATGCCCCCCCACAAAAGGGGGGGGCGGGGATTGAAAGGATGAAAGGAATCTAAAAATAAGAATTGTGGCGCAATGGGAATTCCAACAAAGAAGAACACACGTGAATGGACTAGAAACAATGAGAGCCAAAAAGGTAATTTATTGAGAAAGGAAAGGAAACAGGATCTAGAGGTATCTCACTCATAGTAACTTTGCAAACATGGAGTGGAGGGTGGGGCGAGAAAGCAAGACACATTAGAAAGCTTTGCTGCCTAGTGGAGATGACAGCAGAATTATTCAGGAAAAGGGGAACATAAGAAGAGAACCTTACCACAGTTTTGAGCAACACATGATGGAAATTTACAGAGTGGAAGAGAGGTAATGCTTAATTTGTTCCAGGGCTGGCACCTTTAGGGTTGACAGTTCATAGTCCTGTCACATCAGGGCTTGCCACATCATTTATGAAAGTAAAAAAATTGCTTGAGCCCCAGCACCTAATTGTTTGTTTGAGCCCCAGCACCTTTCATTACAAATTAAGCACTGAAGACAGGGACAGATGATGGGTTGCTTTCAGGGCCTACCCCAGAGTTTATTGAAGTTGATGGAAAGGCTCCCATTAACTTCAATGGTCTTTAGATCAGGCCATGAACTTAAAAATAGAATATATGTTTACTTTAAGAAAAGATCTTACATAATTATATTCTGTTAATTAGGGTTATTTTATTTCAGGAGTACAGCACACATGCAATGGTTGTAGTAGTAAAGTCCTAGGTTTTGATTTCTTAGGCTATTTCTTTCTTGGGCTATTCCATTTCCAAAACAGGAAAATGTTTGTACCGAACGTCTTTGTTAAATAAAAGCATTAGGGTGCAGAGGCTATAACTGTTCGGAGGTGGGGGAAGGAGGAGTGTATGGATACAGTTTTTGTTGCTCACATTGGTTTTTTGAAAGCTGTTAGCTATGTTTTTTTGAAGCTCTGTATAATAACTGGATATTAATGTGCTCTGGGCTCTTTTATAAAGAACCCTTTATTCCAATCTATTTAAAATCCTTTAATCCTGCTAAAAAGTTGATGGCACAATATGGCCTTAATCTATTTGACTGCACAGAGTCATTATCTAGGTATGAATTCTACTAAAAAGGTCAGAATTTACTAATGGACTTTTAGGGGGTGAAAAATAGCTTGAACAAAAAATATAATTATTGAAATGAGTTTTTTTCTTGTTTTTGTAAAGGAGTCTGGAACTTCAATTTATATCTCTTCATCTACTACAACATCATCATCTTGGGAAAGAAGATTTCGTAGTATGAAATGTGAACCATCCAGTAAGCTACTTATTGTTTTTGAATGAAAAGAGTAATAGACAATTCTTGACATAGTTATGAGTATTTTAGGTCTTACACAGGGCATTAGAAAGACATGTAGAAAAAAAAATGTTTGTATAGCACTTGCTATAATGGGGCCTGACCTGACTGATCTCTAGCTGCAATGTAACTGTTACATTTATTGGTAAATGTCAAACATCAATTTTACTGTATACATCCAAACTGACAAAATATTTCCATTGATCAGAATGTACAAATTGGCAAAGTAAGAAAAATACTGCTTGAGAAATTATTAGTTTGATTTAAGACTAAAACTTTGACATGTTGACGTTTTGTGTGTTAAGTTATAAGTCTTTACATTTTTTAATCTTAATATCTGCTGTCATTAGATACTTATCTGATCCCCCATAATTTCCCACAACTCAGAAATTAAAATCGATAAAAACTGAAGAACATGTTTAAAAATATTTGTTGAAACTATTAAAAAAAAAAAAAAAAAAAAAAAAAGTCGTGTTCTGCCCAGCCTAATAATAAGAGATACAGGCCTTGGGGCTGTATTGCATAGTTACAACTCTTGAGAGGTAGGCTAGAAAACGAAAATGATTTGTATTTAAAAAACCCTGTTTTTAAAAGTTAAACACTGAACTATAATAAGGCATCAGGGAACAGTACACTAAACATTATAAGATGGTCAAGCAAACCCTAATATTTCTCATAAGCTTTTTGGCGTTGGTGTTGCAAACAAAGATTGGGAATGGAAGATGTATACCTGCCAAATACTTCTCTGTCTGGAAATGTTATTAAACAGCCTCAGAGCTGCCTGGAAGCTTGGTGGTGTAGCAGCAGTACACTGAATATTTATCTCTATTCAGAAAAACACTGGACCAACCTTCTCACAAGTAGCTTTCTAGAGAATGACAGACTGGAGCTACTTTAGAACATAGCTGCAAAATTAATAGACTCAGGGACTACAAATTAGAGGAGGAAACTGGGAAACCAAAAATATAATTAAAATATAGAGGAGTGACTGTGGAGTCAATATGACAGACTCTTTCTACTCTGAAGTACAAAATGTGAGTGAGAAATATTTCCTCAAATTATCAGGAATGATAAATGACTCATCAAGAAATGATGAGGGAATTTTAACCAAAACCCTGGGGATGATGGGGGGGAGGGGGAGAAAATGGCAGATTTTTGCTGTGACAGACATTAGGGTGTGGTAATCATCCTCTTTTACACTTTGCCAACAATTGTGTAGTGGAAAAGGTGTGTTCTTAACTAATACAAAGTAAAATCTCATGGGATGTGCTCCCTGTAGATTCACTAATTCAGGTATGGTTTTGTAGTGTTGCTGCTCATACTTAGGCTAGACCAACTCCAGTGCTACTCACTTCAGTGAATGGTGTTGTCAAGGCAAGGCCCCAGTGAACACCAGGCAGGTTGTAATTTTAACGTAAATTAGCAGTTCCAGGTAAGCTCTAGGCTCCCTCTTAGTCCTTACCTTGACCTGCTAACTTGCTTTAAAACTATAATCCACTTAGTCTTCATTTAAAATTTTACCTTCTTTAATTTACTTGTTAGCTAACAAATTAACCTGTTTTCCTATGGAAGACAAGACCGGAAAGCCTTCTGAGAAATGAGTCATTAAATTGATCCATCAGTCCATCCTAAGCTGGGTGTCAGTTACCATGGTACCTAGGACATGCCATTATCCAACACAGCTTCAGGTCATAAAGTTGAAATGCAGAGAACAGACCTACTGAGTGCCAGTAAACTTTGAAGTTCAAATTGATTCAACTTCGGTGGCAAGACAGTATATCCGAAACACCTCCCCATGCATGTTAAAGCCATTTTATATACCAGTGTTACCATAGATTTTTTGTTTTTCATTTTATAGCAATTACTGTATTGGAATATTAAGATTAACATTTTCCCTCCTAAACCTATTTATATAGCTATACCTTTCTTCAGCTTCTGTCTTTCCTTTGACTTGTATAACCACTTTTCATACAGCAGGTGCATAACTTCACTTATTACTTTTGCTTTTCAAATTGGCTTTTTGAATATTAAGGGAAAGGTAATAAATGAGAAATGCCACCCTAGCTCATGCCTAACTTTTTCAGTGGAAGAAAATACATCCGGTATAATAGATATGAATCCAGTGCCAAGAAAGACAAATGTATTTTAAATTAACTATTCAACATAAATGTTGTTCACCGTATTAGCACTATTTACCACACTTAACATTTCTAGAGTAATTTATATCTTCATGCCCCCTTACCTAGTTATCCAAATCTCCAGCTTTCTCCCACCCAATACTGTTTTTTGTTTTCAGTACAAAAACCTTAAGCATTCTGAATATTTAGCACTAACATAAAATTAATTTTTGAAATAAACATGGGATTATTGTAATTTTCATATTTAATTTACTTGAACTTTCCTGCACTATAAAATGCTGCAGAATCTGGGGGACTGTATGTTTTAGACCAACTTTGCCATAGAAGACAGAGAGGCCTTGCAATATAGCATGCTCAGGAATTGGCCTCTGCTCCAACAGAAATCAAAGATCCACAGAAGTGGGAAAGTCTACAGGTCACTGGAGATTTGTGGGCAGTAGGTGAGATATGTGGAGGGATCAAATAAAGTCCTACTCTTGTGCACCTTAGAAGCTGAAGAAGAAAAACTTTATGTACCTAAGTGGCAGTTAGTTCTTCATCCTCATTTGAAAATCACTCTGTAGTCTACCAAAGTGCGTGATTCCCGAGAACAAGAGAAAAATGAAAACATGCATCATTACAGGGCAGTTAAATCCAAAGACCATAAAAACAAAGGTGCAAAATAAGGCTAACCATACCTAGATTCTTTGCATGTTGATTGGATTTCTTGTTTAGCCAAAGAGAATTGAGACTAATTCTGAAGTCATACACTTTACACTACATTAAAGAATTATAGAAAATAAAATAAAGCAAGATAGTTATGACAAACAAAGTTAAATCTATGAATTTAATATAGAATAACGTTTTACCAATTAGTGACAATCAAACCAATCAAATTAACTCATTTTACAAAATCATCACAAAGTGGGGATCTCCTCAGTAGACTAGAATTAACTACCAATACTGAAATAATGGCTCTTTTAATACTGTCTAGTTCAGCACCTCATTGCCTGAACAGCTTTATACAATAGTAACATTTTAAAAAGCTCAAGGCATCTTAGTGGCCTGCAGAAATGCTAAATTTATGAAGTGCTGTTGGGAATATCTTAATTCTGCATTGTCCTCTCATCCCACAGCTTGGTAGCACACAGGATAGTAAGAGCTGAGGTAACCAGAAAGGTTCTGCTTTCCTATTAAGCTTAAAATTAAAATCTCACAACTTTCAAATACTCACTCTAAACTAACTTTAACACCAATCAAATCGTATCAGACACACAACCTCAGCTTTGCCCTTCAAGTTACATCTAATAACATACATGTACAATAATCATCTATAATTTTCAATTATTCATACTAACTATACCTATTTTCAGATTATACCTCAAAAACTGTAATCACAAAGTACTGCACTTCTGCACTAACAATATTGATATTTAACATTTGACAGAGAAATGCCTGCATAAAACATCCATTACATCATCCCTGAGCATCCACTTAATAACTAAGTATAAAAAGGCATAAAACCACCACTATTATCAGTAATATCAAAATGCACAACTATAAAAAGATACTTTAAAACAAGTGCATCTTTAATGTCGAGTGTACAGTACAATTTGATTAGTGTAACAGTTAAAACAGAGTAGGTGTTTGAAAGTTCAGAAGTCAGGGGATACCTGAACTATATCTTTCCAGACAAACATTTAATTTTGTTTGCTGCTTTTTACAAGTGTGCGATACAGTAGTTTTAAAATTAGGCTAGGTGTTATCTGAAGTAAGTGTTAATAATCTTTTCAATCTTAAACCACCCAAGCTTCTCCTCTCCTCTGCCTGTCACCTCAGCGCTTCCCACCATGCCTCTTCCCATTGAACCGCACATGCCACCTCAGAACCTGTCCCAATTCCCTTCCAGGGGTCTGTCTATGCTGCAAAACAAAGGTGTGTTCTTAACTCAGAACAGCAATGAAGACACAGCAGCTTGGTTTAGCAGTTGGAATTCAACACCAGGCTGCCCTATTGGCTTTAGCTCCAGCTTGTTAAACCGAGTTACAAGCACAGTTGCTGTCTTCACTGCTAGTCTAACCCAAGTTAGGAACATAGGTGATGAAACTCGGGAGGTTTGCCACACCCCCTGGCTTGAAGTGCTTTCCATCATATACAGAGTTTACAGTTTGGTTCAATGGCTCTTAGCACCTCTGGTTAGGAACACTTTTTTTTTTTTTTTTTTTTTTTGCAGTGTAGCCAGACTATCAGGCAGCACCTTTTCACTAACAACCTCCCACCCCACCCTCATGCCTCTGCAGCCTTCTCCACACCCTGGCCCAGCAGCTCGCAGGTCCCTAGCTCTTGGCACCCTGTCTGAACCTCTCTCACTTGGGCAGCCTCAGAAACCCACACCCCAGAGCCAAGTCCTGCCCCCACCTTTCTGATGCTTCAGGCAGGGGGCTCTGGCAGGCTTCTATGGTCTGTGGGTCCTGCTGCCTTTGAGATGGAGTCCGGATCTACTGCCCAGAGCTGCCTCCCCTTTCGGACATGGTGACCTCGTTCCTTCCCTGAGTACTGGGAATGGCTTCGGAGCTGGAGCTCTCCCACTAGCACGTGCTGCCTTGCCCACATCCTGGCTCCTGCCTCCTCAGAGTCTCCTTCGGGGCCTCACCCCAGCTTGTGCTGACCCAACACCTCCCTCTTGCATCTTCCCCCTGGAGCCAGCAGGAGGCCACCCCCTGCTTGAAGGGTGAGAAGGGGGTCTGAGAGTGGGAGAGGCCTGGCCTGGCACAGGGAGCTGTATAGGCTCCCTACACCCCTCTGTGTGGGGAGCTCCACTTGAGGAATCTGGGGGTGGGTGGGTAGCATGGATAGTTCTGTGCACAGCAGACCCCTGAGGTGTGAGGGCAGAGCTCCCGCTCCCTACCTCCTCCTCCAGGCCAGGCCAGTCTCCACTGCAAACCCAGCACTGAGCGCAGCCACACCTCTGCCACCACGGACCTGGTCATGCTACACTGTGCCCCAGTGGCAGTGCAAAGCCTGCCTAGGTGTCGTGTCCCCACCCCTCCCCAGCCACACTGAGCCATGCCCGGTCTCTTGCCAAGCTCCTAATCCACTCCTGACGCTGCTCTAAAGGAACAGGCCATCCCTGTTGCCACCCCGTTCCAGTTCCGAACCTGCCTAGACCTCCTTCCTGATGTCTGACAAGTCTCCTGCCTTCCTTCTGTAAACTTGTCTGCATTGTACTTTTTTGCCTAACTGGGATATTATGAGATTTCATTAACTGTTCATGTTCCTCATGTTAAAGGTGCTAGAGAACCACAAAGCATTCATATTAGTGTTTGACATTCTTCTGGGTTTAATGTCTAGTTTAGAATTAATGCCCTCAATTTGTTAAAATCTCAATTTGTTATTTTAAAGTTACTGTTTTTATGATTTATATAGATGGATATATATTTAGCAATTCATTTTCAACCTTACAATTATTTGTTGTCTGTAGCATTTCAGACTCAATATTTTTGGTCATTAAACATCACTTTGAAACTTTATAAATATAAAAAGTTCTCATGGATTATTTATATATCCTCACATGGTCCAGGAAGGATAGGAGTAATGGATATGGACTTGAGAACCAGGCGGTATTTGTGTTCCTAAAGTCTTAACAAATGGGAGAGCACATTAAAAAGAAAAACCACTGTCAGGATTTTTTTTTTAAATTCAAAGACCCAATTCTGTTAAAGAAAAAGAAAGCTCAGCCATGACATAAATCCAAGATTAATTCATTATGGTGGGATTTTCCACTCATTCTCTCTTTCTAAGATAACTATGTGATAGACTGCCTAAACATGTCATAAATAAATTTATCACATACCTTTGCAATTTATGACAGCATGTCTATGAACACATCACCTGTCCACTAAACCATCTTACTGGGATTTCTTCTAGCATCTCAGACTCCTGAGAAAAGGGATGCTGTAATCCTAATACATTTTTTAAAAGTTTCTGCTTTTAAACTATTTTTAAAATAGTATTTATGTAATACTTGACAAATATACAATATATGATGGCATGGTGTGGTGGAAGTGTTTTACTGGTGCCCATTTGGATCCAAATCTGTATCACTATTGCAATGGTACTGCTACTCATAAGTAAGGTGACTGTCTCAAACACATGCCAATAAACCCTTTGCATGAAGCCTTATCATCAAGTATTCTCTCTAGTCTCATCTTGTAAAATGCTGAACGCCTCCTGGGTGCTGCTGAGCACCTCCAACTTCTATACATTGCAGTGGGAGCTGAGGACCTTGGCCCTTCTTAGAATTGGGCTCATTATGGGCCAAATTTGCCCCCTGGTAAAATTGGCTGCAACTCCATTAAAGCCCAAGGAATTCTCCCTGTTTAAACCAGTGGCTAAATTGTTCTAATAATAGTATATAGTTGTTATTTATTTGCATGTTAGAAGCAATGTTATTTTAATTAGACTTCATGGGTTTTTTTTTAAATATTACTTTCTGAGTCATTTTGTAACATGCATTGGTCTTCCATTTTGTTTGGGTCTCTTTATTTTTCTGTGCATGATCTATTTTGGTGACTCTCCCATTGCTACTGCAGACATTTAATTTTCATGTATTGAGTCTGTGTAAGGGGGACAGAAAGGTGTGAGCTGGAGGCAGAAGAGGTGTTGGAGCTGAGCTCCATTACAGCTGATCTTCTGCTATTGTGAACTCTTTTTGGAGTTTCCACTGGGGAAATTAGAATAGGGCCAGGTAGGTCTTCTGCTGCTCTAACTTCAGCAGGGGTGGGGCATCCAAGGTTCAGTGAATTGCAAGTATCTTCCTGTGTCTGCTATGATCCATAATATCTGATAATAAGTAATGGAGAATTGGGGCCTCTCTGTTTGTTAGAAACATAAGCAAACAATTTACACACTGCATTCTTCCTGCCGTGGTGATACTTGCAGCCTGGCAAGTATTTTCAGTCATCTTTACTCACTCCTAATGGTAGAGTGTTGGAAAGTGGCGAAAACGTTTGTTTTCCGGAGGGGAAAATGATCCCGAACTGGATGAAATGTTAAAAATGGGAAATTTTTCACAGGAAAGGTTTTCAATAAAAAAATCCATTTTGGAAGAACCAGAACAGAATTTTTTGGTTTCCTCTCTGAGGGCTCCTGTTAATTTTATTTGTGAAATTGACAAGAGCCTTTTAGCCCAGCTGCTCAGTCTCCCCAAAGAGCTGGAGAAGAAGAGCAACTAAGGTCTCTGGTTTCTGGAGCTGGAGTGGGGAGGCTGACCACTCAGCCTCTCCAGCCCTCTTTTTTGTGTGTGTAAATTTAACTGGGAAAAAATGAGATTGGCAGGAGCAAGTTACTGGCAGATGTAAGATAATTCTGACCGGCACCCAGAAGTTTATTTGCAAACAGTTTTAAGGCAGGCTATATATCTAGGCAAGCTGGTGATCGATAACTACCCCTTTTTCCAAATGATCATTGACTGTGCTGCTTGAGAAAGTGGAAAACCGATTATTAATGCAGGTTGGAGCGAAGCACAACACACAGGCTATAGAGCCTTCCCTCCCACCACTCCAGAAAAACTCTCCCAATGTCTCTCAATTCTGACCTGCTACTTGTCCCTGTCTCTAGATTGGATTGGAAAATGCTGTCCTGAGATTTTGAAATTGGTACGTGTCCTAATTTTGGAACAAAAAGTCAAAATCTTGATCTTTCCCCCCTTGGAATTAAATGAAAATTTCTAGATAAGGTGACATTTACCTTACATACATGTAGGCTGAAATGTCAGATTCTCCTTCATGAATGTGACTGTGCCTAATATGCAAAAAGCACAGCTTCTTTCTGTAGACTAATTGTGAAGATATTAGGGAAGCAGTTGCAGTTGAATGTGAACATTTTTATAAATGAAAGCCTAAATTAGCCTCCTAAACATAGATTTATGTGTCCAATTAGCAAAAGTGCTGAGTATCTAGGCGCTCCCATTGAAGTCAATTAAAGTTAACGGGAGTTACTAGGTACTCAGCAGGTTTTGCAAATCAGACAACTTACTTAGGTTACTAAGTATCATTTTAGGCATCTATTTTTGAAAATCTTGGAGAAAAAGTTTCTTCTGTGCTGAGAAGTCTGACAGTTGCCAGCGCTATAAACCATTTTAAGGACAGGGGCTGTTTCTTGAGAAGATAAAATCTTACCAAACAGAAGAAACTTGAAGTGTGAACATTTTATAGCGAAACTTGTACCGTGATCACTAAACCAAATGCCACGCAGTTTTTAAAGATGGGATTCAGGCAGGTTATACTGTCATAGGACAATCCTTGTATAGCCATAGCACAGTTTAGTCCACATGTGATGGTTATATAGAAAGGCTATTCATGCAAATTGTAGTGGGTGATGCACAGTTACATGGTGTATGCATTTAAAGGCAGGTTGTGTGTGCAAATGAATGCATGTGCAAAACATCTGGGTGTTATTTTTGAGGCCCATTTGAAAATCTGACCAAACCCCAATTAGAGTTTTAAAATGATTCTGGACATTATTTATAGTCTGTTTTTGTTGAACTTGAAATTGCTTAATTTTGGTTTGCTATTGACTCTACAGTTACTTTTGGTTAGATTACTCTCACACGATACCTTTCAATGCTCAGCTTTACTTCAGATTATTTTTTATTAGTAGAATTAAAGTTTTTAACAGGAAGACCTATCTGGCTCATTATCTCTACAGTGCTATTTGTACTGAAGTTCTCCAGTGCTGGCATAACAAACTGGGCACCTGCTGTAGCAGGTGTTTGGATAAAATTGGCAATAAAAAAAATCAATAAAATGAAATTCTAGCTGAGGATAGGAAATTAGGCAGGAAAATAGCGTTTGAAATTGAATGTACTAGTAAATTACTCTTGTTGAAGTCTGTATTTGTAACATTGCTAAAGATAGCCACAATAAAGCAATAGGAATGCATCCTTTGAGATTTCCTCTCTTGGCTTGTCAAAAGCTTTGATTTGTGATTTTAAAATATGTCTACAGGAAATATGTTATCAATTCTAGTAAAATAGCCTATGGTGTTTGTATTTTTTGTATTTGTGTGCAGTGAATGCCAATATTTGAAACAAATCATAATGCATGGGAGATGACCATTGGCATTGTAAAACATGGGTACAAATCCTTGAAAGAAAGCCTTACTTACGAGACCAAGCACTCTGAAACCAATCACAGTACTTGTATGTGGATTTTCAGGATTGGGCTTCATATAATTATACCTAAGAATAGTAAAAGTTCAAACTTTAAATAACACAGTTCCTTTCAAAAGCCTGAAATGAATCAGGATACACCATGATTTTACTGTGCACACTATTGATTGTGATTCGACATTTCAAACATTAATGTTCCCCAGTTGTTCTGTAGAGGAAAACGGTGCATATTTCCAGTGAAATCTTGACCTCATTATATTTTAGTACACAACTTATCTGAGTTATAAGTATGGTTTATTTTTCAAGAATTGTGTGTGAGCAAAAATATACTTCTATCTAAAAACAGAAGTATTTTAGAGAAAAAATAAATAAAACAAAAAATGGCCAAATCCCCATGCTGTACTTACCTGAGGTTACTTCTTCCAAAGTTCAACTTTCCTGCTTAGTGCCAGTCTTTAAATGTCAATGGGTACATTTATTTTCATTCAACAAATATGTTCTCAAACTTTTCTCCTCTGGATATTATAAATTGTATTTCTACTTTGTATACTTTATGGAGATAAAATTGACAGATTTGTAATTGGAGTTAGGTACAGTTACTAAAAATCAGAGTGACTTTCCAAGTAGGCTCAAACTTTAAAGAATAAATATGGGCAAAATCAGCAAACCCATCAAAATGCTCAAGCAGATGTTTTGGCCCCCAAAAGTTGCATTTCAAGGCACTAATTTGGTAGTTAAATGCATGTTTCTGCTTGTGCACCCATTACATCATACTTTGAAAATTTGTCCTAGAAGATTCTGGTAGAGATCTGTTCTGTTTAAATCAAAACTGTCATTACAAATGAAAATGTTTCTGCTTTCTATACTGTAGATCCATTGCACTTTATGAATAGAAATATTTTACATTGGAAGTTAGGGTAGTATCAATATGGAAACTAAAGCATCAATCTTGGCTCTGATTCAGTTCTATATTTGTAAGATTGATTTGTGATTGATACCGTTACAAGTTATCAGAAGGAATGGGAATTACTAATGGCCTACCAGTTAAAAATATCTAGACTCCATGGAGTAACAGGTTTGAATTTTGGCAGGGTTGACTTAGCTCTTCATTTAGTTTAGTGTTTAGTGGTCTTTTAGATAACTAAGGTATCCTGCCATCCTTGTGTTGACTCCCAGATACTCCAGTAATAGATGGGTTACAAGAGTCTCAAGATGCCATAGCCTTTTAAAAAAAAATCAGAACATAGGTCTTCCCTGGTGAATTTGCATGCCCTAATTATAGTGTACTGTGCTGTTCATTTGGCTGCAGTCCTCCGCACCATAAGTATCTGCATTCCAATAGTGAAATTATTCCTATATGAATACTGTCTGTAAAGCTTCTGGTTGAAAGATGTCTGCCCATCCAGGCTACAGATGCACAGCCAACACCCATTGGCTCAATGCAGTTACATTCAATGGCAGAATTGGGCTTTATTAATGTAAATTATTATCACACTTAGTTTTTAATATGCCTTGTTTCTTCACTTAGATTCAGTCATGTGTTTTAATGGAGGTGAATGTGTGCACAGAGAGCTTTGTGACTGCAGTCGATTTAATGCAACTGGATCAAGATGCCAGACAGGTGTGTAGAAAAAAAAATTGATATTACAAGGCAATCTGTCCAGGGTTGAGGTAAGAGTATACAGGCCCCACAGCCACATGGACAGCCTTTCTTTGCCAAAACCCCTCAAAGTTTGTCATAATTCCCTCCCCTATGGACAGCCAGTACAGTAATAGATCTGGAGTTGCACAATTCCCAGCTGCTGCTTGCTATCCTGGTTGCCTTGAGTTATGCTGAGACATACCTGAAGAGTTGAAAGTATTAGCATGTGTATCCTCTGCCTGGAGTGTTGCAGGTATCCTGCAGTGGGACTGCAATTCCAAAGACAAATGCATTGTGTTCTTTGAACTTTCCAGTTCAATCAAAAACAAACAAACAAAAAGTTAACTCTTTTCAAATTGCTCCCCTTTTGTTTGTCTAGTGCACAACACAGGTGCTGAAAGGGATAACATATGTCGAACGTGGGGTCAATACCACTTTGAAACCTTTGACGGACTCTACTATTATTTCTCTGGGAAATCCACATATGCACTTGTGAGACAGAATGAATTAGATGAACAGAGTTTCTCTATACAGGTGGGAGACTGCATTTTTTAAGTCCGTTTCATACTATTACAGAGCATACAAATAACTTGTGTGTTTAAAGTGGAAAATATGATGTGTAGACAAGCTACAAGGTTATTGATGATATTAACATATATAGGCATGATCAGGTGAGGTGCTGAGAAGCAAGGGCGGATCTAGCCGCCCAATTTAATTAGGGTGCACTATAATAAACATTTCTGGAACATGATTTTGAGTTGGAGTCAAGAGAAGCACTGACCACCTGCAGCAGCACCCTCTGTCCGCACACTGTGATTCTAATCCCAACCAAGCCCAATGTGGAGGGGAGCCTCCAGGGTGTGGGTTGGGGGACTGCAAAGTGAGCTCACCCTGCACTCATCCCACAGTGGCAGCTTCTGTCTTGTGTGGGGTTGGGAGTCTGTCTCCCCACTCTGGGGGTTGTGATCTGGTGCATGGGATCACAGTGCCACTCAAGTTTGGCAACCATGGTTTCATGATTTCTGTGAATGCAATTGAATGCATGAACCACAGCTACAGCTGCCAAGTCGCAATCCCACTCACTCATGTTTGGCCCAGCTCAGAGAGTTCCTACAGCACCCAGTTGCAATACTCAGCACCTCTTGGGATCAGGCCATGTAATACCAGATAATCAAACTATCTCTATATTAAGGTTTCAGTAGTGCCTGTCATTGCAGTATCTAAGCAGCATAGTTTCATAACAGTGAAATGCATTTTTAAAACATCAAAAATTTTGAATATTAACTCATCTTTAATGGAAATTGAGCTACTACCGATAACGTAGAAGAAGTTGAGCCATTACTGATCATCTTTCAAAAATAGTTCCATCAAATACATAATTTCTAATGTAGTCTCTTAATTTATACCAGGTATGTTATTTTTATATATTAAAATTTTAAATAGTCTTTCCCACACATTATCAATCCCCTGTCCTTCACTGAGTCACTTCACTGGCTTCCCATTATACTGCACAGCTCACACTTCTTGTCCTTGCATGCAGTGCCCTAAGGCATTCTACTTTTCCCTGCATCCTCAAGCTAAGCAGTGAATGACAGACCTTCTCTCTCTGGGTCTAACCCACAGTGAGTGAATCGAATATGTATCTAGTCTATTAATGGTCCCTCATAGGAGCTCCATTGCAGAGCAGATAACGGGAAGCGTCAGTTATGTAGTTTCTCTTCATCTTCCCCCTGCTCTCTTTGCTCTGCCAATGATGCCAGCCTTTGATCTTTTACAGGCATGTCACTACTGTATACTTTTTTCGCTGGACTTAGTGTATTGCTATTGTTTCCAATGGCTAATCTCTAGGGAAAATGGTAACTTTTACTTCATCATTTTGTCAGCTGCAACTCCTATAATCACCAGTTCCTGTTATTAGCACTGCATCTTAAATAGAGTTTGCTTTGTATACTGAATAATTGGGAGGATGTGGACAGGCTCAGAGACTGGAGAGAAGATGACGGCCAAATTAGTTCTGGTCTTCACCCTAAAACTTAGATTGACATAGCTACATCACTCAGGGCTGTGAAAAATTTCACAGCCAGTTCAACGTAGTTAGGTTGATCTAACTCCCACTGTAGATGCAACTAGATCAGAGGCAATAGGAAAGTTGATGGAAGAATTCTCATTCCTCTTGAAGGTGTGGAAATTCTTCTATCAACCTACCTATTGCCTCTTGAGAGTGTGGATTTACTACAGAGATGGAAAACCTTTTTCTGTCTCTGTAGCAAGTGTCTACACTACAATGATTCAGCGGTATAGCCGCAGTGCTGCAAATCACAACTGTTGGCAGTCTTGGAGGAACCCAGGACTGAAGACATGGAGACCAAACTATCCTCTTGTCCCTTGAGATCACTATTAAAAGTCATGATTGGGGCAGAACTCATTAGTTGGGTAGCATATGGAATGTTGAGAATTTTATTTAAAATGTAACTTCTCCCCAATAATATCATTTGTCAGGTTAATAATGATCCAGAATGCAAATCTTCACCCTATTCCTGTGAAAGGTCCATTAGCTTATTCTTTTCTGGAGATGAAGAAATAAAGTTGAGCAGTGAGGTCACCTACAGAGGACTTGGGTAATTGCTTTTACATGTATTGTGTATGTTTTGTTTTTACAGTGAATTAATGCTCCTGACATTGTTTTCATCAGTGTAGATATAAGCAATATCACTTATTGGCAACTAAAAGGTAAATATGCCATGCATATTGATGGTAACTTTCCTGCAGTTTACAAAGTAGTGCACTCAGAGAATGACATTTCAACTATGGTGTGGTATTACAGGATACGATTTCTGCATTCATATTTGGAGCTGGATGTGAATCTGATATAACTCCATTGTCTTCAACTGAGTTACTCCAGTTTTAGATCAGTGTTACTCAAAGCACAGTTTCCCTCAAATTTATGGGGAAGTCATTAAATCACTGAGTAATAATTCCTTTACATGGATATTTTTTCATTCAAAAATATAAAAAATTCTTTGCTCTTTTGTCATTAATTATATTTGCTTCACAGCGTACAGTTACCCCGTGTTATAGGAAATGTACACATCCAAAAACTAGCTGGGTACATCCTAGTTAGACACCGGTATGCATTCACTCTGGCTTGGGATGGTACATCTGCAGTTTATATTAAGCTGACACCAGACTACTTGGGCAAAACACATGGGTTATGTGGAAACAACAATGCTATCCTGCAGGATGAGCTTGAGACTAGTTATGGTGAGTATTTATACATATTCATTGTGATGTAATGTCGGTTTGCTTCAGTTCACTTTAATTTTCCTGGTAAAAAATTAACTCCCTTCAATATAGTTTTCATGATAATATTAGTTGGTTTTAAAAGTAGATCTGTATTTGAAATAACAAATGTATTACTGTAACCCTTCTGCTAGGTGTTATCCGTAAAGAGATCTGGGTTCAATATGGTCTCAAGGATTATGGTTAGGGATCCCTTTCAAAAGGAACCAAACATTTGGCTCAAACACCCATCTAGAACAGTACTTATACTTCGGGTTCTAGGAACCTGTAAAGCAGATAGGCTTTTACTTTTGACAGTGTCCCTTTCCCTCTCAGGAAGTGCACACAGGAGTCTCTGGCAACCTGAAACACCACTCCTGTTTTGTGGAGAAAGGTCAATATATAATTAAACTTTAATGTGTAATTAAAGAAAACCACCGAAAATTCAAGTAGTGTGGCATTTCACGTAAACCAGGATTTTCAGTAGTGAATAGTGATTTCAGACCCTCAGTTTCTGGGCACCCAACCTGAGACACCTTAGGGGGTCCAGATTTTAAAGGGTGAGTGGTTGGTACTTTTTGAAGTTCAGGCCTTTTTCAAGCATGTCAAGTTGAGGACCTCAAATCACTAGTCACTGTTGAAATTCTTGCCCTTAAGAAATTTGTGTCTCATTCTTTCCAAAAGTGACGATACTATTTCTATATTTTTAAAGTGGGCTTCGAAGTTTAATGGTTTATTGCAGAATGCAGCCCTCAGCTGCTTCCCCCAGCTGGCCCTTTAAATTAATCTCATCCAACTCCAGGAAGAATGAATGCTATGCCAGAGTCTGTTTCAGCCCTTGCCTTAGGGCACAATTTATTGGTTAAACCAAAAACCTAGACAAAACATCTATATAAAATACTTCCTCTGCAGAACATGGGCTATAGTTCCCGGAGGCTTTTCCTTCACCTCACTCAGACATTCCAAGTCCTCGCCTTGACCCAGGGACTCCTTGTTATTGTCAAGGCCACCTTTCTGGGAGTTTAATATAACTAGGTTATTGCCCTTCATCCATGGTCTTCTGTAGAAGCCTTCCTGCTTCGTGCAGCTCTCATTTTCAAAGTCATTTGCCTGGCAGTCATCACATAGCTGGACTATATCCACAGCTCCAGGGCTTACCCACATGTGCCCACCTGCTGCCTAGCCAGCTGAGATATTGCTGGTCTTTATAATGACCTTCAGGCTATCACCTAAACTTGCAGCCTAAGATGGGAGGTGACTGGTTAGTCACAAGTGGGGCTGACCAAACTCTTAAAGAGACGGTCACCCTGTGACATGAGTGTTAAGATCTGAGGTTCTTGGATAGCAGAGCTTATCGCAATGTGGTTATTGTTGTTCTGAGTCAAATTGCTGCTTTAATATTTGTGTATATTTCTTAGGAAAATTGACTGAAGACATTGCAGAGTTTGTAGAGAGCTGGAGGGAAAATAGTCCACAAGGCACACCTGACTGGGATACCTCTTTTAACTATGAGCCACCCTGCCTGACCCAAAGCCAAGACTCTTTACAGGTTTGAATCAAAATTAATGAGGGAAATTAACAGTGTGTAATTCTTATAGGGTCTTGGTCAGTGCATCCAGGGAGAATGGAGATGCTGCTCAGTGTGCCCTTTGCTGCAGGGATGGTGTGGTGCAGAGCAGGACTCCTTCCTGCAGGCTGTGAGGAAGGGGTGAAGAGAGGCTGTGAAGCAGGAGCACACTGCATCCCTATTTGCTACTCCTACTTACTATTCATTGCAGCCTATGTACTAGCTGGCTGAGGGGCTAGATATGTTTTTTTTTTTTTTTTTTTTTTTTGGAGGGGGAGGGTAGGGGGGATGTGGTGTAGGCTGTTGTGTCTAAATGTCTGCCTTTCCTAGCTCTCAAGTGCTATGGAGAGATTCTGCCTTCTTACTTCTATGGAAGGTGGGGACGAGTGCTGGGTTGGGGAAGAATTGCTTCTCCTACCATCTCCTTTCCCTTACTCAATACTCAGAGTGCAGGATTCAGTCAATAACCTTCAGTACCAGGTGTGGTGATTATGTTAGTGTCTTTTGGGTTAGTGTCATCTAGTTCCAGGGCACATATTTTTTCCTGACGCTGCCTCAAAGACAGAGACTAGACATAGTTAGAAAGGGACTTGGGGTGGTTGATGGAGTGGTCCTTTCTTGTGCTTTTTTCATCTGCCTTCTTTTTAAGTTTCTAATATAGTCCTTAATCTTCTGGCACATTCTGCTGTCTCATCATAACAAAACCTGCAGTCTGGAAAGCAGGCCAGTGGATTCCTCTGGATCTGGTGCCAAAGCAGCTACTTAGAGATTAAAGCACTTCTCTTGCCACTGGGGATCAAATATCTGTATATCATATATCTCGGTTATATCTGTAACCAAGGAAGATAAACTCGGGCACCATTCTTGAGCAATATTTTTTCAAGATGTACCAGTGAAATGTAGCAAACCAAAGGGCCAATCCTGGAATCCTTCCTTAGGCAAAACTCCTATTTTTTTCCTGAGAAAGGACAGAAAGAATTAGCCCCTAAGAAAACAGAAATGGAGGTTAATCATAGGTGGCAGCAAAAAGGGTTTAGATATCACCCCCTTTTCCCACCCCAATTCCAATATTTTCCCCCTCTAAATGGGGTGCTTTGAGAGAAGCACCCCAAGATGAAATATGTTGTACCTGGATCCTATGACAGATGTCTTGAAAGGTCACATTTTTATTGTGATGCATTTTATTGTATATTTCAATTGACATACATGCTGTGTGTTTGCAGCGAGGGGATGCTGGAACTTGCCCACTAGTCTGGCAGAACCAGTTTATTGACCTTTGGGCATGTTGTGAAGCCAGAAGGTATATCTGAGAAAGGTTTGCTGCTCTTTTTAATTCAGGGAGGGAGGTGTTTGAAGCTTTTATTGATGACAGGCAAATGTTTAAAGTTTGCAGAAGTATTTTGAGGTGGTGGTAGGTGCACTGAGATTAGAGTTATCTGATATTATAAATCAAAAAGAATGGGCCCTACCAGAATATTGACTACAACTTTGAGTGCATTCAGATTCAGCTCCAACACAGAGTCTAAGGTTCTCATCTTGGTCCATATCTAATAATTGTACAGACAATAACAGACATCACTGAGGAGTCAATGTTGTGACAAGCTTAGGATGGAGAGCAGTTCCACTGAGAGGAATTTGGGGCCTGGGTACATCATGTTTGCTGTCCCCCTTCCATTTCCCCCCAGTTACGGGTATTTTGGGGGGACCCTAAGCTACTAAACTGGAAGGCCCTGGTACAATTTTTCCCCTTCCTCTCTCTCGTCAGCCCTGATGGAGAGCAATATGCTACAGGCAACTGCTTTTAATTACTGAGAAGAAACTGTTTCTTACCTTGAGGTTACTTAATGAGCGCTCCACATGTTTTGCTTTTGCACCATGCACTATATTACTTATGTTTGTTTTTAAGAACTTTCCGTTCACAACAGCAGTTTCTTTCTTTTTAGAAGACGTATGCTCTGTGTAATACACTACTTTGGCCCCCATTTGAACAGTGTCATGATTATGTGAGTCCTCTACCTTTCATGGCCAGTTGCGCCAATGACCTCTGCATGTAAGTAAGCATTTTCTGATAATTCAAAAGCTGGCAGATACCTTTTCTTCTTCTCTTCAGAACATATATCTGACCCTTCCATGCTTGTCTTTTTCTGCATAACATTTTGTATCTAACAGTTCTTGTGATGAAATAAAATGGGCCTGGCTTTATACCCATGTACCATCACAGATTTCAGTGGAGTTATTCCCAGTTTCTCTGGTTTAAGTGAGAAAAGACTCAGGCCCAGTAACTTTCAATTAGTTTTAAATTACCTAATTTACCTGTCCTTGAGTGTGTATGTACATTACTGCATATTATATGCCACAATCAGTATGTTGTAGTCTAGTGGTGCAGGATTGCTGCACCAACAAACAAATAGAAATATTCATCCACAAAACATGTGTTAATCCAACAAAGAGAGACAATCAGTGATTTAAAAAAAAAACCTACACTCCTTGAAGATTATTCTGGCAACCTGATGTACTGTTTGTGTGAACTGTTCTGACTATAATTTAAAATGTAAGATTGCTGGGGCAAAGACAGTCTTTTGCATCCTGTCCTGTGCTGAGCACATTGATGGCATTCACAATGCTTTCCTCTTGTTCCCTTGATCTTAATAACTTTTCTGAGAGAATTTCTTCTCTTTGTTAAAAATCAATAACCTGATTCTGATGTCACTCTCATTACTTTTACATTGCTATAAGTCCATTGACAGTAATGAAGTTGTTCTTGATTTATACCAGTATAATTAAAATTAGAATCAGGCACCATATATATTGATAAGTTATCTCCTAAGTAGGGTAGAATGTTTTATTTATTTAGGAACTTTAGGTTATGTAGGCCTCATCTACTCTAACTGAATGGACTTTGCTAACACCTACCCACCCCATTGTTGTTCCTTACCCTTGGATGTATATATATACACCCCCATTTGATTTCTGTTTCTTGCATCTGATGAAGTGGGTTGCAGCCCACGAAAGCTTATGCCTGCAGAAATTACATTTGTTAGTCTTTAAAGTGCTACAGGAGTCTCGTTGTTGTAAAAAACACAGTATTTCAAAATGTTATTACTTATTAATATAATAACAAAAACCAGAACATATATATTGTTGAAACAATGCAAGGCTTAGCAAAATATTGATGACGTTTATATGCATATTTATGCGTATTTATATGAGTATAGGGAGAAAATAAGGTCATACCAATTTTTATTTGTATAAGGTCAGGAGCTGATAATGCAACTTGGTGTCGAGCATTAACTGAGTATGCCAGGGCCTGTGCTCAAGCAGGAAAACCCCTTCATGGATGGCGGACACACTTTCAGCAATGTGGTATGTAGGTTACTTATGTACTTTAGAATATTATCTAATAGCTGAACTTTGATGAGACAGTTCTGCACATCTTTCTTTCTATTATTGTTCAATGTGCCTTCCACAGACAACACAGAGGTGGCTGCACTTCAGTGCTAGATGAACTTCACTATGTCTAATTTTTGCATATTTAGTTTGTACTTAGGGAACTTTCATTATGAATATATATGTAAGGCTATCATAAATTATGAAGTGTATGTTCTTTAATAACTTAAAATGTTTTTAAAAAATCATCCATCTAGGAACATTGTAGGTATTTTTCAGAAGATTGTGCATCTTATCTATTGTAAACTGGCTGTCTAAGATATTGATTAATACTCCTTTGATTTCTGAATTGCAAATTTTGCAACTGTTGTATTCAGGTAACACTTGGATAAACCTTCATAATTTAGTGCATCAGATCTGATAGGTTGAATTTTTAAAAAATAAAATATATGAAAACAGTGTGAAAAGTTTTATCTTCCACTGAGGTGGTAGCATAATGCCTTTTCATTTCTCAGCTTGTTTCATTTTTCAGTTATTACCTGTGAAGAACATTTCATCTACAATGAATGTATCAACTGTTGCCCAGTTTCATGTCAGCAAAAAACACAGTGTATTGACAGTGAACTTCCCTGTGTTGATGGATGCTACTGTCCAGATGGTAACACAGCCTTATTTTTCAAACTTGTTTTATCTTATGGCTAAACTTATGCTCTGGCTAAATTTGGCCTTTAAATATGTGAGTGAACCTTGCTGAAACCAATGGGAACAAGGCAGGGGAGGCAATCTGGGGATCTAAGCACACACTCACATGGGGGACCCATCATGGCTGCTGCCTCAACAGGGGAGGACCAGGGGGACCCTTCTCCCTAGCAGTGATAGGAGCCTTTCCCACTCTTGCAACTAGTAGCAGGATGAAACCCTCAGAGCCACCACGGAAGCAACAGAGTTCCACCTTCTGCGCACGAGGCACTGGTTTGCTCTGGTATTGGTCTGGGAGCAAGACAGCTTCCTCCCTGGTTCTAGTGGCTGTTGCTCATCTCTCTGCTGGAGGCTGTCTGCAGACTCAGGCAGACATCATAGCATTGGTTACACTCAAGTCACATTTTCAAGCTCTCTCTTATAACCCTGAAGGCTAGAAACAGGCATATTTATTATTGTTTTTTTAATGAAAGCTGAGATTCTCCTGATGATAGGGGTCCTAGATGTGTCCCTGATTATATAGAGTCCATTTCTTAACTTAGCCATGTGCACATACCTCAAGGCAAAATTTGTTCCTGTTTTCCATTTGCTACTGCCAGTTATTGGGTACGTAACTCTCTCTGGAAAGGGATAGTGATGTTCCATGAATCTTAAAAGTGGTGCCTCTCAGTAATACTCTGCTGGTATATAAATGTAATTATCTTTGTTATTTGCTTAGTTTCCAGTGGACTATTGTGCTATGGGTTCTGGTACTGGAATGGTTAAAATTTAAATAGTTATTAAAGGAACAAAATACACAGCAAACAATGAATAAAATGTATGGCCAATGGCCAAGACTGTGAAACAAAGGGTGCTTTACATTAGACTCCCAATCCACAAGGCACTTAAAGAAAGCAGTCTGCCATTCAAAGATACTAAACTTTAACCAGAAGCTCCCAGTTACTTCCTTGTATCTCCAACAATTAAGGGATTAAACCTAATATGTAATTAGATATAATTTTGCTCTGCAAAATGAAAGAAACTTCAAACTATTCTAAAATATTTACTCTGTAGGGCCATTCGTTTTATTACGAGAAGTACTAGTTAGGTAGTCAATGCTTCATTAATGAAGTTTGTTCACATTTATTTCATATTGGATTATTCCTTCTAGGTCTAATTTATGAAAATGAATTATGTGTCAAGCCTACAGAATGCCCATGTGATTATCATGGCAGTTTCTATAAACCGGGCTCTGTGGTTCATGAGGAGTGCAATAACTGGTTAGTAACTTTCGTTTTCGTATTGCATACTTAGTCATTTGATCGTGAGATAAAAAGCCCTGTCTTTTAAAGTCCCTAACTTTCTAAAAATACAATCAATTTGCATATAACATAATTTGTTTGATTATGGAGGGACAGTGAATGCACTTTTCTTCCCACTTATGAAAGGCAAATCAGAAAAGTAAAGTAGATAAACCTTAACAAATGAAATAAACTGACACATTTTTACATAATTGGGTCTGATTCTCTGTTTGTGTAAATTGGCACAGCTCTATGCACTTCAGTGGAGTTGTGCCAGTTTCTACTGGCAGAAAATTTAGCTCAAACCCAAGTGCAGATAATCTGTGGAAATGCAAGAAAATTGCCAGAAGACTTGTTTTAAACTCTAAAATAATCTCAGGTATCCTTATTTAATTTCAGTCATCTTGCCAATGCTGCTTTGAATCTAAAAATTCCTTAGGGACAGGCAGAATCTGAATTTGGATGGTAGATAAAATATTAGGTTAGTGAAACTGCTACAATAACATCGGAAAGAGTCTACATGTATGGTTGGATGTTCATCTTAGATGGGGAAATATATATAATATAAGAATCCTTAAAGTTTCACACCCACTTATTCTGGTCTCACCATTCTTCACTGAGATCATTAATTCATTTCACAGCTGCCCTTTGCCTTTAACAGTTGCATGACCTGTACTTGGTGATTTATTAATCAGCTACAAAAGGCTGGATTTTTCAGAGCTGCAGAGTACCATGTTCCCAAATGAAGTCAGTGGAAGCTGCAGTTGCTCAGCGCCCCTGAAATCAGTGTCTATGTCACTAATGCACCAAATGCTTTTTTACAACAATGTCATTGCATGCAAAAATAATTTCTTTATCACTTAGAGCAGAAACACCCATTCTTTTCAGCCAAGACCAAAACATATTACTTTAAAAATGGCAAAGGGCCGCTATCAGTTCTTTGGGGCAGATTTTCTGCCCTGTTCTCTTCCCTTTGTGTACTCAGAAAGCACAAATGGAGTGGAAACCATGTCTCCTGCAGGGGATTTCCGGGTATGGAGGAGTCCTCCTTGGACACTCAGTGAGTATAGCTGATTCCTTCGTGTCTCTCTACCTGCAGCCTCTGGTGCAACGAGTGTGTGCTCTTGGTAGGGAGGGATTATGGCTGGAGAAGGCTGAGCTCTGGCTATTCCCATTTAGTATATAGTCCCTTGGGGACTATAGCCAACTGGCAAAAGATAAAGCAGCCCCCAGGATACTCTAACCTGGACTGGGAGCCATAACTGGAGCCATAACTATTTTTGGTTCTCAGTTTTTCATCCTCTTCCCAGCTGGGGTTGTCTAGGGGAGGGGAACCATTCTTTGCAGAACCAGCTAAGCTTCTGTCAGCTCCTCTTTGGGTTCCCACAACCTGGGAGGTAAGCAAGCAATGGAGCAACCTGTCATGACCCATGGGCCTCAAACCCATGTCTGCAGGACAGGAATAGCCATGCTCCAACTCTCCACTTGATAGTTTGCTGACAACTGCTTACCCAGGACCCATGAAGTCCAGCTCCAGTTTGAGAGTCCTCCACTGAGATCCTACTGGTGGAGTCACAGGGCAGCCGATTGGCCTGTTGGCCCTACTTAAGCCAGTAGCAGGAACAGGAAGCTGTCTGAACAACTGGGATCCACCCTGCTCTGCACTGTGTACTTTGTGCTTCCTGCTCCTGCGGCTTGGTGTCCTATCCTGGCCTGACTCTGATTACTGACTCGTGGTTCTGATCTCAAGTTTGTATCCTGCTTCTGAGCTCCTGGTATCCTGACCCAGCTGATGCCTGACTCCTGTCTGGTGTCTGTGGACTCTGGCACTGATCACTAGGTCTGGCTGCCCACTACCCCGCCATGACACAGCCAGAGATATTCTCCTCTCCCTGTAATCTAGTAGGCAGCAAACAGGGGGACTGCTCAACAGCTGCAGCAGGGAAGGGTCAGGAGCTGCTCATGAAGTTCTGGCTCAAAATGGAGCTGCTTCTGGTGTGCAGAAGAAGCCGTGGAAGACAGCTGGGGACGCAGTGTTCCCTAGCTTCTCCCTGTAGTGACAAAGCTGATTCAAATGTTTTATTTAAAACTTTGCAAGGCCTGGCTCGGGGGATGTACTTTCAATTTATTATCAAAAATGTATTTTAACACCGGGAAACTTGAGAGCCACAATTTAGAGCTTCAAGAGCCACAGATTGGACACCAATAAAATAGATCTTTCTGTGGTGCAGAGCACAAAAATATGATATTGTATTTTTAAAAAGTAACCAGCACTAAATATTGTGAGTACAGTGCTGTTTCTTGTTAAGTAAGACCCTCCGACAGAGTGCTAGGCTGAGCAGGAGCCATGTAATCCTTCCAGAAATGTTTACTTGTTTTTCATAAGGCTGATTAGAGAAGCTTGTATCTGCTGTCCTGGAAGCTCTGATCTCTTCCTTCATTCTTGTAGAGATGTAGAGGTTTAAGATATGACCCACACCACTCTTGGAGTTACAGTACACCCTGAATAGGCCTTTCCACAGAGGAGCATTAAGTAGACTGCATATTTTACCTTTAGGGCCAAAGGGAAGATGTTCTTTCTTTCACAAGGTCAAGTTGTTCTGCTGATCAGGATGGATACAGGTTTCATTTCAATAAAATGAAAAATTGAACAGCTTTTTATTTTTTTTTAAATAAACCTTTGTTACAGAAAATAGACACCTTCAGGCTTTGCCTTAATATCAGTTCCCCCTTTCGTGTTATTACAGATTGCTGTCCTTAAAAATGTATTTAATAAAATATTTAGAAATTCTACTTCAGTAGTACATAAATGTGTTTGGTCATGTTCTTGCATGCCAGAGGCCTTGCAAAGTGACTTTTTGCATCCCTGCTTCTTCATGAGTTGAAAAGGGGACTGTTCTGAACTGTGATAATAAAAATGCTATTCTGATGTGGGCACACCACAGTTGTACCAGCTACTGCTTCTGTACTGAAAAAAAATTGATGAGGGAGAGATTAGTAATGTTGGATACAGAATGCACCATGATAGCAATAGCATTTCAGACACAAGGCTTCCTATTTTATGAAGAGTGGAAGGCATGTTACAGAAGAAACTAGTATTTGATACTTTCCATTTCTTCATCAGACTCATTATATTCAGAAAGGTCTAACAGTGTAAATGTTTAAGGATTTCTGATGTTTCAGAGAAATACCTTGTGTGTGAGTCTGAACAAAAATCTTAGAAAGTGAGACTTCCACACTTTCTTCTTAAAAACTCAACCCTCTGCACTACAATCCTTTTATTAACAGAGTTGTTCCATGTTGTTTTTTACTAAGGAGAGGCGATCAAGTTCAGATAAAACAAAAATTGACTTGAACTTCTGTATCAAGCACATCTAGGGTGACCAGATGTCCCAATTTTATAGGGACAGTCCCGAGATTCAGGGCTTTGTCTTATATAGGAGACTATGACCGCTCACCCTCTGTCCTGATTTTTCACGTTTGCTATCTGGTTATCCTAAGCACATCCAACAAGTTCAGATAAAGTTTGGATAAACACACACATTTTCAAGTGATTTGATCCAAACTAAAGCTCCTGGACTGTTTGAGGGTTCATTCATTATTAGTTTTTACAATGATCGCTAATTAGAGAAAAGCAAGACTAATCCTAGATTTTATGCAAAGTATCGGACGGGACTTCTTTCAGCAACCTCCCCACTTATAATTAACTCCAATCATTGCCCACAATATCTCGGTATGGCCACCTTCCACCCTCTACCCCACTTACTCCTCTGGTGATGTCTCCAGGGAGCAGAAAACCAGGAGGTAGAACTTTTTTAATATGCAACTTTTGATTTTTATTTCAGTACTTGTATTGAAGGAAAGTGGACTTGCACAAATCTTACCTGTCCAGGTAGGTGTAAAAGACCTGAGGTCAGGTATCATAGATGCCAAAGCATTGTTATTTTAGAATAGCCAATTGTTACTTATGGCCAGATTTTACCCTGAAACATACACACATTGTAAAATAGGAAATCTTGTTAAAATATCTCTTTATATAACTACATAAACACATTATAATAGTTATTATAATGATCTCATAACAGCCATCTGCATATTTCCATTTAGCTAGATAATGCCCTTCACTGTATGTTAGTTTAGTTTTGTCACAGGCAGAGCTGGTGGCACCATCTTTAGTTTATGTTGACCAACACTTCCCATTATAATTTAAACTATTGAGGCTGAAAAGTTTCATGCCGGATGCCTTCCTCAGATGATGATTTTCCTAAGAAAAAGAGTAGGGAAAAATACATTGTTTTGACTACATTAAAAACATTCTTATACTATAACATTCATTGTCGCTCTCTCGCACTGCCTGCTTTGGAGCAAAGGCTTGAAATTTTGGCTGTGAGGGATTACTCTGGTGTCAGGAATTTAACTTTTATTGTTCCATGAAAGAAGAAAACCTCAAATCTGGCTGAGTTATTAACAGATAACCTTAATTCTGGCATTTAACTTTTGAATGCTTGACTTTGCAACCTTAATGGTCCTTTAACAGTTTTTTCTGCATAATGATATATAAAGAAATAAAAATAACTAAGAATCTACATTTTACACATCCAATTATCCACCTCTCTTAGGGTTTCTACAATGCTCACCTCTGTGGGATCTAAAGCCTGACAGTTAATTGCCTGACAAACCTGTACAGCAGTGATTATCAATATTCAGAGTGTTAGTTTGCAGAAGAATTTCCAAGATCAAGTGTTCATATTCTAACTGCTTTACTGGGGCTTGGTTAGTGCATTCCCTGTCACTAACACTTGAATACAGCACATTAATAACTTTTAAAATCAGCCATTAAAGTTGTTAGATCCATACCGGAGTACATTAGAATCTTTCAGCAATAAGAAAAGTTGTAGAGTATTTACAATAAACATTTTTGCTGTGTAATAAAATACTTTATCCTTTTTTTTTTTTTATCAGCTGAATGCGCTGTCTCAGGAGACATTAACTTCATGACATTTGATGGGCGCAAATACACTTTCCAAGCTACCTGCCAATATATTCTGGCAAAAAGCCTCAGATCTGGCAAGTTTACAGTGTCTCTGCAAAATGCTCCTTGTGGACCAGTAAGGCTTCATGCTTTCTAATTATATCTTATATTTTCTGTTACTGGAGTCAGAAAAATGTGTTCAATATGGGGGGAAAAATATCCAAAACCAACTACAGTGTAACACTGTAAAAATAAGACCATAGCAATGATTTTCATTAATTTTTTTATGTTTAAAAGCATTTAAAGAGATTTTTTTTGAGGATTGTGGAGAAAGCTTTGTACTTCTGCATCCAGATAGAGAAAGAGCTGGACCTTGGGATCTTGATCCAGGATCCATTAAAGTTAATCAAAAGCCTCCCCTTGACTTCAGTGGACTGTAGCTCAGGCCCTCGATGAGGGGGGAGAAACAAATGTTGGTATCTGATTGTCCTGGAGGCTTCTGGTAGTGGTTGGCTCTTCTGTCTCTTTGAGTCTGCCTTAAACACATAGGAAACATAACAGAGCAGTCACAGAACACTATTGCTGTTCTTAGTGCATTGGGTAGGGGCTGTTCATTTGGTGAGCTTCTCGTAACTTGTAAAGAATTTTATCTGTGGTATTTGGAAAGCTGCATAAAGATTTGGGTGCACCTGTCAAGAGTATTGATGGTGGTGAACTCTTTTTAAATCAGTGTGTGTGTGCGCATATGCATAAAGTATGTTTAACTCTAGTAGTTCTGCTGTCTTAGGCAAATGGGGAAATACCAGCCTGAAGTCACACACAAAAGTTGCATGTCTGGTCTACTTTTGTGAAAACAATCCTGTGTCTATATATATCATTATAACGTTACTTGTGCTGATGAAATATAGTACACTGGATAAGGTTTTTATTACCATCGTCATATCTAATGCAACCCTGAGAGATCTAATCAGCTGTAGCATTTTACCTTGTGTTGTGGTCTTGTTAGACCTTGTAATGTAAGCAAAGTTGGGTCAGGTCTGTACTGGTCTTCTAAGGAATACCTAGATGCTGGGGGAAGTGATCACAGCACACACGCAAAAGATATTAGAAAAAACCATAAATACTCTTGCTGGAAGGGTGCAATGTAGCACCTTAGAATTTCTTATTATTTCTTAGAATATATGATAATAACACACACGAATCTCAAAACAAAGAGAGAAAAAATGCTGCTCCCTAAGGCAGAGAGGCACAACTCACCTCACTTTAAACTGGCTGTTTTCAGACTGACTCCAATCACACACTTTGTACAGAGCCCATTAGCCTGTAAAAGGGATCTTGAACCTCTTACCCCCACCACACTCTCTTCAAATGATAGCTTGTAATTCCAACACAGTCCTCAATAACCACATTTCTGAGTCTGCAACTTGATTTTTTTAGATGGTTGCCTTTCCGCTTACTTCAATAGGGAGCTATATATGTACAGCCAAGGGCAGAATTTGTCCAGTACTTAGCAACTGTTCTGAACTAATGCTCTAATATTGTATCAGGGTTACAGTGCTATGACAGTTGCCATGTCTGAGATGAGATTTAAAAAATGAGCTGTTGGCCACCTGTTCTAAGAGTAGAACAGGTTAAACTTTGTGTCATGGCCAAATTCCAACTTGGGTAATTACATTCTGAGTCTGATTTTTGATCTCACTTAACTAGCTTAAATCAGAGCAACTCTACTGATGCCTCTGAAGTTTATATAAACTGCACAGACTTTATTATTATTTGCTATTTGTATTCTGATAGTTCCTACTATGTGCTGGCACTGTCCAAAGACAAAATTGTTTTCCCTGAAGAATTTTCAGTCCAATGGAGTTACCCCTGATTCCACTGAGTGAGATCAGAATTGAATTCTCTGCCCTCTATTTTTCTTTGTAATTCCATTTGGTTATGGTATGCTCCTTCACTTTCTATTCTAAACTGATGTGCACTGTGTTTCACCCCTGAAGGAGCTGCATTGATGATTATTTTTGTAAGTCCTGAGATGCTGCTGACTCCAGTATCATAGGCTGGAAGAAAGCTCAATTCTCATTTTTAGTGCAATTAAAAAGGGAGTGTGACAAAAAATGGGAACATAAACATTAAAGATTACATACATCTGCTTTAACAGGTGCCCTTCTCTCTCAGGGTTTGTAGAATCAACCAAACTTGAGAAAGAGGGATATATTACTGTTGTCGCTAGGGTAATGACTAGCAAAATATGATCTCTTGAAGAAACACTGTCAGCAGTCCAGGTAAGCAAATGGAGGTGCGATGGGCTTCCTCTTGGCTGACACACCAGGACAGAAGCTGCTACAGTTTAAGCTAAAGATTTATAGGTGGGTGATGGTGGTGGTGAAACAACTCTCATCCTCTGTGTATTGACACAGAGAGGGGAACTCATAACACACGCTCATCAGTGGGTTACAGAGGCTAAGGCAAGATTAGGCCAGTTTACGCTGTTGTGGCAAGAGGGAGATGCTTTCTAAAGCTGCTGCCAATAGACAAAGAAGATCTTGCTTCAAGTTTCTGTTACGATAATATGGAAGATGTACATTATGGGCCTTATTCTCCATTCCCTTGCAGCAGTTATTTACCTCTGTGCAAAATAAGCAAGAACTTGGGCCTGGCTTGCTTCGGTGGCTTTGTGCTGCTTCTGCTTTGTAATGTGACCATAATGTTGATGTGTCTGGCTTTCTGGAGTAATGCTCAGACTGCATACAGCCAAGGGAGCAGTTCTAAAATCACCCTCTTCTTGACTCCAGACCCCATGGATCATGCTTAATGTATCTCTGTGCTCTGGTGATTTCTAGGTGCCAGGACAGCCTTTTGGGGCAGTGAGCAGCCATCAGGCCACTCTATTATATGTTGGGACCCAAAACCAGACCCAAGATCACGATCACTCCCACCAAGTCTTGTGATGAGTCCAGATCAGAGGATCTGTCTCCGTGAGTCCAAAGTGGGTGTAAACTCGACTGCAGGTATAAGTGAATGGAGAGTTCTGAAGATGCAAGCTCGTGGAAAATCAGGGTGTATGTGGTGTAAATCAAGAGTAACTCCACTGAAGTTAATCCAGACACCACAGGAGTAGGGGTGTGAAGCATCCATTAATTTGCTTAAATATGTGGCCACCACTAGGCAGATAAACTGCTTTACAGTCACCTAGGGAACATCCAGTATGAGCTTCTCTTAAGTTATAAGAAATAAATCTGTACTGGAATCTAAAAGATTTATGTTGTAGATGCTCTTATTTCTAGTGGCCTGAGATTTTTCAGTCTTTTTTTTTTTTAAATGACTGTTTACATTTTTTTTAAACTGATTAGTCCCATCACAGTCAAGCAGATTAAAAAATGAAGAAAGAAAATACCTGAAGAGATTCCAGCCCTTTGAATCACAAAGACACCAGTCATTTAGCGCCTTAGAGCTGGTGACATAAACAGTCATCAGGCAACAAGTGGTTTCAGAATGATGTGAAATTTTGTTTAAGTACTTTTTGGAAAGCGAATCAGGAAAGTGATCAGCACAGCTTAACCTTATCTGAGTTTCAAGTGACAATATCACCGGCTTTGTTGTTTGTATGATGAAGGATTCTGACTCTAAGAATTTTTGTTAAGTGTCTAGTGAGAGAGAAGGCAGTTCATGTGAAAACACCTGCTGATAGTTGGCTGAGGCAATTTTATGAAAGAAACAATTCATTGAAACAGAGAATTATTGTCAGGTAAAATTTCTTCTATAGAATCCATTGGTGGGGATAGCAAAGCTTCTGCAGAACAATGTTCGATATTTGTTCAATATTAACACAGAGGCTTGCCGTTATGGCTACAGTTTGTTGTACGTAAAAGCTGGTAGGTGTTGCAAGTTCAGGGCCAAATGTTCAGCCAGTCTCTGAAAATGTGCATGCAGTTTTTGTGACAGCCATTTTCATTAGCAAATTTCTGAATCACAAATAAGAACAGCCAAACTGGGTCAGATCAATGGTCCATCTAGCCCAGTATCCTGTTTTCCAACAGTGGCCAATGCCAGTTGCCTCAGAGGGAATGAACAGAACAGGCAATCATTGAGTGATCCATCCCCTGTTGTCTACTTCCAACTTCTGGCAGTCAGAGGCGAGGGACATCCAGAGCATGGGATGCATCCCTGACCATCTTGGGTAATAGCTATTGATGGATCTATTCTCCATGAACTTCTCTAATTCTTTCTTGAACCCACTTATACTTTTGGCCTTCACAACATCCCCTGGCAACAAGTTACATAAGTTGGCTGTACGTTGTGTGAGGATGTACTTCCTTTTGTTTGTTTTAAACCTGCTGCCTATTAATTTAATTTGGGTGAACCCTGGTTCTTATGTTACGTGAAAGAGTAAATAACACCTTCTTATTCATTTTCTCTACACCATTCATTATTTTATAGATCTCTATCATATCCACCCTTAGTCATCTCTTTTCCAAGCTGAACAGTCCCAGTCTTTTTAATCTCTCCTCACATGGAAGCTGTTCCATACCCTTAATAATTTTTGTTGCTCTTCTCTATACCTTTTCCAATTCTAATGTATCTTTTTTAAGATGGGGCAACCAGAACGACATGTAGTATTCAAGGAGTGAACTTATATAGTGGCATTATGATATTTTACTGTCTCATTATCTATCCCTGTCCTAATGGTTCCTAACATTCTGTTAGCTGTTTTGACTGCTCCTGCACAGTGAGCAGATGTTTTCAGAGAACTATCCATGATGACTCCAAGATCTTTGAGTGGTAACCGCTAATTTAGATCCTATCATTTTGCATGTACCATTGGGATTATGTTTTTCAGTGTGCATTACTTGGCATTTATCAGCATTGAATTTCATCTGCCATTTTCTTGCCCAGTCACCCAGTTTAGTGAAATCCTGTTGTGACTCTTCACAGTGAGCTTTGGACTTAACTATCTTGAGTAGTTTTGTTATCTGCAAATTTTGCCACCTCACTGTTTACCGCCTTTTTCCAGATCATTTATGAATATGTTGAAGAGCACTGGTCCCAGTATAGTTCCCTAGGGATCCACTATTTACATCTTTCCATTCTGAAAACTGACTATTTATTCCTACCATTTGTTTCCTTTCTTTTAACCAATTACTGATCCATGAGAGAACCTTCCCTCTTAACCCATGACTGCTTCCCTGGTTTAAGTGCCTTTGATGAGGGACCTTATTAAAGGCTTTCTGAAAGTCAAAGTATACTGTAGCCACTGTATCACCCTTATCCACATGTTTGTTGACCCCCTCAAAGAATTCTAATAGATTGGTAAGGCATGATTCCCCTTTACAAAAGCTGTGTTGTCTCTTCCCGCAACAAATCACATTCATCTATGTATCTGATAGTTTTGTACTTTACTATAGTTTCAACCAGTTTGCTTGGTACTGAAGTTAGGTGTATCAATCTGTAAATGCCAGGAATGCCTCTAGAGTTTTTTTTTTTTTGTAAAATTGGTGTCATATTAGATAGGCTCCAGTCATCTGGTACAGAAGCTGATTTAAGTGCTAGGTACATACCACAGTTAGTGATTCTGCAATATCATATTTGAGTTCCTTTGGAACTCATGGGTGCATACCATCTGGTCCTGGTGACTTATTACTGTTAAATTTATCAATTTGTTCCAAAACCTCCTCTACTGACACCTCAGTGTGGGACAATTTCTCAGATTTGTCACCTTAAAAGAATGGCTCAGGTGTGGGAATCTCCTTCACATCCTCTGCAGTGAAGACCCATGCAAAGAATTTATTTAGCTTCTCCACAACAGCCTTATCTTCCTTGAGTGCTCCTTTTGCTACCCTGCTGATTGTTTGGCAAGCTTCCTGCTTCTGATGTACATAAATTTTTAATTTTTTTTTTGCTGTTAGTCTTTGAAATACTGAAACTGTGGCTAGAAAATCAGTCTTTACATGCACAAGTAGCTAATTTACTTGTACAGATGCATGTTTTTGTATATGAAAATATGTCCAAAATTCAATCATTCATATATACTCCAGTTTACCTAAATTGTGTGTATTCACACACATATATAAGCCATAGGCCTACATGAGTGTGTATTATCTCCTGCTCACATGTGCACTCCAGCAGAGAATTAAAGGACATTAAATGATCAATTACACTTTTATTAATTCAGTGAATATTGTCCGTAGGTCATCATAAATAATATTAAATTTTAATGTCGTCCCCATGACCATGCTATTGAAACACTATTTATCCACTGCACAGCATCTTTATTGGTTTAAAATCAGATTCCTAAAAAACTGAGTCCATTTTGAACCTATTTTTAAAAGAAGTTAGATAACACAGTCATGAAATGCATTTAACTTATTTTAATAAAAATAGAAATTTAAAAGTAGGAAGAGAGAACCAGGAAAGGCCAAGTCAATATAATTTAAAAAGCAGAGACTCTAATGAGACTGCTGCTTTCAATGCATCTACTGTAACTATCATTTACTCTCTTGCCGGTACTGCACTAGAAGGAAAAGCCCATTCATGTCTTTCCACAGTAGTTTTTTGCAGCACATTACATAGCTCCATCCTTCCAAGGAAGATTATGTTTAATTATTGTTACATATTGTTTTCAAATTGCTCGTGGTCCCTGCAATGAGCTCTGTATAGGTGGGCCTAGAACCCATGCAAAATTCCATTGAAGTTACTGGGGCCCATGGGTGCTAGGATCCAGCTGCAGGTTGGATTCTAAGAAGGTAGGTGATACATATGTTAGGTTACATATTTGCAGCTGAACAAATAATATACCGCAAATCATTATTCGATGAATTGAGCCACTTTTTTCTGCTGGTTGAGACCAGATCATTATTTCCTCAATTTTTTTGTTATTTGAAGTAACTCAGTAAAGTTTTTGCTATTATTTGTAAACTCTGGATAGGTCACAAACAATTAACTATGATCATTCAATACTTGATATTCAGGATTCTAGCCATATTGGTTAGTCACATGAACCATATGGTATTGTTTCATTTTCTTGATTGGATGAGAGAAGTCCTTTTATAAACAGGAGGGCATGAAGAAGCCAGTCGGGCTTTGACATAACATGCACAAATACTGAACTGTGTGTGGAAAATCAGCCTTTTCAAACACAGGTATCTAATTTGTTTGAGAAGAGAAATGTTTTTGTGTGTGCAAATATGTGTGTACTGATGTGTCCATAAGTAATCCAAATAGTTGGTAGATAAAAAAATATTTCAACAGTTGTGTTTTTTAACTGCCTTTTTTTAGGTAAAATATCACTGCTGTTGCTTTTTAGTAATACAGAAAAGTCCTTGAATACAATTGGTGTTCCATATGAGTCTGTTACAAATCTATACTTTTAATAGTGCTGCATGACCCCATAAAACAAATAATGGATGTGAGTTCCTGTCAATTGCTTTTTCTAGCAACCTCTTAACATTCAGTACTCCCACTTCTGCCTTGCTTTTTGTATGAGGAAACAGTGGACTAGTGGTGACTTGTCTATACCTAAAGTATTAACATAAGTTCATTTGCTGAATAATGTCTGCAATAAACATTGTCTGGATTGTATGCCTAGCAAATATGAATTCCATGTGCATTATTGTAGCACATGATGTGTGGTTGTTGAATAATAGTTATAACGAACTTTGCAAGTAGTTCTGTCCGTTAAAATGTCAATACAAACTTTCTTTTCTTCACTGGTTTTCAGGCACTATTTCAGATATTACTGGCTTTTTAGATGGGTTGTAGTTATTTCTGTTTATTCAGTGCCTGGCACAATAGGGTCCATGTCCATGACTGGGAGCTCATAGGCATTATGATGATATAAATAATGTACTGCAATTTTATAATGATCTTTTTAGCATCTGTTCATGTTTGGTTAATGAGCTTCTTCATGAGCCAGTTTCTTCTTCATCAGCTAGTCAAAAGAAAAAGAATCAATTACAAGTTACACGACGCAGACAACTAAATATTGACAAAATTATAAATGCTTGTATACAAATGTAAGAAGTCTAAATACTAAGATGAGTGAACTTGAATCCGTGGTATTAAATTAGGATATTGATGCAATGAGCATCACAGAAACTTGGTGGAACAATGGTAATCAAACAGTACCATAGAATTCTCTACAAACAACAAAATGTTTGTTTACATTTTGATGTACGATTCAACCTACATACTCTTGAATTAATTTGCTTAGCCACAGGTATGTCTTGAATGCAATCTCTTATATGGGTTTCAGTTTGTATTTCAACCTCAGTGGCTTTATGAAGTTGTAGTGAGGCAGGGTGGCCTCTCTTCAAGCCTGACTGGAAGGTACTGCCCTGTTCTCCCTGATGGGTGGAATCAAGGCAGCCCCACCCCCCACACTGGAAGCAGAGGGGTGGGGGCAAGAAGTATAAGAGGGAGGCCCTCTAACTGAGTTGGGTGGGAACCAGGGAAGGAGGCAGATGTCTCTGTCTCGTTGCAGAATGCCAGAGCAGAAAGCGAGCCATGCAGTGCCCTGGCCCCAGAGGAGGCCAACTGTAGAGCAGAGTGGCTGTGACTGCCATCCGCTGAATACCCAGAGGAGCAGCTGGGACTGCTGTCCACTGAGTGCCCTGAGGAGAGAGAGGATCCACTAATGATGGAGTCCTACAACCAGACTGGAGTAGGAAGTGACCCAGGGGAACCAGACATTAGTCCAATTGTGTGGCCAGAAAATGAGTCAGTGTGTTTTGGTGATTTCTCCACTGACCCAGTGGCAGGACCGCCTGCCACTGTTAGGGCCCTGGGCTGGGACCTGGTGGAGTGGGGGCTTTGGCCTAAAGGCTGCTTGTTGCTCTGCCCCACCCGAGGGTCAGAGCTCTTAGACAGTTAATCGCTTTCTGCCAAAGCCAGGAGACTTTGGACGAAAGACTGCTCATTGCTCGACCTGCCCAGAGGGCCAGAGCTACAGACTGTTTGTTGTCTGCTCATTGCTCTGCACCACCCAAAGCGCCAGAGCCCTTAGACTGCCAATTTTTGTCTGCCCAAGCGGGGAGGCTTTGGGCTAATGACTGCTAATTGCTCTACCCTGCCCAGAAGGCCAGGTCAATAGACTGTAGATTGCTTCCTGCCTCAGCCAGGAGGCTGGGCAATAGACTGTGTGTTGCTCTGCCCTGGCCAGAGACCTAGCTTGCTAATTGACCCCTTACGACACGTGATGTAGTAAGACAGAGTGGCCTCCTTTCGAGCCTGATGGGTAGGGACGACCACCGAATCACTACAGGAGGTCATCAAATTTGCCTCTGCCTCTGCTTCTGCATCTGCATTGAATTTCAAGTTTGACTGGGCCATGATCCTCTAGAAGTCAGCACTTACAGTGTTATGTGTACACTTACTTTTTGCTTGCAGATTGACCCAAATCTTTTCTCTGTGCCCAGCCTGAGTAGCTGGGTTGGATGCTGTGATTCTGCATGGACAATGTGTAGGAAGTGGTGGTGGGATGGAATCCTTCCTACCCCAGTCATAAAGAAACTGGGGAGCTTCTCTGTAGCTGCCACTCCATCTTCTAGGTTTGAGTATCCTCAACAGCCTTTGTGCTCCCCTTCTGCATGTGGTGATTTGTGGGGTGATGTGTTCTGTTGTTGATCCACCAGCTTTGTCTTAAGCCCCCACCCCTGTGACAGTGGGATATTTCTCTTGCCTTCCTACAATCTCTTATAACCACTTCAAGTGACACACTTACTTTCACCAGCTATTGTTGCAATGCCTGCTTCACACTGAAGGTTTTTAATATGGTTTGCCAGCTTTCTGTTACATCATCATGCTTGTGCTGTATCTTCAACACTTTAACTTTACTTGAACCTAAGACCAATGATAATGGTTTCAAACCTCTCTTTGGTGTTCTGTTCTGTTGCAGAAGAAATGTCTATGAAAATACATACATAATAATATATTAAGAAAAATAACTGAACAAACATGATAGACCTGGTGGTCACTTTGCAGTCAGTTGTGAGTCCAACTGCTTGCCTGCATAGGAGAGTAAGAAAGTGCAAAGAGTCCAGTCTCTCTCCTTTGTGGGTTACCTGCATTACCAGAGTTTGCACTAGGGGAAAGCAGCACCTCTGGGCTGCTACTTCTCTTCCTGTGTAGATGGGTGGGGAATGGGCAAAATCCCAACTGTGCTGGTCCCAAAACACCTCCAGTGCAGAGAGTGAAATAATTTGGGCTGGCAAAAGGGGTGATACAAATTACTCTCATTCTGGAGCAAAGAAGCAGCAGGAACCAAATTGTGACACTGCTTCACAATCTGGTTCCTGTCCTGATCAGATATGTACTTCAAAATGTAACAAACTGAATTGTGGAAACAAAGTTAAGATGGAAAAGCCCTAGCGGGTCATCTATTCCATCTCTCTGCCAGGGCAGGATTGGCCCCCACAGTACATTTTCTGGGGTTTTATCTGGTTACAAAAGTACCAATTGCTGAATTTTATTCTATTAAGTAAAATCTTTTAGTTCTATTGACTTATCAACCATTTCTTTTCCATTTTCCAATGCTATTTCTTTGAATAGGAGGCTAAATGGGGTTCAGCTACTCGCAAAGACAGAGGTACTTGCCTGGAAACTCTGATAGCTATTGAATTATCTGTGTGGATAGTTGCCAGTTTATTTAGCGCACGTGTCTGTAATTGTGATACACTGGAAAAATTCAATGTTCAATGGATCTTGAACTCATACTGCCTTCCACCTGTTTGATATGGTATCTAGTTGAAGTTCACTGTACTGTAATATAAAACATGCTGGAATATTAAGTGGCTCAATACCTGATTCAGGTACCAAGTGGTTTCACTACTTGCTTTAGGTTTTTTCTTACAACATCTAGTTTCTTTATTTATCTGGCTGTTTCTTTGTCCAAACTTTACAAAATGTGGGCCAGGTAGGTTTTGCATGTCTAGCTTGGATCATGGGAATCTTCCACACTGCAAAGGCCATTGCTAACAAGCCACAGCTGTACACTTCATGAGCATAGAACTGCCTTCTTTGACTATTGTTAGACCAAAAGCACACATTCTGAAGTCCAAAATGAAAGGCTGCAGGTCTGGGAAAGGTTTTCTGTCTATCCATTCGTACTACAGCTCTTAAAAAGCTTATTAGAAACCCTGAAAGCCATCTGACAGAATCAAACATCAGTGTTTAATAAAATCCAACCTGTTACAAAATTGCAGATACCTATGCAATAGAATTGTGAGAATAATGTTCAGTAAATAATTTACTTGATGTGTTTTGCTTCTTTTTCCATTCACAAATTATTCATGAGCTGCTTACAATGTAGTCATGTTTATTAGTTATTTGAAATTATTTATGCATCATTATCACTGAATATTTATTGGTCTTTCAATTTCAGAGAACTGAATTTAGTATTCAGTTTATGAACTTTGAACTGTGTTGGTTGGTTTTACCATGTAAAGCACATAGCATGTTCCCGTTCCCAGATTAGATTTAACGCAATTCTCTGAATCAGGTTTCTGCAGCAGAATCCTGGTGATCACTTGCAATGCAAAGTCTGATTATTTAGATCTATTGATTGCCTTTTATATCATTGACCAATGAGTGTCACTGACCTGAGTGCAAGGAACTACTGGGGTGGATTAGACTGTTTTAGAATGATTTTGTTCCTTTCTTTGGTGTAAGATTTAGCTGGTGTTCATAGGAAACCAATACAACTCCCAAGCATCCTCCTATAAGGAGTCCTGGCTGACCCATTCTTGTCACTGTCTAAGTTCAATAAGTACATGGTTGGATACAGTGGCACAATAGACATGTGTCATTAAAGTCTTGTTGCTAGTGAGTCTGCAGAGTGGTTCTGAGATTAACTTTAACCAGCTAAGTAAGAGGACTGCTTGTAAGACATGGCAAATAGGGTAGGCCAGTGGATTTCAGAACTCATGCTTGGGCAAGAATGAGCCCCAGTATACTTTAAAATCGTGTACACTATGGACCCTCTTTATATATCTCATGTAGTAGCATTATTGCTTTCAAATGCATTCTAGGTCCGTTTAGAAATAACTTAGACATGACAAAAATCCATTTCCATTTAAATGGAATGACTGATTCAAATTGTTTCTTTGCATTATAATGTGCAGAATGTAATTTTATTTATGAGCCACCAACTTGTAATGACCTTTTTCTCTGGAAATAAATTATCCAAAGCCTACTGAAGTTAATGTACAGATTCCATTGATAGCAAAGCGCTTTGTATCAGGCCCTATAAAAAGATTTTGCTGTATCTGTTTTTCTGTCTTACTTTCGAGCTGTGTTTGTCTAATATGTTACAAGTGTATTTAAACATGTATATTTAAATATCTGAATATTAACTTTGTTTTGAATTGAACTTTGAAACCACATATTTCACAAATACATTTTTCTAAAGAGACAAGATACTATTGAAAATTATTTACGATTTCCTCCTCTCCATACTTCTAATTGTCACTTTGCTTTAACATTTAACCCAACTCAAATTGTTTCTCTTACTTCTATTTACAGAACCAAGATGGATCATGTATCCAATCAGTCAATCTTATTCTTAATCAGGATCCCAAGAGGCAAGTGACTCTGACTCATTCAGGAGATGTTTTGATATATGATCAGTACAAAATTAGCCTGCCCTATACGGATGGTAAGGAATAATAAATATATAAATAAATAATGCATATCAAGCACCAAAGCAGAACTTTTAAAATCACGTATATGAATTATGTTGTTGCCTTTGACACATTGCTAATTTCCCAGAGGATGGCACCTATTGGTGTTTCACTAACTGCATTAGTACATCATGTCTTGATGATAAAGATTTCATTATTAGTATTATGCCAGAATCTTCTTACATGAAGATATAATATATTGTACCTCTGACAGGCCCACAGTCTATCATTCATACTACCAGATCCTTTAGTTCCTTCCTAAAAGAAAGTCTCTCCAATCTTCATTATATGTCTTGGCTCTGAATTTTCTCCTTTCCTTACTTCTACAGAACTTACAACAACGTCAGTGGAAGTTCTTCTTGCTCTACTTACATAGCATATTGGTGCTAAGATCCACCAGAGGAGTTTTGCCTTAAGTTTGGGTTTCATATTTTCTTGTCTCAACCCAGTGTATTTTTAAATATATCATGGTTGGGAGAAGCAAGTATGTTGTATATTAAATCATGGCCCCATCCTGCAAGCATCTGTGTTGACTTCAGGGAGAGCTAAAGGGCACTCAGCATCTTGCAGGATCAGGTTCCGTGGGAACTGTCCAAAATGGCTATGCTTCATGCAATACATTGCCACTGGTAGGATGATGTCACCTACTTACAGCTAGTGATCTGAAAAATTTGTTTTTTTAAAACTATTTGATTCTACTTATTCTTTATGACGTTGCCAATGATCCTCTGATGTGTTTTTACACAACTTGAGAGAATGTATCAAGTATTTAGTTTGCCTTATGAAATGGTAAATTCCATCCAGTCCTCTAAGGATAAATTACTATTGATTTTTTGGGGTTCAGAATGTGGAAAATGTAATGTACATAAAAATAAAAAGCATTATTGAAATTAGGACTAGAAACAAACGCATACGTTTTTAACAAATTTTCCATATTTCTTGCAACTTACCTTTTTTTTCTTCCCCTCCCCACCAGATTCTTTTGAAATAAGGAAGCTCTCCTCTGTATTTTTGCAAGTGAGGACCCACATTGGACTACAGATACTGTATGACAGACAGGGGCTAAGGCTCTATCTTCAAGTTGATGACCGATGGAAGGATGACACTGTGGGCCTTTGTGGAACCTTCAATGGAAACATGCAGGATGACTTTTTGTATGAAGGACTTCAGTCCTTTTCATATATTTAGAGTAGTATAGAAAATATACATGCTAATGATTCTTGGACCAATACCAAGAGTTTGACTTCATATTTCCCCCCTAACCCCTCAGAATGCTGGAGTTGAGAAGTTGGTTTTGGTTTGCTAGAAGGGGAAACACCTTTAAGACATCGTAAATGACATTGATGTTGCTGTCTTTTAAAAATGACAATCGTCATATAAAATACACTGGAATATAAACAAGTTCTAGTAGTTTCTAGGCCTAGTTTATTTGGAAATTGGTGCCTGAAAATGTCTCCTTCCTGAAGGACTTTTTATTTCCTTGCAAGCCTTCTCTTATCTTTTTCCAGATCCTCATCTCACTACCATTCTAATTCCTTTTTCCAATAGAGCCCCCATTGTGTTGAGTCTGCAACCCAACAATAGATTTCAAAATGAATTTGCCTGTTGTTTGAGCTTCACTTTTCTGTGAATGCATTGGAACACAGTTAGAGCTTCATGAACACCCCAGTGAAACATATTAAATCGGGTCAGTTTTGCTCTGAAGTCTGTGTGCAGTTTTGCAGACCCAGCACAATGAAGTGGCTTCAGGATGAAGAAGCAGTCAACTGACAAGGGAGAAAGAAAAGGGGGAAGGAATGGAAAAGGATAAGGAGGAGTCAACAGAAGAGAAAGGGCAAGCAAAAAGAATTATAATTTTTTCCCAACTGACTCTACTTTTTAATCTTAAAGATACAAAGAATCATCAGATAGCACTGCCTAGATCACTCTGGGATGTACCATAAATTTGCCGATGTTATTTATAAGATACCAAGATTTTCTGACATTTTAAAAAGTTTAATTCATAATCACCAGATGTTTGGAATACACCTCTCAATCTCCAAACCTGCCCATCTGTAACATCTAGATGGATGAAAAATGACTGAAATGTGACAGTTACACCATAACTGGCAGATTACAGTGTTTAAGGATAAAACCATAATTGAGAGATAATTCTATAATTGACAAATTACAATGGTTTTTAAGGGGCTTTTCTCACTGTGTGAAGCACATGACCTAGTTATGCAATCTCTTAGGGTACATCTACACTGCAATAAAAGACCTGTGGCATGGCCAGGGCTGGTCCGGTCAACTGACTTTGACTTGCAGGGCTTTAGCTGTGGGGCTAAAAGTTACTGTGTTTATGCTTGGGCTGGGGCTGGAGTCTGGGCTCTGAAACCTGGTGAGGGGGGTGGGTCTCAGAGTCTGGGCTCCAGCCCTGGTCCGAATGTATACACTGCAATTTTCAGCCCAGCAGCCTGATCCCCTTGAACTGAGTCAATTGAATTTGGTTCTGAGACTCGGTGCCAGATGTACTGCTGCCCATCCTCGATTAACCTGTAACAGACGGCAAACCAGGTTTATTTGCTTCACGCAGTGATAAAAGCTCCTTAAAAGCCATTCTAATTTGTCAATTATGGCATGACATCCAACAAAACATAGGTATCATACAGAGATGAGGCTCAGGTGAGAGTGGGTTGCTGTGGATATGGTAGTGGGATTCTTGTCCAGATTACCCCCAAAGTAAATGCATGCAGCCTCCCTCTCTACAGCTGGTGCCGCCCACTCTATTACTGCAGTTTTTCCACAAACAATGCTGGGTGCCGCCATTCCAATCAATGCTCCCACACACAATGCTGTCCTGCCCCACAATTAATGCAATTCTCCCCCTTACCCCCGATGTACACAAAAGGTCCCTCCCCACACTTACATGAAATTAATGCAGCTCTAGTTACTGCTGGCTGACACCTCTGCTGTTTTTCTGGAGTCCAGGAATACTCAGCTGCTCCTTCTATCACATCTCTGGGTCCCTTGCTTCTCTGTCCCTTTCCTTTTTCCCCCAGGGACCAGAGAAAGGCCTGGCAGGGGAGCTGGCCAGGAACAGACAGAGGGTTCCAAGTAGGAGAGAGATGAAGAAGGAGTGGAATGGAAAAGATACAAAGGAGGGACAGAGGAGTGAGCAGAAAGATCACAGGGTATGTCTATACAGCAGTTTAACACCTGTGGCTAGCCCGTGTCTGTTGACTCAGGCTTGCAGAGCTCGGGCAGTGAGGCTGTAAAATTGCAATGTAGACATTCGGGATTGGGCTGGAGCCCGGGTTCTGAGACTCTCTCCTACACCGCAATTTTACAGCCCCTCAGTCTGAGCCCCACAAGCCCAAGACAGCTGATAGGGCCAGCTGTGGGCATTTAATTGCTGTGTAGACATATCCACAGACTCTCAAGGTCAGGTCTGCTCCCGCCTCCCTTCTAGTGAAAATGGTATTGGGCCCACTTTGCACCTTCTCACCCTGCTCCTACCTGAAATCTATGGGCTCTTTCCCTTCTAGGCTTCTGTCTGCTGCTTGGGTGGGGGGTTGAGTGTGTGCGTGCGCGCGCACGGAACTACAAACTGGCAGCCCCCATCCTGTTGGAGCACGGCCTGAGAATGCAGTGCAATGAGATAGGGACGTTGACCAACTTCATTGCAGGATGTGGTGCTGTTGAGCAGTCATGTGAATTTGTGATGTTTCCAGTGACTAACCTTTGTCTTGCAAAAGATCTCCAGTGGGAGTACCTGAAAGCACTCCACAACTGTTTGGAAACTCCTGGAAAACTTCATCGACATGTGCCCCTGGGTATGATCATTCACCAATGGACCCATGTGATATCCACCTACAGGCAGGTGAGCTGTAAGGATCACTCATATTGATCTGACACCAAAATGTTTCATCCTACTGTATCTCTGAGCCTGAGCCACAGCAGCTAAACAACTGCTTTTAGTGCACTAGTATGAGCCCCAATAGCACAAGTGTGTGGGTCCAGACTGGGAGGCTCACTCCCAGATACATATAGATATATCCATTAAGGCCCTGATCCACAAAGACTTGCTGGTGTCTCAGTCTCAGTGTTAGGCTCCACTGTGATCCAAAAAACTCCTGCTTGGCTATTGTCTAATCCTGTAGGCACCTATGTGTCTGCCTCTGGGCATGCGCACTGCTGCCTTATTATAGACTACCAGGTACCTCTCTCACACCTAATCTCCTCAGCAATTCACAAACTGCAGAAGGAGAGACGTTTGTTTGCTTATCTCATGTGCATGGCCTGATCCAGTAGGTGTGCTTGGAGGCTTCCTGTTGGATTGGGTCCCAGTGAAACTTGTTGTGGTGCTGATGCTCACCCTATAATGTTTAGCACAGTGGTTAGAGTTCTCATCTGGGAAGTGGCAAAGCCAGGGTCCAGTTCCCCTGCTCCAATGACTATCTAATTATTTATCTAAAGTGGAATAGCTTCCACAGGAGAGATTGTGGGGGTCTCCACAGCAGAATATCTTATAGCTTAGTGGTTATGGCATTGTCCTGAGTGGTGGGAAGCTGCTGTTCAAATCCTCTCCATCATTCAGCAGGTGAATACTCTAACCACTGGGCGAAAAGTTATAAGTTGGGTACCATCACCACCACCCATTTTGTGTGGAGTTAGGTAAGTGCCACCACCACCTTCTCCGCCTCCTGTCATTTTATGTGGAGTGAGACAGGTGCCTAACTCATTCTCACAAGAAATGACTTGGGCGTGTAAGCAGTTTGACTCCAGGAGAGGGGTTCCCTTTTGTGGATCACTAGCCGAAATAGGCACCTCCCTGCAGCCCCAACTTAGTGCCTATCTCTGTGAGAGGGGGCAGGGCTTAGGACACATCCCTTTTGTTGGCATCTTCTATTGGCTAGTTTAGGCGGCTCCCTGCATAGAGTGCAGGCTTTTGTGGATCATGTTTTAAGGTGCCTATCTCTCCCTATTCATTGTTCAGGGAGCCTACGTGCCTAACTCAGGCTTTGCAGGTCGCAGAGTTATTCTTGTGACTTTCTAGCCTCAGCATCGCAATGCCTATGTCCCTTTGTGGATCTGGGCCTAGCTACTTCTCCACCCATGAGTGCAATTCCTATTGATATCAATGGAAGTTGTTGTGCATATAGATCTACTGTAGAATATAATCTGTTCGTAAATCTCTTGCTATGGTCAGCTTCAATAAACAGAACTACTTCCTCTTCTAAGAACTCTACCAAGTGTTATCGTTTTTGTAACTAAAACATGTTTGTTTCTATCTGTTACCTAAACAGCCTCTTATGCAGCAGAAGCTTGTAGCATCATTACAAAAGAACTCTTTGCTCCGTGCTACACCTATCTGAGTCCTGTTTCCTATTTTGAGCAGTGTAGAAGGGACACCTGCAGATGCGGACAGATTTGTTTGTGCTCTGCTTTAGCCAATTATGCTCATCAATGCCGAAGACATGGAGTGATAATAGATTTTAGATCTAGCATCCCAGACTGTGGTAAGTTGTCTTTCAGTTCAGGTCTAATATCTTAATGTCATGGGTTTTATGCATGGCAGTGAGCAAACTAAATGGAATGTTGCCTATTTCATATATGGGACCAATGAATTATAGTACATTTTTTTTATACACAGTACTAGGATGAGGTTCCATTTCTCACCAAATCAGAATAAATGCTGTCATTTATCAGAAGGTCCTTTCTAATAGCTCTTTCTCTATTCTCCCAGTCACACGTCATAATATATAGTTCTCTTGATCTCAGAATCAAGGCTGAGATTTTTTAAACCAGGTTAGGGAATCTAGACACATCTTCCATTATTTCTGGGTGTCTACACCTCCTAGACTATTTTGAACATCTCATCCCAAATGTCTGTACTGGTGCAGTTCACAGGATGGATAAATAGCTTCTGGTTCACTGTAATCAGATTAGGGCTGCCTGAATTTTTATATGGATCAGAAAATAACTCCTTGATTGGAGTTGAAAGTGAACCTATTCCTATAGGTTTGCTTAGCAGTTCCAGTTAGATGATTCCTAGCCCTCTTTTTGCATCCACCTCCTCAGCAATCACCGGAACCTTATCTTAGGTGATACTGGAGTGCAGGAACTGGTGATGTCTTCTGGAGTGATATTGTTGGAATTTAAATTAGAATCCACGAAGAAGGGTAGGTATGTGCAGATACCTAAAAATACCTCATACTTCCACGCTTGCTCCTCTGTGATGTCTCATCAATGCAGATATATCTGATTGGTCATTGTTAGTAAATTACTTATTTAGATTTGAACGTCTAGTGGTACAGAGTTCCAGAGGGGTAGCCGTGTTAGTCTGTTTTCAGCAAAACAACAAGAGTTCTGTGGCACCTTAAAGACTAACAAATTTATTTGGGCATAAGCTTTCGTGGGCAGAAACCCAGTTCATAGGTATACCTAACGGAAGTTTCCACTTCAAGCATCTGACGAAGTGGGTTTCTGCCCATGAAAACTTATGCCCAAATAAATTTGTTAGTCTTTAAGGTGCCACAGAACTCTCGTTGTTTTAGTAGTACAGAGATTTGCTAATAGTGGACCCCAATGCCTTGACATATGAGTTGACCTTCAAACTCAATTGAACTTCACCTAAGCAGGAGGGTTGATAGGGTCCAAAAACATAGATGTAGGATGTTTTCATAGGTTTAATTAACTCTCTTTCCCCAGCCAGTCTCAATAGCCAGCTTACCTCAGACTCATGGCTCGTGAGAATGTGTGAAGGATGGTCCTCTTGGGGTTTGTCCAAATTGAAATTCTGTGTTTATTTGCAGAGGTTGGTTTGCTTCCAGCCACTGTGAACTGAATTTGAGGGTAGTGTCCGTATTCTGTCTGTTCATTATGGCTGGAATTCTGAGGGGTTCTCTCAGACTCTAGCTATAATGTGGGGGGAGGGGAGGATGCCACTTCAAAATGCATTAGAATTTGTCTTTTGCTTATGTATTAGGAAATACTGATTGTCAGAATTCCATGTAATGTTTTAAAACTAATTCATTTATGAATTAATGTGTTGATATAGCTGATGTAAGGTAGCAGAAATCCACATTTGAAAGATTTTGAGATCCTCCAACAATTCTTCAAGAACCCGAGTCTCTTTTTTTCATCGATATCTGTCAGTTGTGGTTGATCTCTCAGTTAGTGGAGCTACACTAGACTGCACCTGTGTCCTTGACTATTATTTTAATGGATATGCAAACAAAATTTCAGATTGTGTAACTCAACAGCTGTAACGCACCAACATCTTATTCAATTGCTTCATTGTGTTTTTCTTTAAAACATTGTGCACTCTTTAAAGCACTCACTTGAGAGTCAAGCATGCAGAGAGTTATAAAGACAAAAGGCCAAAGTCTGTTCTCAGTTACACCAATGTAAATCTGGATTAACTGCACTGACTTCATTGGATTGACACTGGATTTACACCTGTGTAATTTATATCCCATGGTGTTGTTATTGCAATTCTAATGCAATTGGGATCCAAAAAAAAAAAAAGATGTTTTATCAGAAAATGTGTTGCTCTATAGAGACTTATGAGATTGGAGTGTACTTGAATCGCTTGCGCTGTAATTAGAGAGATCTATTTCATTTGGATAGCTCTTTCATGTGAAGACACAAAGGAGTACAATACCTGTATATCTACCTGTGGCCAAACTTGCCAAGCATTTTCTGTGCCGGAGACATGCAGTGGTGATTGTGTTGAAGGTTGTGCTTGTCCTCCTGGAATGTATTTAAACAGCAAGACTGAAAGATGTGTACAGAGGTGAGTATAACTCGCTGTGTTGACAATGAGTCTAACTAAAATTTTAAATGCGTACATTTATATTTTCAAATCAAAGAGAGAGGTTAGAAACTATGAGTGCTTTTGATGTGTATTCTGTTGAACAATATACATCTCCCCTAGATCTGGCAGGTGTTTATCATCTCACAGAATCATGTTAATGAGGAAGTTTATGGTCCTTTGATTCTCAAACTCAGCGTACACAATTTGATATGCTGTTTTAAAAGGCCAATTCTTAGCAATGGGAAAAGCAGGGATAAAGATGTTATTTCCAGAGACAGTTTTTATTATAGTCTCCACTGACTTTCATCATCGCTTTATTAACTAATTCCACATACAGTTCTGGTGCCTTAACATTTCACCTGTCCTGCAGGAAGGCAGCGCCTTATTTATGGGGTCTTTTTGTTATTCAGCAGAGTTCACACTGCAGAGCAGACAATCCTCTGAAAAGCTGAAATTTTAAGGCTCCATGTCTATAGAGTGGTATTGATGATGCTCAGTCTTTACATGTCAGCTGTTTCTGAACATCAGAGAGCCAACGGTAGGGACTTTGTTAGTGGTATTTCTTTTATGAGGAAAGCACTCGTATACTATGGTGATGGGCAACAGTATAAAACATAGATAGAAAAAGACAGACAGACAATGCCATGCTATGTCCTGTTTTTGTCTATCAATTTTACCAAAACTGCATTTTCAGTCCTGAGAACCCACTTATCCTGCAAGCATTAACATGAGTTCTTTTAATCTTTTAAATAAATGACTGCTGACAATACTTGGAGACATTGGGCCAGATCCTCAATTACACCAGTGTAAATTTGGAATAACTCCCTTGACTTCAGATCAATTTCTCTGGATTTACACTGATGCAGCTGGGATCATACTGCCATATATTTTTTTCAGCATAAAAAAAACCAACATATTGGGTAAAATCCTGGTCCATTAAAGTCAATGGCAAAACTCCCATTGATTTCAGTGGAGCCAGGATTTCACGTATGCAGTGGAATAAAATAATCCAATTGTCTTTTGAGAGCTGGTGCAGCATTCATGCTTCTCTACTGTGGAACCAACAGAGAGAGAGAACATCCAGAGATTGGAGAATCAGGACCATAAAAACAAATGGAAGCCAGGAATTCATATGATTGCAGTCACAAGTTTTCATGGATCTCTGGCTGAATGCATAGGGGGTCTTACCCTCCATGCCTTCTAGTTCTCTCACCAACCAACAATCACCGCACACAAACCCCAGAGTCAGTCTTCTGATGGGAGACACAGAGTACGAAGGGGATACTTAATTTTACATAATATAGTATTAACTTATTCCAGATGAACATGGACTTAGGAAAGGGAACATGCAGTTCAGAGTGCTCCAGCTATACTCTCTTTCCATACAGCCCAACCAGTTGTACACATTTTATATGGAAGAAAAAGTGGTGGCCTATCCTGTCATTCTCATGGCATTCCCTGTGGCTTTGTTCCCTCTTTTCCATGCAGTGGGCTGTAGAGACTTTGTTTGTTTTTTTAAATTGTAGCTTGTACTCTAAATTACAATTTTTAAAAAAGCAAAGCAACTAGTATATTAAATAATGATGATGGATTATTATCGCTTCTCTATTACTGTCTGAAGTAGCTACTCCACATTTCTGTCATATTGCTACCTATTATATGATCTAGTCTTTTCCATAATAGTGGCAGAAAACTGCTGACCTTACCTTCATGGAGACGCTTCTCATTGCTCTTTGATAACAACACCATGCTAGGGATCCAGAATAAGAATACCATGCAGAATAAGAACATCAACTTTCTGAATGACAATAATTAATGGTCAATGTGAAGCTTCTTTTCTTCTCCATGTCTATTTTCTAATTCATGAAGTATATATTACCATGTGATCACAATTATCTGTTTTCCTTCTCCACAGGAATGAGTGCCCTTGTTATTTTCAAGGAATTGAATATCCACCCGGAGAAAATATTATCACATCTTTGGGCAAATGGTAGGGCATGCATCTTGGTTTTTTTTGGTGACCAAATGCTGTAATTTTTCAGTGCTCTGCCAAGTCATTCACACGATCCTGTTTTGTCTTTTTCTGATAACTCTGTAATTTAGCTTTAAAATGTCCATGACTTTCTGACTATCTTTGGACAGCACTGTTCCTGTGAAAATTCATGTTTCCAGAAATTCTCTCTGCTGTGCTTGCCCTCAGAGCCTCCTGTAAGTGGGTTCCAGCAAGACTGAGTAGAAAAGAATGCAAGTTGAATGGTGAGGAGAACCTTGAGGAGGTCCCTGCCATGCCCCACCCTTTTCCTGGCCTTCCTCTTCCAACTCAGCTGAACTGAACCCTTGATGAACTCCCATGAGATCAGGGGAATGCTGTGGAGGCCGAACTCCCATCCAGGCATAGATGAGGGTCAGGGAGCTGGGGCCCCTATAGTTCTGAGCCACTGAAGATGGTTAACTAAAAACCATAAACTAACTGAAGAGCAGTGAATGCCTGTCACCTGGCAAGATGCACTTATTTTCCTTTCCACAGTTGCCCGTTGTTTCCCATTCACATAATCATTATGTTTACAACATTAAAGAAGAAAACTTGTTAAACTATTCTGAATGCTACCAAACACGTCCTTTTCGCCCATTAATTTTGCCTGACAAAGATAAATTAGGGGATAGATACAGGGGGAGGGGGTTTGAGATTTGGCCCAATACCCTGTTTTATTTTCACTGCATTTTTTACAAGCAGAACAGATTGCTTTGTCTCTGTAAAAGTCTGAGTGATTAATAAAACACATCAGTTAATCTTTAAAGTCTGATTTCCCATTTACATGACAAGGAGTCAATATTGTCAGAAATCTAATACTATAGTACGAATACATGCCAGTCCTCCTTATGCATCCTTGCACTAACTACACTGACCCAGATAAATATATAAACTCCTCTTTGACTAAGTCCATTTTCACGTTGTGGCCAATGCTGCATCTGCCTTCATGCCATGGAGGGTACCCAAGTCACAGAGCTGGTGCAGTTCTACTGTGCATGCAAAAGAAAGGGGTGCAGAGACCTGCTTTTATGAGAGCTCTCTGGACATTAATATTTCCTACTCAGGTTTTGCCTCTGTGTGCACATACTCGCAGCGTGCTGGAATTATCAGAAGGTTGAGGTCCGCTGACTTGAAATTTTTAAAATTCTAAGGCCAAATTCATCTCTTCATTGACTTCAGTGGAGTTACATGAAGGGTGTGGTCCCTTATGTTTTAACTAAAATAATCTTGTGAAAAGTAGTGTATTAGACTATGAGTAGTGGGTTTTAAAATACATTGTGAGTGGACCTCTTAGGCAGTTGTAAGATAATCTTGCTTATCTCCTGGTTAGTCATGATTTCCTCTGGCTATACTTACACATGGATTTATGCATGTCAATTCAACATAGTCTCTATCTTACATAAGAGTTACTATATGGAAAGTGGGTCTAGAGGAACTAGTCAGATCTAAGGGATGTTTTAGGGTAATAATATCTATGTATATGGGTGATCTCTAAGAAAAATGCAGAACATAACATAGACTATATTTACCCATGCTATGTACTTGATAAAAATGGCTAGGGTCTTTATCAGGCTCGTCTAATCCTCTTTGTCTTAATTGTTCTCTTGGTCTCATCCTGCTTTCAGATTTGAGTTCCTTTCATTCCTGGAACAGCCTCTTATTGTTAACTTTCTGCTAAGCCTCTGGCTATCTTTTCTCAACCCCCTTCTTAAAACCCCACTTACATTGTGATGCTCTCCCAAGTCCACAATAACACTCCCCTTCACCAGTTTCATCCTGCATCGTTTTCCATATTTTTCTCTCTGAATTAGATTGCAAGCTCCTTAAGACAGAGCCTGCACCTTTAATGCATTTGGATAGCTGTGTAAAAATGTATGTTGCTCCGGATACAACATTAAACCAGCAGTAGCACAGACAGAGGTATTTTTGTTATTATATTTACTGGCTGTCTAGCAGAAGGGGAGCTGGGCAGACAACAATTGTCACAGAAGAATAAGTGAATAGTATTGAAATTCATTGGCTGAAATTCTCCTTCAGTAAAGTAGTCTGAATTGAAGCAACACTATAATTTTCTTCTCTGAGACTGAGTCAATATCAAATTTGCTATTTTTCTATAAAGTAGTAGACTATTTTGGCTGGAGTTAGTCAGATACAGATAATGCCACAGTGTTCAGTGCTGCTTTGCATAATATTTGCTGTAATTATGTTTTGGGTATCAAACAGTTCACTGGTTTTCTTTGCAATGGTTGTACTGGCAGAGACGTGAAACCAATCGCGCCTTGCCCCACTTTATCCCCATTTTAGCACAGCAGGAGGGGGAAGCTTTCACTGTGACTGTTCTGCACCACCCCACTTAGTCACATGTTCTCTTCTGGGGGTGAGCACACCCAAAGTGTTGGGAGAAGCTAAGTTAGATTTTTTTATTTTAATTTTTTTAGTAGTAAGGATATAATTGGTTGTGTTTTCTCCAGTCCTTCTGAAGCTGAAAGCTTAGCATGTATGTAAGCCTTCCCCGCATTCCCCAGGCACTCTAATAATTGAAACCTTTTTTAAAAGGAGTCATAATAAAAGTGAGGTGTAAGTTCAAGAATTGGTGAGATGTTCTGGGCTGGACAGTTCTTTAATGATCTAGGTTAGAAGCAGTTGAGAAATATCAGCATCATTATGATGCTGAAAATGAGCTTTACTTGGATTTGGAAAAAGTGGAACAATTAATTGTTTTGGTTATTAATTCTCTTCTGTGATTTACTTTCCTTTTTCATTGTATTTCAGCCTTGACTGAATTTTGCTTTAGTAGCATATGGTGGTAGGGCCAGGAAGGTGAAGTGCAGTGATTTTATTATGTACAGCACAGTATTTTATCTTATGGGACTGATACTGTTTTGAGCTAACTTCGCAGTCATTTGGGTTTTCATTTGACTTGCTAGTCTACTCTTCAAGCTTTTTTGGCTTCTAGTAAGACAAATCAATCAGCTGAATATTTACAATAGCCAACCAAAATATTTTTTGTAAAGAATAATGGGTTTCTTTGTTTATTTAGAAGAGGCTTTCTCTTATTCAAAGTTGAAGTCTCTAGTGAATAGCTTGCTACAGCTGTGTGTGTGTGTGTGTGTGTGTGGGGGGGGGGGGGGGGAGTATTACTTTAGTTACGTATTTGACTGTTCAGTGTAAGATAGATGTAATACTGTTTCACATATAGGGCCTACTTTCACTCCCATTGCAGTCAATGATAAAACTCCCACTGATATCAGTGGGAACAGGATTTGACCTAGTAATGTAGTAATATTTTTGTGTCAGTCCATGGACTCTATTCTTACAGCTTAGCATTTGTTCTATGTAATGTATATTTATTACAATGACCTGTTCTTTCCTTTTAATATATAGATAAGCAGCAATATAGGCTGAAACTTTATTAACACATTATACATTGAGAACTTTCTGAACAAGACAACACAAACTCCCTTATTGGTTATCTTCAGTGATACATATTTATATAATTATTTAATCTTGAGTAATATTTTATACTTTTTTAAAGTATACATGAATAATAACATTTCCAGCCTTCCTGGTTTTAATTGCATCTTCATATATTTTTGTTGCAGCCATTGCAAAGATGGAATGATGAGTTGTGAGAACAACCTTGGTAAGTAGAGAAACAAAGAAAGAGAAACATTAATTCATGGAAAAGAGATGGCTTTGAGAGATCCTCCTGCCTCCAGGATGCCTCATTGATTATAATGGAATTCTCTGGGGCCATAAAGGTCCATACAAGTGATTACTTAGCAGGACTGGAGCCTTAAATTAGAAATTTAAGCTATAGTATAGCTAAAAATAGGGTTAGAGCAAAACAAGAGAAGCTCTGCTGAAAGTACTGGCTACCTGTGAGAAATTGCTTTTTATCAATATTTTAGTACAATGAATTGTTTTAGATTGATAATGCAATCAAAGTTTTTATTATGTAATGTAAACAGTGTGTATCTTCACGTGGGGCAAACATAGGGCAGTTTTGTCTCACAAAACATTGTTGCAAAAACTGGAAATTTCCAGTGTTCTTGCAAACTGATATTTTGTTCCTCTCACAGATCTAGCTAAGTACTATTTCTGTACCATCAGTTTTTAGTTTCTCCCTAGAGCGGAATAAATGTCATTAATATTATAGCTGTGTGCAGTGTGCATATGTAAAGGGGCACCTTAATAACAATTGCTTCTTGTGTTTATAGTATCTTTACTCTAATGATTAATGAGATCCTGAAGGTGTAAGGGGCTGGACTTTGCGAAAATTTCCCTTTCATTTCAGATAAAAAAGATTAACTTGCAGTGAGGTGCAGGAAGTTTCAGTTTCTTTTGAAACTGCAAGTTCTTGACTCTCTTATAAATACTGTAACTGATCCCATTGCAGGGTGTCACTGCAAATGTTGGGTTACATCAGTTTCCTGGGTGTCTGGTACCACACTCAGAGTCCGAGGGCAAGCACCCTAGATCAGTGGTTCTTAACCTTTCCAAACTACTGTACCCCTGAAGCCTGAGTCCCACCCCCATGGGGCTGAGGCATGTAACTTAGTTTCATGGCGCCCCTGTGGCTCCAGGCAATTGCCTTTCTTGCCACCCCCAATACCAGCTCTGCACTTGCGACCCCTCTAAAACCCCAGGTTAAGAAACACTGCCCTAGATGCTCCAAGCACTAGGTTCTCCAGGCTCTATCTCTCTGTTCCCCAAAACACTTGCACAATTCAAGTAACAGAGGATTCCTTTACCAGGACTGTCAGAAATAAACAGTGCAAAATACCCACGGCATAATTTCCTTAATGGTTAAAACAAAAAAGAGAGAAACCTTGGCGGCAAGGTTCCTGTGTAACCCCAATGCACCAATCACAGGCCTACAGTCCACAGCCCTGTATTCTTACTCTGACTGCCACTGGACCCTTGCCAGCAATAGGGGGAATCTCAGCCAGTGGTCAGGGCCTTCAACCCCAGCTCTCAAGCTACCGGTTACCACCCTTCCCTCCACAGTCACCTCTCAGCTCCTGCTCACATGTAGTCTCTAGCTCCCTCCTGAGACAGGTCCTCTCCTGCCGCAGATAGTATTGTCCTTTCCTGTGCTGGGGGATTATAGAATCTTCTGCTGGCTGGTTGTTAAACTTGGAGGGACCAGTACCCAGTAATGAGTAACGAGGGTCATTACCATATATTTATCTTTGTTTCTATTCCAACTGGATCAGATTCATAGTGGCTTTATGGGGTTAACTGTCTGACCAGAGGTTATAGATAAACCCACCCCCACTATTGGTCAAATTAATCTCTGGTTTCAATCAGCACTTATTAATTTCCAGAGCTTGCTACCAAATCTGAAATTTCAGGAATGATGAATGTCTGCCATGTTTTGTTTTCCAGTACATGACTGCCCAGCTGGCCAGATTTATGTTAACTGTAGTAATCCACAAGCTAGTATGGAGCTTAGCAGAGAGAGAACCTGTGAGAATCAGCTGCTAAACCTCACCTTCTCAGCACATCTTCCTTGTCTTTCAGGATGTGTTTGTCCACAAGGGTAAGTCCAAATTACCCATGTCTTTCATTGCACCAACCAAGATGGCTGTACTTTCAGTAGTGACAGTTGAATAGTTAATTTCTTCGTGTTGCTTTTATAGTGGTGAAAAAACACAGCACTTACTACCTAGAGAGCTTGTGTTGTGAAGGTGGGGGGAGCAAATTCTGTTCTTAAGGACTCACCAGACAAAAGACATGATCCTCTGGAGGCCTAAGAGGTGATGGGTGGGTGGTATCAAATATCTAATAGCTGATAATGAGGATGAGGCCAGAGGGGTTCGAAAACATAGCCGGGGCTTATGCTGATTCTGTGCCAACAAATCTGTTGAACTTTTTTGGCGTCAAATATGGCACGTTGGTGTGTGAGTAAAAGTTGTTATAAAGACAAAGGGGGAGATTTTCAAAGGCATGAATAGCAGCTAGGTGCCCAAATTCCATTCGCTTTCAATGGGAATTAGAGCTTGTCTACATTTGAAACAGCCTCACCGCACATTAAGCAGTGGGGGCCATTCTCCGGCTTGTTAGGAAAGGTGTGTGCCCCTTTAAGGGCTTGAGAGCCAGGGAGTGACTTTCTGCTGCTGCTATAGACCAGGTCAGCCTGGAGACTCTGACTCATCCCCCCAAGTGACTGGAAGAGACTGGGGACTATATAGGTCCATGCCGGTGCAGGAAAAGCTCTCTTCTATGTGGACAAGGAAGAGCAGCACCCATTCTCCCACTTATGGAAATGGAAATGGTAGAATACCAGGTTTTGTCAGGCTCTACTGTAAGCACTTATGGCAGCTGTGCCTTTCTCAGGAGGCTGGGAAGGAATTTTCCCCTCACCATCAGGTTGGCCAAGGCGAAGTGGGGTTTTCTTTCCACCTTTTCCACAGAAGGTTGGGGCAAACATGAAACAGGAGTAAAGCTATGATGTTGTAACTCGTAACGTAAACATAAGACAGATGTGTAGTGCAGGTGCTCCACAGGGAAGGGATACAGTGATCAGATAAAATGGATTGCTAAAGGATTTAAAGGAGATATTCTTTAAAGGTGTGGAAATGGAGGCCGGGGGTTCAGGGATCCTATGACTGGTATGGCAGGGAGCCAGCTCTCCTCCCTTAACCTTCATGGTGAGGGCAAGGGGGAGGAAATGGTAAGGTCCCATCAGTGGGTTGGCTGGGTCCAAGAAGGGAAAGGGGGAGGGCTGATGGAATCCCCCCAGGATATATATTGAAATGATTATGGAATTACCTGCACTGTACACTCTTGTCTGGGAGTACCTGGCAGACATTTAAGAATAAAGTTATGGCCTAATTAAACCACATGTAACTTCTCTTGTCCTTTCAGCATAGACAGCTGCAGTAGTGCCTTAGTGTAGAAACTAACTGTGCCAACGAGAGGGGTTCTCCTGTTAGCAAAGGTAATCCTTCTTCCCTGAAGAGGTGATAGCTAGGTCAAAGGAAGAATTCTCCCATCGACCTAGAGCTGTGTACACCAAGGGTTAGGTAGGCTTAACTTCAGCACTCAGGGGTATGGATTTTTCACGCCCTTGAGCAGCGTAGCTGCATCAACCTAACTTTTTAGTATTGACCTGCCCTTTGGCACCTAAATCCCCTAGTCTCAAATTTGCTAACATGGATTGGCATAACCAGCTATCATTTGAGTCTTTGAAAATCTCTTCCAAAATGTACAATAGGGACCAAATCCTCAATTTGGTGTCAATCAACATAGTTCCAGTGAAGTCAAGGGAGCTACACCACTTTATACCCGATCAATATCTGGCCCAAGGTTTCTTTTTTTCTGTGGTGGCTACTTGGTGTTCACAGCCCTTTTATCCTATCATCTATCAAACGTAATTATCAAACTTCTCAACTGCTATGGAGTCCATCATTCAGTCCAGTTAGATGTCTGGTAGCATGGTGACAAAGTGCTGTGTGAAAGTTAGAGAAGTTAGGGAAGTATGGATTTAAAAACAGGTCTGTCATCTATAAGCTCTGAATCTTCAGTTGGGATCTCCTTCACACAGCTTATGGCCCACTGCAGTGGTACCACACGGGTCAGGTACCCTTTGGAAGGCAAGGAGGACAGAGAGCTATCTCAGAGTTGGCTGGGCTCCCATACCAATCCATCCCTCACTCCCTGGAAATTACATACAAAAAAATTATAATAAAAGAATGTTATTTAGGTTGCAAAGTCAAACACTTGAAAATTAGGAAATGCCACATTTATGGTTGCCTGTGAAACCTTAATTCTGACCCACTGTTTATATACACTATGGTACATACTTAATTGCATAATCACACATTATTTTTTCCATGAGACCCCTGCCTCATTCAGTGCACAGGATGGGCTCACAACGGGACAGTGTTATAAAATGATATGCCAGGAGTAGGATTTGCACTGAAAATATCAAGCTGTACTGATAAGACAGAATATTTAAATATTTTCTCTGTCAAAAGTGTAGGGCTAGATCCTACATTTAGGGTGGGATGTTTCAGGCAGACAGTCACGCTGTTACAGTCCTTTAGGAGAAACCTCCTGTGGGGCAGCAAAACAGGTTTCTGTGACCTGGCAATCTTTTCTTTTAAAATTCAACCTGGCTGCAAAGGCTTGAGTTTTGGCCCCTTCCGCAGGGGCCATTCCTATAAATAGCCAAAATGAAGTGGACACCTCATTTATAATGCTCTCACTGCCTTGTATCACTTCAGCTGACTCAACGTGGTGCCAAAATCTCACTTTACACAGCCTTGGAAGCTAGGTTTTGTTTTTGAAAGTTAATCTAGCTTTAATCTGGGTAAGCAGTGACATATGCTCCAAATTGTGTGTAAAGTCAAGACAGCAGTTTCAACACTTCTTGCACTAAACTGTGCCCTCTGTATCCATAATTGATGTATATATGTGATCTCTGTTTGCATTCCTCCTCATCTGTAAGAATAGAAGCTTTTTATGGTGTCTGTCTATTGGCCTAAAGCGTAGGATTTGGGTGGAGAGAGAGAGGGAGGGAGGAAAATGGGATTGAGATGGTAAATTGGCAAAAGCAAGTGTTCTCTTTCTGCAACAAGTCATTTGAACTGAAATGTGGGCACAAAATCCTACCTTACACTTGATCACATATACTGACTCTTAGGTGCCAAAAATGAATATTTGGGCAGATAGGAAGACTTAGACTTCACTAGCAATTCTGGCTGTCAGCAAGACATGTTAATGCAGCAGGTGGATGTGAAGGCCATCTTAAGGTGTCAAATTATTTAAGCACAGGGCAATTTTCTGCAGTTATTTCCATGACAGGAAATAGGGCCATCTGAACCACATTAATACTCAGTACATTAGTAGTATATTTTTTCCAAAATCTCCATATTCTGATTAATGAGAATAACTCTGACTCATCAGCGATTGGGCATGTTGAGTCCTCTTTTTTGTGGAGAAAAGCTAAGGAGAGATTTTACCTTCATTCTTTGTGCCAGAGAAGCATCTTCGATTTAGGGGAGCATACAATAAACATAGATGGAAGCTGACAGGACAATAATTCTGCTGTCTTCCCTCAGTGAATCAGTCATTAGAACTAAATCAATATAATAGGTTGTAGTTGTCATGAACGACAACTGGAATATGCTTTTCTGTGGAGTTCAGGAAGAATCTTTAGACTTGCTTTAAAAGAGATTGGTTGATACAGTTGTGTTCTGCCCCTAGGTGCATCCCTCTAGATGTAGAAATATCTGCAAATGGAATCATTGGAAGCAGGGGGTGATCGCCAATTCTGAATACTAAGCTGTAGTTGTGTAAAGTTGGGCATACAAATGTATAGGCCATTTTTGAAAATTAGGCCAAGTATCTCTACTGGTGGCCAGCTGAGTTGACCAAGATAACTGAAAAGTTAATATTGTTCTGTGAATTAGACAAAGTAGTGTTTCTAATATTCTAATCTTTGGGAGAAGTACTCAGGTAACATTCTCAAACTTGTATTATGCTTTATATAAACTGAACCAGAACATTTGTCCTGAATTATGAAATTGAATTTTGGTCTGAATACAGCCCCCTAAATGATTTTATTTTATAATTCCTTCTGCCAATACTCCCACATTTTAAATAAGAATGCTGATTTAGAAATCCTGATTAGGAAACAACCGTTACGAAAAAACTAAAGTCCAAAAATTCAAGAAATTAAAGTGGATGCAGAAAAATATTGGTCATAAATCAAAAATGAAAAAATAAATGTTTGTAGACATGAGTTATAAAGATCTTTAAATATAAGACTGACTGACCTTATAAAAGACATGCAGTCTCACTACAATGATAGCCAAATGAGCTTAGTTTTAGAGAATTTAGAGAAGGTCTACTTTATCTAAATAATTTAAGGAAAATTAAAGATAAACACACACAATTTAGAACTTTTTTTTCCTCAGAGAAATATCAATTTTGGAGTATTCTTTCCTTGCAGTAGTAGAAGTATAGTATATTAACTGATCATTACATTTGGGATCAGAATAATTTTTCTCCATCCTGGCAGGGACCTTTTGGAACAACTGAACCATGCACTGAACATTGAGTTACAGTGTTTGTAAACCCATAACTAGTCTGTGACAGATGTTTTAAAACAAGTACACACACACAAAGATATATAGAGAAAGGGGGAACCCACCCATTGTTTTTTCGCTAATGATGCTACAATTGGCCAAAACATTAATCAGAGTTACATCTAACACAGAGACTTTCTTGATACAGTATGTGAAGAGTTGGAAATATATTTAAAAAATAACTTTAGATCCTAGCAGAAAGGCAGGAACTTCACATCATTTGTTCCAGGATTCTTTTTCTAATGCTCAGAGTACATTCTGTTAGAACTCTTGATTAAATAGTACAACATGAAATCTAAAATACATATAAAATAAGAGGGTAGTTTGATATTAATAGTATAAAGTAGCTATATTTTCACTGTCTCAATCAGTTTGCATCAGTTAATGTTAGTACAAGATGAAATTCTGTACTGTTGATACAATATGAAATAACACTCTCCACCCACCCTTTTTAAAAAAAGTATGATTAGGGGGAGGAAAATTGTTCCAGGAATATAATCTATGTAATATTGCCATACCTTGTGCTTCCTTGGCAAACTTAGATCCTGCTTCTTTTATATTAAATATTTCATCTACACTTTTCACTTACCCAGTATCTTCTCAGAACTTTTAACATCAAGATTTTCTCCTCTCTGTCTGATTATTTGAATATTTTCACTACTTCCATGCTCTGTCACAAGAGGGTAAATAATGTCCTGTTCATAACACAGTTATTTGTGATTCTTCAAAATAAAACTCCAATTGTTTGCTAAAGAGTAGATATAACTCAGCATAAATCAACAGATTTATATGGTCTTTAATCAGAACATAGAGGCAGAGATCAATAGTACATTTCTCTACTCCTCAGCTGCTAAGTGTCCAGGTTTAACATAAAACAGTTTTGACCCTGATCCATTGCAAGCTTTCTGTTGATTTGAACGATCATTGGTTGGGCCAAATCCACTATCATCACTGGAAAAGGGGAGCTCTCGTTTATTGTGGCTTCAAACCTATTCTTCCTGTTGTCTACAAGATAAGTGTTATCTGGTTTATTGAAAGAACTGTCCCTTTTTTACTCTGGCATCAGTGACTTTAGCTTTATTGGGAGCAGGATGTGGGCCTTAAAGCAGGCATAACTATTTGTAAGCGGATTTTGTCAGAATGAAACTTGAGGATTAACTGGAATTTCAGTGCCTATTTCTGTGCCTATTTTAAGTAGTTTAAAAAATGAGAGGGTAACTTTCATGTGTGCATGCCCAAGAATTGGCTAATGATATTAATGCAACAAAGAGGCCATCATCATCCTATGCATGCAATTATTTTCCCTTTCTTAGACAGCCTTTGTATTCAAAAGTTCGCAAAGAAACTTGACCTAGTTTAGTCCTTCATTTTCTCCTAAAGCAGCTTTTTGTACACAGCAAGAGTTTAATCTTCCTATTAATTTTCCCATTTGGCACACAGTAGATTTAAATAAATAAAGGTAAACTGTATTTTTACTTTTACAGTAATTTTTTTCCTCTTTCAGTTAGAGACGTCTGTTCATTCAGTATTCTCAAGTCCAGCTTACAGATACTGAATAGAAAGTACCTCTGTGGATATCTATGTTATGACTTCAGAGCAGCAGAATTCTCCTTTCCAATGTATGCTGTATATATTCTTTAGTCATTTCTCAGGCAAAATTTCCACTCATGCAGATAGAAGATCTATGTACAGACTATATAATGGAAGTACAGATCACCACTAAGAGATCTCTAGAACAGAAAGGAAGCTTTCATCTTGCTCTGTGTGCATGTATATATACTCTTTCTCCAGTTTCTCTCTGAACATAGTATACATATTTTTATGTAAACATTCCTCTCCTTTAATTCATGAATCACTCTGGCTTGTCCATTGCCTGTTTGGCCATTGGAGCTCCCTTGGGACCCAGATAGAGACTCACCAGGCTCTGCCTGAGCCTAAGGAAGCATCTAACAAAGGATGATTTCCCTCCCTCACACAGCTATCCAAGGCAGCCTAGGAGAGGGAGAAAAGAAGAGAAGCCGAGGATCAACCAGATGATTGTTGCCTGCTTCCCTGACACGGCATAGATTAGAGTAACCAGGGAATGCCTCTAACTTGTGCCATCTGAAAACACTAATACACCAGATGGCATAGCAGAAATGCAGCAAGCTCCAGCCACTGTCCTGGTCCCTGGCATGCCCCATCACCCCCACCCTCTATGCCTCACTGCACTGGGAGCTGTGGGGCAATGGAGGAACTGGCTACTTTGCCTTTGCATCTGTTGGGTATTCCACCCCTCCCCCACTAGGGGTATCCCTGTCAGGAGACTTGTAGATGTTTTCTGCTTTTTGCACTGCTCAAGCAACACAGTGGAGTGGAACAAAAGAGGAAATCTGCCTTGAAGTATTGATTGAAACTCCTTGATCTTTTTCAAATAACGTGCTTGACCCTTAGGTCATAAAGGATGAACACCACTGATTTATGAGGTTGTGATTGGTCTTATGTGCCTTGGTGTATAACATGCAGATTTAACTGGATACTACAAGGGGAAGATCATGAAAACAGCTTCAGGTGAAGAGATAAAGTCCACATTGTCTAAAAAGCTCCTTTTCCATATGTTCTTAATAGAGGGGCCTTGGGATAAAGAAAAGGGGGGGTGTGGGGTATTTTTTTTTTTTTTTTTTTAAACATGCAAACATGTCAGAGGAGGCACCCTTATTTTACTTGTGACTGTAAATCCAACCTCATTTGGGGCATGATCATAATTTCCAGACCTTAGGAAATTTTTAACCTGAATGACTTTGCCATGTACTTGTGCAGTATAGTCAACAGGACTTTATGCATGTTCCGTGCAGTGTTGGGTAGATGATTATGGATAAGCTGCATACCGTGAATCACTTGACCCAGGTATTCCAGATACCTGTGCCAATTAAATATTTAATCTCAATGTTTTTTCTTGATGAAATATGTCAGATGCTGTCGGCACTTAAATATTTATATTGAAGACAAACATACCTCCACTATTATAAACTCAACAAGATGATGGCTCAGAACAGCTAAAACATTCTCTGGTCTTTGTTTTCTGATCTCTGCTGACATTATGTAAAGAAGACAAATAGATAAATATTTCTTTATAAAGAGAGTTTTTACTATTCTTACAGGTGAGCTTTGAGAAACATTTTTTAGGTAATTTGGTATTTTAAACAAGCCTGTGCACATAGGAGAAAGCACACTCTCATGTCTTCCAGGACAGAGAATTGACTATCAGTATATTCCCACTGTATATTCCTTTTTGACTATCCATTTACTACTATTTCATCGGAAAGATCAACCAGGAGCAGGAATAATGGGGCTCTTTTTTTAAAAAACATTATTTTAACTTTTATTATTATTAACACAGATGAACTTGGAAAATCTAATAATTTACATTATATAGCTGTTTATTCTTAATAACATTAATTTAGTAAATTCACATTTCCATGCAGTATAATGAATCTTATTCATAATCATAAAACAATTTCAATATACTTTGCATACTAATTTCATCTTATTTAACCTGCAAAGAATCAAGAGGACCTCAGGCCTTTTGATGGCAGTAACACAAACACAATTTAGAATGTGTAGTCAATCGTTTGCAGAATACATTGTCCCTAATGTCACTCCATCTTTTTCACTTGGTTGTACCTATTTATTCGATCTTCCAGAAGCCTTTCTCTTTTATTATTTTTCCCTCTATAAGTCATAATCAGCTGCTATATATCTCCTTTCATATGGGAATCATCTGCCCTGCTCTGCTTCTGCTGAATATTTGTCACCTTTAAAACGTCCATTTGTGTTTGATCAACCTCGTCATTATTTGTATATTTATTTTGTTCAAAATCCAAAAATGGTAACCAGATGTCATGAAATCTGCTTCATACTTGTATAAAGTTAGCTGTCATTTTTTTCCATTGTAATGATATTCCATACCATATTTCTCCATGTTACTAATGTTGGGGTCAGTCTTTTTTCAAAAATGAGCTGTCACACAACTGTTGCTAGAGGTAGCTGTGTTATCAATGGGTTCTGATAGGATTATCATCTACCATCTCACAACTAAGCAACACAAATGAGGAACCTCATCCCCTGGTCTTGGAAGTTGGAGGCAAATTGTGATCTATGTTTATACAATGGTGTGCATCGTTGTACTATTGCTTCCTCACAACTACCACCCGATAGTCCTGCTACTCGTCCCTTTTCCATAGGACTTCTGTGTTTCCAATGATACGATATGGAATTGGCTCTTTCGTAGTTCAGTGCTATTTGTTCACCATTTAGAGGACTCTTCTGTTACTAAAACTTAGTTGGAAGGATTAGTAGGGGTGACCTCTCTGAGTGGAACACTAACAAATGGGTACTGGAAAGGAGGTTGGGATTCTATATCAGAAAAGGAAGGTGAAGCATCTGATTCTAGAATCAATGTCAATCTTCTGTTCTGGACATACTGTTACTTTATGTAACACCTGATTATTCTGGATAAATTGTCACTATATACAGTTAAAAATCTCATTCTGGCTATGATTATTTTGCTTTTCTTTCTGTGCCTACCTTCTAAGAATGACCTTGTTGTTCTAATCCTTTTTGGGTAAGAGGCATAGATCTCTCTTGTGCAGAAATAACCCTAAAAATCTAAAAAATATATGTTGTTATAAAGAGGAGGCAGTGCGGCCTACTACATAGAGCACAGGGCTGGGACACAGGAGAACTGGTTTCTACTCCCAACTCTGTGCTGGCCTGCTGTGTGTCTTTGGGCAAGTTACTTCCTCTCTCTCTGCTTCAGTTTCTCCATATGTAAAATGTAGATAATGATACTGACCTCCTTTGTAAAGCACTTTGAGACATATCAATGAAAAGCACTATGTAAGAGCTAGGTATCATTATTATAATAGATATGTAGTGGTCTAGAACGTCATGGCAGTACTAATCTCCTGTCTCTCTGTAGTAACCCTAGACTAACTAATATAGACCTAGTGGTTGGACTAGTTTTAGTGTGTACAGATTAAGTGAAGGATAAAGAACGACCTTTCATTGCCTGATTCCATCACTACTGTAGATTACTTTATTTAATGGAGAGAGGTATCACAAATGTTATTTCTAGGAACTGTGACAGGGTCAGACTAGATGGCTACTGGAGAGTGCCAGAAGGCCAATATATCAGCCCCAGGCTCAGCAAGTCCCTTTTTCCCTGGTAGCTGAGCAGTGGTTACTCTAGGTTAATTAACACACCTGGAGCCAATCAAGGCCTTGCTCAGGACTTGTTAAAAGCCTCCCCTCCAGAGAAAGAGTGTAGCTGGAGTTGTGAGAGTGAGGTGAGCTACCAGAGTGTGTGAGCAGGCAAGACGCTGTCAAGAGCCAGGAGGGTTTTAGGAGAAAGAGCAGAACGCTGGCAGGAGAGAACCCTGCAGATACAAAAATTGGGGGAGGGGAAAACCCTGGCCGAAGAGGGCAAAGGACCTTTCCCAGGCCTGGAAGCCTAAGGGAAGAAACCCTGCCAGAAGGGGAATATTGAACTGGACATTTGGTTCGGCACTACCACGCCCAATGGGGCTGTCAGGGGTCAACAGCCTTCCCTGGCAAGGAGGCCAGGAAGGACTCCTGTCCGAGCAGGATGTGGACATTAAGTCAAGGGACATGGGGAAGTAATCCAGGGAAGTTAGCAGCTTTCCTGAAGCCACAGCATGAGGCTGCTACTTGTAGGGTCCCTGGGTTGGGGCCCAGAGTCGAGGGTGGGACTGGGCCCCCCCTACTCCCTACTGGCCATTCACTGGTGGGGCAAGAGCTCCAGCGAAGAGGCAAGGGCCTGGGAGAACCAGAGACAGGACTGGGAGCCAACAGGGAGTGGCCATCTTAGAGAGGCTGCATTACCCTCCCCCACCATTAGAGGGTGGAAGAACACTAAAGGGTGAAGCAGTTTCCTGACATACCACTAGAAGAAAGCGCTGGATCCACCAAAGTAGAGGAAGAGCTTTGTCACAGAACATACAACAGGCTATCTATATTTATGTTTGGAAACAAACCCCCCTTGATATATAATTACCTGCAAGACTAAAATAAATCATATTTTAAAAAATGCAAGAGATAAGATTGTTAGGTAATTACATTTGTAATTTAAATTCATTGTGCTGTGGCCCTTTGGTTATGTATCTCTTTTAAGGGGCTTCAGACATACAGATGCACAAAATGGTGCTGCAGCTGGTCCATGTTATTTCCCTCTTTAAAAGTCTTGACCACATTGGCTGTAGCAACTGGCTGTCACACCTTTTACCTGCTCTTGATTTCCAGAGATTTGCTTCAAATTTACACCAAGATAGCCTTACATGTAGCTTGTATTTTGAGTGGCCTGTTTTTTCAACTCTCTAAATAAAGGGGCATTTAATGTTCCCTCGTATAGCCTAAATGGAAGGTAACATAATATAAGTTATCCCCACCAGATTTACACCAGTGTAAAAGAGAGAAAAAATCAGGCCCAGTATGCCCAATTATTCCCCGAGGAATAATCCACACAATGATTTAAAGTCAAATGTTGGTTAAAACTAGTCTTAATGCAGGTGACAATGCTTAGCACTTGTGCAGTACAAGAAGCAAGCTTGGAATATATTTTTGTTGGCAATATAAATCCCCAATTATCTTCTGACTTTTGATGCATCTCATCATAAAAATGAATAAGATTTTATGTAGATTGATGGGACTATGCTTTAACATAGTGTTTCCAGATCACACTTTTTCATCTATTAAACTGTAGTGAGGAGGTTGTTTTTGTTTTGTTTTGGGTTTTTTTCCAGTCTACTCTAGAATGCAGTTTATGAAATGCTTTCTACTATGGTTAGCCTTCTCTGCCCCTATGGAGAGAGATGTATTTAAAAATGATTCTGGAGAACACACTTTCTTAGTATGTGTGATTAAATTGGGCAAAATTGACCAATTGATTTTACTTAGGTGCTTGCTCTTATAAATGAGAAAAAGGCGATATTAAGTAAACTGAAAATTGCAGCATTCCAAGTGTAATGAGATGCTGTAATTCATCCAGAAATATTGAGCCTACTTCCCTCCCAGCCCCCAAAATGAGAAATTGCTTCTTATTGTATTTTTGTAATAAACAGGTGGCATACCAGATTAGATAACATGTAAGAAGCTTAAATGAATTCCAGAAAAGTATTTTAAAAAGAAAAATAATCACTTTTTAATTTGCACAAATTAAACAATGCATTTAACGGAATCTTAAAAATGTCACTGTCTATGGCCAGATCAATTTAACAATGTAGGAGGAATGTAATTTGGTCTCAAACATTTTATAGAGCCACCTTTTATGACAAATATACTTTTGAGTGGTGTCTCGGTGATCATAACAACTGTGCCATGTGTCAGATATAAATCCCCTAAGCTCAATTGTAAATCCTGTGCTATTGGTACATGTCAAAATATCTTCTTTTCCAAACAAAATGTTTGTTTTTAATTTACACAGGATTTAAGGAAAGAGCATTTAATTTCCTATTCTTAATGTGAAAAAACTAAAAACAATATGCATTCTAACTCTTTGCTAATGGTTACCCACAAAACTGCCAGATGATACACCCTTATTAATCTTCCCCCCCTCATTGTTCCTTTAGGTTAAACAGAGATGTGGGTGGTCACTCATAAAGACTTCAATTCCTCATGATACGTGGATACCTGTCTGCCTAAGTGTTGGGGGCATATTTGACTATGTACCCCACTACCTGCCCATGCAAGCATTGTGCTATTACATATGCTGAATCAACATTTGTTGAAATACCACATCCAGTTGGGAGCTTCCAGATCTGATATTCATACTGGTGTAGTGATGTTTGCTGGTGTTTACTTCAGGTTTTCCGGAGTATTGTTATAGGATGACTGAAGGGATAGTATGCTATTGAGACAAGGAAGGGACATAAGGAGACTTAATTTTGTTTCCTTGAGACAGAGGGCAGGTCTACACTAGAAGTGCTACAGGAGTGCTGTTGTAGTGCATCTGGTAAAGTTGCTCTATTTCGACTGAAGAGCGTCCTCCCGTCAGCATAATTACTCCACCTCTGCAAGATACAGAAGCTGTGTTGGCGGGAGAGCATCTCTGGGCAACATAGCAACAATGTGGACAGTGCTTAGGTCATTGTAACTTGCGTTGCTCAGGGGTGTCTTTTTTTCTCACCCCTGAGTGACGTAAGTTAGATCGATTTAAACGGCAGTGTAGACTTGCCCTGAATGTGCCTTTAGTGCTATATTTAAAAGAGCAAAAGTAAATACTTTGTTTCTCATACCATTGTGTGGTATATATTTGCTGCTCTCTGACACGCTGCAGTGCTTCTGGTCTCCCAGAAATGCCAGGTCTGTTTATTTTCTAACCATCTCTTTCCCACTAGTAGTGCTAAAGTGGTGCTAATGAATTCCAGAAAAATGCTTGTAATATATCAGAGATAGGCATAACGTTACATTGTATCCTGTTCTAATGACATTTTGAGACTTAGAAATACATTGTTTGTATTTTCAGGCTACACTTTTTAAAACTTATATCAGTGATCACCATTTAAGTCAACATTTCCCAACACTTACCACACTGAAATTTGAGCAGCCACATTTTTTTCCCATTAAGTGTAGGAAAATACTGTGATATCTGTGTTACTGATTAATAACTGTTTTTAAATGTTGACTTTTTAATGTCTACTGCTACAGTATTTTATATTGTTGTTACTAGATATATATACACACACATCTTATATATACAACAACCCTTTTGACCTGAGCAGTTAGACAAAATTCAGGGTCTATCAAGTTATTTCTATTAGAGGAGAAATTGATGACAAAGTCAATTATTTCTTTGGTTCAGTCCGCTTTATTTACAAAGAAACTGTCCTGTTTCCAGAACACAGTAGGATCAAACAGCAAGAGGCAGTTTCTCTGGTCACAGCTCCAAGCTTCTTTCCAGCCAGCACTTTATCCAAAAGCTCTCTCTCAGCTTTTTTTCAGGATCATGCTACAAGCCCTTCTCTGGCTGTCCTTGGCTTTCTGCTGTCTTATCTGTGTGCTTCTGTGATGCATCTTCCCCTTTTCTCTCTCACACACAGACACACAGCTGCAGTCAAATCAATCCCCTACCTCAGGATTTACATTCAGCATGCAATGAAACCCTTCCACCCACTTAAGTTTGTTTTCTGAGTGCCCTTATGTTTAGCCTGTGTTTAGGGTGGCCTATTTTTCAGCTCTCTAAATGATCATTCAATGTTCCCTTAATTAACCTAAATGAAAGGTAGTTGTTATGCCCACTAGCATCAATGAGGTTGCTCCCGGGCCCCCCCCCCCCCATAGCAATATTATCTCTATAATCTTCTGAAGTTCATTTTACTTCAGAAGTGACACATTTCATTTTGTTGAAGGTAGTTCCTAACAGAAGGACACATATATTATATTACAGCTATTATAGTTAGTTATTTTCCTTTTTTTTTCTTCTGAGAGTGTAGTTGAAGACTATGAGCCAGTCAAGCCAACACATGGCTGGATGTCTTTTTATGCATATTACAGTTCAGACGGTTCTCATGCTAACATTGTGCAAAGTACAAAGCAAGTAGCTATTTGATCTGAATCCAAAAAGCAGCTGCTATTTATTAACTGGCAAAGATGGGTGAATCTACTGATCCGCTAACTTTGGTTGAATTGTCCTCGTTGAAAAGTACTTCAACCATAAAATGAAGTTGGTCATTTAGTAGATAACTTGTTACTCTGCTGTACTATAGGTAAACGCTACACAAACCAGGAATACACCATCTGGCACAAATCCACGCATTCATACAAAGAAAAGCATGATTCCTTTTTGGATTAATAATATGTGAATAGAAAGTTCAGACAACCATAGCTCAGGAAAATCTAATGTTATTCTCACAGTCATGCATGAATGACAGAAATTCTTTCTTTTTTTTTTCTCTTACACATACCTTACCCTCACTGAAATCCTAACTCTGACTAAACTCTGGGCTGAATTCTGCCCTCAGTTACATACATGCAACTCCCACAGAGGCAGTAGTGTGGCTTGTGTGTAAAGACAGAATTTAGCCCAATGTGTTTAATCAACACAATGTCCACACAAGAAACACTCCTGAGTAGTCTGAGGGCTTGTCTGGATGAACGGTTAATGCACAGTATGCTGGGGTTTAAATTTGGAGCACACTAGTGTGTTATGTACTAGCATTCAATGTGGACCTTGCTACTGCGCAGTACAAGTTCCCTAATGTGCTTTGATCTACTTGCCTTTGAAAAAATGATTTAACTATGCCCTGACCCTGAAGTAATTTTAGTAGAAATGTTAGAAGGCCTACAACTTCACACCTACACAGCCACTTTTTTGGGAGTCAGTTGCCCTCCTTTCTTCCCCCAGCAGAGCAAGAAGATGTTCATAGGACAGTGGGATGAATCCATCCAAGGCTACAGCCACCTCCTGGAGCATACTGAGGAACTGAGATGATTGAGGTTGATGGTTCAGGAGAGGGCAGAGAGGTGTGATAAGCACAAATGCATGGACATTGAAGTAGAAAGCATAGTGACAGCTGACCAAGAAACTTGTATCCCCACAGAGGGAGTGTAGTAAGGATTCAAGCACCCAGAAAGGTGGTGCAAGGGTGTGGATTCATCATCCGGTGAAGAACTTAGTATTGACAGCTAATCCCTAAAGGTTAACGCCTTGCAAGAACTCAAAGAAATGCGCTCTTGAAGGGAGCAGATCTTACCCCAAGCTGTGCTACAGGAACAGGAGCTGGCCCATCTCAGAACTGAAAAAGACACCCAGGAACAGCAGTGTTTGTTGCTGCAAAAGGACATAACTAAGCTTCAGAACTTGGTTAAGGTCCAGATGAAGTAGCCATCCTGAAAAAAGAGTTGGACTCAGGCAAGGTGCAACCACTACAACAGAATGAAGGATTTGAGCCAGCAGGGACCACAGGCTGTTGAAATTAAGAGCTGCCCTGCCATAGGTCCAACGATATGGGATCACAATGAAGCTGCAAGGCAAAGCCACAATCTAACTCCTGCTAAAAAGAAGAGCTCTACCCAAAGGAAAAGGATCACTTTTATCTTCCTAACTTACTGAATGCCATTCATAAGAAAGTGTGGCACAGAAAGAACAAAAAGTGGGTGTTGCTAAGCCAGATACTAAAAGTTGTGTGCAAAATAGTTCAATCCTTGGTTTTTGGAATCCCTGAAAGGGATCTGAACTTCAGTAATATATATTACTTAAGTAATATCTCCTTAAGTCTGATGGATGGACATGCATGTTCCTCCCAGGAGACTCCTCTCAAGGAGAGTAGGACAACACAATAGAAAAGTTTCTTAGTGGTGAAATCCTGGTTCCGTTAACCACACTACAGACAGCAAAGGGCTTCAAATATCTGATAATTATATAGTAATTATGACATGCCATGGGCTGTGGAGGACTATGTACACCGTATTGGCTACCTACACCAGAAGGAACACCAGGTTTTGGTCACTTCATATTTTTCTGAGAAAGATAAGGGTATTACCAAGGACTTGGTTGATTTCCTAGTGAAAGCTAAACAAGAAGTGTTCCCCCTGGCTGGGGAATATCTTTAAAGGGTAACTTTGGTTGAGCCCACCCTCTGAGATAAGTTGGCTCTGCAGGGATGATGTGTCACAGCGTTACTTAAGGAATGAGCACCTGGGCCCTGAGAAGAAGCTGAGGAGCACTCAATGGGAAGAGCTTCCTGAAGTTGGGAAAGGAAGCTCTGGAGGAGGAGAGCCTCCCAGGGAACCTGAATTACGAAAGCTCCCCAGGCAGAGATCCTGAGAGAAAAGAGCCTGACAAAGCAGGGTAAAGATTGTAAGGGAGGGGTTGTTATCATTGGACAGGACCACCATGATAAATCCTCTCTATGGGAGGAGGTATGTGATGAGATGTACCTGGCCTTTATGGCTCCCTCCGCAGTCCTACTACACCCCTCCCCAGGAAACAGAAAAATGACAGGAAAGGAACAGTAAAAGTTGATCCTCCAGGCCTGCCTAGAGAGACTTCACAGAAGCAGTCAATCAAAGTCCAGTTGGTTCAGATAAAAGGAGCTGCAGGGCCTTAGCAGTTCAGTTCTTGACTGGGACCAGAGGACTGAAGAAGTGGGGTCCTCTCTGGCCATAGAAGCCCTACAAATAGCCAGAGTCTATGATGGACTGAACTTACACTGAAATTGCAGAGGGAGAAGGCCCTAAGGATGCTGGTCCTGAGATAGGACTGTGGAGCTAAAAAGGGCTGAGTAGAGGCCCAGGGAACGAGCAGCAAATGAGTTAACTAAACAGTGTGTGGCTGCTGTGTATAGGGTCCCTAGGTTGGAACTGGAGTGGTGGGTGGGCCTAGGTTATAGGTAAAGTTGTGTAAACACCAAGAACCCCACAGCTAGGAGGCACTCAAGGGGTGAGTGCCCCCATTACAGATACCTAACGGGACTGTTACACAAGATGCCCGACACTTGGCATTCCTGTACAATATTTCTTTAGACTTACTGAATAATAAAAAGTTAACTATTAGAGAGCTCTAAAGTGCCCTGACAATTAACTAATGTTACAACGGCATAATTCCACCAGCAGAAACATTCTCCAGGAACAGATAACTCCACTAAGCCAGCCAATGAATCCTCTAGATGCTACAGTAATACTAATAATAAGCACAGGGTACCTCAGTTTTGTTGTACCTCCCTATTAGCTGACAGGAAAAGGGGATGTTATTCATGGTATTGGCGTACGCTCATGGTAACTGGTACCTCCCTTGCATTCTGGACAGATCATTGTGGGCAAAATCTGAGGAGTTCGCAGAGGGGGTGAGAGAAGCCTGAGAGGCAGGTTTGTGGGTGGGTCCAGGGGATTTCACTGGCCACTTACCCTTGTATAATGGCACTGAGCTTACAGAAGCCCCAGCACTGTCATAGTGACTATGGAGTGACTCTTTTTTTTAGTGTAGCCTGTGGAGATGATTCTTTACTTCTCAAGCCCAAGTACTCGAATTTGGCATAAGTGAGGAAGCATTTATCCCTTAGGCTTTTATTCACTCAAAAATGCCATTTTTGCCTCTAATGCTCCTCTCTACCCTCATGAACATTATTTAAATGTCAGCAAGGTATATGACAGAAATTGATCAAAAACACATGAGTCTAATAAGGCGTCAGAGAATTTGATTCAGTACAGGTTGAATTTGATGAAGGAAAGTAGAATAAATATACCCTTAGCAGTGATCTTTAGGTTGTACATTAAACATAGGTATTAGAAATAATGTCTGATATTTCAGAAGAAAAGATGGGCATCTAGATGGCATATTGCCATGAATTCTTAGATCATTGAAATCAATCTGGTTGCTTGGCTTTACAAGAGAGAGAGCTGTTATCACTTGTTTTATCCAGTGTAATATTACAAAGATGGAACTCGCATTTGGTCTTCACTTGTCAACATGATGCTCTTTGTCTCTGAATGTGGCCTGTTCAGTTTGTAGTTTAAACCAGTGGGAATTTTGGTATTGTGGTAAACTGTCCAATAAGTGACAGAAAACTTGAAATGGGTATAACTTACAAAGGGCGTTTCAAATGCTCTAAAGAAAATTACGGTCTTTCAGTTTAATGTTTTGTTATTTTCCTCATGCTATTACTGTATTCCCAGTAAAAAAGCCTGAGTGGCGAAGTTGTTTTGTTTTTTGTTTTAAATCATACTGAATTGGGGTCTAGATTATAGTCACAGAACTTGGTTTACAAAATGCTAATTCATCTTTTGTGCATAAAGAACAAATGCTGTGATGAATGCATTTGATGCAATAATTTAAGTTTTCCTCTGGATTCCTGCAGGGGAAAAAATGGTGACACCAACCAATCAGTTTGTCCAGGATATGACTGTCAGTGATGAGCTGCTCCCCTGACTCAGATAATCTAGCAGACTTATTGCAATGCTGAGCTACAGATATGACTTTTCTGAGTTAATTGGACCAGTCTAGTGGATTTTCTCAGGGAAATTCTCTGCATGCATGTAGCAGAGAAGAACTTTTATTCTTAAAAGCTACTTATGTCATCTTTTCAAAGAAACCAGCATCAGCCTGGCAGCCATACTTACAATGATTATTTCTTGCCCAAAGGAAGCAAATGTTAAAACTTGGCTTTTTAAAAACAGTAAGATAATTTTAGATGTTATGGGGCCTTTAACAGATCCCTCTTCCCTTTTCTACCCAATTAGCATGTTTTTCCTCACAATTTTTCCAAGTATTATCAGAAGGGACTCTGTACAGGAATAGGGATCTCCACTCATGGAACTCAATGTAAGCTGAAGTCATAAGGATTACAATGAAGGGTCTACTTCCTACTTCTCATTCTATAAATCTGTTCTTCACTGGTGGCAGCTGGAACTTCTGAAATTCATTAATGTGCCTGTGGGATCTTTTTGAATTTCCATCATCAAATGGTACATCAAATTGCACAAGAAAAAAAATGTATGCAGAAATTTTTGTTTGTGGAAAGTAAAGTAAAATTATCTTGGATTCAGTGGAGAATTGTTGCTATGTTCTAACAGTTCATTAACCATTAACTGTATATTTTCCAAGTATTTGGGTAGATTTAAACAATTCCATGTGTTTATATATTAAGTCCACCTTTCCTGTTTCACATCTCCATTTATTTATCCCTGATATGTTGGTTTCATGGTTTTTGGACTCCAGTAAAAAATGAATAAAAATGTTTTATTTTAAATTTTGTATTTGTTGCTTTATTTTGTTTTGGTGAACAAGAATTCTCCCATTCTTCCTATGTTGTTGGAGTCCCCAGATATTTTCTTGTACGCTTCTTGAAGTTCCAATTTGTTATCTATTACATCAGTTACTACCATTATAATCATGAGTAACAAATGTAGGTCCTCATTCTGTAAATATACATGCATGTGGTTAACTTTACGCTTGTGAGTAGTCTCTTTGAAGACGATGGGGCTACTTACAATACATAAGGTTAAGTATGTGTGTGGAGAAAATACCGGGTATCAAAGAGCTCTTTAATCTAGCAAAGAAAGACATAACAAGAATCAATTAATCAAAGTCAGACAAATTCAAATTATAAATAAGGGACAAATTTTTAACAGTGAGGGCTTTTAATCGTTGGAACAAGCTACAAGGGAAGTGGTAGATTCCCCATCTCACGATGCCTTCAAAACAAGACTGGATGCTGTTTTGGAAGGTATGCTTAAATCAGACACAAGTTATTGGGCTCAATACAGAGGTAATTGGATGAAATTTTATAGCCTGTGATATACAGCAGTGCATTCTAGATGATTGATCTAATGGTCCCTTCTGGCCTTAAAATCTATGCATTTATGAATAGCTTTTTGCAGGGTTAGAACTTAGTGTTCTATTTCCCCATTTAACTTTAAGGATGGACTATTCGGATACCTATGAATGGAAATGACCCAATTGCATACTGGTAAAAAACTTGTATTAGGAACAAAAACAACATATTCTTGAGTTTCCAAAAGGATTTAAAATACTGCTGCTGCTTTTTAAATAAAAATGTTGTGGACTGAAATATAAATCACTTAGAAGTGCAGTGAAAAGATTGATAAATGTATAGATGATATGAAAAATATATTTGTGTTGAATGCATATTTTATAGTTTTTTTTTTGTTTTTTTTTTTGATAGCTTTGTTAAACATGGTGATGCATGCTTTGAACCAAATGAATGTCCATGTTCATGGAAAGGAAAGGAGTACTTTCCAGGTGACAAAGTCATTTCTTCCTGTCATACCTGGTAAGAAGTTTATCTGGCTGTGTAATTTCACTTTAGAATCTTCCTTATCTGATAATTAGTACTTTTTCTGTTTTGCTTTGTTGTTCTTGATCATATTTTTCAAACTAGTTTCCAGTATTCCATCTATAGTACTTTTATTTTTACATTTGTTCAGATGAATGTTAAAAATAGAACTTTTTTTAGAACTGGAACATTATCATAAGAGACTCCCAAGGGACTGAATAACAGCATATTATTTGGAAAAAGGGTGGTGCATTATAGGCGGCAGTTAGAAAAATCATAATAGTGATTAACAATATCCCAAGGCATCCTCAGTTTAATTCCAAGATCAATTAGTATTCCCAAATCAATCAGACAGGATTAGCAGAAAATCATAGCCACCCAAACAATACATTCTGGTGACATTTCCTTGGCCAAACATTGTTTTTTCATTTGTTTTCAAATTTAGCATTGAAACTGAGCAGCCTGTGGGCCTAAAACACAGTCCTAAAACCATACATGTACCATGCTATGGTTCTGAATTAATCGATTCTAACTTTCTAATATCACCTCCTCTCAAATCCCTTACTGCCTGTTTACTTGGGCTTTGTTCAGGGAGGTGAATTTCACATCTAATGACTGCCAGTAGTTTTGGCAATGTTTTCTGTATGTTTATATATATAATTTTATAAAACACAAACACATAGGGCCAAATTCAGAGGTGAGGAAAATGGCAAGGTAAGTTGCACTTTAGTAAGTCAGACTATATGAGTATATATTGGTATAAATTACATGCAGAGGGGGCAGAAGGAGAGACTGTTTTGCAACTAACCAGAGTGCAAAATAAAGCAGGAATAGAGCCTGCTTTCATTTGCACCCACTTCTACCTTCCTGACAATTACTTTTCCTGTTAAAACCATTCACTTCTACCCCTTCAGTGCATAATATGAATAAGTATATTTCAATATGATTAGTTACTATATACTACCTATTGCAGCAGATATTTCACAGAATGAATCCAACCCTTAGTTCATGTAGGAAATATGTCACCCACTCATTTAATCAACAGGTATATCTGAGTTATTCATTTTCAAAGTAAATATATTACATGTTGCATAGATACATGTTGAGAAAAAGAAAATATATAACATACTATATTTAGTTTAACTGTTGCTGTTATGCTACAATTATATCAAGAGGCTGAGTTCTGCAGTCCTTTTTGAGGGAAAAATTTCCAGAAGTGCCCAAATCCCATTTTCAAAAGAGAGTTGGGGATTCTGGCTCCTAAGTCTCACTGAAAGCCTTCTAAATGCTTAAGTCACCTTTGAAAATGGAATTTAGGTTCTAAGGCTCACATAATCAAATATACTTCAGTGCTTATCTCCAGTTAGGCACCGAAGTACATTTGAAGATCTGGGCCTAACTCACTTGGACAAATTTGAAATTTTTCCATCATGCAAAACTCCCTTCAAATAGGGACTGAGTAAAGACTGCTGGAACTGGATTGACTACAAACATGTCTCTAGTTGATTCCAAGATTCAGCATCGTTGAAACAACTACATTATATACTAGCTATTCCTTGTTACATGTATTTGATTTATTATTGATGTGAGCTACTATGTAATATATTAAATTGGTTGTGAGGACATTCTTTTTTTTACTGGTTCAATGTAAGAAATGGTATGCCAGTGTCTGTTACACTATGGAACCTACAGATTCAGCATATAGTTGAATGGATGTAAATGCAAACTATATCAATTCAACATGTAATTTTTTTTCAGGGTGTGTTTTATTGGCACCATTACTACATAACATTTCAGTATGCAATCTATCCACACTCCCAATACCATGTAGAACTATATTTTTAGTGGTTTTGCTTTTTTTCCCTAAACTTTGAAAAAGATCAGTAAAATAACTGTGATTATTTGTCAGTTTCTACACTTGATATTACACTATTGGTCATACATTTTTTAGTATCTGCCAGCATGGGTCATTTCAATGCACCTTCCATCCATGCCCATCAATGTGTACTGCGTATGGGGATCGGCATTACAGGACATTTGATGGACTCACATTTGACTTCATTGGAGCTTGTAAGGTTCATCTAGTTAAGGTGAGAATTTTTTTTTCTCTCACCAAATCCAGGTAAAAAATTAAATAGCGGAAATGTCTGCAACTTGCAAACCTTGTAAAGATTTTTTTGCTACTTTTTAAATAAAAATCCTCATTTTCTTTATTTAATATCACATTATTATTTAAGTTGATTAATATTATAATGCAAATAATTTGTGTTATGCACTAAAGTTGAACAAAACGTAAGAGCAGGAAAAAGACAAAATTTACAGCCCACACCTTTTGAAACAAATGAAAGCAGATGGAGCCTGAGGCTCTCCAAGCTTTTATGACATTCAGAGTACAATTCAGCTTGCATTCCACCTCTTGTTTACTTGTACATTATGTTGATGTTTCACCTGTCACTTTATGAACTTTGTTGCTGCTAAAACCTTGGACCATGACTTAGTTAATATGTGATATTTTGGGGTTCACGCAGGCCAATAAGGGGTTCAGGCAACATCTTTCTTGTGACCCTGGGTGTCTTGTAGCTATGCAGCTTTGGTCCAGAGCTTTGTCCTCAATGGCCTGCCAGCAGCCCACAAGCTTCACCCTGGCTTTGCCCAACTTGCTTACATCTTGCAGGCTGACCTTAATATCCTTCCAGCCCTGAATTCATCCCCTAATCCTCCTACTGCAGGAACCAGTCCCTCTCACTGGACCCTAACAGAAAAAGTGTTAGGTTCACTGTCTCTACAGAGACAGTATAACATTCCAACTTGTCAGCTTACTAGAAGCACACACTTCACTGAATTTACACAGCACCGATGATTTACAATGAAATCAAATGAGTTTATTAACAGAAAGAGCATGGATTAAGTGATACCAAGTAAAAGAAAGAGAGATAAAGATGGTTACAAGCATGTAAAAGTGAAAAACACGCTTCTAAAATCAAATCTAGCAAGATACGGTCTTTGTTCAAGATGGTTTCTCTCATCCACAGTCTCCCTTCCAGTTCTTCACTGGCTGACCTGGCCAGAACCCAACACAGAGATCAAATCACTTGGTTCTTTTGTCTCTTTACAGTGAGGAATAAAAGTGGAGTCTCTCTCTGTCCCTTATATCCCAAAGGAACTCTTTACCTTACAAGTCAGGAAAGGCTCCTGGGGATTCAGTCTCCTATGTCTCTCTAGGCTGCAGGAGCCATGTTAATTCTTTGTCTTCTGAGTTCAGGCTCTAGCTAACTCCTGCTGGTTTAGCCTGATGGCTTTGTTTACTGCTAATATGTAAATTGAGGTAAACCCACATTCCTTTGTCTAGGACAGATCTGTTCATCCCCTTTAACTAGGCTAGGCTCTTTGTCAGAAACATGTTCTTGTAACATCATAGCAGAACTAATAACTTCACATAAGGTTAACACATGCATTTTACAGTTATTTTAATAGCTGGCGTATTATTAGTTTTCGTATGATACTTCACAAGGCATATTTTATACAATTATTATTGCAGTTGTGTGTAGGGTGTGAATACAGGAGTGTCTAGGGTCATATATACTTACAGCACATTGAGGTTACTGATAATGAAAAGAAAAAAAATCATGCATAGCTATAGCAGTGTTTTACTGATTCGGTTTACATATTTTGTTTTCTTTTTCTGCAGAGTACTTCAATTACCAGTTTCTCAGTCACTACAGAAAACGTGAACTGCTTTAATACTGGAATAATTTGCAGAAAGTATATTTCCATTAATGTTGGAAAATCTTTTATAACATTTGATGACGACACTGGAAATCCAGTAAGTTTCACTTTTTAGCATTCTGATTGGATGATCTTGTTGATTATACACAAATACTTTAAAGAACTATACTAATTAACCTGCAAATGCTTGAAAATCTTATACAGTAATGCTGATTGCATTTGGCTAGTCCATTGGAATCACTGGGTGAAATCTAGGGACTGTGTTATACAGAAAGTCAGACTAAATAGATGATCATAATGCTTGTTTCTGACCTTAACATCTATTGGTGAACTCCTGGCCCCATTTAAGTAAATGGGAATTATGCCATTAACTTCGTTGATTAGGACACGCAAGTGCATGAGGACAGATGGGCTTTAAATGACAGGTTGCAATTTATTGAACTTTTTGGTGCTATCTACCCTTTTCCACATAACAGACATTTAGGTGGATCCAGTGTGGGATTTACAGGGCTCCTATCATAAAGCTCATAGCTAGGGGTAGACTCTCCGCTATCGACTCCTAGGATTCAGCTTTCTCTGCTGAATCCTTTTACCCTTCCCTCTGCAAAGGGAACAAATGGTACCAAAGAAGGACCTTTGTCTATGAAGTCCTCAGGTCTCCTCTTTTCCTGAAGACCTAAGGTCCACCAGCAAAATCCCAGTTCTCTTATTTCTGGCCTGGACCCTTTTTGGCCTATTATCCACACTGGATACCATCTGCAATTTGTGATGCATTGAACATTTGTACAATTCCCAATATTATATTTCTAAATCCTATTCCTATCCTTTCCAATCCATGATGCTATGAGGAAGGTGAAAAAAACTACCAGCCTCAGCCAATTTGGTCCCAATGGGAAAAATTCCTTCCTGACCCCTAAAACAGGAAATCAGTTGGACCCAGAGCATTCTAAAAAACATAGTCTGTGTACTATATAACTACAGGCACAGAGAATGGTGGATTCAGCTAAAGTGGGGCAAGAAGATTGAGAAGCCCGAGGCAATAGTTTAAATTAATGATTGTGCGGAGCAAGAAGCCAGTTGGTGCCCATTTCTCTCTGGCCTGCTAACAGGCAACAAAACACCCAGGGAGAGGAGGGGACTCCCTCTGCATACATGCCTCCTTTAATTCTAAACCTGTCTGGAACCTTGTGGATCCAGTCAAGTCTCCCACTGATTAAAGTGGCAATTCATCTTATGAATCTAGATTTCAGAATACTTCTATACAATTGCATCAAATATCTGCTGGTTTTTAGTGTGCTCCATGGTTTGGGCTGATTTTTTCATTACTATAGGCCAGATTCTGCAATCTTTATATGGAATGTTGTTACTACTATGGCACCTATTTAGCAAAAAAAGGGAAAAGTCATAGACGTTTGTTTAAAAAAAGCCAGACAACCCACAACAAATTCAGCATTAATCATGGTAAAAATCTCCTGCACATTTATTCCTCTATAAGAATCACTCAGTATTGGGACACATTTTTAAATCACCTCATTATTGGTTTTATTGATGTAATTTGTTTCCTTACAAGCAGATACTTTTAAAAGCCTTTACTTATATTATGTGCTGGCTTACTTTGTTTTGAACAGAGTCCATCTAGTTACATAGACAAACAACAAAAAGTACATTTATGGAAAGCTGGATTTTTCACACTTGTTCATTTTCCTAATGAACACATCACCCTTCTGTGGGATCAGAGAACAACTGTTCACATACAAACTGGACCCCAGTGGCAGGTAAGCAGAGATCAACACACCTAAAATCATTTATACAATATTGCAAGACTAACGTGGTTTACAGAATAGAATAGAAGATCTGGCAAACACAGCAGCCAACTGAAACAATTCTATAGTATGGGAATAGAGGTTGTTCGTAATTCTGAAATGTCTGTAACTCTGAACAAACATTATGGTTGTTTTTTCAAAAGATTACAACTGAACATTGACTTAATGCAGCTTTGAAACTTAACTGTGCAGAATAAAAAAGCTGCTTTCCCTTTATTTTTTTAGTAGTTTATGTTTAACACAGTACTGTATTGTATTTGTCCCCCCCCCTTTTTTTTGTCTGTTCTGCTGCCTGATTGCATATATCCAGTTCCAAATGAGATGTGTGATTGACTTGTCAGTTTTAACTCTGATGTTCGTAACTCTGAGGTTCTACTGTATTATGAAGTAAATGATCAATGTTTGGCAAAGTTATAAGCAACTGAAAACAGGGGCATATAATGGGAAATGACAGGCAACCTTAATAATGGGTAAGGCTGGTAGCACTGACTAATACATATAATCTTTTTTAGGGTGAACTGACTGGATTATGTGGAAATTTTGACTTGAAAACAATAAATGAAATGAGGACTCCAGAAAATTTTGAATTAACAAACTCTCAGGAGTTTGGAAATAGCTGGTCAGCAGTAGAGGTAAATAATAACAAGAATGGCTTTCCTAGTAAATACTTGTTCTGTAACACTTTATAGCTCATCAGCTTTGGAAACAGTAATTCCCTTTCCTGGAATCGCAGCTCAGGTGCACACAGTATTTACAACATTTATTGATCTTGTTATAATAATAATTAAAGTGAAGTGGAAAAAAAGGACCCAATTTTTTTCTTCCTATAGCACTGATACATGAAAGATTGATGTGCAGTATTCTGTTTTATGTTTGCTCTAAATGTACTGCAGTTTTTCACTAAATTCAGTACATTGCTCAAAGAGTAATAGAAATATTTAGAGAAACAGCTCTCAAAAATATTTCCATCTTTTGCAATATAAAAAAGCTATACATCAAAACATGTATTTTAAAGTTTTTTGTATGCAAAATCTATATAAATATTTATTTTAAATGAATGAATGTTGAATATTTAACTTACCTGAAGGAAGTCGTGTATTACCAAATACATATGCACTTCTGAGATTGCTATTCAAAAGTCCAATTGAAACTTTTTAAAATAAAACATTAAATAAGAAGAATACAAAAAATCAGCAAAAAGTCAATGTATTGCAATTATAAAGAACCCTGATTCAGGTCTGCATGGCTCAGGAAACTAATTAACCTAAAAGACCTCAAAATCAGACTAACTTGTCAGTCTCTGCCTGACTCAAAACAATAAGATTTTTGAACTGCTTTTTTTTTAGCCTTTAAGCAATATTGACAAATAGGAAGGATATTTTCTTGCAGATCATGGAGGACATGAGAGCAACCTCTTACTTTACCTTGTGCCTTTATTTCAGCTGGTCATTCGCAGGTGGGAAACATCCAACCATGAAAATACACTAATGGAGAGAAAAAAAATTCTTATTGTGTGCTGAAAAATTAAAAATTGAGCTGCTCATTGCCACAGATTTGGTGGTATGTTCACAGTAATGTGTCTCGCCTACCAGCTAAAGAGTAAAAGCCTGACCCTCAGAGCTTGCTTATATGAGTAATCTTTATTATTCATGCAAGTAGGACTACTTGTGTGAGTAAGGCTTGGAAAGCAACAAAATCAACATATACAACTGTGGCTTTGTTTTTCCTTTTCCCTCAGAACAAGTGAAACATTACTCCATGCTGGGCTTTTTGTTCTGCAGATTTACCTTCCTTTATTAATTATAAGTCCTAGGCTGTCTTAACTCACACAATGAGTACTTTAAAACTGAGACATTTGATTTGTGCTCACGTGACTTATTTGAAACCTGATTTAAAAAAAAAAACCCTAAGTTTTGAAAGTTCAGATAACAGCAATGGTTGTTAAACAAATTTCTGTGGGGTGACAATTTTGCTTTCTGGGTTAGTGTGTTGACAGCTCTGACATTCGAAATCCATGCAGTTTGAACCCACTTCGAGAGCCGTTTGCCAAGAAGGAATGTGGGATACTGCTAAGTGAAGTGTTTGAAGCTTGCCATCCAGTGGTGAGTAGTGATGATAAATAAAATGACATGAAGTTCTGTGTACATGATTAAAAAGAAACCTTATTCTTTGGCCTACATCATTTTAAATCTCAACCCTGTCTAATATGAGAGACTGAGAGAGAAATCATGACCCATATCTATTCTGATTCCAAATCATCAACACCTGCTTAGTTGTATCTTTCATAATGCTCACATTCTCTCAGCTGATCTTCAGTTCACCTAGACACATTTGACTTACTAGCTATACTTTAGGGCCTGATTGTGCCACTCTTACATTAAATAGTACCTTGCTTTAGTCCCATTAAAACTGATGAGTAAAGGGAGCTGGATGGGGCCCATAGGGTCTTACCCTCTCCTCCATCCACCAGGTACATTTTCATCCCTATATCTACATGCTGGATTATTTTTATTTCCATATATATTTTAGATATATAATAATAGTCTCCCTCTCAGACACATTTTCTGAATCTATTTAAACAAGTACAGCACATACTGAGCCATGTCAGCCCTGAAGAGTTCTCCTCCTAAAACAAATGAAATATATCGCCTCACTCAAGAAAATGCTGAAGAAAATAAATGAGCCATACAAATTACTTTGAAAGCCAACAGACTTGGGCTCTGGTGGAGCAATACACTCTGCCCTAAGATGTTCAAATCTAGGGACCATTAATGCTCCAGGCCTTGCTCAAGGCCTTCTTCTTATCTTAGTTGTTTTAATGGTACATAGGGAGAAAGGTGGTCTTTTTATGGAAAGTAGCCAATACCCATATAGGGATTATAATGTAATTTTAGCTGAAAGCAAAATGGAAGCTGATGCAAATATAATTATGCAAATGTTATAATATTCTCCCAGTGGTTTGGGCCATTAAGCTGTGTTTTGCACTGGCTTCTGAACATTCCACAAGTGTAGACCGATGTAGTGAGCACATTATAATAATTCAACTAGAAAACTTAGCACTAGTAATAACTGATTTTTCTTTTTCAGTTTGGACACACATAACAAGACTTCATGACAATATGGGGAGGGAGGGGGAAATCACAGATTTATTTTTATGAAATTGTTTGTGTGGAGAAAAGTTGATCACTAATTTCACCATGTTTGATCAATTATGAAATGATGTGTGTCGAATGGTTCTTAACAAACTTGCTAAGTTTGTTTATTTGTGGTTAATTTGGGGAAACTAATTATTCTACGTTTTTAGCTTATTAAAGTTTAAACATTACAAGTAAACACTATTTACCCTATCCCATACTACAAGGTAACCTAAACGTCATATTACTGAACTGATTCCTATGTATAGTTTAATTAATTCAATTGCACCACTAAATAGTGTATCAGTTTCTCATGACTACAATGATGCTTTGTGTTTTATTCAGACATTTAAAATAACACCTGTCATATTTTGAAGTCAAATTGCCAAAGTCTGATAAGTCTGTATTGAGATCTCCTGTCAAAGTCTAGGTGAATTATTTTGTTGTCATAATAATGTTTATGTTCTTCAGGTTGATGTCACCTGGTTTTATTCAAACTGCTTGACAGACACATGTGGCTGTAACCAAGGAGGTGATTGTGAATGTTTCTGTACAAGTGTATCGGCATATGCACATCAGTGCTGTCAGCATGGAGTCATAGTAGACTGGAGGTCCCCCAGAGTGTGTCGTAAGTTTTCTCAACCAAGTCCTGGGCCCAGCACATAGCCAGTCTATACACTGGAGCTAGTCTTGAAAAAGCAAGCAAAGTTTGAGTCACATGAGCACATCCCTTTTAAACTCAGAGCTACCACAGCAGAGCTGTTGGATGGAGTATCTAGTTCCAAAATGAAAGTAATGCTTAGAGCATCAGCATAGCCATCCTGCTGAGGGCTGCTGTGGGGCGTGTAGGGGGAACAGTAGCTGCAGCCCTCTGCTTGGCCTCTGTGTCCATTTTGGGCCATGGGATTTGCACTGTGTGTGAATCGCTGGTCACTACTGTGTTTGTGGGCGATACACCACATTTTCTTCTTTTCCCGTTACCTTTTTTGAGACCCATCACAAGATATCCCATGTGATGTGGATGGAGGGAGTCACTTGTGTGGATTCTCCACTGCTCTTGACGTGTGAATTGTCCCCAAAAGAGCTGATATGAGGCTAGCTGTACAGAATGTAATCACGGCATAGTCTGAGTCCAAACTCAATTATTTTGGGTGCAGGAGATAAGAGGAAGTCCATGGTGCTCTAAGGGTCAAATCTTGGAGTCGCCCTGCAGGAGATGACAATGTTACATGCTTTAGAGCACTGTTCTGCCCCTGCTCCCTCCAAAGCAACATGGAGATGGTGAAGGATTAAAGAATACTCTGAACAAGTATAATTCAGGATTTAAAATATTGCTATGTTATTAATCATTATTACTAATACAATTTTGCCAAGAGACTGCAGCTGAGATTGAAGCCCCATTTTACAGTGCCTAGCACAAATACATAGTAAGAGATAGTCCTTGCTGCAAGAAGTTTATGGTCTACAAATGCAAGACAGACAAAGGGTGGCAGAAGGGAAGTATTTGTACATTACAGATTGAGAACGGAGGCACAGAGAGATTACATGAGTTGCCCAAGGTCACAAAGGGAGCCTGGTAGAGCAGGAAAACTACATCATAGCTTCTGACATTGTAGATTATACACGGGTATTTTATTGTCAGCAAGGAAAGATTGCAAAGCTGAGCTTTGACCACCAGAGGTCACAAACAGATAACCTTATGTGTTTGCAGTGGATGTGCGCTCAGAGTTTAGTGCATTTTTGCTCAAATGTTATAGTAAATACTTTGCTAATGAATAAAATTGTTTGTGGAAAATCTAACTTAGCTGGCATTTGGTTTTGAGCAGCTTTGGTTTGTCCCTTCATTGGTAGGTTAAAGGAAAACTTGTTTTTATCTAAATTTCAAATCTGCGAAATATCTGTAGCTAAGTGTTTCTTTTGTTTATTTTTTTAGCTTATGACTGTGAATATTTCAATAAAGGTAAGTTCTGCAGTAATGATGAAGAGTTGATAAGAAAACAAGAAAACATTTTGTTACTATGTATAATTGTTACCGTTTTGAATAAAAGTAGAAACTTTGGATACATGTTCATGAAGAGACAACATGGAAGTTGCAAACACTATATTGGTTTAATTTCCAGTTTACTGTATTGCAAGTTTACTTTGCTGTTACCAACAGCTAGTAATCATGGAATCTACTTCATATTGAACCTAGACCAATTTCACTGATATATAACTTATTTACAATAAATGTAAATGTTTTAAGATCATAAATAAATAACTATTCATTAAGTAACTAATGCCATATTTTATTCAATAGAATATGTCAGCCTATCCCATTAGTATTATAATTGGCTATTTCTCATATATTGTTTAAAAAATGTAACCAGTGAAAACTATTGTATTGTGGAAATGGCTCCAACTCCAAAGTTTAGGGCTTGTCAGAGTCAGGGTTTTGGTTTAGGTCCATCTCTTCTTTTGTGGATAAACTAGAGTTAGTTAAGCACTAGTTGTCCACATTATAAAGTAATAGCTTTAATAGTCCCATCTCTTATAAAATACTGAAAGTTATTATTGAAAAGAAATGGTGATAGAAACAATGAGGTCATAATATCCTAGATGTAGTTTAAGAATCAATTCTCTTTAATTATCTTTAAAGATGCCTAAAAATTGAATTTGTATTTAGTACTTAGGCAAACACTACTTTCTAAAATAGATACCTGATTGGTAAATGATCTAGTCTCCCATTTGTATTTCCCTGAGCAGCTTCAAGAGGGAGCTAATTTATAGTTATAGACATAGTTGCGTGTTTGTGGCTAATAGAAACAGATCTGAAAAATTTCAGGGTTCAGAGTAGGGTGACCAGATGTCTTGATTTTATAGGGACAGTTCCGATATTTGGAGCTTTGTCTTATATAGGTGTCTATTACCCCCCACCCCTTTTCCCGATTTTTCACACTTGCCATTTGGTCACCCTAGTGCAGAGTACCTTGTCAATATGCCTATTGAGCCTATGTAAAAGTTTGTTTCTTTAGGGATAGACTGTAGTAGCTGGGCACTGCACTGGGCTTGAAATGGAGCCCTCACTCCAGAGGGAAGTTGAATAGGGCCTCTAGTGGGAGAGGCTACTTGTGCCTCTGTACCCTACTTGCACACCATATGAAAGGGCCAGAGAAAATTTGACCAAAGGATTTGCCTTGCCTGGTCATGGGGATTTTTGAAAGTGTTTTCCATTTGAGTTGAATTGCTCAGAGAAGCGTTATATAGTAGGTTTTTAACTGATAAATTGCTATTTCAGTATTTAAATACAGAAAATGCAGAGTTTGCAGGGAGTATTGCAGTTTTCCTTTCTTTTTTGTATTTTTTTTTTCACAAATGAAGTACCATATGACTCCATGTAATTTTACTACATAATTGGCTGTAACTTTGAAAGTGTAATGTTTAAATCAAAGGACTGTGAATATGCCTTACAGTGATAAACTCAAGGACCTCAATTTGTTTAATTTAAGAAAGAGAAGGTTAAAAGGGTGACTTGATCACAGTCTATAACTAGCTACATGGGGAACAGAAATTGGTTAAGATTCTAGCAGGCAAAGATATAACAAGATCTAATGTCTGGAAGTTGATTGAAGCTGGAAAAATTCAGACTGGAAATCCGTGCACATTTTTAACAGTGATGGTTGTTAACTAGTTGGGTGAAATTTGTATCTAAACATTTTTTAGTGAAAAATGCACATTCACCCACACTGAAGAATTTTGTAGATTCAGATCAGTTTCATCAAATTGTTTCTGTTGAAAAAAATCCTAAAACAAAAATTTGACATGTTTTACTTTGACATTTTTTTACTTTCAGTTTGCCAAAAATTTTGAAACATTTTGTGTTTGATTTGACCTGATTCTATTTCCTAAATTTTTTGGACTTGCCAGCAAACTGAAAAAATCTGTTATTTGCTCAGCTCATTGGGACAATTTACCAAGGATTGGGCGGAAATTTTTAAAATCAAGATTGGAAATCTTTCCAAAAGACGTTATAGTCCAAACAGGAATTATTTTGGAGAAGCCCCCCTCACCTGCTAATCCGTCTCATTAGGATTTGTTATAATAGGCCAAACAGCTTCCATTAAAAATAAATCATCTTGGCACAAAAACATTTCTTCCTTCTCCCCTCAGATGTCCCAAGGCTCAAGAAGGGTAAGATCAAGTCCTGGGCCTGTGTCAGGCTATTTGTGTATAACAATGTCCAGACCTTAGAGCTGAGTATCTTACCTCCCTCCATAGCTCAAAACAGATGCTTTTTATAATTGGAAAGGGGATATTCCCAATTTACTAATGGGATTCAGTACTTACTTCATGTCTTGAAAGAGCCTGAGATATCAAATTGTAATTCATGATCATTTTTAGTTGTAGAAATGCTATTTCAGGACATTTTGAGAGGTTTTATGGCTCTTTCTGACCCCAATACTTTGGACCAAGGGGAACTAAGACACCTGGCTTTAAGGAAGAGGGATATAAAAAATAGTCCCAATTAATTTAAAAAAAATATCCTAAAAATATGTTTATATAACATTATTGGTATAAGCAAAATAGGTGATGATGTGACATCGTAGGAAGTATTTATCAGCATGTGTTTGAGATGACAATGTAACTCGCCCCCTGGTTTTGTCGCTTGTTAGTAAGATACCGAATTTCAAATTCATCCTGATAATAGGGATGTAAAATTAATTTAATTAGAAATCTGTTTAAATGTTAAACGCATCGGGGGGGGGGGGGGGGGGGCCGTGCTGGGCTCAGCTCCTCACTGATTACCGTTTAAACATTTAAACGGTTAAGCTTTTCTTTTACATCCCTAGCTGATAATACCTTTATACCACACTACTTCAGCACTGTTTGTGCATGTATACAAAAAAGTAATATAATACGTGCACTTTTACTATCTAAGAAGTTCACGTATACTAATGGGAAATAAAGACGAGATGGGTGAGGTAATATCTTTTATTGGACCAATTTCTGTTGGTGAAAGAGACAAGCTTTTAAGCTGACAAAGAGCTCTTCTTCAGCTCTGGGAAAGCTACTCCTAGTGAGTATTGTTAAACATATACATAAGTAATACATAAATTAAATCACATCAGCTGGAAAAAATGTTTGTATTATTTTGCATCTGTCAAGTACTTACTTTTCAAATGTAGAGGAAGCTGTGTGAATCTTTACAAAACTTCAAAACATGGACATACGCCCATCTCCAATTCAGGCTTTAATAATACCATTTTATACCACACTACTCCAGCATTGTGTGTATGTAAATACACCTAAGTTATTAGGCTTGGCAGAATTCAATTTTATATAATTTTGATGGATAATATTAATGTTTATTTTTAAGCCTTAGATTTGTATTGACTTATACATTTTCACAGTTGAGGGAAATTATGGTGGGAAGGGGCGTGAATCAGACAATTATTCAGTAACAGTAGACGTTGAGATTCAAAAAGTTAAAGCTTTATAAATGGTTCAAACACAAACCGTCAAAACTACATTTCAAAATATACAAAGTAAATATCCTTAAATCAACAAATCATATCTATATTTACTGTTAATTTACTAATTTACTGTTCACTTACTAATCTATTTGTAACAAGCCTAGTCTAAATCATTGGATTTTGACTGCGATAAGTTCTTAAGAAGCATTTTTCTTAATTTGCCTTGCTGTAAATGTTGATTATTATCAGTAGAAATATTTTTTCTTCAATTTGTGAGTGTACAGTGAAATCAATGTTTACCAATGTTTACTGATAGAAATCTGATCCTTCCAAGACTAAATACAATATGTGCATTCTTATTATCCATATCTATTCATAGATTGTAAGACCCAAAGGGATCACAGTGATCATCTAGTCTGGTTTCCTGCATATAATATAGGGCAAGATTATTGTCCACATGCAAATCTTGCTGTTTGGGCACATAGCCAGGAGCACCACTGAGATGTCATCTAGATTTTATTTCAGTTGAACCCATTAAAAATGGAACCTAGAGGGATATGGAGGTAGGGAGCAAAGGTGAAAGTTCACACAAATCTCTAGGAACAGAAGATGGAAATTTTGTGCTGCTCTAATTACAACTAATATGTGAAAGTGTTGGTTGGTTGGTTGGTTTGGTGGTTTTTGTTTTTTTTGCACGGTAGGGTTTGCATCATAATGCACTGCCATTGCAATTTAGCACGTGGAGCCAAGAGTAGTTTTCAGGCTGGGATTGTTCTTGTTTAATTTTCAACTACATGACTGTTTAAGATAACATGTGAGAGTTCAAGCATTTGTGATACTCAACATGAAAGTTAATTTTGGCTTCTCTCTCAACAGTTCTGGGAAAGGGTCCGTACAATCTGGTCAGCTACTTGGATGGAGAAGTTGTGATGGCAGCCAAACTGTTGGGTGGCTATGTTTTCCCAGTGAGAGCAGAAGATTTTGTTCCGGGAGATGGAGTGAGCTTTATGCTGACTTCAGGACGGTATAAGCCCAAAGCACATGGTAAAGTCACTATAACCTGAAAATAAACATAGATAAAGACAACGACAGAATGAGTAGTGAACACACAGCAAATTCTGCCCTTGGATACAGTCCACCACCTGAGGACAGAATTGGCCCACAGACCTTTCATCTGCAGCTATCAGCTGATTCTAAACTTTAACATTGTCCACCAAGCTCTCCACATAGTGGGTTTTAATTGGAAGACTGCAGCTTTATAAATAGACAGATACTTTTAGTTTTCAAAACAACATTGTAACCTTCACAGTCCCAATGTGCCCTATGGCAGGAGAGAAGGATGAGGAAGATTGGAAGGATTGATGTAACAACAGATGCTCCAGCCCATTCTTTGCTGTGCCATCTCTCATTTCCTGTGTGCTGGCATGGAGGGAGCCATCTTGAAGCAGAGCCATGCCTCACACAGGGATGCACATCCCCGGTGGGGCCTCTTAAAATCCTGCCTACCATTGCATACCAAAATTTCACTGGTTCAGCTGCAAGGGAGGCATTTGACTCCTTCAGAGGAGTATGTGTGTTTTGCTTTTATGCTTTCAATATTTTATGATGCTGATGAAATACTGTAGTTATTTGCACATCCAATTTCACTCTCTGGGGAAAGTTTGTTGTAATAAATATTTTAGTGTGCATTAACCCAAGATGCACCAGAAATGTCTGATCCTGCTGATCAGGTCCTTAGAGAGCCTGTGAGGCATAGACTCTGAACATCCTGACTGCCATAGAGCTTTTTGTGTAGGACCATAGAATGGCCACTGTGGGTTGGCTGAGGGAATGGCAGGGCTCTAACTAGTGAGTCTGGTCCCAGTTCAGAACTGGCCCAAAATTACACGTAGGCGAGTGCAGAAGACTGGGGCTGTTAGTTCTGCCCTTAGCCTGTGGCAGGAATCTTAGTTTTATAGTACTAAAAGTACTAAAGTACTAAAAGTACTTAGAAGTTAATTTGTATCCCCCCAAAATCGGTAAATTTTATTAGATTCATACAAGTGATGAAAAAAAGACTGGAGTTTTTGGTAATAAAATAACTCTTGTATACACAATAGGTGATATAAATCACATTGCCAGTGTACCTGTTACAGCCAATAATAGAAAAGACACTCTCTTCCACGCAGTTCTATTTTTCAAATAAATAAATGTTGTCATACTTGGAAAATAAGTGGTGCTCCAGAAATATGGACAGAGCATAATAAAACATCTGTTTAATGGAGATTATTTGTTCTCTGTGCCCTATTTTAAAAAGAAATATTATCCAGTCCTCAGGGGATAGTTGATTTTACAGTAGTTCTATGGTTATTTTAAACAGAATACCACAGTTTACAGAAAAATAAAATGAAGTAATACTGTGAGCAACAGGTGCCCGTAACAGACTTAGTTCTTTCATTGACCAGTACCTTATTCTGCAAGTGGTCCCACAGAAGTTTGCTTGAAATCAGTGGGACTGTTTTAGGGGTAAAGTACTGGTCAGCATATATAAGGTTGCCACAACAGAGCCGTTACTAGTATAAGGACATGCATGTTCCAAATCTGTTTTTAACATTATTTGTCCTGAGGAGGCTGGAAAGCTGATTGTTTGGAAACTGAAAAACATGACCCTGCAAGCTGAATGTAAAATGCATTTTAGTTACTTCATTTTAAATGACTAATTGAGCTTTTGAGTTATAACTTCCCAAATGGGCAAGCATAACTTTGTAAAACCGATTAGACTGCATTTTAATTTTGGATTAAAAATAAGGCTTACAAAGCTAGTGAACTGAAGTTATAGACTCACTGTGGGCTAGGTTATTGCATCCGCCTGTTGACAAGTACCTTACCCTGCATTTCAGTCTTGTTGAAATCACTGGGGCTACCAGGTACTCAATGTGAGTAAAGCAAGCAAAATGTGTGCATATTTTTCCTTAAAAGACCTGGGCCCCATTCATCCTTACTGTGGACTTGAGTGTTATTGACTTTAGTGATGTTACACCAAAGATGAATCTGGCCCACTGTGCTTAGTCCAGTGAATATGTTGTGTTTTTTTTTCAGATCCCAGCTTGGTTTCATTTGAAACAGCTGACAGACCAAATTATTTTCTTCATTTGGCTTCCAATGATACCCTGCTTCTTTCCAAATGGGAACAAAGTGAAGAGTTCCATAACAGATCAACCTTTGCCATCCACAAGAACACATGGCTCCCAGGATACAGTTCCTTCGAGTCATTTGCAAAGCCAGGATTCTTCATCCACATTTCAGCTTCTTCAGTTGATCTTTTGAAATACCAGCATTCAGAGAAATTCAGACTGTCTACTCTTTTTAAACTTGTAGGTAGGTACTAAAATTTATATTTATTTATATATTTATATATATTTATATTTTATCCCTTAACCACATTTTGAAAGTGAGAGAGCTTTCTGGGCCACATTCTGCCTCATTTGCATCATCCAGCATAACTCTTTTGACTGGAATTACTCCAGATCTACACTGTTGTAATTAGAATTGATGGGCTCATTATTCTTCTTCACCATTGCAAATTAGGAATAATTTAGTTGAAATTAATGGAATTACTCTTGTATAAAACTAGTGTAAATAAGAGGAAAATCAGACCCTGACTTGGGTGTTTTGACATTATAAACAATGGGGAAAAATAAATTGAAATTTAAGGGAGGATGTGGTAGTGTATGTAATGGGGTATGGTATGTAATGATAGCAATGGGGAAGATTATTTCACTTACGTCCAATAGCTTGTAAAATGCAGAATGTTTTATAGAGTCACACTTGCTATGGAAAGATGTGGAATAAAGAGAACCATTTGCAGAGTGGGGTATAATAAAACACATGTAAACATGCAGGTAAAAAAAAGTACATGTGAAAACAAAGCAGCTGAGGGAAAGTGAACCAAAATGTTGTAATGATTATAATGAAAATTAATTTACAAGGATGCAGTAAAGAGAGAGCATGTTGAGTCCCCCTGGTGAAAACATATATTTTTCTTTTCCATTTCCTTCTAGATTCAGGAATCTTCTTATTTAATATTTTGCATAAAGATTCCTAATGCAAAAACAGATTTTTTTTTGTGGGGGAGGGAGTTGGGTTTTCAATGAAAAATAAAAAAATGGAGGAAAATGTTTCATTTGTCAAAACCCCAGTTTTCAGTTGCAAAACAGTTTCATTGGAAATTTTTTGATCAGACCTAAAGGAAAGTCTGGGCTTTGTCATGGTAGTGGTTGGTGTCTTTTTCATGTATGTGAGTGAGTGGACTCTCTGAAGACACATTTCCACAGCACTGCTCCTATTCCTGGAATGAAAAGGCTTCTGTTCAAAGTGGGCAAGGAAGAAGTGGGGCAGAACAGACGACTGGCTACACTCTGCTGAATTGTTTCCTACTGATCCTGCCAGATTCCTATGCAGAAATTCAGTCAGGAGTTAATGTGGCTTGGAACTGTATTAACTGTCTCTGGGTCCCCACAGTGGCTGCCATTAAGCAGGCACAAGAGGATCCAGTCAATAGAAGCTATGTTGCCAAGGGAGCAGGATTTTAGTGGAGCCACGTGGATGGTTGGATGTTTGTCTGGAAGGTTCCTTTCTCTACAGACGTGTGAGGCTGGGAGGTGTTTTTCCCTCTATACACTTTAATGCTTCCCAAATCCCTTGCCCTACAAGGGATGCTTCCCAGTAAATTCTGTGAGGTGAAACTCTGTCCCTTCCCTCCCACAGGAAATTTCTCTGGGAAGGGCTGATCTGACCTATGGGTTTTAGCTTTAGATGAGGGAGTCTAGTTTAAAGTCCTTCTATGTGTCGGTGACTTTCTGAACTCAAGTGCACACTCCCCATGGGGGCAAACCACAACTGGCAGAGAGACTAAGAAATGGTAGAGAAAGTCACATTATTAGCCCAATTCTGGTAAGGTCCTGTGCATAGGCACCCACCAGAATCCCATGGGCATCAAAGAATTTATTCCACACTGATTTTGGCTCCTTGCAGAACCTATGGTGAGGCATCTCGACGGGCCATGCATAACAGGAGCTCTGGAGGGACCTGTTGGGGGTAATTCACAGATTTCTGTGTGGGCATTCCTATCTCAGCAATAGCACTCATGCAGGGTATTCATACTTGTTGGAATAACTTATGAAGGGACGGCTGCTGGCCAAGACTCAAGTACACAGCAATGCCACTTTAAAGAACATTCAGTATTTCATCAGCTCGAGTGCTAGATGCTTCAGAAAGGGAAGAAGATAATCACTTTGCGTTTGTCTTCTTTAATTTGTACTGACGTTTTGTAAATTATAGATGGGCCTCAACTGTAAAATTCAGATCCAGATCCTGAATTCAAACCCCCATCCCCATTTCCCAAAAGATTTGAGGGTGTTTGGATCCAGAGCTTTGGTTCAGCCCATATCAAATGTATCTATAATGATTCTATTTCTGTGGAAAGGTTAGAGTAAAGAATGAGGCAGCACTTGTAATACAGTGGGGATTCCTCTGAAAAAGCCAGAGGGGCCTTACAAAGAAATGTGTGACAGAGTATAAGTTTTATGTTGTCCACCTCCAAGATTTTCTCTGCAGGAGTTGTTTAATGATCACTTAAACTCTGAGCTGTAAATGTGGATAAAACCACAGAAAACAAGCCATGCTGTAGACAAACATTTAAAGTTCAATGGACCTGATTTTTTCAGAGATACTGAGAGCCCTTAACTCCCATTGAAGTCAATGGGTGAAAATCAGGTCCAGTTGCTTTTTCACAGAGCTGTACATTGATGGCTAAACCCTGGCTCTGTGTCATGTAGCAGTAACCCCTTAATGATGCATGACCTAGCTGTATGCCAGGCCAACTGGTTTGGAGGCTGCTCAGCCTAGGGCACAAAGAATCGTGGAGGGTATCTGCTCCATGGATTATGTGCAGCTGATCAGGGGAATGGGGACACAATGTCTGCCCCCAATAACATTACATAAATCCTGTAAACCTCATGGAACTACTTCAGGGGAGTGAGAGAGGAGAGAAGGGATGAACGTATCTCTGGGAGAACACTGTTGGGAGGTCTCTCCCCTTCTTTCCCCTCTGATAGCTGCAGAATCTTCTGCCCAGTTGGTCCCATCCTTCAGTCTCTGATGACCATTCCATTTCAGAAGGGTCAGCCAAGCAGTGCTAAGGACACTGGCTATGGATCACACAATCCATTCATTATCAGCGGCTATGATTGCCCTGAAGGAGAACCTGTCCCTCTGTCCCTTTCCCCAACCATTGGGATCTCAGAGATGCTCTGCCTTTTGTGATGTCACCCCTCAGTGCTTCAGCTGCCATAGATGGCAGTTAGGACAGGGGAGGGGAAGGAGCGAAATACAGATTTCTCCTTTAGGGAGCCCATGTGTCTGTTTCTGTGGGTGATTCAGGCAGCTACAGATCCTGGTGATACTGTGAAACTCTTGCAATCTCTATGCTGCATACATGTGTAGGGCCTGGATTTGATGCTGAATGCCTGGTACTGAGATACCAGTAACAAATTTTTGAGATGTTTGAGATTCTGAGGGTGCAAAATGTATGAGAGAGTTTTGGTGGGAGAGACTGGAATAAAGTGGATGAAAGAAGAAGATGTTGGGGATAGTAAAGAGAGATTGGGAAGGGGAACCGAGTGCGAAGGGGTGTTAGAGGGAGAGGGGAAACTTGGGAGGAGGAAGAGAACACAAAATAGGAAAAAGAAGAGAATGAGAACAAAAATTGCATACTATAGAAAAGTATAATGAGTGAAAAGACACAGGAAAACGTGGTAAAATACACAGGAGAAGAAAAGGAAAAATAGAGTGAAGGGAAAGACAAAAGAACAATGTAAGGTAGGCAAAATATTTTTTAAACATTTGTACTTAATAGAAAAACATGCAACATGATGTAATAAATAATGAGATATGTAATTTCTTTTTAATGGATGGGACAGAATTCACTTAGATTCAGCCCTGGCTGGTTTTGATGCCTGTTTCTTGATTCTGCCTTTTTTTATGTTGAATATAATTCTTCTTCCTGTACTGGCTTCCCTCCTTCCCACCCACACTTTTTCCTTCTGTGATTGGAGCTCTCAGTGTCCTGGTTTTTATTTTGAAAATATGGTCACTTTATATTAATAACAGTATGCTATTAACTTCCTTAATCAGACTTAATTTGCTAACTGATTAGTCAAAGGCACAAAGCCCTTTCAGACACACCCTGAAAAAAGCTTCAGCAGGTACGAAATGCAGTTGCCTGTCTTCTCAACAATACAGGTTTCTGTACACACATCACCCTGGTTCTGTGCTCTCTGCACTGACTTTCCACTGAACAGAATCCAGCTCAAGGTCTCTGCCCTCATATTCAAAGCTCTCCATGGAACTGGCCCTACTTACCTGAGAAATCGCCTTTCCCTCTGTGACCATGATCTCCCATTATATATCTATATTGTACTGGAAGAATGGAACTCTTGAATAGTAGCGACCAGATGTACAGGAGACATGAGACCTTAGGAGCTGGATTTTGACTATGGAAATTATTCCCAACAGAACTGATAAAAAAAACAAGCAAAAAAGCCTATAAACTAATCAATCTATTTCTCCTACAGACTTGGAAGGGAAAGAAAGATCATTATTGTTGTTCACTGTTTTTAAATATTTGGGAGCTGCTTAGATATTATAATGAAGAGGGCTTTATAACAGCTTACCATGAGATAAGAAGCTATTTTTTCCTGCAAAATAAAATAAAGCAGTGCATTCATGAACTAACATTTAGTTCATCATCAGTTTGCCTTCATCCAAATCAAGTATATTGAATATGTTTAATCCAAACATTTTTTATCGACCTCAGTGGCAATTGTTGCTTCCTCAGTGTGATGGCTTGTGTGCTGTGTGGTATTCTAAAGTCATTACAAAATATACATTATTTTTATATGATAAGGGTTTTTAATCATTTTTAATGGATCAGTAACTTGTTTACTATTGCTGTTGGAGTATGTTCACAGACATCTCCGCAGTGCAAATAAGTGATATCAGTCCTTCATATTCTGTCTCTGAAATAGCCTTTGCAAGCAAAGGAGGAAAATGAAATATTGCGACAAATGAGGCATCATGTGGCTGTGTTGTACAGTTACCATTATAAATCTTTAGTGTTAGGCACAGACAAATCTGAAACAGGCACTGACTTATATGACAGAAGAGACCAACTGTATGCCTTGTGGAGCACCCTGTTATCAAAACATTGAATTAAAGTGTTAATGGTGGCATTGTGAATCTGCCGATGTTTTGCGGTGCATTATGATGACAGCCTAATGCAGCTGTTGACTGGCACACTCCAACTTCATAAAAAATGACAGATTTTGTCATAGCCAAATGCCTGTTGCCTCCTGACAAATGCCTTTAATCACAGAGCTGTTGAGGTTTTGAATGGCAGCATATATGGAGCTAATGCTATTACCAAGACGTTCGTAAAACATCTCAAGCAAATGCCTCTTTTTGGACATAACAAAAATGTCTCCTTGGTCTTTTATCTTTGAGGGGGGAATGAAGAAAGATAAAAAGTGCTACAATTCTCAGTGGCCATGCATTAACGTAGAGTGGTATGTCTTTTCAAGTGTGAAGTCTTTGCCGTCCAGTCATTATGCCAAAATATCCTAACTATGCCCACGGAAAACAGAAACAATTTACCTCAGCAAGTGGGATCAGATCAAATGATCAAGAGGCATTTCATTAATCACCACATCCGAAGGTTTGGGTTTCAGAGTTTTATAAGCAGAGAAACATAGGGCTCGAATCTTTCTCCAGCGTACTTTCACAGGGCTCAGTCTGCTGATGTAGGGTAATTACATGGTCTAAAAATACAGCAGCATTTGTTTAAGTTAATGGAAAAGTTACACCGGCTCCAGAGTGCAGAGGCAAAAGCAGATTGAGTTTCCTGCTGACTATTGTAAATGCTTTGCATATTAGATCAGAAACTTTCCAACTGGGAACTGCTATTCCTGAGGAATCAGAAGATAAATACTGGGAGTAGAATAATAGGCCCTCTAAATCCCCTTGACAAGAAAACGCTTCATGAGTCCTCTTCGTGTTTTATGATGCACATTCAGAAGAAAAAATGTTCAATGACCCAATTGCCACAGCAATCGATACATACATATTTGTCTGAAGTCTGCTGAAGAGTCACTTTTTCTAGTTTCATAACAATAAATACTGTAGTATTGAAATACATTGGATATAAATTACCCAGATGTGATGGGCTAATACTGCAATAAATTTTCCACAAATGACCACGTGAATTTTTAAATGAAGTTGCTTCAACCATGCTCATGTTTGTCTACTATTCCTGTTCCTGAAAACGTTTGAGTGATCGTGTTGTTCACTGAATTTTAATATCCTGTGCACAAGTATTCACAGGAAAACAAACTTTAAATATGCAAGTGCAAGAATGTGCATTAGCAGTGCATGCATGCTCATCAAATCAAGTAACAGAAAGAAATCTTTGAGATTTACCTGACCAATCACATGTAAGTGCACAGATCAAATGTCAAATAATAGCAATCAATTCATTTGAATTTTTTGAATAACACATAAATATGAGGAAATGATCTTTTAATAGATATATCTATTGTATTCTGGACACTTTTGTTCTTAATAAGACACTGCAATTTCTCACATATTGCTTTACAACTGAGTATCTTAAAGCATTTTACTAACTTACATGTTTAACTACCTAACATCCTGGTGAGGAAAGCAGTAATATCCTCATTTTACTGATGAGGGAACTGAGGCACAGAGAACTTAAGTGACTTGTCTAAGCTCACAAGTAAATTATTTGGCAAAGCCCGGAATAGAATTCCGAAGAACTGAGTGCTAGACTTTTGCTGAGTGCATAAAACTTCATTTCAATAACAATTTGTTATTGTTGCAAATAGTAATTTAAATAATTACACAGACCTACGCATGCAAAGTCCTAAGAAGTCAATGAGGATTCTGTGTATTCAAATTTGAGACACGAATTAGTTCTTTCTTAGTTAATTTTAATGATTGTGTCTTATTCACCAAGAAAGGATGTTACAAAACTGAAAATTAAATTGATTTCTAAGATGTAGATTTACTTTCTTTTTGATAAAAGGATCTTTTATGCTTAGTCAAATTATATATATATTTTGATAGATCCAGTTTATCCTTCATTTATTTTTGTCTTTTCCCTCTGTATAGAGAGACAAGGTGGGTGAGATAATATTTTTTATTGGACCAACTTCTGTTGGTGAAAGAGACAAGCTTTTGTGCTTACACAGAGTTCTTCTTCAGGGCTGGGAAACATACTCAGAGCCTCATACAACACTATACAACAATGGAAGATATCCTTCTGCAGAGGGCATTATTTTAATGTCTTTTTTTGGTTATAATGAGGTGCTCTCAAGTTTACACCAAGCTCTTCTGTTTTGTTTAAGTCCCAGTGAACATTATTCTGGGCCTGATGCTGAGGAATTACTGTGTTACTTCAAATTCCAAAGAAGTCAATGAGAACTGCAGGTTCTGTGCATCTGTCAGCATCAAGCTCTCTTTATAGTGGTATCATAACCTCCTGCTATTTATATCACAAATGGGCATTTGATCTCCTATATTTGTATGAATAAGCATGAAGAAATTAATCCTGTTGTGATAGCAACAGTATATGCCTCAGACATCACCAACTGTCAGGCAACTAAGGCAATAATACCTGAGAGTTAGATAACTGTGTTTCGGTTTTGATTATATTTTGACTGGACATGCAGTTCACTCTGCCAGTGGTATTTGCCTACATCCCTCAGTGCAAGAACTTAAAGTACATGAGCAAAGGTTGTTGGTGCTTGCATGTGTGTGGGTAGATAGAGTTTCATGCTCCTAAACATGTATCTGAGGAGCTAGGCAATCTAAGTGCCAGAGGAGTGCTGCACTGTTGTTATAAGTTGGTAGTCAGAACTAGCACTGCCTGGATTCTGAGAGGAAAGTGAAAACCAACAATAGCAAATTGTATCCTTGCACGGTGAAAAATCTAAAGCAAAAGAAAAAGGGGAAGACTTAGAAAACCAGAAAGCAAAGTGAAGGCATTATCTACACATATGAAAGGACGGGCAGGGATGTGAAGCAATGAGCCTAAGACTAATAGGAAAATAATTAATCATTACAACAATTAGGTATGTGCCTCTTGTGAGGCTTGCTGGCTGCTTTCCCTCTAAGTCCAATATCCCTCCAATCTTCCTGCATGCCTGTCCAGTTCTTTCACATGCTGCCTGATCCTCTGTACCCTTTCCTGTGTACTTTTACACTTTGTGGGCTTTTTGGATATGATTTTTGCTTAGGTTAGTCAAATGTGTCTCCAAGCCAGTGTTCAGCAAAGCAGGGTAATGCTGCAGTTGCATGTGTGTGCATTTGCCTCAGATATGGAAAAACAGGATTGTGCATTGGATGGATATTTATAAAGTCGCACAGTGTAGTAAATTGCTGACCAACTCTGACTCTATTTTACCTTCTTATGTATGCAACAGAAAAAGTGTAACAGAAGCAGATCAGGAGAGCAGGCATATAACTGGTGTATGGATTGCTGTAGGCAAGCTGATCCTTTGATGTACCTGAGCACCCTTAACTCCCTCTGGAGCCCTTAAGTCCTAGAGCCCAATTTACTTTTGTTTCTGTGATTTATGTAACAAATTTGGACATGTGAAATCGCACATTTTGATCTAGGTTTGGTTTGACTTTCCATCACGCCCGTGTGCTGCCTTCTCTCCCTAATTATTTCAACGGCCCTTATGGTAAATTAATATTATTATCCCTGTTTCAAATGGGAAATAGAGGCACAGAGACTGAGGCTCACATTTTCATGAGAGGAAACTTATTTTGAGTGTTTCAGCTTCTGGATGCCCAATACACACACACCTGATTTTAAGAAGTGCTGAGCAGCTCAAATTCTGCTTGAAGCCAATGGGAATGGTGGTTCACCAGGGCCTCGGAACATCAGTCTCAACTTGACTCATGTTGGACACTCACAATTAGTGAACACTGAAAAATGTTGGTCTAAATGACTCAAGAGAACATCAAAATGCATCAGTAACAGGATTAGGACTCAGGAGAGCCTGCATCCCAGTACCATTATTTATTCATTGGGTCAGAATATAAAAAAAATAGTAGGATAGTTATTATCAAGGAATTAATTTCAAAAGTCAAAAAGAAAGAAATTAATATGGTAAAACCCAGGGCCTAGTGCATAGAGAACACAGTATTTCTCCAATATCTAAACAGTTGACCAAGCTAAATATGGTGTTTGATTAAAATATATATATATAAATAAATATATATATATATATATAATGTATTGCAAAGTGTATGCCCTGATTACAATACAATAAACGGTTGTATGTTAGAGGAAGACTGTAAACATTGTAAAAATGGGAAGCATGACATAGAAATGGCTGATGATTGTCATATGGCAACATAAAATGTTGATAGTGTGGCACAGATGAAATCCATAGTATCAAAGGCACATGTAGAGAAGAAGTTAATTTTTTTGTTATGGGGGAGCAGTAGTTATAGTGACAACAAAAGTCCAGGTCCATTGTGGAAGTTAATTTCTATAATTGATAGAGGAGAGCAAAAAAAGTATCTGCACCAGACCACAGAAATGGGACTATAAGTGACTTCATTTATTTTTTCCTGGTATTCTTTAAGTCTTATAGATATTACATTCATAATCTGAATATAGCAGTGGCAAAGTGAAAAGAGGCAGTGGACTAGGAGTCAGAAGACCTGAGTTCTATTCCTAGCTCTCCCACTGGCCTGCTGTGTGACCTCAGGCAAGTCACTTTACCTCTCTGTTTCCCCTCCCATGTTTAGTCTATTTAAACTGGAAACTCTTTGGCGCAGGGTCTGTCTTTCACTGTGTTTGTACAGTGCCTATCATAATGGGTCCCTAACCTGATTTGGGGCCTCTAGGCACTCCAAACAATTAATAAAAATAGAAATTTAAGTGGCCAAATACGACTTACAACTGAGACACACTTAACACAGATCCATGGTAGCTCGGATGGAGAGAGCTCCCCATGAACTACAGCTGTGGTAGTATACAGGGTGTGGACATAGAAGGTGGGCTTATTGTCAGTGTAGCACAATCTTGTGAGGTGCTCTGAGCATCTTAGGGAATGTGCTGAGCTCCCATGCTTGGTTGGTGGTAAATGAAGGTGCTCCATGCTGCACTGAATGGAAGGACTCCACTAGTTGCTTAAGTCTGCTCTAGGTTTTGGCCATTAGTTCGCAGACACAGAAGTAAGATGGTGCCTTAATGCCAAAACCTATATAATGCAACACGATGATAAAAAACCCAAAGAAAATAAGTGTGATGTGCCTGGCCAAAAACCATGAAGCTCCTCAAGTTGCAACATGAGCTGCTCAGGAGAAAGATCTGGTAGAGAATTTATTGCACTCGTTTGGAAATGATGCTAACGAATCTTAAGGCACAAAGGGCTCCCAAAATATGACTTGTAGTTTATGACACAAATCAACTGATGTGATGTTATTTCTAGAAACCATCTAAAGTGGATATGCAGGTTAATACACTAGACAGGTAGGAGCCACCTACTGTAATATTACAAGATGAATAAGGGGAGGTGTGACATCATACCACCCCAGCTGCAGCCCAGGGAAGGCTAGAGCCTCAGGGAGTTCTAAATCCCTCTCTGAGCTTCAGGATGTGCAGGGGACAAGGGACACACAGGCTGCACTATCCATTAGGATTCTTCCCCCCTGGTGGGATTGACTGGCCCACTCTATGGATTGAGTTATAGGTGGGAAATGACTCCACTTCTTGTCCTCTTTGAATGTGTGCACAGGACTGCAGTTATGTCTGATCTTTCCCTAAAGAAGAGGGAAGGCTCACATAATACATTGGGGAGACCCAGTACAAGAACATAGATACACGCTTCCCCTCAACACTTCTGTACAAGTGCTTGTCACAATCTGGCCATAACTGAGTGTGTATTTTCCCATCATTTTCAGTGCCAGTTTGCCTGAGTCAGATATTTTGGTACATAATCTCCTTCAGTACTCTACTCTCATGCAATGTTTTGGGTTAATCTAGTTTTCTCCAAAGGCATAACTATATTATTGCTTTTGATCACTGTAAGGTATATCCTTCTTCTAATCCATCTTCAATAGACATTTTAGCAGTTCACATGGGTGATTAGATGCATTCCTTCTGTAATTTACACACAAAAATCCAACTTTGCTTGGTTTGACATTCTCGTTTGTCTGAAGTTCCCTGACTGGAATGGAAGCTCTCCAGCAACCAGACAGCTTTTTTTTTTTTTGCGGGCGGTAATTGTTTACTTGGCAACATTCATAACTTCACCTACTATCAACTCATGTTTTTGAAAAAATGGAGAGGAGAACTCAGACATGCATCTCCGTGTTACTGGATCCTGTGTGAAAAGGTCATGCATGAGGTGCTGGGCACATGCCCTTGAGTACACAGATCTCCCGATTTTACACATAGAGAAAGCATGCAATACTTTGAAAATGTAATAACTATCCCTTTACATCCCTTCCGTCTTTGCTTGGGGGACGGGAGGAAGCACTTTCCTAAGAATCTAAAATCAGCCTAAAGGTAGAGATATTAGTCCCAGATAACTTGGGCTGGGGATATAAACTGTAGTGTTTCATTATAATAGATCTTGTGTGAAGCTTGTAACTTCTTTATTCATGGAACTTTATGTTTGTAAATCTGGGGTAGGGCTCTGATTAGCAAGGATTCTACTGGAATACAGTGCTGGTCACTTGCTTTGGCTGTGTGGACCTGTCTTATTGTATCTTTCCCACCCCATGATTCTCTTGATTATCTGCAGATTGCCTCCTTCAGAGTCCTTAATGAGGGTCCAACATTCAGTCTTACTCTTAGGTTGTATTTTAAAAGGAAATCCAATATTTTGATGGTAGGTTCCATACTGGTTGAATTGAAGTGTGAGATGCATGTTAGTAATGTACATTTGCACTGATATCTCAACTAAATGCTTACCTTAAGGCTACTAGGGAGAAAAGCATATGTGTTGCCATTGCCCTGATTTGTCTTTTTGGAGTTATAAAGTGTTCTTGTGAGTGGTTTGATTACAAAGTACTGGAAAATGTGGGTAAACAAATGCTCATAAAGTCCTATAGAGTACCTAATAATTTTATAAGAACTCCAATTATAAGGTCCAGAAACACAGGCAAATGCATAGGTAAATATGTATTCTGGGAAACAGGAAATAAGATAATATTTAAGATATTTTCTCCAGTTATAATTACTGTTTTAATGGAATCAATTTACTGTTTCAAGCACACACTTTGTCGTTCTACCTCTCTTCATTATCACTTGTGCTGAGGCCCTACTTTTTTCATGAACATATTAAAACATGAAATAACATCTTTTTTGGTTGAGTTGCTTAGTACATTGACACATCCTTTGCTGAGATTGGTGGGAAAATAATTCAGGACTTTATATTATGTAAAACATTCTATGAATTCAGTCAGGATGTGTTTTATTTTTTTTTTAATGTGAGCATGTCTGGGTTATATACAGGCTTGGAAGGATTAGATTTTTATTGGTAAATGTTGGTAAATATGGATTTCACTGTAAATACACAAACCAATGAGAAAATATTTCCATCGGTAATAATCGAAATTAACCCATAGGCAAAATAAGAAAAATGCTGCTTGAAAATGTATTAGAGTTTGATTTAGGGATATTTACTTTGTATATTTTGACATGTGATGTTGACAATTTGTGTTTTAATGCTTATAAAGCTTTAACTGTTTGGATCTCAACATCTACTGTCATTAAATAATTATTGTCCGACATGCCCCCCTGCCATAATTTCTTGCAATTGTGAAAATTTAAATAGATACAAATTTTGAAATAGTGCTTTCAATAAACATCTATATTATCTGTCAGAATTATAAAATAATACAAATTGAATTCTTTCCAGCTTAGTTATATAGCAAAGGAGTCACATAACTGATGTAGCAAACTCAGAGGTGCTGGGACTATGAACTGCCAAGTCTAGAGGTGCTGGGGCTCAGCCCTGGCACAAATTAAGCACTGACTTTAAACAATCTTTGTGTGCATGTACGTGCGTGCACACCCCTTTCCCCCCAATCTGAGGTCACTGGTTTATAATTCCCCTGAGAATTGGGTCACTTTATTTGTTTTCTTCTTAATACTTCCTCTATGAAATGACAGCATTATTTAATAAAACTTTGTAGACACTACTTATTGATGAAAATGCCCCAATTTCCTTCTCTTGCCCCTCTGCAAGAGTTTCACACTTTCCCTAACTGCTTGTGTTATTTGTATTTCAATTTTGTGATTTTTAATACCTTTTAATAAACTCTATCTCATAAAGATGCTACTAATGTTCGTTATGCAGGTGATTTTTTAATTCACCATAGTATCAATCTCATTTGGCAGCACACCCTTTTTTAACGTAACGTGAACTATGATGACAGTTTTGCCAGACTTGGCATGGTAATTGGTTATGATAAATAAGAGAAATCTATACTACACTCCTGCATATACCTCAAGTTGCTTCTGACATTAAGAGGCACCTATAATTTGAGTCTGAAAACTATTCTCTGATTCAGTTATGGTCCTCTTTTAAAATGTTGACTTTTTACTGCTTTTGTAAAGGTCAACCATTAAGAATGTATTTTTAAAATTTAATGTTTTCTGCTTGTTTGAAATGGAGTTTCATTTTTTTTCCTCAAAAGTAAAAGCAGTTGCACTGTACAAACCTTCTGGAAATCCTCCTTGTATTGGCTAATTTTGCACACCAAATAAACCACAATCTCTTTTAAAAACAGAAATATCATCTAAGTAGCACATTAAATAAAGTAGCATGTTCTTATGTGTCTTTCATAGTAACGAGGTTACTGAATCAACACTACTCACATTGTTTTCATGTTGTGTTTCCACTGAAAATCCTCAACGGTTCAGCAAGAGTTCTCAGAACAGTTATATAGTTTATTCATTTATGGGAATTGGTTTAAAATAGTTATGAATTGTCTGTTAATTCTTGCTTCACTGTCAGTCTTCAAATTGTTTTAGTATGCACTAAAAATAGATAGGTCAACTAAAATACAGTGTCACATTTTCTACTACATAAAGTAAGCAGTTTGCATATGCATTTCTCTGCATGTGTAATATACAGTGGATGAACTTAATTTTCATTCCAGTTTCAGAGAGAGTAAAAGTTTCAAAGATATTCCCCATGTTAAGTATAGGCATTACTAGAAATAGTAATATTTCTAGAACCAAAAGGAACCTTTTAAGTGTGCCTGCTATAGAGTGTGTAGTGTGTGTGTTTAATATGTATGTAAATACATATATATGTGCATATGCATATTGGTGTGTGTATATATGTCTCTGAATAAATAATGTATTCTTCCAGATGCCAAATTTAAGTTTCCAGCCCATTCTACATGTGAGTGGCGTTATGATGCCTGTACAAGCCCTTGTTTCAAAACATGCAGAGACCCTTTGGGACAAAACTGTCAGGATGTACCAAAGTAAGTATCTGCATTTTTCTAGAATAAAAATATATAATTCTAGTAATATTTTATATAGCATTGTCAGTGTATATGGCCCTGGATATAGTTTAGTGCCATGCTATTATATTAATTTATCAAAGTTCAGTGGAAGAGAAAGTTGTCAAATTGTAGCCATTGTGGCAGCTACGTTAAAATGATGTCCTTGAATGGCAGCAATCAGCTGCCCATAGCCAGAAACTAGAATTTATCAGTATTGCTGTCTTTTTCAAGATAGTGGGTATCCTAAATTAAGAGTATAATTGAAAAGGTGTGATAGTCAGCTCATGTGATAACTCTAGCCCTGCTCTTGACATTGTGGCATTACAGCAACCACATCAAAGCTATTGAACAAAATTTTGTTCCAGAGACAGGTGGCTCTCTGGCATTTCTAAATGGAAGTCTTTATCATTAGAAGGACCAACATTCATTCCAAAGGTAGAGAGTCACATAGTTTTCATATTAGCTCAGATCTGCAGGTATGGAAACCAAGCCACATCTTGAAGAAATGTCCTGAGCTGATGAGAACTAGAAAGGTCCATTATTAGGGACCTGTACCTTAAATTATTTAGAAATGCAGAATGTTTTCCTAAAATTAAATACTTTATCTGTAATGAACTGCTTGAACAGTTAATACTGATTGTTTCTCTTTTAGAGTGGAAGGATGTGTCCCCATGTGTCCTCTCCATATGATGTTGGATGAAGTCACTCAAAGATGCGTGTATTTTGAAGATTGTATGTTCAGCAATATTCACTTTATTACATTTAATTTGACATTTAACTTATGGCATTACTAGATACTTAAAGTAGTATAGCTAGAATTTTCAAACATTGGGTGCCTAAAGTTAGACATCTAAATCCATATTTAGGGATCCACATAAAGGGCCTGATTTTTCAGAGATGTTGAGCCCCTGCAATACACTGATTTAATATCAGTGAAAATTAGGCTGCTTACTTAAGTGACCAAATACCTATCTAACTTTAGATGTCCAAGTTTGTAAGTTCTGAGTTATCATTTAACATGCTTTTCGTTAAAACAAATTTCTTTTTCCTAAAATCTAAAACAAATTATAAAGAAAACTAAGAGATTCATTCTCTATAAAAGCCTTCAGTAACATTAATTATATAGTCAATGCCTTTCCTAACATTTTTTTTTAGATGCTTTAAAAATATTTGGAACCCTGAAGAAAGGAAGAAAAAATAGATAGGAACTAGGTGACTTAATATGGATCCCTTCCACGTCTAATAACTTTATGATTCTAGAATAATGATTCACAAACTAACATCTATTTTTGTCTGGTTTTAGGCATTGAGCCAGCAGTTGATGGTCGATCTTCAACATCCACTATGAAAATACCAACTCTTTCACATGTGACTTCTAGTCCTTTCAATGTCTCAATTGCAGCAGTTCTGAGTAAAGAAGTAACTTCATCTCCTATACCTGAAACAAAAGACACAAAAACAACACATGTATCAAAGTGGCAATTCAATGCAACCGGAGAAGAAACTAAATTTTCAACTGTTCTTATTCCTAATATAACAGGTTTAACCACAACTATATCATCAAATGTTTCGGCATATTCAACTGGAGCTATGTCATCTGGTGGAAGCACTATTGCAATATCTGTATCACCAAAATCCAATATAAGCTTCCCTTCAGTGGTTGATGTTTTTCCATTGACAGCTACTACCACTACAGAAATCTCTACAGGTATACAAGCAACAAGCAGTACTACTGCTAAGGTATTGAGTGCTATAGAGTCTCAAACTGTAACTACAACACATCCATTGGCTGGAATCCCTAAAACAGAAGGAAAACCAATTTCTACTTTTATTTTTACTGGGACATCATCAATAATAAGAGCAACAGAATCACCAGTCACAACTACAGCAATAGCAGAAACATCAAAAATAGGCACTAGGATACGTCCCACAGTGGAAACAAAACTAAAACCAGAAAAAACTACAGCCCCTTCCTTTGTATCAGCAACAGAAAAAACAGCTACATATTTTACTAAATACACTACATCACCATCTTTGGAAACAAGAATTTCTGAAGGAACAAAACCGAGTACAGAACAAACCTCTCCCAGAATAACTAATGTCACTGAAATGTCATTTTCTACTCTGATCACTACATTTACACTGAAGCCAAGCATAAAACCAATGACTTCAGAAATAACAAAAGGAACAGTTGTTTCAATCAAGGAAGGAATAAAGATCACATCTTTTCCACCATCTATGCACCCTGTTTCATTATTACACGAAACACTGTCAGTTACTGAACCTCCTACATATATGGTTCAAAATTTGACAGGTAGTGCAGAAGTATTCCTTGCCACAACCCATGGTGCAAAGACAACAACTCTGCAAACTAAAGAGATGTCGTCGTCATCATCAGGAATAACTGGCTTGCTATTTACAACGGGTAAGAGGGAAATAATACAAGCAACAACAAGTGTGGAGCATCCATCAAGTACATATTTTTCTCCATATTCCCAGTATTTTAGTTCAGCTACAACTGCAAAACCCAGCACTCTTCCTACAAAAAGGCCTTCACTATCAGTTGTAAGTGCTGCTTCTCCAGCTTTAGCAGAATCAAAAGAAACTTTGCAAACAGCATCAACTACTGAATATCCACCATTCATAGTTCTAAACATGACAGAAACCCTGACTACTTTATACATGAAGCATTTTATTTCATCTCAGACTGCCAGAGCTACCCCTTTGTCCACAAAAGTAAAATCTAAAATAACAGGCCCCTATGAATCAGCAAAGCCAACTACATTCTCACAAAGAACATCTACTGAATACAGATCACCTCTGTTTCTAAATGCAACAAAAATAAGCACTGCACCCTACAATACCAGTATGACAACATCAGCAACAAAAACATCTGCTTTAGCAAAAGAAATAATGGACTTGGTTCCTACAATTCCATTGGTAACTAAAGAATTGGAATCAATGCAAACAACATTTGTCACTGAATCTCCATATACTCTTCTTAATAAGACTGAAACTACAAAGGTGATTGCTCATCCTGATGAATCACAAACAGAAAAAACTACTAGTGTACATACCCAAAAGCCAGCTACATTTGCCTCATCACCAGCAAGCTCCCTAACACCTTTAACTACTCTGCTTCCACTATCTACATTTAGAACAGAGATCTCCACGACAGCCACTAGTTCTATGCGTCCATCATCTGAAACTACTGTTACAATGACCATTACTTTATACCCAAGAACATCAATAGTAAAATCTACTGTTTCAACAGAAGGAAAGACTCCCCATTTGACTGCCTCAACCTTATCCATTATAGCAGAGAAACCAAGTTCATTTACATCGCCATCACCTTCTGAACTGCCAGGAAAAGTCACTTTAAATATTACTGATGCCACATTATCACCATACGCTGAATTCAGCAGCAGACTAATAACTAGTAAAAAAGTGACAGCAGCCAAAGAAAGGTCAACTTTGCCCACTTCTGTTACACCTCCATTAACAAAGTCACGTCACACATTCACCACCACTCAATATCTGGCAGAGACATCGGTTTACCCATACACTTTTACACAAAAAGTACTTACGGAACCAGCCACTACAAAGCACCCACTACAGACTAAAACAGTTTCCATAGTCCCAAAACCTACAGTTAAAAACATCACAGAAACTGTAAAACAAACAGCATCTACAACTCAAATATCGTTAATCAAAGATTACTCTTCCTCAGCTACAACTTCAGTAGGTATTTCCTCTGTTCAAACTTCATCTGCAGAGATGGTTTCTCCACAGATCAGAGAGGAGTCTCCTATGCCACGTTTCACTACCAAATTAGCAGTAGAACATGTGCCTTCAACTTCCAAATCTTACTTGACAAGCAAAGAAAGTACAAGTTATCAGCCTCCAACAGAAATTATGACCACCACTACTCATCCAAAAGCTCTGTTTAGAACAACAGAATCTATAGAAGAATTCACCACCTTATACCCATTCCTAACTACCTCACTACCTGCAGTGGCTCTTTCAACATTATCGCCTCCCTCAGTAGTTACAGCAAAAGTTCTTTTGACTACTGAAAAAGAGTCATCCTTAACTGATGCGGTCTCACCGACTTATATACCAGGAACTTCCTCACCTTTGCAGACAACACTCCCAACCTCAACCAGAAAAAAAAAGGACTTGGTTGTCAGCACAAAACCTCTTTCTTCTTCATCAAAAGTAATTGCTACTTTGTCATCATTAACTACAATGAAAAAAGAAGAATTTTTGTCATTTCCTACCCAAAAGTCAGATTCAAGTTTCAAATCCACAAAGGAGATAGCAGTTGCTGAACCACTAGTTTCTAGTCAAGCACCTACAGCCTCTATAGCCATATTTCCTTTATCGAAATTAACGTCTCCATCATTTTTTCTATCAGAAACTTCCATCACAACTGAGAGGGAGTCATTAGCAGGTGCCCTTTTAACACCAGTGATCTCGACAGCACCCACATCAATGGGCAAAAGTGCAACAGAGAAGATTGTGGTGTTGTCTAAGCAAGTGCCTCTTTCAACCACTTCCTACAGTTCCACATTCCCAGCAGATACAGTGTTACCAGCTACAGCACGTTCTTTGACTACGACCACTGTTTTAGCACCTTCCTCAATAAGTAGTCTAACAGCACAAAACATCACTACAGCATCAGCTACTTCAGGAAAAACAGCAGCAATAAGAGAAGCCCTCACCACCTCATTGTTTTCAGGGAAGACTATATATTTTCCTGATGTTTCAGGAACAGAAAAAGCCATCGCCTCTGAAACAGCAGAATCTACAGGGCCAGTACTGGTTACAAAACCACAGTCTCCTGATACTCCAGGCTTCACAGATTTTATCACCCCCACTCTAAAAACAACACAGACGTTTCATTCTCCATATTTCACAAATATAACTGCTATGCCTCCTAAACTAGGTGTATCAGTTTTGTCCACCATATTTTCACCCCCTGAGCAAACAACTGCCTCTTCTAGTTCCGCATCATCAGGCACCACTATTCTAACCCCAGAACTTGGAACTCAATCTGTAACTGAAGCGCACATACCCTCAAAGAGTTTGTTGTCAGTGATGCCAACTCATCCAAATGCTACGATGGCTGCATCAGTTCCTGCATTTGCCTATTTATCTACAGAACCACATTATGAGTCTGCAACTGAGTATTCTGGTGGATTAACTACAGCTGAAGCGATCTCAGGAGTCACAGCATCAGTTTTCATGCCAGCTAGAGAAACAGCAACGCTCCAAACTTGTGTAGTGAGTAACGTTGTTCATGGTTATCTCCCTGCCCATCTGTAAATAGACAGGAATGTAGATGTATGTATGGATAAGTTCACTTACCGCTAGTGCTGAAATAGTTATTTATGTGCCATATGTTTTTGTATTCAGTATTAAAAGTATCTATCAAACTATGGGAGCAGATTCCTATCTCAATTACATGTGGGTAAATCTGGGGGAACTCCACTGTAGTGAATAGATTTCATAATTACTCTAATGTACTGCTGCTTTGGACCTCAACTTCCTAAAGAGGTGATTTTTTTTTATGGAATACCTTTGGCACCATGTGCCATTTCATGTTCCCAGTAGAAGGGATCTTTTGAACCACAATGTAGCACATTTTAGCAGATTGTTTTCTGTCATGACTGTTCCTTAAACTTGCTCAGAACCTTTGCCATCTCTATGATCCTTGCAGCCTTCTTCCTTAAGCTCTTGCATACTTCTCTTCTGTATTTCAGCCTAATGTATTGTCTAATAATTAATAATATTGTTCTGGATTTTAGAACAGAACCATGGTTTCATACCATTTTTCACAAGCGGCCTGATTTTCAGTGGTGCTGAACACCTACAGGGTCCATTGGCTTCACTGGGGTTTGTGTGTGTTCCGTATCTCTGAAAATCAGGGCCACTTTGTTTTTTCAGTAAGTATTCTGCAGTCTTTAGTTTGATAAGAATGGTAACCCTATGTCTTTTAAATGTGCCTTAGCCAACCACAGAGAATGAGTGCATAAAACACATTTGCTTGGATGGACAACTGATCCAAGTTAACAAGTCACAGAACTGCCCTTACAATGCAACTCAGCCCAGCTGTGGAGTTCTAGGGCTCGCTGTTCAGCTCAATGGTGACAAATGCTGCCCAAAATGGGAATGTGCCTGTAAGTTTTACTTATGCAGTACTTATAAAACTGAATTAATGTTACAAAACATTGAACTTATAAACGGATTATGAATTAAAATTTCTATTTGATGGAGTAGGAATAGAAGATGGAGTTTATATGAATCTTCTCCAAGTTACTTATTGCTTAATACAGCATAGAAGCCTAATTCTACTTCTGCTAAAGTCAAAGGCAAAACTTCCATTGACTTCAGTTAGAAAAGAATTAGATCCATAGTAGCAAACAACTGGTGCAAGGACAAGCAATGCAAGTGACAGCTCAGGGTCTTTTGATTTGTAATGATTGGGAGTAGAACTGTGGGCTCTTTGAAGCACAAATACTGTAGCAGTAGGACTGGAAAGGAAGCTAACCTTCCATCAGAGCTCCCTATGCAGGAGCATGACTAGAAAGGGAAGTAGCTCAAGGTCCAGTGTGACTCCCACCCTATAAAACTTTTACTACCTTGTGATCCATGAAAATCCACAATAGTCATATGAGTCAAATTATATTCTCGGACACCTGCAAGTGGCTCCCATTGAAACATGCAGAATTTGGTTCTTTACTTTCCATTTGTAGTTAAGTGACAGTTAGTGGGACAAACAAATAGCTGAAAATGTTTTGCTGAGTTAGTAAACCTTTAGCGGAAATAAGGTTAAATCAGACAAACATTTATGCTATTTTATCTGCCTATTTTATGCTGCGCTTCAAAACACTGAAATAAGTTAAAAAATGCCTTTATTTTTTTATTTATTTTTAATTAGGTCGTTGTACATTTTTCTCTGATCTGAGCTTTGTAACCTTTGATGGGAATCATTTGGCTTTATTTAAAGAGGCATCCTACATTGTTAGCCAAACTCAAGATGAAACTATAACCATCCATGTCCTTGACTGCAGAAATACCAGCATGGTAACTAACTCTATTTTTATTCTTTATGAACCTTGCTTGGTGACAAAGTTAAACAGTACAGTGAATAAAAGTATGCTCCACAAAGTTTAATTTCATATGCTTATATATGAAGTAGGATGGGATTGTTTAATGACAAATTATTAAAATTAAGACATTTTAATACCTCTGGTTAGAACAGTATAGTCCTTTTCTTTTTTCACCCTATTGCATAAGCATAATTCCTCATGACAATAATGCAAGATTACTAGTTAGTGAGTATTAACCTCATACTATAGATGGCAAAACTGAAATACTGAGAGATTAAATGATTATACATATATGTGTGTCACACACACAAATATCCAGGTCTCCAATAATGTGTTAAATACTTTTTGTGTATCTTTTCTTTATATGGCTTTACTGTGGGGAAACTCCTGTAGTTAGAATTTAATAGACTATAGTGATCCCCTCTAAGTTCTCCTGGATAAAGTTTTGCAGGGTGTTAACACCTGGACTCCCTCTGGGCTCTCACCTTATCATATATTTGCAGGCTAGCACAGCCTACCAGGATATTGCAATATATGAATCTCAACAACTTCATTCAGAGACTTCTGCATCGCAAAATTTCCGAACTCAAATGTCATAGACAAAGGTTCATAAGAATTGCCAGACTGGATCAGTCCAGTGGTCCATCTAGACCAGTATCTAGTCTCTAAAAGAGGACAATGCCAACTGCTTCAGAGAAGAGTGCAAGAAATCCTGAAGAAAGCAGTTACAGGATAACTTGCCCCCCTGGGATCTCTCCGGATCCCCAATAATTTAGATGTTGGCTTATGACCTGAAACATGAGATTTTGTACTACTTTCTAATCTTTCCTCCTAATCTTCATTATTATAACTGGATATTCTTCTTATCCATATAAATATCCAGCTCATTTAGAAACCCTTCTAAGAATTTGGCCTCAACGATATCTTATGGCAATGAGCTCCAGTGGCTAATTATGTGCTGTGGAAAAAGTATTTTTATTTTATGATGTTTGAATTTGCTATCTATCAATTGCATTGAATGTCCCTAATTCTTGTGTTACAAGAGGGTGAATAGAATTATGCATACATTTCTAATATAACTTTTCTAGATAATTTATTTTGTGTATATTTATCTTTTCCCCTCATATTTATATCTAACCTAAGGTAAACAGTTTGAATCTTTTCAATTCCTTTTCATGTGATTCTTTTCCATGCCCCAATCAATCTTGTTGCTGTCTCTGACCCCCTTGCTTTTTGAGATATGATGGCTTAACACAGTTTTCCAGAACATTATAAATTGGTACATTTAATGTGGACATCCTGAAGGAATGTTATTCAAATTAACAGTATCCCACAAACACAGCTCATACAAAGAAATAGAGAGTTTTGAGTTAATTTGTATGAGCTTCATTCAGCAGATGTGTTCCTCTTTCAAAAACTGTACCTACAAAAATGTCCCTAATTACCCATTACTTAAAAATGTTAAATAATTAACATGTAAAAATTATTCCCTTCTTAACTGAGATTCACAAATTTTGCTTTTTCTGCAGGGTCACTTAAACTTGACTTCATTGTGCTTGGCAATGCTGAATTTAACCTATTTGTCAAACCAAATAATTGTTGATCGTTTAAACAGAAGAGTAAGTACTTTGCAATTTTATTTATTTATTTATTTGGTTTTCTCTTGATATTTACGTTGTATTTTACTTCCCTTTAATAAAGTCATACGTTATAAGGCCATTGTGATCTCATTTGACCTGCTGTACACCACAGGCCATACAACATCCCCAAAATAATTCACATCTTTCAGAAAAAATCAATCTTGATTTAAAAATTATCAGTGATGCAGAATCCACCACTACCCTTGGTAAATTGTTCAAAGGTTAATTACTCTTACCATTAAAAATTATGCTGTATTTCCTGTCTGAATGTGTCTAGTTTCAACTTCCAGCCATTGGATAATGTTATGTCCTTCTCTACTAGATTGAAGAGCCCACTATTAATAGTTGTTCCCCATGCAGGTACTTACAGACTGTGATCAACTCACCCCTTAACCCTCTCTTTGTTAAGCTAAATACATTGACCTCCTTGAGTCTATCACTATAAGGCATTTTTCTAATTTTTAATCATTCTCATGGCTCCTCTCCAAACCCTCTCCAGTTTATCAACATGCTTCTTGAATTGTGGGCACCAGTATTCCAGCAGCAGTTGCACTAGTGTCAAATTCAGAAGTAAAAATAACCCCTCTACTCCTACTCAAGAGTCCCCTGTTTATATATCCCAGGATCACATTAGCTCTTTTGGCTACACTGGGAGCTCATATTCAGCTGGTTATCCACCACAACCTCCAAATCTTTTTCAGAGTCATTGCTTCCCAGGATAGAGTCCCCCATCCTATAAGTATGGCCTACTTTCTTTGTTCCCAGATTTATACATTTACATTTAGCCATATTAAAACACATATTGTTTGTTAGAACCCAGTTTACCAAGTGATTTTAGATTGTTCTGAATCAGTGACCTGTCCTTGTTATTTACAATTCCCCCCCATTTTTGTATCATTGCAAACTTTTTATCAGTGATGATGATATGTTCTCTTTCATATCATTGATAAAAATGTAAAATAGGGTAGGGCCAACAACTGATCCCCCTGGAACCCTGCTGGAAACAGATCCATTGATGACAACTCCCCAATTACAATTACATTTTTGCCACCTGAGTTAGACAGTTTTTAATCCATCTCATGTGTGACATGTTAATATTATATTGTTCTAGTTTTTTAACCAAAATGTCATGTGGTACCAAATCAAATGCCTTACAGAAGTCCAAATGTAGTATGTCATCACTATTGCGTTCATCAACAAAACTTGTAATTTCATGAAAAAAAGATAGCAAGTTAGTCTGACAGGATCTATTTTTCAAAAACCTCTGTTGATTTTCATTAATTAAATTACCTTCCTTGGGTCCTTTACTATTCGAGTCCCATATCAGCTGCTCCATTATCTTGCCTGGGATCCATATCTGACTGATAGGCCTATAATGACCTGCATCATCCTGTTTATGCTTTTAAAAAATTGGCACATTAGTTTTCCTTCAGTCTTCTGGAATTTCCCCAGTGCTACAAGACATTTTGAAAATCAGTGTCAGTGGTCCAGCAAGCTCCTCAGCCAACTCTTTTAAACCACTTGGATGAAAGTTATCTGGACCTGCTGATTTTAAAATGCCTAACTGTAATTGCTTCTGTTTAACATCCTCCAGAGATACTAGTGGGATAGAAGAGTATAATCACTATATGTTTGTTGAACACTTCTGCATTTTCTGCATTATTGACCAATTTCCATCGTGTAATGGACTAATATCATTGTTAGGATTCTTTTTGTTCCTAATATATTTTAAAAGCTCCTTATTCTCCTTAACTCTGCTGGCTATAAGTTTCTCCTTGTGTCCCATGGCTTCCCTTATCAATTTTCTACAATTCCTAACTTCTGATTTATATTCATTGCTATCAACTCCCCATTTCTTTTATTTGTTGGATATATATGTCCAAGGGGGAGTTGACAGCAATGAATATCAATGAATATATTTATGTTACATTCACTTCTCTAAATCAGGTTGGTTTTTTAATTAGCACAGCCTTCCTCAATTATGGGATTGTGAATTTTTGAGCATTGTGACCAGTCATTGCTGTGGCCTCTACTGCTCCTGACTGCCTTTCTTTGGTTAGCCCCTGGCCAAGACAGTTCTTGATTCCTAGCCTCTAATTAGGCCTAGCTGTCTGTTTCAGTCTCTTTGGCTGTGTTTCTGGAGACAGCCTGGTGCAAGGGTATTACCTCCAGTGGTGTACTGTGGGTCTCCCGTGCCTGGGGGTGAAGCCTGCATTTGTGCTTCCCCCATCTCAGTCCCCTTCTTCCCCCGCAGGGCAGGAGGGTTCCCAGTGCCGCCCCCAGCTGCCCCAAGGAGGGGCGGCATGAGGCCTGAGTGGGTGCAAAGTCAGGCTTGGCTCCGTCGGTCCCTCTCTCCGCACTTACCTGCTGCATAGCACCTGCCTTTCGTGCTGCAGCCCTGCAGCCCGGTGCCAGCTCAGATGGGGGGGGGGCCTCACCCCCAGTCTGGGGGGAGGAGGAGGCCAAGTCGGCCATTCATGATGCGTGGGGAGGGGCCTGCAGGAGAAGCTGCCACTCAGCCTTCTGTGTCCCCCTCCACCCGTCATGAAGAGCCGGTCCAGTGGCTCCCTGGCAGGCTGGCGCCCCCCGCTTAGTACACCACTGGTTACCCCTTCGCTGTCCCAGGCCTTTCTGCCTTCCTTTCCTTTGCTGAGCTCTCTTCTTCTATAGCTGGCCTTGTTTCCCCTATTGGTTGCTGCTGTGGATGCCTGCCTTTATGACTGGCAGTTGTGACAACTGCGTGGGGCATGTGGTCAAGCTGCTTGCCTGTAGTTAGAAGAGGCTCCCCTTCTCCTTCTGTCTCTGCTCAGTATGGGGTTTGTAGACCCTGTTACAGGCATCTGATACAGTGTCCTTAAATGATTCCCAATTATCATTCACATTTTTCTGATTAAATTCTTCTTCCCAGCTTATTTGGCTCAGAATTGTTTTCACCTTTGTGAAATTGGCCCTGTTAAAGTACCAAGTATATATATTGTATGTCAGGATTTATTCTGCTTGCACATTTTAAATGTGATCAAGTCATGATAACTTGCACCTAATTTACTATTTTATTTCTATGATCAGTTCTTCTTTATCTGTTAGGACAAGGTAGGGTGCCTGGATAGAAAGTGTGAAAAATTGGGACTGTTCCTATAAAATCGGGACATCTGATCACCCAGGAAGGCAGGCACGTAGCCAGAACTGATTTTTTGGCAGGGCCTGTTGTTTTTATGAATGGGTGGGCACGAATAACAAGCGCTTCCTGAACTTCCAGCTTCCGGTCATGTGGCCGGAAGCTGGAAGTTCGGGAAGTGACCGGCCCAGAAAGTAAGCTGCCCAACGCTCCAGTTGCCAAGGTAGCTTAAGCAGAGTGTCTGCATCGGCAGCAGAACTTCCGCAACTGATTGGGTGGGCCTGCTTTCAAAGTGGGTGGGCCATGGCCCACCCATAGGTACGCCACTGGGACAAGATCTAATATAGAATTCCCCTATGTTGGCTGCAACTCTTTTAGAGTTAGGAAATTGTCATCTGCAACGTTTAGAAATCCCAAGGATGTTTTAGTACTGGCAGCATGAGACCTCAAGCATATATTGTTCAAAAGGAAGTCACACAAGTTTTTTTCCTAAACATTTTAGATAGATGTGTAAGATCCATAATAAACCTGTTCTTTATTGTTTTAATCATTAACATTTATAGGTTGTCAGAAATGTTGTGGTACCTCCAAACAGGGATTACACATGTGCTCATCGGTCTCTTTCTCTGCATGCACAATGAAGTTTCCATAAACTAACAGTTTGAAATTGAGAATGTAGCTCATAAAGTTAAGCATCAGACTGAAATGGTGGGATCCATTTATGAATCAGAGGACAGAGCAAATGAGAGTCATGAATCTTTAATAAGGCTCTCATTCATGTACCCTGTACTATAATCCCCATTTACAATCATGCTGGACATACCTCACTGCCCTGGTGGGTGTTCTGATGGCTCCAATCATCTCCCCTCGAAGAGAAGTGTGTGAGAAATTTTGAACTGCTTTATTTCATTTAGAAACAGTTTTATCTATCGTAATTTTCTTTGTTTTGTTCTTTTTACTGAAAACATTTCCATAAAACCATAGCTTTTTATCATCCAAAGTGTTCAGTTCTTCTGGTACTTTGATCCTAGATGTGTGATCCCTCTTAGTGATAGGATGATCATTTAAATGGGAATTAACTGAGAGGTTTTTTTTTTGTGTATATACTTGCAAAGTATATTTTTAAAAAGCAGAAACCCAGTTGTGAAAAGTTAGTTTTGAACCTGGGACTCACCCCATACTGTGTCTTGCCAACATTGTATGAAGAAAACATAGGGGCAGTCTCAAAAGGTGAGTGATTTAAAATTTGTTTGAAAAGAATCAAACATTTTCATTTTAGTTTCCTCACTGACCACTTTTGTACAAATGGTCAAAGTTTGTTTATGGCAACAGCCAAGTTTTGCATGGTAAAAGGGTTGACCAGGTTTTGCATGCCTGTCACTTGAAACCATAAATTGGGTCATTTGAAACTGACCCCAAGCTGGCTCAAAAGTTGGACCATGTTCACAGGGCATTCTGGAAAACATGGACTGTGTTTCTGATGAATAACAAAACCGTTTCATTCCAAAAGTACAAGGACATATTGCGATAACATGAAGTAAAATAATAGCTTCCAGTATAATGAGGCATTCAGATTACTGCTGTGCCTTTGTTTATATCATCTTTTTAGATAACTGTAAATTCAAGATATGCATGGCCTACAGTTAGAAAATATGGATTTAAAATTGAGGATACTGGCTTCATGTATGTAATTGAGACACCAACAAATATCAGGATTCAGTGGTTTCACAGTACGGGTGTGGTTATCATAGAGTCAAATACAACCAGTGAACCAAAAGCCGTGGGACTATGCGGTAAGTAAAGAGTACTGTAAGCATTCAAATGTTCAAATGCTTTGCTGAAGAGGGAAGAAAAAGCTTCTTGCTAGCAAGTTCAGGCTTACAGGTGTCAGAACTGAGCCTAAAATGAATGATCACAGAACAATTTAGCTAGTTGTGAATGTCAAGATAGTGTAAATATAAAACTGTTAACTATATTAATTGTTGAAATGCTGATTAATTCCAAGCTGTGAAGTGCAATCATTTTCTTTTGCAGTTATGCTTTTGGATATAGGCTATTTGAATCACAGGCACAAACACTGAAGTAATGTCCAAATAAACAGCCCAGGCATAAAGATGAAATGTGTCTTACATTAAACTGCCTTTGGTGTCAGTTGAGGTCATTTATAGATTTAGTATTCGCTGTCCATCTGATAGGAAATGCCATCTGCTATTTTCACTTTCTAAAGATCTGTATTTATTTTATGAGCGCAATAGCTGTTAACTTCACAGATCTTGTCGCTGAATTAGTTCCATATATATATATATATATATATATATATATATATATATATATATATATATAGGCTAATAATTGAAATTATCATCACTATTAGGTCTCTACAGTATATACACATGGTTTCAATCTTTTTGGAAGCTGTATGGATGAGATATTAGGTCTATCTATAGTATTATATTCACTGATAGAAATCTCCCCACTGACACTTGAATTATCCTCTGCTGTAAAGTAGAGCTTGAAACCAGGAATACAAAATTCATCATTACAGACTACCTTGACAATTTCAGAAAGGGCAAATATGTGTTGCAAGGTATCAAATGCTAATAATAGCTCAGTCAAGTTCCATGTCCTACAGACAGTAACATGCCCCATACAGAGTAGGAGAGCTTGAAATGAATGTAATATAAATTTGATTATTATCTTCACTTTGTTCTGTGTTTCTTTCTTCCTTTTGTTTCTGACTTAGTCCTAATCCTTTTCTAATGTCCATCTTACTTAGAATAAACAGAATCAAGAAGATAAAGATAAAATGTTTCATTAGGCCTAGGATTAGATTTTGCCTTGATTGTTTGCCTAGATTTTTGCTTGATTGTTATCTCAGAGAGAATCCTGGAACTCAGCAATATATTTCCAATGCACGTTGCATGTTAACAACATTACAAGATATTTATGTGTTCTTTCTAGGCTTGGTGCTTCAAGCCCTTCTTCTGCAGAAGATTGCTGCATATTTTCCTGACAGATTTGCCCCTATGGCTCCTACTTTCTTCCCTTCACCCACATGGAGGAGCTATTGGTGCTTCTGCTTGGTGACAACAATTGTCTGTCTTGGAACAAGCTCTATCACAGACAATAGGGAAGTGGCCAATAAGGGGCTCAGGCAGAGAACCTTCTGTCCCTCTGTGATACTGTGAGAAAAAAGACTTTCTAAAAGCCCTTTGCAACAAACAATGCTTTCCAGAAAAAAGAGATGGTGGATTTGTCTACCATGTTGCCTTTATTGTTAATGGCCCCGAAAATAGCCTCCAGAAGTGATTGATGGAAAACCCAGCCATTTTATGTTGACCAGATGTCTTGCCATAATTTTTCCCACCTTGCCACAATAAAATCAATAAAACAATTTGCCAACTATTTTAGTTTTAAACGTGATGAAGTGTGATGCTGCCTTCTGAGCAGAAAAGACTGATTCTTTTTAGCTGAGGAGTGATATTAATGTTTCTGTGGATGCCAAAAGCTGCACTTCGATATGCTATTTCTTAAGCCAATGGATATTCAACTCAGCCCAGAAGTAGCAGCATTTTTTGAGTCCGGGGGTGCGGGAGGGGATGTTAATACAGTATCAGATAAGTTTGTCTAGGTATTTCATGGGAACTCCCTCTCCTACCACAATGACGTTTACCCTTTTTGCATTTTCTGTTAAACAGAGAGCTGCTTTATGTTCTTTTAATTTTTTTTAATGAATTTTTATTTAGTGTTTATAAAACTGAGTACTCAGACAATGAGCAGTCACTCTTTCAGCTGCCGTGAACAGCTCCACCAATGGATCAGTGCATCCCTCCCCTTCAGCCTTCATGCCATTCCAGACATGGGTCTCTCCTGACCAGCGACTGCCAGTTATACCAGATTATGTTGAGGATGGATGGTTTATACTGTAGGCAGATGCCCACTTTGGGCTACAATACATTATGGTAAACTGGCCAGACTGTGGACGGCTCCTCCTCTTTCACTTTTACACAGAGGCTGAGAAGACACTTGTGGGTGCGGGGTGTTATTCCCAGCTCCCCACTAACATCATTATGGCAATGGTAGTAGAGTTGACTGGCTGCAGAGCAGGGAGCGTGATGCACTCTCTGTATGGGTGACATAATTCCTGCTCTGATGTCCATGCCAGGAGCATCCATGAGGAATCCTTATAATACTTTCTTACTTCAGAGGGGTTTGTGAGAATACATACATTAAAGATTTTGAGGCACACAGTTATTGTGTTAATGGGGGCCGTATTAGGTTTAAGAACTCATAGGCAGAGAATTCCTTCTTAAGGCTCTAGATTCAATAAATCTACTTTTACCCACCTCTGGTATACAGAGGAGAATTCAGCCTTTTCTTACTTTGTGCCCCTTCTTTCTTCCATGCTTTACATTTCAAAAATAGTTTTTCTCTTCCTTACTTCCATATTGCTTAACTTGTTTGTGGATGAATCGTTGTGCATTTTGGTCCTAATAGTAACCTGCCACGTTTTGTTGGACTCTGATACTAATGTGCTATGCAAATAGTTAAATACTGAGGGTATGTCTACACTGTGATAAAGGACCCACAGCAACGAGTCTCGGAGCCTGGGTCAGCTGACTCGGGGCTTGCAGGCTCAGGCTGCCTGGCTATAAAATTGCTGTGTAGACACAGCCCAAATGTCTACACAGCAATTTTATAACCCTGCAACCTGAGCCCCACGAGCCTGAGTCAGCAGACCCTGGGCCAGCCGTGGCTGTGCAGTAGGTCTTTTGTTGAGTGTAAACAAACCCTGCGTTTATCGATTTTAATCAGAAAAGCTAGCTAATTTGTTTGAACTTCAATTATACATCAAAATAAAAGGTGCTCAACCCACAGCATTGCTAACATATTTTTACTATGATCAAATGCAGGTTTCTGTGATGGAAGCTCAGCAAATGACCTGATGCTACCCAACAGAACAGTTTTAAGCAAACTTGATCCCCCATCAAATTTTATAGACAGCTGGCAGGTGCCAAACACACTGAAGTATGTTGGAGAAGACAGGCACCAGGAAACTAATTGTTCAATCATGGACTGTTCAACGTGTTTAAACTTGGTGTCGAACCAGACCTTCAGTAGCTGCCACCCTTATGTACGTTAACTATTTCAGAGATTTACTATATTAGAGAGATTTAGTTTTGATATATAAATAAAAATCTATGATGTTTTCAATGTAATTAAATGCAATAATGCATCATAAATGTCATGAGTGGCATATGTGCATCCTATTATGTTTCTTAATTTGTTGTAGACTAGAAAATTAACTGAAGAATGGAGCTGGTCAATATGGAACTTGCATTATGCAGCTGACATTCAAAATCGGCGGTTGTCATATGGGTTTAATATTAATAACACAGATTTATTTGAAAGTGACCCCAGTAAAGGCACTCATGTAAGACAAACTAAAATACAATCAAATCCAATTAAAATCAGTCCACTTAAAATCAAACAGATGACAGAAAACTAGTAAATTCATGATTAAAATTGCAAGAAACGCATGAGAGAGAGAGACAATAAATGTGGGTCCTATGATGGTAATTCTAAGAATAAAATATATATAGATAAAGGCAAAAAAGTTTCAGGCTCAAATAGGTCTCAGATGTAGCAAGGGGCTATTCTCTAATGTGTTTTAAAGACCAACATTGCCAGCTCGCAATCAGCCGGTGTATAGCATCCAGTTTAATGATTGCACAGAGAGTGAAATATGCTCCTGATTACTCAGACTCATGAACAAATGTGCTGGTGCATTTTAACTGAGTTGCGGGCCATGGACAAGTGCAATAATCAATTCTCTTGGTCAAAGTGGCATGTGTTCCTGTTGTAAAGCTGTCATGGGGTAAATAAAAACATAGAATACAATTTTCTCAGGCGCTTAGGTACCATTTTCAAAACCGACTTAGATTCCTAAGTGAAAATGGGACTGAGGTGCTTTTGAAAATTTTACCCATTGTCTCTGCAAACTGTGCAATTTAAACACTTTTTTGACACATCCAGCACTAAGAGCCATCTGAGTTATCCATTGCACATTGGCTGAGCACTCCTGAATGGGAGCCAAGGAGCCTTGCTGAAGGAACAAACCTATGAGGTGCCTTCTGCCAGCTCCTGGGCTTATCACATTTGAATGGGAAGCCTGATTCAATACAGTCTTACTCCAGTATAACTCTAATGATTTCAGTGGAGTCTACTGGTGTAGGAGTAGAGTAACGCAGTGGTGAATTGTACCTTGTATGCTCAGGGCTAGTAGCTGAATTCTCTCTGCCAGCCAATTCATCTATCACACAATAGCCCCACTTGGCACCATCTTCAATCAGATAACAAACACACAATGCACCATTTAGACAAAAACATATATTTTAAACAAACTGTGAAGGGAAATCATTTACAAGCTAGAAACATATTGAAAAGCCAATAAGAGACGTAAGTAACATGCTGGTTTGTGTTCCCATCTGCCATTCTTCTCAGCTGTCTTCTGGATTAGTCTGGATTCTCTCCCAACCGTCCAGTCCAAGAGCAGGCACTTGGAAACTTACTATTGCATCTAGGTGTCTCTCTCTAAAGGAGACTACACCTGGGTACCTTGCATTCTCACACATGAAATAAGAGGCTAATGCTGGATGAGATGCTAAAGTCTAGGTGGAAATACAGGGAAAAAGGAAGAAAAACAGAGAATGGGGTATTTCATGACAAGAGTGATTGTGCCTCCCATTGGGAAGAACAGTATTAGTTCTTGGCCTAAGCATCCAAAATCACTTGGGATGGAGGAAAATAAAAATTTCCTGCATTCTCTTTACATTCAGGAGCCTTCATTTTCATATGTTCTTGGAAAATAAATCCTCTTCATATAATCAGGAAGCGCCATTGCATCTTCTGTACTTTCAGTCCCGTCTGGCAGACCTCATGACCTTTCCTTGTCGCTAGCTCGTGTCATTTTATGACAGGATCTCCAAACTAGTGGATATGTTCAGCGTATTGCAACATTGTATGAAGGTACATTTGCTGTGCAACATTAACACATGTATTTATTTTTTATTAGGTTCCACCAAAATTATTCTGTGATCTGTGGGTCCAAGATATGGAATACATTCAGAATCCTTGTATAGCACTGGCTGCCTATGTGGCCATGTGTAACAAATTTAATATCTGCATAGAGTGGAGAAGTTCAGATTACTGCTGTAAGTACTGTGTTACAAAGTATACTGCATATGCAGAAGAGATAAAGGGTGCCTTAAAGCATGAGTTACTCCAAGTCCAAGATAATGCAATGTATTTTAGAGTGGTGTGCTACATTGAAATATATCGCATTAGCTGATCTGCCTATTTTGAAACATCACAATACATTTAGGATCAGAGGTCTAGCTTAATAAGTGCTCAGATGCCATGGTGCTGAATGATCTATCACCTAGAACCTAGACAGATAGCTAGAACAAAGACAGGTAGTAACATACTTAGCTGGCTGCCAGGGAAAGGGAACAACGGAAGGGATTTTTTTTTTATGTTGCTCTGAAGTGATCCTCTCTGGTCTATGCTCAGATTCATACTAAAGAGCTTTAAAGAAAGTTGCATCCAGCCTTCTTTGGCTGGAGGAAGGATTGCAGCAATAAGAGAGTGTTTGGAAAGTAAAGGGCACTAACGGGGGAGTGACGGGGATCCTGGTTGGTGCTTCTTCATAAACAGTATTAAAGAATGCCTCACAGTCAAATATGGTCTGTATGTACCAATATGAATATGCTGTTTTGGATTACAGCTACTATCTGCATGAGCTGTGGATGGAGGAGTGAATGGCCAAGGAGAATGATAAAACGGAAATGGAACTGGGGGCTCATTAGATAGAAGAAGGGTAATATGGAATATTAACATGGGTGTACATGTCTTCAATGACTATTTGAACTGGGAAAGTTCTGTAGATGAAACATGATCCCAATAGTTAAAAAACCAGTACTTTTAAATCATGACATATATGATATTTTTGTATAGGAAAAGTGATACACGTACACACACGCAATATTTGGAAATCAAATAAGAATCTTTCATGCAGAATCTATGTTTGCAAATAAGAGGCTGGTTTTTTGGGCATGGATTTTTAAGTTAAAATACAGTCTGAGTTTAGAAAACTGCAAACTATAAAGCAGATTGTATTTTTGATAACTTTCTCCACCTAATATTGCTCTTACTAACAAATTATTATTTTACAATAGAGCTCATAAAATGAGTTTGGAAATACAGTCAAGTATTTGATACTTTTTGAAGAGACAACACCCTCTTTTATTCTTATACCACAATGACTTCTGCTGGGGGTACACAGCAGGCAAAAACAATGACGTTGTCTTCATATGTTCTGATCACAAGATAGAGATGTGTTGTGAGCCAGCATTTAAGTGCTCAGATTCCTATGAGTATAGGGGTATGACGGGTATTTCCTGTGGGGGTATCACGAGTATTTTTAGTAGTGATGAGATGAGATGAGTAAGATCAACCCCCTCTTCAAACTAACCCTTAGGGTATTTGTTTTAATTTGAGCCTTCCCCATTCCTGAGCACACTCCCTCTGTGAACTGAGTTCTGACCTCCTATCATAGCCATCATTCCTGTTAGTGTTTTTGTGTGAGTTAGGCATCATCACATCCAGGGATGCCGTTAGCATGCTGAGCTCTGTGCAGACCACAGTGCAGACTTGCAGGGCCACAACGCGGCTTTTCAGAACCATATCCTTTCCCTGGGGCTCTTGGACCAAGAAGGTAACAATCCATTTTTCAGGAGCCCCTCCATGTATAACATTTAATACCCTTGCCATCACAGATTCTTCAGGAAATCTGTATGCACACTAATCACAGAAATCATTAGAGTAAAGTGACTGACCATTATTAAAAACTAAAAAACTCTCCCTTCAGTGCCATCAGCTAGTGGTTGCAAGACTCTGGCCTTCCACCACACTCATTTAATAAAATTTCCCACTTATGGGTTAGCACCGTTAAACCTGTAAAGAGCCACCATATATGAAAGAAGAATGACATTCTCTTTTGCCCTTCAAGAAACATGATTAAAGCAAGTACATTGTTTTGTACTGCAAGTGAAAATTGAATATTTGAGATAAAAAAAGACTGATCTGATCAGGGACCAGATCTGCAGTTGCTGTAAATTTGTGAAATTTGAAGCTCCAATTTTTACCAGCTGAGGATCTGATATCAAGTGTTCTGCAGACTGAACTACATCAAAGTGAGATGCAGTAAACTTGAGACTAGATGTTGTCATTGAAACCGACTGCAATGCTGGCAGCCCATGCAACCATGTTTACAGTTATTAGAAGAGAAGAACATGCAAAAGCAGTTTGTACTGGATACAAAAGACAGTATCAATATGTCTCATCCAACGCAATCATTAATGTCAATATCAATAACTACTAAGTATGCCAGAATATAAGTAGTCCCATTCATAATCATTCGGGTGAAAAGGTGCTAAGTTTAGTTGCCTACATATGCAATATGACGCAGGTTTATTAAAGGTTTGCCAGACTCTACAGTAATCAATATATTTGCCATTTCATTTCCTCTGGGAAATAATCAAAATATTTCAATAAAAATATATTTAAAGTTAAACCTATATTTTTTAAATGTTTTAAAAATCTTAATTGGTTTGTGGAGGGAGAAATTGTGTTGGGATGGTTTCTCTGCCCTCCTCTCCAGCCTCCTCTTCCCCCCAAAAGCCCCAGGCTAGCTAGTGCCTGGGGAAAATACGTTACTGTGGGCGGGAAAATGAATTAAATTGTTTACAAAGTTTGCGCTTGACAATTCTGTGCAGATTTGTTGATCACTTCTTACTGCATATGGGAGCTGATCAATACATATCTATGCAACAGAGAGGAATTTCACACAACCCTGTTTGTGCCCTTCTATATCAGGCAATAACCTTACATGTGGTCTATTTTAAGTGTTTTATTTCCTTGTTAGCCTTTCCCTGCTCGGAAGACTTCTCCTACCAGGCCTGTATAGCTGCCTGTGACATTCCAAGGACTTGTCAGAATGGAGAGCCTGCTCCTCGGGATTCAGAAGCCTGCTCAGTGCTGACAGAGGGCTGTGTCTGTTCTGAAGGGACCATTCTTCACCGTGCTCACTCCGCTCTTTGCATTCCAGAGGAGAAGTGTGGTACGTATTGATTCCCCTTTCTGATTTTCACCATCTCTCAAATGATGACCAGATGCTTGAGCAGCCTCCCTAATTAGCAGAGCTCCCTGTCTAATAGCTGGGCTGATGCTTGGTGAGTTCGGCACATGATTTAAGCTGATGTTCAAATGAATGCTCTTGTGGTCCAGGATGCAGTGGCAAAAAAGAGCCTCCTTCTCCTCCACTATTATACTCAGATTCTCTCAATGGGAGGATGCTCTTGCAGAGGTTGCATTTTGCTCATTTTACAAATGTGTTGTCCTAGGCCCACATCATAGAAAGGAATCTATTCACCCAGAGTCTCAGTAGGGATGGATCCAGGAGGGTAGATCCCTTTTCAAGATTGGAACCCACATGAAGAATTTCATTCATATAATTATTTTATGTTCTGTACACGGAATTCAGTGTGTTAAGCAAACTTTCCCAATATTCTAAGCATGTTAGGTTTTTCTCAATCTCCTTTTCAGCCTAGTACTCTGCTAAAGGAGCCCATTTTGTTAATGCTAAAGTCCATTCAAAATGCATACAATTTCTATAGCACATTAATTATTGATTAGACTAATTAGCGGAATATAACCACTGGTCTTGTTATGGTGGGAGGTGGAGGCAGTCGTGCTGCAGCAAGAACTGCCAGAGGACATCTGTCCAACTCAGGGGTACTTTGGAGCGGCAGCTCGAGCACTCTTTGAAAAGGTGCAGCATGTACTCCCGCCCATGCTGATTCAGACCCATCCTTGCCCTTCCATTTGGAAAGATCAGCACTGGCAGTGGCATTAGCTCAGACTCAGACACTGGTTTGCAATTACGCACGCACCTTAGAGCAACGAGATGGACAACTCTGAAAGAGCATTACAAATTTCTGTCCTCTGTTGCAATAATTTAGCCTGCACCGACAGTTCAGGAGCACCCCACGCAGTCGGGGAGATTTGGAAAACCTCCCATAGTGGATGCTGCATGCACAAATGTGTTGACAATGAGACCATTATTCCTGTGGAATACAACTGCTCAGATATTCACGATTTAGACTGTCAGCGCTTTGGGGAAGTGGCCCTGATTGTTCCTGATGATCAGACTTGTTGTCCTCAAAAGATCTGTAGTAAGTATCCTTAATAGAGTATGTGAGATTATGAAGTTTCCTTTCTGGCATATCCGACTTCCTTTGTGCTCTGGTTTGTTTTTGTGCTGCACATGCTATTTTGGAGGGTGGATTTGTCATGCAGTAAAATTCTTATAGTGGCTGGCTGGCATCTTTATGTGGATCTGAATTTGCAGCTTTTTTTAATTGAATGTTTAGCAGCCATTGAAAGCAGTTATAGGCCAGAGTCTATAGATTCTTTTAATTAGTAAATAAAAATAAATCAGTAAAATAATCACTAATTTAGAAGAAATATAGGGATCGTTTACCCTCTTTGCAATGTAAATTGATAGCAAAAAAATCATATCAGAATTAGGGAAACTTTTTATAGTCATACTTTTCTGGAAGATTCCATGTTCAAAAGCAAAGGTTGCAAGTTGCTGTCGTTGTCCAGGCCTTTGATAGATTGAGGTCAGATTGTTGCAAGGAGCTCTCTATGGGGAATAGACTTTTAAAGTTGGATTTTCACAAGTGCTCAGCTATAGCCTAACTCTGCTTCCAGTGAGAATTAGGCCAAAGCTGAGCACGTCTGAAAATCCCACTATTTGCCTTTTTGCATGTTTTATTATTATTCTGGGTCTTTTAACAATGAATCACAAATACAACTTGATGTTTTCCATTTAGCATAAGAGACCTGTACTGAATATTGTAGAAGTTCCTCATTTCTTTTCTGTATGTTTTTTTTAATAGTTTGTAATCAGAGCTTTTGTGAATCCTTTATCCCTGGATGTAAGGACTTAGAAAAGCTAGTCACTTACTACCGTGAAGATTCCTGTTGTCCCAATTACACCTGTGGTAAGTATCTTAGGAAGAAGTAAAAACATACCACAGAACTATTTTTTGGCAGAAATTTCTGTTTTATAACAGCATTTTGTAAAATTCCAACTTATTCTTCTGTGCTACAGGTTAGAGGATTCTGCAGGATTTCACTGTGTGAATATTTTGCAATGAAACTATAAACCATTAGCAAAAATAGATTGCATTTCACAGGAAAAAATGTCTGCAGACATCATCAAAATGTCTGTATACAGAGCAATCTTTCACTTGAAAACCCAGGGCTGGATTCTAGTTCGTCTTGTGTAGGTGCACGGGGAAAGGAGCCTTCTGTGCAAGGATCAGGCAGAAATGTGACTTAGAATTCTGTGGAGTCCTGAGCAAGGGCATAACTAACATGCCTGGCTGTGTTCCTCTGCTCTAAAGGGCTATGTCCCAGGGACTTGGGGTTGCAAACTGTGTTCTCCCCTGTGCCTGTTGGAGCCTGGAAGCAGGCATTGAAGTTAGTGCAAGCAGCTTCTTCTTTGGTTTAAATGTAAGGAGTGCTGATGAGTGTGCTACCTCCTGAGCTATTCTGTCTGCGACCGTCCTGCCCAAGACAGATGTTCTCAGAGAGCCCCACTCAGCCACTTTCCTCCTCCAAGTCTTAGATAAGAAGAGGCAGAAATTGCTCCTGGGCTCTCATCTTCCCGTTATTTTCTGCACTTGATTTGCATGATCTAGTTGACTACTTACCTTCCTCTGTGGTATATGTACTTGAAGGAATTAAGATGAACAGTTACGGAGAATGTTATTTACATAAAAGAGCCCAGAGTCTGGATGTGGGTGCCTTTTGGTTTGTTATTTCATAAACTATTTCATATTTGTTGTTCTGAGATTGGGCTGGCCTTGATGATGCTGTAGAGCCTTCCCCCATGGCTGTTGCAGGAAAGGGGGAGCAGCATACTTTTGCCCAAAGACTGACATTTAACAAAAATTGTTTTGTGCTTGTTTTAGAATGTGACCCATTCAAGTGTGAACCGATGGAGCAGAGTCAGAACTGTCGTGAAGACCAAACCCTGATTGCTACTCGTGTGGAGGGAACCTGCTGCATCTCTTATATCTGTGGTATGATAGCTTCACTTAATGCAACTGTGCATGTTAGCATATAGGCCAGGATAACTGGATAATAATGTAAGGTCACAGTGGGCACTCAACACAGCTGTGTAGTTGTGTGTATAGGAGGGACTGAGGGCTGGCCAGAGGCCATAACTAGTATGGTCCATGCATAGTGTATGTAGATCAATGATAAAATAACACTCTTGCCATCATGCAATATTTCCACTTCCTGCAGTATAAATCTTTGCTGTTCAGCCAGTAAACTTTCCTGTGCGTGTCCCTCAAGTATACTCTTTGTTTTTGCACTATATTGATTTCAGCGGAGCACAGGGTGACTCTTCCTGGGATGCTACATGCAACATTTAAGGCATTAAAGAAAAACTGTCAAGGCTCAGTAAGGACTTCCACTGGGAAGTATATATGTACCAAAGCAATTTTCATTGCTGACAGCTTTCTGTGGTCACTCATTTAACATGGTGAAATGTTCCAGAGGGGTAGCCGTGTTAGTCTGTATACAGCAAAAACAATGAGAGTCCTGTAGCACCTTAAAGACTAACAAATTTCTGCGGGCATAAGCTTTCATGGACTGCCACCCACTTCGTCATGCATCTGACTAAGTGGGTTGCAGCCCATGAAAGCTTATGCCCGCAGAAATTTGTTAGTCTTTAAGGTGCTACAGGACTCTGTGTTTTCATTTAACATGGAAGCTGTGTTGAGTGTGGAGTTTTCTCCTCCAAAACCCATTTTCCTTCTGTCTGTGCTTGGTATCATGAATCTTTTTATTGGAAATGCCTGTGATACCAAAAATTCAGTACTGTGGTTTTGCTGCAAGTTCAAGTCAGAGGATAAAACGTGTGTAAGGGGAAAAGTCTTTCATTGAGAATAAAATATATTTAAATTCAGGCAGATTGAGGATGCTGTATGACAGCTGAGTGACTCAGCAGGAAAAATACAGTAATAGTTAGCAAGTTCTTGTGTGCTGTGCCTCAATAACATTTTCAGTTTCCTTCCTTTGTTGGATTGACATCTTTGTCTTCTTCAGCATGTGGGGTTTGCTCTGATCAGATACCAAAATGTCAGGAAGGAGAAGTGCTCACTGTGGATGGCAACACTACGGATAGATGTTGCCCTGCATACCAGTGTGGTAAGTTTATTTGATTTTTTTTTTATGATTCTTAAATGAAAGTGGTAGAGACACTGCATTAAATTTCCTAGTAATACATGTTCAGTGCAATAAATGATGGATTAGAAATACCTCTCCTGTTGGGAAATAATCTGTCCTCTCCAGTGCTGAACCTGTACTCTCTTAATGTTTAAAATATCATGGTCATAAAGCAGCATCTACACATCTGTGTCATGCCTGGGTACTGGTGATTCTTGGCACTAAACAATGGAGATTAATTGAGATGAACACTGAGTACTGGAAAACAATTTTAAATGTAGCTTCTCCCCCCTCCCTCCCTGAGTGGTTATCTTATATATTTCTATCACCTGTTATCTAGCATTTAATTCTTGGTCAACAATTTTTACAAGCTAGATATTCTCCAGAGCTTTTCATGAGTGAGCAATTCATTTACTGTGATACATGTTTTTGTTCATCAAAAAAAATGTAGAACCTCATGTTGATTGTATTTTTTTTTTCTTTTAGTTTGTGAAACCTATCGTTGTCCTGAATTCCAGTGTGCACTAGGGATGGCTTTGGTGGAAGTATGGAGCCCAGAAAAGTGCTGTCCATATCATACATGTGGTAAAAAAAATCATTTTTCATTTTAACTGCTTTAGATCCTATTGAGCTGGCAAGATCTGTGACCTTTTAGTCTGAAGGCTACAAAATAATCAAAGTTATTCAGTTGGTAACCTGCTCAGGGGGCAGGCTGTTTTGGATATGTCTCCCATGGAGAGGTGCTGGTGCACAGATGAAATGGGGAGTAGTAAGCTCAAACACAGGAATCTTTTGATCTATTTGTTGTTTTTCTTTCTTCAGAGAAGCCATAAAATAAGGAATTCTAATAGCTACAGAGACAAAGTGGTCTATGGGATCCATTTATTTCAGATTGGGAGTCAGGTTTGAACAGAAACCGGGTGCAGTTTTGTCTCCACAGTATTGGGCTCAGCAGGAGATGTGTTTCAAAAGCCAGCAGGGCTTCTGTAGTGACCACTTGGGAAGCTGGGGTTTCTGCTCTCTGACACTTTTTTGTTTTAATGCAAATGGCAAGATACTTTTCTGAATGATAATTTCTGTTTTTCTTTTTTGTTTTAGAGTGTGCATGTGACACAATCGCTAAACCTCAGTGCAAACTGGTACGGAATCCTTCTTGTTAAAATGAATTATTTTCTACTTTTCTTACCAAACATATTTAAAGTGTCAGTAAATTATGAGGACCTTCTTTATCTTTGTCCTCTTTTTAAACTGCTTGTCTGTGTGTGCGCACGTGCGTGTGTGTATGGCATAATATAGTTAAAATGTCAGTCATGAACATTTGTTATTATTAGAAACAAGGTTTTAAATCCAAGAGAAAACTATCATGCAGACTAAAATGACTGACAAGTATCAATTTGCTTTTCTCTTTTAGGACCAAATCCTGCCCTGAAATATACATACATGGTAACTGAAAGCACACATCTGAGGGCAGGACTTGGCCTTTATTCTGTCAGAATATAACACTTAAATTATCAGAAGGGGACAAATGCGATTGATCTCAGTGCATATGAAAGAAAACTGGCCAAAGTAAAACATAGGACCATATTCTCTCCTGGTGTAATTCCATTCACATCAATGGAGTTATCCCAGCAAAATATATGGCCCATACAGTAGACAGACTTCCATAGACAGGCGTCCCACTGCAATCAGTCTTGACCCACCATAACCTTTTAATTTCAGTTTCAAACTCTTCTTATACTGACACACAAACATTTTCACTTTTGAGGCATAAACAAATATCCAAAAAGTCTCAGCTACTACACTAATTTTCACTTGTGAGTGACCAAAGTCAGATTCCACAGGAGGTGTCCATGGGTAAAAGGCTAGTATTTTAACTTTACTACTTAGCTGTGAAGTGAAAGTTTAAGGGAGAAAAATCTAACAGATAAACGCTTGTGACATCACATTTTCTTTTTCTTTTGTGTGGACAGGGAGAGAAACTGCAGATAGATGAACAGTTCCAGAACAGCACAGAAAATGTTTGTGGCTGTACTAAGTACAAGTGCGGTAAGTAGGAGAAGCATTTGTGTTAAAGAAATATCCCCTACAGTGCTAAAGATGGATCACCTAGTATGGACCATACATTCACCTCTGAAGCATGGCATTGCGGGGAGAGAATTAACTGAACTAACCCACACATAGGGTTGTGGGATGAAAGGGGAAAAGGAGGGCACATGTTAGGATCTCACATTAACTGAATAGTTGTCAGCAGCCTCTCTCTGCATACATGGAATTCCCATAGCAGGAGAGCAGTGCAGGGCAATCAGGGACATGGGCTGCAGGCAGTGGAGAGATGCTGATGAGCAGCCAATTTAAGCAGGGTGTTTCTCCTCCCAGGGCTCAGTCCTGCACAATGCTGAGCACTAGCCCTAGTCCAGCAAAATATGTAAAGTGTACGCTTAACTTCTTGCCTTTGGGTAGTCCTACCTGCTGCAAGAAGGGTGACTAGATAGCAAGTGTGAAAAATCGGGAGGCGGTAGAGGGTAATAGGCGCCCATATAAGAAAAAGCCCTGAATATCGGGACTGTCCTTATAAAATCGGGACATCTGGTCACCCTAGTTGCAAGTTAAGCATGTGCTTAAATGCTTTGCAGGATGGAAGCCACAGTGCTCAATATTGTGCAAAAGCAATCTCAGAAAATACATAATGGGGCCAGAAGAGCCTCAAACTACTACTGCTTTGAGAACCAGTAATTCACACAAGGTTCCCAGTAAGCCACTTTTAAAGGGTTGCAGGTGTGTGACTGTCTGAGTGAAGTCAATGGCATCTGCAAAGACATTATTGCTGGTGTAGGGGCTTGTCTACCCAAACTTTTAGTTTTTGGCAAGTTTGGGTGTGATTCTACCCTGTGCTAGCCTGCCACGCTCTACTGCCTGTGTTCACCTTCCTGATGCGCATTAACAGTTCGTTAATTCGCTTCTATCCAGTCCTGTTTCAAAGACAAACAGGGCAGATGCAAAGGACAACACTGCACATGAAATGCAATCTGTTGGGTCTCCACTTTTAATTACTGCAGATCTTCAGTCGGCAGTATGTGTGAAGCACTTTGGATAGGGCCTCAAACTCTTATGCTGTGCCCTGATAAGATTGTATATCAGAAATTCTTCTCCATTATGTTACTTTTAATGTGTTTCCCTTTCACCCAGATGTACTCAGTCAAAGGAGTATATGGCCTTTTGCCTACAGTCATTTTAAGACACCTAATAATAAAATATTCTATCCCTTTCCACATTTGAGGCATGATTATGGTAGGAACAATTTTAGGGCTGTAATGAATGCAATTAAACATTCTTATTAAAGCTATAGAGCCCGGTCCTCAGCGTGTGTAAACTGGTGTCGCTCTATTGAACTCAGTGGTGCTGTGCCAATTTCCTTCAGTTGAGGACCTGACCCCAATTTTTAAAAAAAGATATATTAAAAGCTACATTAGCTTTTGTCGTCCCCCTTTCTCTGCAATAAACACTGTGTTTGACTTTGTTGTGGTAAACCAAAGTGACATGGGTGAGGTATGTTGTATATTTTTATATACTGTTGCAGTGAGAGACAAGGTGTGCCTGAGTAATGAGAGAGGAGTACTGCGTCCTGGACAGACAATTGTGGAACACACAGCTGATGGCATTTGCCATACTTCTTATTGCACAGACATGATCGATCCCTCCACCAAATATTATCGGATAAATATCTCCTGGATAGACTGTGTCATCAAGTGTGAAGTTGTAAGAAATTCAAAATTTGAGATATTCATATTGTGTTTGGTAATCTTGATTAAACTATGAGGTTTCTTTGGTTATTAAATTATATTCATAGGAACTGGCTTCTGAGATGAACCAACTATGAGCTCCTTCCTTGATGATGTATTGTAGCTCTTCTGATTAAAACTGTGTACTGTTAATAATAATGTAAACTTAAGATCAAACTCTGGCACCCATTAATGCTGCAAACTTAGTGCATCTGTATGCTGGCTGGCCTAGTACTATGCAGTCTTTTCCTCTGTGAATTATTATTGCAAAAGCCATCTACATGAGTTTGCGGTATAGGAGGCTATGGCTGACTGGATCATAGAATATGCATGCTAAACTAAGCAGACTTTACTTTTGAACCCTAGACTTTACCCCAGAACAACCCCTGTTCAGTTCTAATCATGGAGGACATGAGGAACAGCCACTCTATGAGTTGGGATGAGCCTCTGTCACAAAGTTCCTCAGACCTTAACTTCCTCAGAGCTGCTTACATCGGGTTTTTGTATTATCCCCTTCTAGAAGTAGGATCTAGCTTGAAAGTTCAGACCAGGATCTGAGCTTCCACAGAATGCAAGGGTGCTCAGAACTGGGGCCCATCTCTGGTTTCAGAAGAGCCAGTCTGGTGTGAATCACTTAGATACCATGATGAGAGGTATAAATTCGTAGAGAAGAAATAGAATACTTCTACCTCACTCTGCCTCTCGCCTCAGCTTCTTTAGTGTGCACATAGGTGTAAATATCAACTAGAAATTGGCTCTAGCTGAATATTTATAAAAATGAAGAAAATCTTTATTGGAAATCCTGTAAAATTGACTACATAACTCCTCCTCCTCCCCACCCCCACACACTCACAAACATCCAAAATGTCATCACAAAGTACTGTGAATTATTCACAGAAAAAGTCTTTTGCTATGTCTTTATTTGGTTGAATATTCCTGAATACATATTGATTTCAATATGTAATACACCAGAATTTGAAAGCACAATGATCGTTAGATAAGCAGTCACATGTACTATTTAAAAATTACAAAGGGCCCAATTCATCTCTCGAACTCAGTCTCTTCCCATTGATGGCAATGAAAGCTTGACCAACCTCACTATCATCTTATAAAAAGTGAGTGTATAAGCTGTACATTGAAATGTAAAATAATAATTTTAAAAGCTTCACACCAATCTGAAAAATCTAACCCATGACATTAACATATCAAGATATTAAAAACAGTTATAATATCTATTCTCTGTCTTGTTATGTAGCAGGACTAACATGTTTGATTTTTGCAGAATCAAGTGTATGAGCCTCCAAGAGATTTAACAACCTGCTGTGGTCACTGTAAGAACGTGTCTTGTCTCCACACTTTCAGCAATGGGACAGTCTCCAATTTTAAGGTAAGTTTGTAAAAGATTTTCTCTTTGAAAATACTGAGAAGTTACCCAAAACTTAACTAGATGCTATATGAAAATTCTGACATCAGATTTGGGCATGGTTCCCATTGCAGGCACATTGTAGGGTAATATTTGGCTTTATGTTAGCAATGCATTTATTTTTCAACAACAATAACTGAATTGAGGACTCTTTTTAAAAAAAAAAAAAAAAAAAATCAACCGAAAATAGTCTTTCTTGCTGTATCATTGTAATAGATTACACCCTCATTTAGCTTTTTAGTGATCCTCAGTGATAATTTTTGCTTAAAAAGTTCCATCTAAATTGTATTTTGCAGGAAGTATTTTTGCATTAATTCAGAAATGACTGTGCTTAATTGCATTGTTTTCAAAAATAAAAATAACGCTTTGTGACATGTTGTCCCAAGTTCTGGTGATGGTGATAGTTTACAAATTTTAAACAGCCCGGTACTACTTGGATTTCGAACTGTGTCAAGTATGACTGCACAACCACAGCAGTAGGACCAGTTTTAATTACATCTTCCATCGGCTGCCCACCCTTTAATGAAACTGAATGTGTAAAGGTCAGTGTTTTTAGACAGCTTATTTCATTGTCATGGTTTATATTTGCATTTGAAGTTTTATTGTTGACAGTTCTAAAGTCTTTCAATTATGGGAAAAATTATAGCTTGCCTACATTTCTGCTTAGATCTTTAAAAGCAAAATGGTGATTGCTCTAGGTTCTCTGACTATACAAAAACTTGCCTACACATTAATTGGGTCAGCAAGCCTCCTGGGCTACCCAGCTATAATGGACACTCCATATTCTGAGAGCATATGTTCCCCTTTCTGTTACCTGGGGTTATCTGAACCCAAATCTATAGTAACTAATCTCTGTTTTCCAGGCAGTGTCAGGAATAAAATCAGTGGGAGACACAACATCTCCATTTGATAAATGATTGGTACACACAAAATTGCTTTCATTCAAAAATAATTTTTTATTGAGTCTAAAGCACACATCAAAACCTAGCAATAGTCTTAGAGCACCCCTAAAATATAGTTACCCAAAGTCTAAGGTGCTATCAAGTGACAGCAGCGGGTCTCCGGTGGTCAGCCTTCTTCCACACTGCTGGGGAGAGGGTGTCAGTGTCTCCTTACTTGCAGAAATCCAAAACTTCTCCAAAGTACACTCTCTGACTAAACACTTTTATAGGTAACTTAAAACAAAACAACTCATAACAACCTCTAATGGGTTTCCCTAGCAACAGCAAAGAACTCATAATCTTTACTTTTCAGCAAAGCAACTATTCAGCAAAAAAAATTACGATCAGAGGCACACAGACTTAAGGTTAGCTATCTTTGTTATCAAACACTGCAGCTACCGTGGTTTCTGTCTGTCTAAGCAAGGCCAAATTTTTTCTCACTACATGGTGTCCTTGCTTCCAGCTATGGTGGCTAAGTGCACAATGTAGCTGTGATTATATTAAATCCAGTTCTCTCATAACACTTTCAAGCAGACTTGTAATGCCAAGCTTAGCCTGACACAGCTGTCCAAACCTGCAAGCACTTCTGGGTTCAATCATTGTCACAACTGGGTCGTGGGTGGCTAGATCTAGTAGTCAGAGCCAGAGTCCGCAGCCACGAGACAGGAGTCAAGAGTCAGCTTGGTCAGGAGCAGGAGACAAACTGCAGATCAGGAACCACAAGTCATATGCCTGGAGTCAAGCCAGGTCAGAATGACAGGAAATCAAGACAAGGGAGCCGGAAGCACACAGTCCAGAGCAGGGTGGAGCCTAGTTGTTCAGACAGCTTCCTGTTCCTGCTGCTGGCTTAAGTAGGGCCAGTTGGCTGCTCTGGAACTCTGCCAATCCGACCTCAGGGGTGGAGCCTCACACTGGGGCTGGACTTTGTGGGTCCCAGGTAAGGTATTGCTAGATGGAAGGTTGGAATGTGGCTGTTGGGAGCACTGGGTCATGACGATCACAGACTTCTCTTTTCTAACTGACTTACTATATATGACAATTTAGTTGATAAAAATGATGGAAAATGTGGACTGAATATCAGGAAAATCTTCCCAATAGTAAGATATGTGAGGCTGTGGTATGGTCTTGCAGAGAAGGGGAGGTCATGAAAGTTCCATTGTTCCGAATGCCTAAAACTAGACTGGCCAAAGTAGCCAGAAAATATACTGTAGGGAACAGTCCTGTATAGTTCTCTCTCAGTTCTGTGGCGGGGTATGTGTGGAGAATACTCAAACAGGGAACAGTCTGAAAGGAACTATGCATCTGTAGTACCCCTTCCTAGCTGACATCATTGGAGTGGTCTGCAAGAAAAAAGAGGCCCAGTCGATAGAAGGTTTTTTCCACTCTAGTCCCTAAATGCCATACCTGGAGCAGAGAGTTTAGCAAAAGTACTGATAGTAGAAAAGTCTTCTCCTTCTTTCATCTTTTAGAGCTTTTGAGAAAGCAAGAAATTTTCAGTATTTTTTCGCTGGTCACCATGTGAGAGACCTGATGAAGAACCAAAGTTGGAGAGCTCATTATGACTTGCGGGAATGAAATGGGACACTGTAAATTGAGCCAGTGCCCCAGTGTAGTTCTTTGAGAATGGTTTGATATAGACTGTAATTATGCTGTCTACTTTACTCCAGTTGGTGCTTCATCTTACAATGTCAAAGACAATGAACTGTGACTAGAGTGGGCCTTTTGTTGTGTAGAGATTTATTTTTATGAGAATTAACTCCAAATCAGTTTTCTGTGATCATAACTGTGGTCTACAAGGAATCAGCATTTACTTTCGAGAATCACATGGTAGAATCTGAGATAGCACAGTTCCAAGTTCTGTTCAGGTATCACTGTGATAACTGTTGGTTGATGATGATATTTAATGACAGCTCATGTGTTAACGACTCAAGCTAAATCATTTAAGGCCAATTTCTTCCTTGATCCACACCATTGAAATTAATGAAGTTGCATGGAATTGTAAATCAGGGTAGAATATGGGAAGCCACTTCTAATAGCACTGGTATTGTAGGAGCTATGATTAAAAAATTATTCTGATGTTTTTGTTTTCTTTTTTGTTCAGATTGGAGGTTATGTTGTGCCCTTTCTAGAGGGATGCTGCAAAACATGTGAGTGACTAATGAGACTTCATGAATCAGAAAAGTCCATCTAGCATGTGATTATAATAGGAGCAAACTGGCTTACTGTTGCATGAAGGCTTGATTCTGACCTCATTGACACTAGAAGAAGGATAACCTTTCCTAGTGTTTTTCAGGAGTGTATTGGCTGGAGCTAATGGAGTTAGAATGAAGTAAAACTGGTGTGAGTCAGACCCAGGTTCCTTATGCATGGTCTAATATTTTACTTTCAAAAACCAATGAGACAAACTCTCCAATAAAGTTACAGAGTTTTTGCTATTGACTTTAATGAGGTTAGTATTTGGCCAGGCAACTTTGAAGTGCACCAAGCCTCTCCAAATTAACCTGCAAATTAGTGTTTAATTCTATTTTAAGCCCTCAAGATCTGTTTTATCTGTTCAAGTATTCCTGTTGTAAGTCACAATGATTTAGCAAAATTATTTCTTTCCTTTAACATACATTTTTAAATTCTATCTCCATACCAATTCAAAATTTAAATGAAATTTAAAAATTTAACTCATTTTACAACTCATATGTGACTGACTAAAGTAAAATGGTGTTTGAGGAGTCCAATGCTGTCTAGATGACCTTTGTGAGAAACAGCATGGTCTGGGAGATTGACCAACAAGTTAAGAGGTAGCAAGTCCTGAACTCTATTCCCAGCTCTCTTAGAGTCTTGCTGTTAGGAGTTGGTAAATCACTTTGGATAAGTTCTGTCACCTTACTGAAGCTGCATAGTGCCTTACTCATTTAGTAGCTCCATAGAAACGAATGGAACTACTCATGATGTAAAGTACTGCACTACTCTACTGGAGCCAGGTTAGCAGCATATGATCATTGCCTTCTCTGTCTCTGGTTTTCCATCTGTAAAATGGAGATGCTCCCCCTCACGGTTGTGTTGAGGCTCACAGGAGCAAGCAAACTCCCCAGAGAATTGACAGGCTCTGTTAGCTAATGTTTGTGCAGCACCTTGCATATGCAAAGTTCTATCCAAGTGAAAGAGATGCTCCATATCTTAGAAGTCATTGTCAGGAGTTTTAATCTTTATTTTGAAAAATAAACTTTTTTCTTTGTTTCAGTAAAGTTTCCCAGTTGCCTGGGAGGTATAATAAAATCATGAAACTCATGGCAGTGACTTCTAAAATATGGAGCATCTCTTTTCACTTCTGTAGTACTTTACACATGCAAGATGCTGCACAAACATTAAATCAGTGGTTTTCAACCTTCCCAGACTACGGTATCTCTGTCAGGAGTCTGATTTGTCTTGTGTGTACCCTAAGTTTCACTTCACTTAAAAACTACTTGCTTACAAAATCAGACATAAAAATAGAAAAGTGTCACAGCGCACTAGTACTGAGAAATTGCTTACTTTCTCATTTTTACCATATAATTATAAAATAAATTCATTGAAATATAAATATTGTACTTACATTTTAGTGTGATACTTGAGCCTGTTTTTTACTTGTGAGCCGTGTCTGAAGCCTGAGCCCCTGGCAATGGGGCTGAAGCACATAACTTAGATTCGTGGGGCCCCCCTGGGCAGTTGCCCTGCTTGCAATCCCCTAATGCTGGCGCTGCACTTGCGACCCCCCTAAATCAGTCCTGTGACCCCACTGGGGGCTGCAACCCCCAGGTTGAAAAACACTGATCTAGATGAGTTGAGGCACCCCCTGAAAGACCTCTGAGTACCCTCAGGGGTACATGTACCCCTGGTTGAGAACCACTGCATTAGATAACTGTATAACATGTAATTGGTTTAAAGTTGAAAGGGACATAAAATATTACAATAAGGTAAGCAGCAATGGAGAAGAATTGTAGATGAAAAGGAGGAAGAGGGAAATCTAGTGGCTATTTATATTTTACAGGCTATTGGTTAAATACAATTAATTCTAGGCCTGAGTTGAGGCAATAAAGAGATGTTTTCCCATGTTTACATGATTCCATATAACTACACTGTAGGCTCACCTTTGCTCACATGATCTCATAGATTAATATATTATCTGAGAGTCCTAAAGTGGTCTTTCTTAAATGCACTATTACACATTATAATATAACAATAAGACACATTCATTGTGAAGGATCTCATTCCATATCCGAATTTCTTGGGAACAATTTTTAAGACGTAATGGAACTTATAAATTCTCAAAATTTTGTAGTTGAATTTTAACTAGACAGAGTAATTAGCCAGAATACTGAAGTTAGCATTATGAAAAATACCAGGATCTTTACATGATGTGTGAAGTAGTATGTTTTATTGGACCAAATTCTGTTGGTGAGGGGAGACAAGCTTTTAAACCACACAGAGCTCTTCTTTAGGTCTGGGAAAGGTACTCCCAACAACATGCAAGGTGGAACAGATTGTTTAGCATAAGTAGTTAGCACATATTGTAAGGGACCATTCAAGGCAGAGTGGCTGTTAACATCTCTGCAGTCATAGGACAAATAGAGGGGATTAGTGAGTTACAGATTGTTGTTAAGCCATAAATCCAGTTCCTCTGTTCAGTCCATGATTTTTAGTGTTAAGCAACAAGAAATGATCACATGCCCCAACACACTGGAGGGGAAATAAAGGAAAACTACCTGGAAATCATGGAAGAAATCCAAAATAACTATCAAAAAAACTTGATGACAGCAATCCAACACAAAACCAAAAAGTGGAACTGACTACAACATACTCCTTAGAACACCACCTCCGATCCGGAAGAAACCATGTCACCAGTACCCACAGGATTGACACTACACAACACCCAAACATCATCAATTTATCAACACTACCCCTCACTGGAGCTGAATTATCTATACACTCTAAAGGACTGAACTTCTGCCCCACCACGGAACCTGATACCGTATTAACATGTGGAGAACTAGAAGAATCTTCCATTGTCTCCACCTCAAAGAATTCTTTCACAATAATGATGACATCACTCACAATTACTACATTCCCCTGCAACAATCATAAGAAAAAAGAATAATCTGACTGGACAGCACAAAGCAGATGAAACCAAACTCTTGATCATTATACTGATTGTTTCAGGAAAAAAATTGACTGCAAAATCCTTAATAAACATCACATCCACCATAATTTCTCCACAGCCGAAAGGACAGCCATATAATTCCTGAAATCTAACCACCAGATAGTGATCAAACCAGCACACAAAGGGGGTGCCATTGTAGTCCTCAACCATGAGGACTATACTAATGAGACAAACCAACAACTCACTGACATCACTTATGATAAAGAACTCAAAGAAGACCCCACACCACAATTTACCCAGGAACTTAAGGTTATCATTAAATCCTTCCCCAAACAACACCAAGAGAAAGTCTACAAATTCATTCCTCATGAATCATCCCCAGAGACCTTCTACATGCTTCCCAAGATACACAAATAAGGGAACCCAGGCAGACTCATCATATCTGGCCACGACACTCTTACTGAAAGAACAGCGGAACTCTATGATCAAGGCTCCCCAAACCACACCTTTCAAGATCCATGGATCCTATACGTGCCTGTCACAACGTGTTGTGTTCCTTCAGTAAGAGTGCCTGGGTTCCCTTATTTGTGTATCTTGGGAAGCATTTAGAAGATCAATCCATCAATGTCATTGTATCCTGGAGGAAGCTGGCCCTTTGTGTGGTGAGTTCCTCATCCAGTGCATGAAAAGCCCCAATGATGTGTTTGAAATCAGACAATCACTGTGCTCTTGAGTGAACTCACACAGGAAAATGATAAAAGACACCTGTCACCTATGGGTCAATACTTTTCACAAAGCGATCACTCTATATCTGACACATCAATTCTCATCATCAAGGAAACCTACAAAACATTTTTAAAAGACAAGCCTGAGGGCTTAAATTCATTACTCTGCTAGACACTAAAAATCATGGACTGAGCAGAAACACTGGCTTTATGGTTTATTACAATAATCAGTAACCTACTAACCCCCTCTTTGTGTGTCATGACTGCAGATGTTTTTATTGGCCATTCTACCTTGAATGGTCCCTTACAAAATGTGCTAATTACGTATGCTAAACAATCTGTTCCACCTTGCATATTGTTGTGATGTTGGGAGTACCTTTCCCAGACCTGAAGAAAGAACTCTGTGTGGCTCAAAAGCTTGTCTCTCTCACCAATAGAAGCTGGTCTAATAAGAGATATCGTCTCTCTAATATCCTGAGACCAACATGGCTACAACTACATTGCAAACAGGATCTTTACTAAATACAATCTAGGTTTTATGCCTCATTCGAAAGAGCAGCACATTGATTCCTAACACCTCACTAGAACATTAGTTCAGAATTGATTCGGATGACAGGCTGCTGAGTCACCAACACCACTTCCTTCAGCATCTTGGATTTTTTTAGATGTCATGCAAAAGACCTCAAACTAAATCAAAGTAAATCTGTTTAGAACTTGTAAGTCCCTATGTGGTATTTTAAAACCTACCCCACTTATGTTCCACTAAGAAACATAGGTCTAACATTTTACACAGCTTTTGCCAAACTTAAATTGAGAAAAAAATTGCATTAAGTTATTTGGTGACATAGATGGTGTTTTGTGTCCCATGACCATAATTACATAGTTAGTAGGACAAGAGAGGGACTCAAAAAAGGGATCAGGCAAATAAAACAGCTCTAGAAGGAATATGTCCCAGGTGTGTTTAATTCACATAGGGCAAAATCCTGAGGCCTGTTTATGTGGTTATCTCACACACAAACTGTGTTAAAAGAACATTGCTAAGGCTGCAAAGTCAAGCATTCAAAAATTAGGAAATGCCAGAGTTAAGATAGCCTGTGGATCCTTACTTCACCCCTTGTGCATATGCATTATGATACAGTCTCTCATTACATGATCACGTACTATTTTTTCAATAGGACCCCTGCCTCCTTCAGTGCACAGGATGGATGCTGCTCATTTAAGGAGCAGCAATTACATATTTAGTTTTCTTCTTGTGGTTCAGTGGGGGGTCCCATATCTTATTTACTGTGCAATGTTCAAACCTACTCTGAAGACAGAATTATTAATTTCCTCATGGACTTCTCTGTGGTGCTTGTCATTCTAGTATCAGAGTGCTTCCTAAAAATTTATTTATTTTCACAACAACTCTGTGAGATGAGATGGTATTATTATCCCCATTTTACAGAGGGAAAATTGGGGCACAGAGAGATTAAGGTTAAACCTATCCAGTAATTTTGGGTTCCCAATTTGAGATGCCTATGACCTGATTTTTCAGAGTACGAGTATTATACAGCACTTTATATGTTCAAAGCACAGCTCCCGCTGACTGTAGTTGCTGCTGTGAATGCTCAGCACTTCAGCAAATTAGATCCCAGGATTTCCAGTCAGGCACTTAGGAAATGTGGAACACATAATTAGTGACCACCTGACAATAGTTACTTAAACTAACTTAACCAGCATCACACAGGAAATCTGTGGAAGAGACAAAGATAAAATCCAGTTCTCCAGGGCAGCATTCAACTGCCTTGAGAATGAGGCCATCATTTCTTTTACTGCAATCCCCTGTCTTATTCACCATGCACCTTCCAACTTCCGCAACAAATAAAGTAGGTGTCCTACAGACAATAGCCTCCTTCACTACACAACCTGGATTAATCCCAAAGCAGATCTATCCTGTGCAATGAAATGAGGCAGGAATCTTTGGGGAAAATAGAATATGAGCATGTAATTAAAGACTGTATCATAATGTGTATGCACAAGGGGACAAATTAAGGTTGCATAGGCAACCTTTATTCTGGCATTTCCTAACTTTTGAGTGCTTGACTTTGCAACCTTCATGATGTTTTTAACGTAGTGATTTTGTGTGTATTTTCCCAAGTTTTAAAAAAAGCAAACCAAAAAAACCAGGAATTCTATCATGTGGCATCATATTGACATACCTAGGTCATCAGCAGGGTTGGAACCTTTATTAGATCCACCACACAAAGCTCTGCCACCTGAGCTAATGAGCTAATGGAGTAACTGATACAGTAGATCATCATCGTCTGTATGAGCCATCACTAGAGTGGGATGGAATGCTTTACCAGTGGGTTTCAGAGACATTTGCTGACAGCAGAACAATGATGAGCCTCAGGAATCATAGGTTCCATTCCAGGATCTGGAGGGGAGTGTTCTCTAGTGTTCACAGACACTTCTGACCATTCCTCCAAGCATGATACCTTCTGCCCCATCCATTCCGACCTGTCTCAGTCTTGTCTTTTTCCACACACCAGACTATTTCTGCCCATCCCATTCTTCTCACCTAGGCAGCCCCTATCTCCACTCCTCAGGGTTGTCATTCCAGTCTCAATCCCCTTGCCCAGCAAGTCCTAGTTTCATCCACGTGGACTCCCCACACAGTCTCTGCCCCCAGTTCCAGTCTCCTTTGCCCAGCCATTCCTAATTCCCTCCATCCTCCAGCTCCTAGTCACAAGTATCTTTGCTCAGCCAGTCCTAGTCTCTATTCCATCCCTTTCCTGACTCATCTGATCTGTCTCTCCCATCCTGACCTCTAGTAGCCCCTGCCCATATTCTCCATCACCAGTGACTCCCAGTCCTAGTATCCCTCCCTGGCTCATCATGCAATCTCAGTGTCCATTCCCCCAGATTCTTGTCTGAGTTTCTTTGCCCAGGCAGGTCCAGTTCTCCCCCCGCAGTCTGTCTCCTGGTCAGATCTATCACCACTCTCCTCTCACCTCCTTCCCCCAACTCCACTAGTTCTCAATTCTAGTCATCCTCCCTGGCAACCCATCTGATCTCTTCCTACTCAGTGGTTCCCAATTCCCACTATGTTTCTCCCCAGCTCCCAGTCCCAGTTTCATTGCCCAGCCAGTCCCAGTCTCTCCACCCTGGCTCCCAGTTCCAGTCTAGTATCCTAGGCCCAGTCTTTACTGCAGGTTACAAATCCCAGTCCTGGTCTCTCTACTACCCCAATTCCCAGTCCTTGCTTCCCTGTCCCCATCCCTGTTAGCCTCCAGTCCAGTTTCCATCCCCACCACCAAGAGGAGATCCTTGTCCCAATCCACTTCCATTGCTTCCCCCTGCAGCTTTGGCTTCTGTCCCATGCATTCAAATGAGGCAGCTTCTTCCTCCACCCTGCCTGGGCCTACGAGGGAGGTCATTGAGCGCACAGGAGAGTCTGTCTCCCTGCTCTCAGTTTTGGTGCCTGGACTCACACCCAGGCTGGCCTGTAGCAGCCCAGAGCTTCAGTTGCAAGGAAAGTCCTACACAGCCCCAGGTTGCAGCATGCCCAGTGTGGATGGAATCTTCAGAGAATTTAGCTCCAAAAGACTAAGGCGGCTGTGTTGACTACATGAGAGCTGCAGTTTTTCAAAGGCCAAATGTGGGTAGATTTTCAGGGGGACAGCAAAAGGCCCATCTCTGATACAAAGGCCACTATTCTGCCAAATTTTGAACCTCTGATCCAAAGCCTGGGGGCTTTAGAACTTTGTAACATGGGCAAAACTATGTATTTTTCCTTAGCCCCATTCTCAGGAATCACTGAACTTTTTGTCTGAAAATTTGCAAAAAACTTTAGTCTGAGGCAGACACCTGGCATGGCAAATTTCAGCATAAATGATTAACATTTGGCAAAGTTACAGGCAACAGAAAACAGGGTCTTATAATGGGATGAATCAGGCAACCGCTGTGGTAGATGGCACTACCAGACCCACATATAAGAAGAAAGATGAAAGTCCCACACATCAGCATAAGCAGGTGGAATAATAGCCTAACCAGCTCTGATGATGGGGGGAGGGGAAGTGAAGATGCCACACACCTGCTTCATGGCAGAGAAGCATAGAGGTATTTGTTAGTGGCAGGAGAGGACTTCCTTTCCTCCCTGGCCAACTCTCCTTGGATTCTAGTCCTCTTCTTTTCCTGCATAGGGGTTACCAGCTGCAGAGCTGCTACAAGGGGAGATGGGTGGCCAGGATAAGGGATCCTCATGTTTTTATTTAAGAGTTACATTTTTGGGGTAGCGGCGGTTGGAGATTACGGTAGGGGAGATTGAGGTCCTCTGCCAAGATTCTTCTTCACTAGGAGAAGAAGGAGAAAGGATCTTGGGGTCTTTTGTCCTGATGGGCTCTGTCCTTTGCATGCTGGAAATCCGTTTCAGACATTTGTCCCTGGTTCTGAAATACGTTTTTTCCATAGCTATAGATGCCGTTCAATCTTTCCAGCTGCCATTGTCTTCCCCTGACATTACACCTCAGGATATACCTCCACTCAATCTTCCCTGGCTGCCATTTAAGTCAGTTAGTGAACAGACAATCTCTTCAAGAGCCTTTAAAAAAAGCCATGTAATTTCTTGTCAGCTGGTAAAATAACTTGATGTTATGTTTCCAGAATGGCCAAAATTAGAACCCTTTGTGGATTTAGACAAAACAGGACCATTCCTTTTGGGCGCCATTTTCCAAAACAAATCCAACCAGCAAATAGTACCAGTTCTTTTTATTTTTGCATTTGCAATGTGTAATACCTATTAATATTTTTCAGCGGATAAAAATAAATGCATAATTAATATTCCTAATAAAGCTGATTGTATATCTGTACAAGCTTGTAGATCCAGCATTTATTGTATGAATGCTATGGTCCAGACTGATTATTAAAAAAAACTGTGGCAATCAGAATTTAATGATCAATAGTAACTGCATTAGACATTTTATGAATAAGGTCACTAGCATCTTGCCTTCATTTGAAATACCTTATCCTTATGAATCACTATGATTTTTCTCTTTAATTTTTTACAGTAAAAGTGCAGTTTAAAACTTTGTCCCATAATGAAATCTATAGGAATTCCACAAAAACATTTAGAATGTTCGAAAATAACTCTTGTGGGAAATTACGCTCATTCCATCTCTTGGCCCTAAGTCCAACAGTAACTTTGAAGGTCAGATTCACCTCTCACTTACACCACTGTAAATCAGAAGTAATTTCACTGAAGTCATCAGAGTTACAATTAAGGTAAACTGGTGTAAGTGAGGGGAGAATGGGCTCAAAATACATCCCAAGTATCTAAGCAATATTGTTTGAGTTCCTCCTATCCGTGCTATTATTTTTCTAAATATTTTATATTTAATAGCTACTGTATCATAGATAACACTATGAAATTTTAAGTTGATATCCTTTTTCTAAGTACCCTTTTCAACCATGGGTGAGTCTGACCATAAAATGTTGACTAATATTAGAAGGAGCCTTCTGTTATATGTGTAACATGTTCAAAATGTAATATTCTTACCAGGTTCTGGAATGTCATTGTTGTACCCATTTCCCGTTAGCCCAGTCATACCTACAGCTAGCGCTAACTGTAACACAGGTACATTTTCTTGGAAATCAGTAGAAACAAACCAACCAGCACCATTGTTGATTTCCAACAATGTACTCCCTGATAGGAGCATCAGGCCTCATGTTATCAAATCATGTTTGAAAGCTGCATTGTAGTATTAACTTTCATTGTTCAGAACAGTTCACATATATTTTGGTGGTGTTTTTTTTTTCATTTTGCACTGTATGGGCAGTGCATTGTTGTTAGCCAACAATGTACTGTTGGTAGTAAGCATTTGCATAGTATTTAGTTTGCTGCATGTGTATTTGCTATGTTTAGAAAGTTGGCTAATTCCATTATGTTTATAGTGCTGTAGAACATAGAGACTAATTGCTTTGCTCATTAAAGCTTCCTGTTAAAATAACTGTTTAGAAGATTATGTGGCATTCAGTGGCATATGTACAAAAAGCAGCTCATATTTTCTAGGAATCTAGTCTATTGTAATCAGGAAAATTATACTGGTTATATATACCATAATAACTGGAGATGGACAATAACCAAGGTGAATCATAACTATCTGCCTTACAACACATGGCATGAATGCTAACCTTCACAACATTCATCTTGTGAAAACACAAATACACTTTGCTATGTAGCAGGTGATATTGACTGTAGCTATATAGATGATAATATGTGCTGTAACATCACTGAAGGCCAGATTCTGCACTCAGTTGCATTGATGTCAGTCTGGAAGAACTCCACTGATGTCTGCACCATTCATCCATATAGACACCTGGGTAAATGAGGGCAGAATTTGGTCCTCAGTAATGTTACAGCACATATTATTGTGTATATAGTTACACGGTGTGCAAGCATCTATTGGAGGCCCCCATATTTCAACCAAACAGAATGTACAAAAGAATCTCATTACAGTACATATAGTAACCTACAATGTCATATGCTATATATATGAAAGTTGTTCTAAGACAAACTATGTAAGTTTAAATCTTACTGAGAACCATGAACACATGCATGCAAATGTACTGCATTCTGTACTTGTTCCTGAGAAGTGACACATTTGCAATCTAGCCAAGATTAACTCATAGCCATAATTGTACATGAAGAATTCCCCATCTCTGGCATCATTTACAATGTGGTAAGAGAAGCAAAGAGTAGGAGTACAGCTGACCATTTTGGAATATGATTCATTTGGCCAGGAGCCACTTCCCTGGAGACAAAAGGAACAATGGTGAGTTGTTTCTTTTTTAAATGTTGTTTTATCTTTTCTGTTTGACGCTTCTAGTGGGTTTATTGATTGCCTATTCAATGTGCTTTTCTCCTATCCAAGATATCATTCATTGGTACTTTTGCTGTAGTCAGTAGCTAACTATTTTCTACTGGAAAAGTAAAGGGAGGAAATAATTCTCTTAGAAAAAAATCCACATTCAAAAGACCTCTACTGTATTTATCTGTCAAAACTTAAATTTGCTTTTCATAAAGAAGCAGCATTTCCTAGTGGTTAGAGCAAGGGACTGAGCATTAGGACTCATGTTCTAATCCAGTCCTTGCCATGATTTTATATGTGATTTTGGGCAATGTGATTTTGGGCAAACCAATTTATCTTTGTTTCCCTGGGGATAATACTATCTGCCTTTTGTATAGGGTTTTGAGTTTCTTGGATGAAAGGCACTACTGATGTATAAGTGGAGAGTATTATGAGCCTCCAAGGGCTAGATCCATAAAGAGGACTTAGGTTCAGAGTTGCAACACCTAACTTTAGGTGGAATCTATAGGCCCAAATTAGCCACTCAGACTCCCTATACAATATATGAGGAGAGATCAGTGCCTATGTAAGCAATCCACAAAAGCCAGCACCCTGTGTGGAGAGCTGCTTAAGATAGTTCACAGGAAATGCCAAGTAGAGGGGTCGGACCTCAGCTTTGCCCCTCAGATGGGGTTAAGCACCTAACTGGGGACCAGAGGCAGGCAACTATCTCTGCTTGAGATTCTCAGCCATGAACCCTCTCCTGGAGTTACGTGCCTAAGCCTCTTCAAAAAAACTCAAAAACAAACAAACAAAAACTGAAGAGGGGCCATTCCCCCTTTCAGATCCTCCTTCTGCCTCATGTGGAGCAGAGTTTTGAATTCATGTCTCCTACCTCTCCAGAGAATGCCTTAATCACTGGGCTATGGGATGTTCTGAGTTGGTGCTGTCTCAGTCTCTCTTGTTGAAGCTATTCAATTGCGTATAAGTAACAAAATAGTCATTTTAACAGAGAGTTGAGCTTGTGTCTCCTGCAGTCAAGGGTGGTACCTTAACCACTGGGCTAATGGTTATAAGGGGAGCCCCAACCACTTCCTCCAGTTTTTGTGTTTTGTGTAGAGCCCGGTCTCTGAGAATGCTTCCTGGATTAGCCCTGGGGAACGCCTAATCTGAGAATCTCTCCAGGGTTTAGGTATAAAATAGGTGTCAGGATTTAGGTGGCTGTGCATATGCTCATTGGCAGATTTTTACATGCGTAGGGGACTTTATCGGTGGAAACCTAAATGCCATGGGAATTTAGGTGCCTGCAGAGTTATGTGACTGCTGGGCTGGGGTTCTGAGAATCTAAATTTTGGATTTAGGCACCCACAGTGGCAGTTAGGTGCCAAAATCCCCTTGTGGATCTAAACCTATGCATTCTACAGTATGACTGTGTAAATAAGACAGAGTGGATGCATGGGATCTGCAGTAGAACTGCAGTAGTGATACTAATAAAATGGACTTTTAATTTCTCTTATAGATCTCCATTGTGATGTGGGTTCTCCGCAGGAAGAGGATCATTTCCTTTACAATCAGACACTATTCTTTCACACCTGCAACCACTGAACTTTCTGCATGATCTCGCTCTTCTTCAAATGTTCAGTATTTTCCCCTTTAATTTTGTTTAACCCTTTTTCATTTTATATATAAACAGATATTATTTTAGAATCTGTTTTCTCTATACATTTTGTATCTTTTTTTGTAAAAAATGAAAAAAATACAGATAATACAAATAAAAATTGGAATGAAGTATTTTCGCTTTGTATTAGGGGTTGTTTCTCTGTCTCTTTATAAAGCAAGTATGAAAACACAAATCCTCCTCCAAGCTCAAAGTAGTTGGCAAGTCCCTATATTGTAAGGTGTTTATTACCAAAGGTTGCAACCTTGATGAAATATAATCATTTGATAATGTTATTGCAGGAAATATATTTAAATATACTAGCAACAGTCTTCTCCCAGGAATGGTTATTTCATTTCATCTTCAGAAAACATTGTATTATAGGTACCATATTTTCAGAATAATACAGGCTACCCTACTGCTTAAGTGGCTTATGGATTTTGTCCTTAAAAATGTATATATCTGGAATAAATACATTAGAAATATAACTGAATAATAAGAGACAGTGGACACTCTCAATTATGTATGAAATAGCTAGACATTTTAAAAGTCAGGATTTAAATACAAATTACAGTTTATATAGCGTTGTCAAAGAGGTTTTGATATATGCTGTGATGATGTACTGTTTTCTTCTTTTGTACCCCTTTTGCCCAAAACACATATAGGCTTTTTCCAAAATGTTTAAAATGATGAGTTGATATTTTTCAATCAATGCACACTTTGCAGGTAAGGAAGATGGGAAATTTTGTAAAAGGGTGACTGTTAGGATGACTATCCGCAAGAATGACTGCAGAAGTAACACACCAGTAAGTAACTATAATTATTTCTTTCAATGGAAGTGGAAAATATAAGGAAAGGTGGAAATGGGAAAAGGTGTGAGAGGAGTTTAACTCTGCTGTTGTGTGCATTCTCTTTCTGACTCAGCATAAGGGCAGATATTGGCATGTACCAAAGATAGATCTGTAGTGGCTCACATGCAGTGGTCCTCATTTAAAAAGTCAACAGTTACTAATAATTACAGTGCAGTAGAATCTCAAATACCAGTTAAACCATACATTAGAATAGGAAATACAGATCCAAACCTGCAAAGCACTGAGCACTTGTCTACTGCTGAAGTCAATGGGAGTTGAGGGTGCTCAGTACCTTATAGGAGATACCCGGTGCCGTACAGGATTTGTCCCTGGAAAGAACTGCCTGTTTAATAGTGATGACAGTAAACAGTGCATTTAGCCTGTAAATGCCACGGGACAGAGATCATGTGTCCTTAAATTCTTCAAAAGCATCATGGACACCCGTGGCACTATTCACATGTGCCCTAATGAGGCCCTAATCTCAGTGCTGATGTTTGACTATGTAGACTATAATGAAACTGGCCTATGGTGGGGAACTGTTCATTGCTGCTCCCCTGGGAGACCAGCAGTGCCTCACTGGGCAATATGGCAATGAGGTGTTTGTCAGTGGTAGGGGATGGGCAGAAAAGCAGACCCAGAATGTCAGGGTGTCTGAGAAGCAAGCACTAGTCTGAGGATATCAGGAGACAACTGGGACTTTCCCCCTCTTGAGTGAAGAGAAGCCCATGCTTCTGTTAGAGAAGCCCATGCTTAACATTAAGAAGTGTCTGAATGGAAGAGGTAGCCCATGGACATAAAGTTGCTACCAGCTGAAGTTACTGTATGTGACTGTTACAGTGTTATGGCAGTAAAGTTCCTCAGTTTTCCTAGGGAATATTTCTGTGCCTGAACATTCCTCCCTAATAGAGCAAAGAAACTCCAAAGGTCTCATCATGGACTACAGGCAGTAGTGACGTGACACCCAGTGTTATGCATTAGCCAAAGTAACATTATTAATTCTTTAAAATTAAATCCCATAAATCCTTTAGTGGGAGCTGAATATGTTGCTTAGTGGTCAAATCCTAGTCTTGTTGAAATCAATGGGAAAAAATCCCATTGACCTCAGTGAGATCAAAATGTGGGCCTAGCTGAGTCATTTTATTGTTCATATTGGCTGAGATTTTCAAAGGGGTGTAAGGTAATTTGCTGCTCAGCTTCCATTGAATTTCAGTGAGATTTGGATGCCTAACTCCTTTAGGCCTCTTTGAAAATCCCTTACTCAGTATTTTTAGTCCTTTAAATGCAATGACCTTTTCAAATGTTCATTAACAGGTAAACATTGTTTCATGTGATGGAAAATGCCCTTCTGCTAGCATTTATAACTACAACGTCAATGCATATGCAAGATTCTGCAAATGCTGCAGGGAAGTTGGGTTACAAAGACGAACTGTGCAATTGTATTGCAGTGGCAACTCGACATGGGTCAGCTATTCAATCCAAGAGCCTACAGACTGTTCTTGCCAATGGTCTTGAAACAACATTAAAAAAAGGAGCCAGTGAGTCCAACTATGGAAGAGTTACAATTATTTCCAGTATAATAAAGATATTTTTTATATCTTGTCCTTAGAAAATACAGTTATCCAGCCACTGAATAGTATCATTGTTTAATGTTAAAAACACAGCTATTTTGGACTCTTCTACACTTTGAAAAAATGAATGTGCATCATCCATTTTTATATTGTCTTAATGTTCACTTCCTAGGAATCCTCTCAAAAGTTCTTGTGATATGTGCCAACATTTATAGGAAACGGATTTCCTTTGAAAGAGACAATCAAAGGAACAAGGCTTTATATTTTATTTCTGTAGGTTTGATCCATTCTTTGAAAGCCACCCATTGCTGTTTTAAATACCTGATATGTGAAATGATCTGGCACTAAGTGATCTAAGATTTTGAATGTGTTACAGTAGTGAAAGCACATATGATGCCTATGAAAGAAAATTATATGGAAAATATTAGAAGAATAATCAGTTTAAATCAAATTGATATTGCAAAATAAGGCACTCATGAGGAATTCAATTACAGATATTTTTGTCAAGGAAATATTTTCAATGCTGATAATTGTATATAATATTTCCCTGGTAATAAGTTTGATTTATCTAATGTATTTTACATTGTAGTATGAAACCATTATGTCAAAGTGTACTGTATAGGAAATATAGATTTTTGTAGCCTATCCAGATTAGATATTAGTAATAGATTTATCCAACATATAAACTGTATGCTATAAACTGAAAACATACAAGTTTATCAAATGAAAAACACATTTCTCATTCCCATTATATTGATGCACTTTATATAAATAAACCCTTGCCTTTTAAAGTGCACCATGTTAAATGTGACTTGTACTGTTTCTTTAAGAGAATGAACTTTACATTGAACCTTAACTTTTTAAAGAACATGTTAAATTATTTTCATAAAGAGAACAGATACGTCAAATAAAAAATTGTTGAAACCCAGGTATCTTCCTTTGTCCAATGAATTTTTTATGTTGCAAAATGTTCTAATTGTTCAAACTTGCAACTGACATTTTGATACAATGAAACCAAATGTTATGTTAAGCAACCAACCCTCCCTCCAACCATGCTCTCTTAATGCATCAAAATTCCAATTGCTTTAATTTTAAGAGCGAAAGCTACATGAGTATCTAAAATTTTAAACTGGGGAAGCTAAAATATAGAAGTGTATGGTTGCATAATAAATTGTTAAAAGCTCTTTTATTGCACTTAATCCAAAGAAGAATGTTTTGTTAAAATCAATCACATGAACATTTTTGCTATCAATATTTTTTATATACTGTACATGTCATTCCTATAACATCTAATAAACAACAGGAAGGCTTATTTTGTTACAGCTTGTTTTCTTATTAATATTAACAACTGCTTACCTTTATGTCGTGTTTACCAACATTTTGTTTCGGAAACATTCACTATTTATTCATTTGTTTTTTGACTGTAGTTAGTATTAATAGTCCAAGTGTCTGATGGTCTGATACTAAGCTATAGAAGAAAAGAGTTTAAGTGCTAAGTTTTTAAAAATACTTTCATGTAAACGTTTTCATTTTGTTCTGAATCATTCAAATTTATTTTCATCATAGAAAATTCAAATTTCAAAATGTTCATGCTTTATTCAAAATAAAATAAAAATAAATCCTTGCTTCTCACTAATACCACGAGATGACTTGTCGCCTGATCCTCACCAAGGAACAGTCCCTTATTCTGGAGAGACTAAACTATCAGTTCTGGATCCAGAATCTGAATCTTTCCTTCAGAAACAATGTATTCCCAAACCATGAAACAATATTGAATTATTGCAATGAGTAAACTCTACCCTAAACAAACAGCAACATTCTTACAAGAGTTGTACAGTCAATTCCATTAACACTTCACTTACTGGGGATGGAATAATTATTTTTAAGCCCCACTGTGGTAGGAACCAGACACACACAGAGAGTAAGAGGCTTTCCCTGTCCTAAAGAGCTACTTTCTAAATAGGTAAGACAGACACAGTTTGGGAGAAGTGAATATAATAGACAAGCAAAAGACTGGGAACTGAGGCAAAAAGCCTTTGCAGAGCTAAAGTCTCTTAAGTTTCAGTCCAGTGCCTCCACCACAAGATCATACATCCCCACTTGACATGTAGTGACAAAGAAGAGACCTTGATGGGTAAAGGAAATTTTCCTTTCTCCATCAAGTGACACATCTTCCCTGTGTGAAATACTGATCACTAAGCCTAAAGTGTTTAAAAAGGTGGATTGACTGAAGACCTAATTCTGTTCCCATTGAATTCAGTGGTGAAATGCCCATTGCCCTCAATAGTGCAGGATGAAGCCATGAATGACTGAAAACATTACACTCTCCGGAGCAGCACTGAGCTGTCTGGTCTGCATTTAAAGATACTGGGAAAGGGAGTGAAAATCTGAGTTGTGCTACAGCTGCAGAAAGAGCTAGAAATCTTAGCACATCTGTAAACTGGAATCAAACTTTCTGCCATCTCTTCCATTTCTTTTAGACAAAGCAAAGTAATAAATGTTGTGTTAAGTTCCCACTTCCGATTACGTAAACATGGGGCTTACGCTGAGAAAAGCAAAAAAAAAAGATCCATGCTAGCTGTGGCTTGACATCGGAAGCCACCTTTATCCTATTATCAACATTAAATCCCTCAACAGATGCTTCTCTCTTCTCTTTTCTGGTTAGTTCAAAGCAATCCAGGCCCCTACACTGCATTTACATGCCCTGTGTTTGAACAAAATAACAGAAGAAAAAATGGCCAATTTTGCAAAAAAGTGAAATCTGTCTGGTGCTGGTCTGACACATTAGGAAAGGCAAATTGTGTCTGGAAAACTGATAGATTTTTTCCTTTACGATAAAGTATAATCTATAATGATTATTACTTAAAAATAATTGCCAAATATTGACTACACCCTGATACCTTATATTCCTTTAGATTTAGGAGATAGCTGCAATAATGGCTGGCTAATATTGACTTCAGCTGTGACCACTGTTCATTTAAATTCTAAGAGTTGGGGGTTTTTTTTTGTTAATTTTTGTTTTTTTAAATGAATAACTTGTACATTGATACACAAATGTTTCTTCCAAGCACAGACAACATTGTATCATCTACTTTTCTTCCTAGTTTCTTTTCAAATAGATATGCCACTGCTGCATTTATGCAGTGCTAGCATACATAGTAAATTTAGTGAAACTCTTTATTCTGATCAAACAAGACCAATATCTAGATCTTTTGAGTTTTCATTGGAACAGTGAGACAAAAGAGTGGGGGAGTCTCATGATAACCTTCATGGGTCATGTCCATGTGATAAAATTGGTGGAAAATTGCTCTTCCTTTCTCATTGATCTATTGGGCCAAAACAAAGAACTCCTTTTTAATATGGAAAATATTCTTTAAGGGTGAAATCCTGACCCTATGGAAATCAATAGAAATTTTGTTATTGACTTCAACAGAGCCAAGATTTCACCCCCATTTTGCAGGCTGTGGGTCTGATTCTGGTCACAGCTACATCTATTTCTATTTAAGGAGTTACTCTGGTTTAATGGCAATGTAACTGAGAACAAAATGTGGTCCTTTTATCTTGTTTAGAATTAAGAGGTACAGTGAATAGCTCTCTCAATGCTGAATTGTCTTCCAGTTTTCTAGATAGGATTGAAACATTTAATGAATTATTTGAATACAGAAATGTTGATTCTTCAATTGGTTATTAATTGCTCATCATTTATCTTAATTGTATTTTTTTTCCTTATGTGAATTATTTCAAGTAATCCTAGATGCATAGACAGTGATTCCCAGAATTATATGTGCGATTTGTCATCTGGAACGTAGAGCATGATGAATTTTTATAATTAAAACTGGTCCATTAAAAAACTAATATGATGATATCATCTGATATCTGATGAATACTGCCATCTAACTTCTCATTCTCTGGATCATTAGCAAATGATCTGGTCCCAGAATAACAGGCTTTTGGATGCAGATTTTTCCTGATTAGTATTTTTGCAATCTGCTGAGTTAACTTGTTGACTAATCTGAAAACTATGGTATTGGTGGGCCCACGGGCTAACATGAATTATCAGTCAACAGTTTTTCAATATTAAACAACCTGTATCTCCTCTGACAGCCTCTATAGCATGCATTCCATGCAGTCATACAAATAACATCCACTAAATGCTTTCTCCACCCTTCCCTCAACCCACAGCATCATCCCTCCCCCTTGTTCAAGTGGCCAACCATGAGCAGTTAAAAAAAGATGGCAGCTGTTACTCAGATGGTGATAGTTAAAAATAACCCTAGGACCTAACAGATTGGCAATGTTTACGTAGCATTTTATGCAGATTTTTGTCCGAGAGATTAACAGAATCATGGCGAGAAGGTGGAGATATGATTATCTGCCATTCTTGAAGCATATTGTGGAGATTGTGTTTCTTGTGCATGTTTTATTTGGCCACTCCTGTAGGCTAATCCACCCATGGAAATTCTTGAATCTCACAAAGATGGCTGTGATGTAATTTATTTTTTATCTATTCAAGAGGGCTCGCATTGTGCAATAGTTACAGCTATTCTGGTGACCTTGCAAAACATTTTGCCACAAGCAAGGACTTACAGTTATCCTGCTTATCTGCTAGCTTAACCCACAGGCAGTCTAATGAGTGCAGCTGGGTCCCAACTGAGCCATCACATTGGCTAAACTGCCTGATTGGCTGAGCGGATCATAAGACCTGCTCTTAAGAACAACGACAGGGTGTTGACTGCTCAAAACTTAAGCATGCTGTTGTATTAGTTTCTACTGCTGTCGTGTTCTACACCCCATCCCTGCCTGGGACCTAGCCCTGCTCTTGTCTTCCTTGACTCTAAGTAACCCTGTTCTGACCCTCAGTTACGATTCCTGGCTTGACTCTGGCTTTGGCATTAGGTCTCTGATTCTGACCTTTGACTCTGATTCTCTGCTCTAACAACTAGGCCAGACCGGCCATGTCCCACTACCTACCACATACATGATCAAGAATTGAATGAGTCTTTGGTGGGAGGTAGTTAAACACGCTCACCCTGGGCAGTCTATGCAACAGTTGACTATGTTAAAGTATTTGACTACAACATGCACCGGATTTAAAAGTATATGGCTTGATATTGAATAGTTTGTTTTCACCAACTGCAAGACTATTTGCAACTTGGCCATGGTCCTCATTCTGGCTACTAACCCCAGATTTGAATATATTAAATCAGTGTAAAACTAAATCTAAAAAGGAGCTAAAAAAGATGAATAAGCACCAATATTAAGCATATTTCATGGTCTTTCACTATTGTAGCCTTACCACCTCTCCCCCAACTTCAAGATATCCACAAGTGGGCAAGGTAGAAGGGTGGAATCACTCAAGATTAGAGATTGGAGAACAATGGTGAAAATGTATGTGAGAATAATTGACTGAATGAATGACAGAAATAAAACAAATTATTTGACAAAACCCTTCCTAGTATGTCTAGAGCTGTCAGAAGAACAAAAATATTTATTCACAAACAATAACTTTGGACAAAAATGCCAACATTTTTTGAATAATCTTAGTGAATATCTCAACCAGCTCTAGCTAAAGCATATCTCCTGCAAACAGAAACATCTGAGATAACCACAGTCAATTTAATGCCAAAGCAATGTAGCATGTAAACTTGGAGAAGTTTTGAAGGTGGGCAGATTCCAAAGTGCCACTGCTTTACATGCCCTCATTAGACAGACTTTGGCCTACATCTTGAAAGGTAAGTGGGGTTTTAGGTGCTTACATTTTTCAATGCCCAAGATCTTTAAAGGGATTAGATTTTCAGAAAATGCTGAGCACCTACCTTCTGAAAATCAAGTCCCTTTAAAGGTGTTTCAAGTTAATCATTCAGTAACATAGAAACTTTTCAATATGCTAGCTTTTACTTTTCTGGTCATTTTTCATTTCATGACTAAACATTCAATTCTGTCCTCATTTACATACCTGAAATGAACATCAACTTCAGTGGGACATGGGTGGTATTCCTGATGTCTGACTGTAGCCAGAGACCTGGAAATGTGAGATTTGCTCACATGCAAGTTGTTCCTCTTTTTCCTCTTTTCTATTACACAGAAGAGATATTTAAATAAAATTACATTTGACTAATATTACACAATTTTGACCTTAAAACATGAAGTGTGGAGTTCAGAGCATTTTGAACAATTATACTTTTTTTTTAAGACACACACACTTGCTCTTGGTTTCTTGTTCTTAATCCCACAGCCGTATTTTCTGAATCATATTCCCTATTGACAGCTATAGTGTTGACTTCTTGCTTCCTAAAGAGGAGGAATGCAGACAAGAACCTTTTGAAATGAGGGCATCAAGGGGCCTAATAAGCCTGATCTCTAGCCTGGATGTATGCAGGGTGATTTCCTTGGAGATTTGCATTTCCATAAGGTATCTAGATGTGAAATCTGCAGTCTGTTCTCCCTTTAAAAGAGATGGCCCTTTACTATCCAACTGGAATATCTGAAATTCCTTAATGGGGAGTTGATTGATAACCACACATTGCCCTTGCTTTCTTGGTTTATGTTGTTACTGATGGGCTGACTAGTACAGGAATCATAGCTAAGTAAAACCTATAACTATTATTGTGTGACAAGTAGAGAGAACATTTAAAAAAAAAATGGTATAGTAAATAATTATTTATCACATTATCAGTCAGCAATGAGAGTAAATCATTTGCCAGCTAATCATTAATGTAATGGATGACCATTAGCCTTAGCCTTGGTAGGATTTATCAGATATCAGTTAATCCAGTTAAAGTTCCAGAGGGGTAGCCGTGTTAGTCTGTATACAGCAAAAGCAACGAGAGTCCTGTAGCACTTTTAAAGACTAATACATTTAATTTCTGCAGGCATAAATTTTCATGGGCTGTAACCTACTTATGACTGAAGAAATTAAATGTGTTAGTCTTTAAAGTGCTACAGGATGCCCTTCCCATAACGTCTAATTTCCATGGTCTCAGCTAAGTTCCTTCAGGCACAGCTTCAAGCAACCTAACTGAGAGGATAGAGACTAGAAGTGTGTGGATACAGTGTGTCTTGGCTACTGCTAGTTTGTTGCCTTGGGAGCCCATGAGACAGACCTGGACCTGGGAGTCTTTAGAAGAACATGAGTAGTGCAAGTGGCCTACCATCAATTAAAAGTTATCCCCACCCATCTGTCACCGAAAGTTCCACCCCATCTGCCCACCTGTCACCGGAAATCCTGTCCTATCCAGTCACCTGACTTCCACCATGCCCCCCAGAGGCTCTGCCCATTTGACCCTTAGGCCCTGCCCCTTGACCTTTAGGCCCTGACCCTTAAGCTCTGCACCTGTCACAGGAAGTCCTGCCCAACCGGTCACCTGACATCTGGTCCAACCCCGGGTTATGACTTCTGGGTCAAGATGGGCACCAGACCAGAAGCAGGTGGTGCGATCCCTCCGAGAATGCCTCCTGCCTGCTCCCCACCAATGGGAGAGGGTTTTGTCCCACAGGATCACCCCCAAGAGGAGGATTGGACCCCAGATGGCCACCTGAGCGGAAGTGGGCAGTGCGACCCCTCCGCCAATCAGAGCGGGCTTAGGCTGTCCCAGAAGGGAAAGGTGCACCAATCGGGGATGGGGTGGAATCTCTGGGGCGCGACAGTTGGTCGGGCGGCGGCGCTGCTCCCTGAAGTCTTGGGGCTTTTAAAATGTCTTTTTTTCAAGACCACATGGTTCATAGCTTGTGGAAAAATACCAAGAGGAGAACATGGATGCTTTCACCATTCCCGTGAGGCCTTCGGAATTTGTTTTTGCTCCTAAGGCCTTGGCCCCCTGCATAGAAAGTGCTACATCAGCGACAGTTCTGAGGACAGCTCTTTGGCTCAGCCTTTGTTCGACACACTGGAACCCGAAACCCGAGTGACTGTGAACCAGTTTGACGAGCCTGATGGCCTCACGTTGTCCATCCCCACAGAATTGCTGGCAGGCCAGACTGAAGGAAAAGACGAGATGCAGGTAAAGGAACGAGCATGGTTGGGAAGTCATAACCCGGGGTGGGACTGGATGTCACGTGACTGGATGTCATGTGACAGGGGCAGGTCTTAAGAGTCAGGGGCGGGGCCTAAGGGTCGGGGGGGCAGGGGTGGAAGTCAGGTGACCAGATGGGGTGGGGCTTCCGGTGACAGGTGGGTGGATGGGGCGGAACATCCGGTAACAGGTGGGTGGGGATAACGTTTGTTTGATGGTAGACCCCTTGTACTACTAACATGGGAGACAAAATGGGAGACTTAATAGGAGGGATAGTTGAAGTATTTTGTATTTACTATGAAAATATTGGAAAGAAAAGAAACCCTTTCTTTCTTTTTAAATTCTTTTGGTGGATTTTTAAAATTTGTATTAAACCCTCAATTTTATTTCAGTAAAAAATACTGTCCCCTTTCTTGCCCTTCTCTTTCCATTAGACAGAAGAGGAGTGGAGGGAGAAAAGAAAGAAGATATTGAGTGAGATTAAAACAAAGGTAGAGAAAAATTGAAAAAAAAGTTGGTATTATTTATCCCCCACAAAAAAAATTCACCAATATAAAAATGCTTGCAAAAAATGTTTGTATAATTCAAAAATCCATTTTCCTCCAAATATGATATTTTTTGACCCTGTCTTATCAGATGTGCAGATATTTTGTTGCATTTACCATGCGTATGTCCAATTAAAACATCCTCTTTGGATACAGTTCACACCCCCTGTCCTACATTGAGGGAGAACCGGAGCAAGTTTTAGACACCACTTAAGCATCACTTAAATGGCATTTTCAGAGGGCAAGTGGCAATCAGGATTTCAGAAAACTGATTGTGAATTTCAGCTTTAGACAGAAGTCAGTAAAACTTCCTGAATGTAGCAAGAAAATAATGCTAGAATTATTTCTTTAGTGATGAGCCTGAGTCCAACCCAGGATCTGGCGGTAATATGTATTTCCAGTTATGCCGTTCAACCATTAGATTTTGCTGTGTTCCGTGGGTAGGTCTAGAAAAGGGTGTAGTCAATAGGAATAACCCAAAATGGAAGTCAGACTAATTTGCAAAGAAAGCAGCTGTTTTCCCTGATAAATGCCTGGTTATGAAGACCTCTGGCTCAATATATTAACAGATCTGAATGCACCTGAACATTCAGAAAGTTCAGATATGAAATTTGGGGCTTATGTGTGGAGTGGCCCTTGTGGGGTATGGCTGCAGGGGTCAAAAAATGTCTTATTGGAAGTGGGGGCTGTTGGGCTGCACAAAAGAACTGGCAGCTGCAGGCTGCAGCTAACAGAAGGCTCCGGTTTCTGTGATATGACAGTTAAATAGTTTATGAATAAAATAATGTAATTGTTAAATACAAGCTCTCCTTGCTTTTACATACACCTCAAGACTTTGTGTTTTTACAGAAATTTCTTGAAATATTACCCTTCTACTTCCAGAATGCACTTTTAGCACTTACTGCAGTTCTAGAGGCATTCAGTACTTTTACTTCGCTACCTTACTGGTGTGTTGTAAAGATACATACACAAAAGATTATGAGGGAGTCAGATGCTTTGGTAATAGGGACTATTTTAGTTAATATCTAAGATAGCTGGATAGCAAGTGGAAGAAAACATAAAGATCTATGTACAAAAAGCCCCAGAAATACTGTACTTCATCCAGTCCCCAGGATGGAATTCATATCTTTATTCAACATTTGCTTCTCTGCTTTCTTCTCCTTGACAGAACCAAAGGGAAATGGAAACAGCCTGAGGTTTTTGGCTTGACCATATTGTAGCACTTTTAAATCATCTGTCAACACTGTCATGACGTTGCATTCATTACAAAAAACAAAAAAAACAACCCTCTCTTAGATCCATCTGTTATATAAATAAAAATAATGCAGCCCTATATTTTTATGGTACACTAATCCTGCATGGCTATGGTGTAATTATCAAATGATTTCATGCTACCCTGGTGGCAGGCAACATCTAGACCACTGAACACTTGCTGTGGATCTCTTATTAAATCCCTCTTGCACAGTTTCATTCACAAATTTACCATGGCTTTTAAAACAAAATAGTTTGGTGCTTATACAGAGATATCAAATAAGGGCAATATGTTTCCAGAATGTGGCAATGTTTTTCAGATGCTCCACTTCACACTTGATTGAATAACTATTGGCAAATTCCACTGTTGCCTCCTTTAGCTTAGATATTTAATTGGAGCCATATAATATAAGAACAGTGTACTGCAACTCATGTTTAAGAGTATGTTCTGGGTACAATTCACCTGTCTGCATGAAGTCCAGATGTTTTGGCTTTGTGAGTTGCACTCCATGGGCTGGAGGGAGAGGAATCCACTTACCTAGAGGCTGTCCTGGATCCTGTGCCCACTCTCCTGATTCCCCTGTCCCCACTGGCCTATTTGAGGTGTCCCTATCCTTGACATGCAGGTGGCTCCCATGCCTCCCTCAGTGGCCCCCATACACAGCTCCATTTCAAAGTGCACCACTTAAGAGGTGCAGATGGTCTTCTGACAGTCTCCTGCTCCGGGTGAATGACACCATGTCCTACTATGATAACCAAAATCAAAAGAAGATTAGATTTTCATTAGTTGTGTTGTTAATTTATTATTGGAAAGACCTTAGAACTTCGCCTGGTAGAAGCAGTTGTTAAGCTCTGCAAGGGAGTTTTACCGCTGACTTCAATGGGGCAGGATTTCTCCCCAAGTGTCTATGCAATTTGATGGGGCTGAGGGCTCATAATTCTGTTTGCTTGTGGTAATGTCATTTAACAAACTACAGTCAGTGATCTCTGATATAGTCTATGTGAAACAGTTATTGGAAATGTTAACTAGGTACTGGAAATAAATTGTTAATTAATTTATTAATAATGGAATTAATCCATTTAATTGTGGAAACAGTAAGTGAGTGGCCGCTCATAACCCCATAGAATTAGACATATTTGTCCAGACTCTGTTAGAGTGGAATTTCTGTCAGACTCTTTTATGTAATGTTGATTTGCCTGAAACTTTCACTCTTGGAATGGTATTTGCTATGAACAAGTTGAGGGAAGAAATGCAATGTGGTCCAATGCAGGATCAAGTCCACTGTTGAACAACTCTATTGAGGCTCGGGTTTTTTTCTCTAGAGAGAAAGTTTTCTTCTATTGGTACATTTATTTTAGTAACAGCCTGAAATAACACTAGCTATTTGACCACATTATATAATGCAATCATTATTATTTCAAGGAGGACATTGCATATTAGCTGAGAATTTTGTGGCTATCTGAAATCTCACCAGGAAGTAAATAAGAATGGCCATACTGGGTCAGACAAATGGTCTACCTAGCCCAGTATCCTGTCTTCCGACAGCGGCCAATGCCAGATGCTTCAGAGAGAATGAACAGAACAGGTAATCATCAAGTGATCCATCCCCTGTTGCCCATTCCCAGTTTCTGGCCAACAGATGCTAGGGACACTTCAAACTATTGTTTTGCATCCCTGCCCATCCCATTGATGAACTTGTCCTCCATGAATTTATCCAGTTCATTTTTGAACCCTGTTATAGTCTTGGCCTTCTCAACATCCTCTGGCAAAGAGTGCCACAGGTTGACACTGTGTTGTGTGAAGAAATACTTCCTTTTGATCATTTTAAACCTGCTGCCTATTAATTTCATTTGGTGACCTCTAGTTCTTGAGTTATGAGAAGGAGTAAATAACACTTCCTTATTTACTTTCTCCATACCAGTCATGATTTTATAGACCTCTATCATATCGCCCTTTAGGCATCTCTTTTCCAAGCTAATAAATCCCAATCTTATTAATCTCTCCTCATATGGAAGCTGTTTCATACCCCTAATCATTTTTTGTTGCCCTTTTCTGTACCTTTTCAAATTCCAATATATCTTTTTTGATATAGGGCAACCAGATCTGCACGCAGTATTCAAGACATGGGTGTACTATGGATTTATATAGAAGCAATATGATATTTTCCTGTTATCTATCCCTTTTCTAATGATTCCCAACTTTTGTTAGCCTTTTTGACTGTTGCTGCACACTGAGTGGATGTTTTCAGAGAACTATCCATAAGAAAGATCACTTCCTTGCGTGGTAACAACTAATTTAGACCCCATCATTTTATATGTTTAGTTGGGATTATGTTTTCCAGTGTGCATAACTTTGCATTTATCAACACTGAATTTCATCTGCCATTTTGTTGCCCAGTCCTGTGAGATCACATTGTAACCCTTCACAGTCTGCTTTGAACTTACAATCTTGAGTAGTTTTGTATCATCTGCAAATTTCGCCACCTCATTGTTTACCCCTTTTTCCAGATCATTTATAAATATGTTGAACAGTACTGGTCCCAGTACAGACCTCTGGGGGACACCACTATTTACCTCTCTCCATTCTGAAAACTGATCATTTATTTCTACCCTTTGTTTCCTATCTTTTAACCAGTTACTGATCCAAGAGAGGATTTTCCCTCTTGTCCCATGACAGCTTACTTTGCTTAAGAGCCTTTGGTGAAGGACCTTGTCAAAGGATTTCTGAAAATGTAAGTACACTATATCCACTGGATCACCCTGATCCGCATGCTTGTTGAGCCCCTCAAAGAATTATAGTAGATTGGTGAGGCATGATTTTCCTTTACAAAAACCATGTTGACTCTTCCACAACAAATCCAGTTCATTTATGTATCTGATAATTTTACTATAGTTTCAACCAATTTGCCTCGTATTGAAGTTAGGCTTACTGGCCTGCAATTGTTGGGATTGCTTCTGGAGCCTTTTTTAAAAATTGGCATCACATTAGCTAGTCTCCAGTCATCTGGTACAGAAGCTGATTTAAATGATAGGTTACATACCACAATTAATAGTTCTGCAATTTTACATTTGAGTTCCTTCAGAACTCTTGGGTGAATGCCATCTTGTCCTGGTCACTTCTTACTGTTTGATTATCAATTTGTTCCAAAACCTCTTCTAATGACACCTCAATCTGGGACAGTTCCTCAGATTTTTCACCTAAAAAGAATGGCTCAGGTTTGGGAATCTCCCTCACATTCTCAACTGTGAAGACTGATGCAAATAATTAATTTAGTTTTTCCACAATGGCCTTTCTTCCTTGAGTGCTCCTTTAGCATCTCAATTGTTTAGTGGGCTCACAGGTTGTTTAGCCAGCTTACTGCTACTGATGTACTTACAAAAAATAACAGCAAACTATTTTTTATCTTTGACTAGTTGTTCTTCAAAAAAAATTTTTGGCCTTCCTAATTATTTTCTTACACTTCACTTGTCAGAGTTTATGCTCCTTTCTATTTCTTCACTCTGATTTAACTTCCACTTTTTAAAGGATGCCTTTTTGCCTCTAACTGCTTCTTTTACTTTGTTATTTAGCCACAGTGGGACTTTTTTTGATCCTCTTACTTTGTTTTTTAATTTTGGGGTATACATTTAAATTGAGCCTCGATTACCGTGTCTTTCAAACATTTCCATGCAGATTGCAGGGATTTCACTTTTGGCTCTGTACATTTGAATTTCTGTTTAACTAATTTCCTCATTTTTGTGTAGTTCCCCTTTCTGAAATTAAATACTACCATGGTGGGCTGGTTTGGTGTTTTTCCTCCCACAGTGATTTTAAATTTTACTATGTGTAGTCAGTATTACCAAGCGGTTCAGTTATATTCACCTATTGGATCAGATCCTGTACTCCACTTAGAACTAAATCAAGAATTGCCTCTCCTTTTGTGAGTTCCAGGTCTAGCTGCTCCAAGAAGCAGTCATTTACAGTGTCAAGAAACTTTATCTCTGCATCCTGTCCTGAGGTGACATGTACCCAGTTAATATTGGGATAGCTGAAATCCCCTCATTATTGTTGAGATTATTATAACCTCTCTAATTTCTCTGAGCATTTCACAGTCATTATCACTATCCTGGTCAGGTGGTTTATAGTATATCCTTACAGCTATATTTTTATTATTCAAGCATGGAATTACTATCCATAGAGATTCTATGTTACAATTAGGTTCATTTAGGATTTTTATTTTGTTTGACTTTATGCATTCCTTCACAGACAGTGCTACTCCCCCAACAGTATGACCTATTCTAAGTATTTTTTATTGGGTCCTTTTTTTTCTTTCTAAATTGTATTAGCTGCTCATTAATACTGAGGACTAATGGCATTGGTTAAAGCTAGATATAGTACAGAAAAAATTCACACATGCACAAAATGGAAGCTGCCCGAAACTTTGAACCTAAGATCCTATTGATCTACTGGGAATCAAATGTTGAAAGAAAACCAAGAAATTGTATAGTAATTCCTTGTTAAGGGCCAGATTCTGCTACTGTTTCTCATATTGAGTTGCCTCTCGTTCTGTTAATAATCCTACTGATTAATAGACCCATTGATGAAGGGGCTGTTCATTGAACAAGGACTTACACAATGTAAGAAAAGGAAGCAAAGTCTAGCTCTAAACTGGATGCATCTGTTAATATTTATTTGGAATGGTAATGCCTAAAAGTGTTATACAGACATCTAGGAAGACACGCTGTTTTTGGTAAACTCTTTGGGGCAGGATAAGGGTGGGGTATGTGAAAGGGTTGTGTTACAAAGGCAAAGAGGATGAGCAGGGAGTAAGAAAAAAGGTAGTGAGGAAGAAAGGGTAAAGGGATGTGCAGGGTAAAGGAGGAGGAAGAGGAGAGTGAGGTGAATAGAAAGCAGGAAGAGTGGGGCTGCCAGGTGACAGTTGAAAGGTGAGGAAGTGGGTGGGGAAGGAAATGCAATCAGCAGAGGGAGAAGAATGTTCACAGATCAAGCTGTGGAGGGAAGAATTTTCTGTCCTCACTGGCACCCTGAGGTACTTACTTTATGGCCGTGGGCCTGGGGGAGGAGGGAACATGCACGGAGGCCAGAGGAAAGGGACATGCCCTCAGAAAAAGGCTCTCTGCTGGTGTCTGTAACTCGGGATCAGGGGGATCCAGGCCGAGTCTCAGCCTGCTATACCACTGCTTCTGGCGAAGGCTGAAGAGTCTGTTTTGTTTCTGAGGATGGCTCTGCCCCTGAGGATTGTTATCCACATGGTTGGGAGGGGAATATTTCTGCTGGAGGCTGGAAAGGATGTACCTGGGTGATGCTGCTGTCTAGCTCTGAGAGAAACTGGGCTGCCCTGGCTGAGATTTTGGTTTGGCTGTTATAAAGCCAGATCAGATTTTTGCAAATGTCCCCTGCACCCAAATTTGGCTTTTTTAGTAGACCCAAACCTGCGATGGAGTTCAGCTCTAGGGATTTGTTTTGGGTCCATTTCTATATATGGTATATATATGGTATAGATATGGTATTTCTTTATATGGTAAATAGAATTTCAAAAAATATTAAAATTCTTGTTAGTCAGCTTAGTGATCAACTGGTGAGGGATCACAGGCCAAAGGAAGAGTTTAGTTTCAGCTCTTGTCTTCAGACTAGAATCCCTGTCCAAATGGATCAAAAGCTCCACAATGAACTCATTGATACCATAGCTATTTAACTAGAAGTTTGAACTGCAATGACTCTTCAAGAAGAGTGAAAATCAAAAAAAGGGGGTTCAGTGAACCAGAATACAGGTAAGATGCTTCCAACAGATGGTGCTACCCCACCTCCCTCCTTACCATTTAGAGACCCGATTATCTGTCTACCCTGATGCAAGTGACTCCCATTAACCTCAATGGCAGTTATTCCTGCCCTGGAGCTGAAGATTTGGCCTCTGAATTTTAAGCAGTCATACAATGTCTGCCTCTTCCACAGATGCACTGGACCAAAGGCCTACCTGCTCCCTAACAGTATGGCTATGCAGCAATGAAACAGTCCCACAGCCTGAGCCCCACAAGCCTGAGTTGGCTGGCAGAGGCCAGCTGCGGGTGTCTAGCTGCTATGTAGACATACTCTATATCTTCTGCAGAGGGGAACTATAATTTAGCCTTTAGCTTGACTAGAGATGGTGGTCAGAAAGGGGGGAAATTGCCTTGATTGTCAGAGATGGCTGTAAAATACTGGACTTGATAGAGCGAGAGGAGATATGGCCTTGAAATAAAGGCACTGGATGTAGACTCAAAAGATCTGGGATAAATTCCACGTGTTACTTTGAGCAAATCATTTAATCTCTCTCTACCTCAGCTCTTCATCTGTAAATGAGAAGTAATACTTCCTTTCCTCCATCTTTTGTCTATTTAGTTTGTAAGCTCTTTGAGGCAAATGTTCACAGCACCTGCCACTGTGGGGTCCTGATATTAGCTGAGTCTTGGAGGTGATACCATAACACGAGTCATAACAAAAACAACAGTAACGTATGGCAAATCCTATATTTGTGACTGTTAGACTTGCCAGTAAAATGGAAGTGCCCAACGAGAATTTAAATGATGAAAGAGATACAGTGGCTATTCCTTCAAGTCGTGTGTTCAATTCTGAAATCAGCATTTACACATTCATAATATTTTGTTAACCTCCTCCATTTAGCTAAAGTCTTCTTCAAATCAAATGAAAGCCAGATAGTTTTGTCAGAGAGGCTATTTTTGCCCATATGTCACCAAAGGCCCTTGTCTCTTATTACAGTTTTGTGAATTCCCTCTCCTCTTCTCTGTACAGTTAACTTATGATCAAGATATGTGCAGTAGGCTAGAAACCTAGATGAGTTGTAGGTTTACCAAGTACGTGACTCACTCATTGCTCACCCAGTCTATTTTTGTTAATGTCATTTGAAGTTCAAAATAATTGAAGATGTTTACAACATATTATTTAAAATAAGATACGGCTGTTCTCCCTTTTAAGAAAATCCTCATCAAGAACATTTAAGATGTGCATCTAATATGTGGAATTAGGTCAAAATCCTGCCTTAATTACATGAGCGAGAGGTGCCTGGGGACAGATTGGTAAGTGGTGCCAGGTGCATATCTAGCGCTAAAGCCAGCTTACAGTTCTTTGTTTTAAGTCACAGGTTCATGTAATCATGTCCAACATCATCAAGTAGATAGCCAGCCAGCCAGCCAACAGAGGTTCAAAAAGAAATTACATAGGCACACACACACAGACAGAGATTTAATATATGAAACAAAAACAGGAGCAGGCAGTAGTTCTCTCTCTCTCTCTCTCTCTCTTAGTTACACACACACACACACACACACCGGCTCTCTCTCACACACACACTCTCGCACACACAGAGAAATAGTGAGTGGTTATTGAAATATATATATATGTGTGTGCGTGTGCATATGTGATTTGGAACAATCAAGTTGTGCACATTGTTAGCTTTTGTATTTGCATTCTTTTTACCTTTACCTTTCCCATCCCTCTCTGTTTGTTTCCATTGTATATTACACTCCCTTGTAGTACCTTGTCTTGCGAAAGCCTAGACTGTAAGCTCTTCAGAGCTGGATCTGATTTTTTCTATGTGTTTATAAAACACGAAGTACAATGGGGCAACAATCCTGACAGGTGCTTCCGGGAGCTGCTTCAATATAAATAATTACATTTAAAAAGCTATTAAAAGAACATTAAAGTTGCAAAATCAAGCAAGTCCCCACTCAGTGTGTGGGCGCCCCCATCCTCAGGCCTTATCTATTGCACTCTACACAAACTTGGCAAATTGACAATGAATAAAGAGGATTAAAAAAAAATAAAAAAAAACAACCTGATTCACTGCAAGAAGCTGGGGTTCTGGGGAAGAAATAGTATGTGATCATGTAATTACAGGCTGTATCATAGTGCATAAACACAAAGCGGCCAAATTAAGGTTGCACAGGCAACTTTGTCTGGCATTTACTACCTTCTGAGTACTTGAATTTGCAACCCTAATGTTCTCTTAGCATAGATTGTTGGATATAACTTCCCAAGTATTTAAAACAAAATTGGAAAAAAAAAAAAAAAAAAAATTCCATTACATGGAACCATATAGACCACCAAATTGGGTCATCAGCAGGGTTTTGACCTTTAGATCCACAGCACAGTTAATAGATGCTCTTATCTTCTATGTGGATCAGCCACTAGAGGGTGATGACACATTTTGCCAATCAGTATCACTGTTATTTGCTGACAGCAAAGAAATAGGACTCCTGGGTTCGATTCCAAGTCTGTGAGATGGGGTTGCTCTAGCAGTTATAGACTGTTCTTCTCCTATGAGCCCAGCCTGCCTGTCTCCTCCTCTGCTCCTATGTATCCCTCATTGCCCAGCTCCTGCCAAACTCCCCCTCTGCTCCAATCCAGCCCCCTTCCCTCTGCTTCTGTCCACTATCCTCTACCGTGGCTTCTGCCCCTTCCCGCTTTGCATCTATGTACCCCCAGTCTCCTGCCTCCTGTCCCCTCCCACTCTGAGCACAGCCACAAACCCATGCCCTGGCTCCCACTCCTCTGCTTCTTTTCTCCTACCCAACTCTCTATTCCTGGGCTCTGGGCTCTTTCCCCTTCTGCTCCTATCCAACCTCCCCCACCCTCTGGCTCTTGCAGCCCACACCCCCTCCTCCCATTTCTCACTCCTTCTGCATTCAACTCAAGTGGTTCCTATCCTGGGTGCCAGCAGGAGGAACACTGATAGTTCAGGAGAGGAAGCCTCTCTGCCCTTCATTCAGGTGCCTGGCACCAAAGTGGGTCCTAAGAGCTGGGATGAGCAATTACAAGGAAAGTCCTGTTTACCCTTTGCAGCCCTGAGCTGTAGTATACTCATTTGTGCTGTAGCAATAGCACATGTGCAGTCCGGCTGGCATGTCAGAGCTGAAAGCGACAGAGCATGTGCTAGATGAGATTTTTCCGAGATCTATAACTTGGCCAAATTTGGGGGAATTTTCACAGGGAACAATAAAAGGCACATCCCTGACTGCAGGGTGGCCCCCTGCCAAATTCCAAGGCCCTGATGCAAAGTGCTGAGGTACTAGAACTTTTTAGTGAAATGGTTGTAAGAATATGGACAAAACAATGTATTTCCCCCTAATCATATTCTCAGAAACAGCTGAACCATTTTAGTTGAAACTTTCAGCAAGAGGAAAAATTCAGACTGCCAGAGTGAGACAGACATCTGGCCTGGACAATTTCAAAGTTTGTTTGGCCACAGTAATAAGCCACTGAAAAAAGGGTCTTATAATTAAAACTGGGTGAAAATTTTCAGCTGAAACATTTTTTACCAAAAAATATGCAGATTTGGGTTGACCAAAAAGCTTTGCTAATTGTGCTGAATTTGCCAAATTGTTTCAGCTAGGGGGGGAAAAAAAACCCAACAAATTCAGGAAAAAATTGAAATACTTCAATTTTTCAGTTGGAAATGACTTTTCATTTTGATTTTGATTTCATTTTCATTTATAAAAGAGGTTTAAAAAATCTGGAAGCTAAATGAAATTATTCATTTTGGGTTGAACAAAATGTTTCTGTCAATGCAAAATATATGGGGTTTTTTTTGTTTGTTTTGTTTTTTTATTTTTTTGGTTTGTTGAGAAAGTAAAAAGACCTGAATATTTTTAAATTTATTTTTCTGTTCAGTCAGCTAATCAAAAAATTATTCACTCAGCTCTACATATAAAGGAAAGTGTTAGGCAATCTTAACTATAGATGGTTCTACCAGCTCTACCTGTAATAATGAATGAAATATAATTATAAGTAGATGAATGTATGACCTAAATGTGTACACTCAACTCATTGCCATATACTATCCTCAGATGATAGGCAGAGCAGGAAGGAATGCCTGTAGTTAAGTTTTCCTGACATTTCTATTAGAAGACCTTGTTTTCAGTTGTTTATAACTTTTTACATGTAATTACTATCTACAGTGACTGCCATGAAAAAGTCAACATTTGCCAACAGGTAGCACTCAATCACAGTTGTTTCCTATTGTAAGACTAGGGAGAAATGTGGTACTTTTGAGAACACTGAGAGATAACTGTTGACAAATAAGGACTTTTGAATGGCAGCCGATAGATAGGTAGATAGATAGATAGATGATAGTATAACTATGTAATGTGTATATAACGTGATACAGTATTTGACTCAGAATGGACTAGATACTAGTCAGATTCTTCAGTTCCTCTATCTTGTCCCAAGACTGCCATTTTCGGAGATACCAAGAATATTTTCCAAATGGTCAAATGTCGTGTCTAAAATTTTAATGTACTTTGCATAACATAAGAGATTTTTAGCACCAGAAAAATTCCATTTTCCTCAGTCCAGTTTCAGATTCCTAACCTGATTTTCTGGGCTTAATCCTCTTCCTGTTGAAATCAATAACTACATTGTAATATAATGATTCACGTTCAAGGTTCAACCATAGAAAATTAAGGCTACATGCTGATTTTACTGCCATTGTTGAAAGATGATCTCTTAAAATGTGTAGAAGCACAATAAACTCTTTAACTCTTTCAACACTATTCTTTTTTTCCTCTGGCAGCCAGATCACTTGCTGGTGGAGCTGTTTTATACACAAACAATGCCTGTTTTAGGTGAGCTGTTTGGATTTAGAACTAAAGAGGATGACGTTTTTAATGTTTTGTGGTTAGATGGTTCGATCCCGAGGATGAAGAATTCTGGCACTTGTGACTTTTACAAGTACCATTTGAAAACAAGTAATGAGTGCCAGGATTCTTCATCTTTTTTTCTTGTTCCTGGTGACTTCTCCCTTCCTCATACTGGGATCAAATAAGTGCTATTTCCGTGGGAGAGGATGATACCAAATGCAGCTCTGACAGGTGTGAAAATCCTTCCTCTTCCCCGTGCATAGGAAGGTGTGAACAATTATACGGCCATCAGCCCCTCCCCCTGCCTCTCCTCAGTGCAGGGAGTAATGAAGAAGGGGTGATTCTGCTGCAAAGAGCTGAAAATATAACACTATGTGTCCCTTGCTGGGTGAGGGATTGAAGATTGCAGCAGTGGAGAAGTAAAGCACTATCTACACTCTGCTGCCTTTGAGGGACCCCATTGAGATAAAGCTGTGGATGAGAGTTTGAAGTCCGATGCCTCAGAGCCAATGATAAGGAAAGGTTATATCTCCAGGAGACAAGGGATGGGGACAGACAGTGCTGGGCTCTGGGAGTGAGTGTTTCTTACTATGCCTGCAGTAGGGTATGGAAGAGGAAGAGAAAAGATGCTTCCCTCTCCTTGAGTGGACATTTCCTGCTGTCTGCCCAGCAAAGGTAGAAACTGACCAAAGTCCTCATCTCACATTAGAGTGATTTATTTTTATTTTATACTTTTTTAGTGACCTGTGATTCAAACAGCTTCATGAATTTTCTTAAACTTTGCAAAAACACCTTTCTTTGCCCTGACAGTAGATCTGGAAATTTTCAGGCCAAACCAATTGTCCAAGCTAAACCTGGGAGAGGAAAAGCTAAAATAGAGCTTTACAATGGAAGCCATTTGTGATCTTAAAACTATGGAGATGATGACTCATAATATCTAGACCTGTATACTTATAGGGTAAAGAGACAAGCACATACTTCATATATGTCCCAAGCCTTGCTACCACCATGTGGCTTATTAATGAAATAAACACATATGAAATATCAACCTTGTAAAGGCTTTTCTAATGTCCAGTGAGATCCACGCCCCAAGATGTTTGCAGACCACCTTCTAATGTTTCCCTTTTTCCTCCCAAATTTTTAACAAAAGAAAAATCAAAACCAAACTGCTGGATATATTAAAAATATAAAAAACCGCAGCAACATTCCTTTGCTTCCTGGTGGTTCCTTTTATTAACCAAGGAATGCTGGTCTCTCCATATCCCCCCAGCTGCTCAAAGCTGCCTTCTCCCTTTTACCAGTGAGTGGGGAAAACATGGTGCTCCCTGCTGAAGTGTAAAGCTACAGTCTTATTTTATTATGTTACAGAAACATTAGGAACTTCCTGTCCTTTCCATCTTTCTGGGACACCCAAAGAAAATGCACAAACCTGTAAAGGAAATTCTATAGCCTCCCATTAGGGGGAGCCCTGTAACATAGAGAAGGTCATAGAAATGTGTCTGTGTGTGTGAGTTTCCTCTGTACTTAGTTAAGCTGACTGATTCCTATTTCTTGAAACTCTCCTTTTTACTTTGTACATCAGGCATGGGAAGAAATTAGACTGGCTAATTATTATGGTTTCCTTTGGAGTGATTTCATATGAAAAAGCCATGTTTTGTTCAGCCTGGTGTTAAGGTGCAGTTATAGTCTGAAATGTGACTGTAAAAATAGCATTGCTTATATTGTGTCTCACTGATGCCAGTTCAAATGTATCCATTGTACAATAAAAAGGGGGATTTTTTTTTCTGATGGCCAACCCTGCAAATGTAACCTATGATCTTAAAGTCAGGTTTATAGGGGTTTGTTTTCTTTTTCAAATGTGGCTTGTACCTATTGTCCTCAGTTACACCGATGCAAATCCCATTGTCTTCCTGTTGTGCCCTCCTGGGCTGTACAGGTGATTTAAAGGCAGAATTTAGCCCTGCCATAACACTTCGTTAACAGTGCTGTTAATCATGCAAGAGCCAGAATTGCATCTAGCTCCCTCTCTCATAGCAGTGTGGGTTCTGCAGTGCTAATGCGAGTAAAGAGAAGTAACCACCCCCACCCCAAATCTAAAGTTGACAGACATGGCTCTGATTACACACAGCAAGCAAATGCACTGGGTCAGATGCTAGTTTTACATAGTCCCTTCTCACAACAAAACTACATTTTAAAGGGACACTGGCAAAGTTGAGAGGTCCCAAATTTAATTCGCATACCTCCTCTAAACAACGTAAACAAAAGCGATCCCTCCAGATCAGAAAAATATCACCCTTAAAAATGGGTAAAATCCCAGTTTTTCTGCTGAAAGGACTCACACGAACAGACACAGTACTAAGCTTGGTTGCAAATGTGTGCACGCCATACTTTTCTGTCAAGGGCTATACCTCTTCTGTGCTTTCCAGCTCCATACATGTGAGCCCAAGGTGTTTACTGACATATACAAATACCCTGCACTTAATATTATAACTGAATATTTCATAAACTGGTAGAGAGGGTTTTTAGTGTGATGTAACTAACCAAAACAAAAGCTGGTGAATTTAATTTCAGGATTAACAGTCTTGACAATGTACTTTCAAAATACTCCTGAAAAACAACTGTTTAATGATATTACTTGTTCTTCATGGCTATAATAGACAATCTCTTTAGTGATTCATATTTCCTTTTATATTGAGCCAATAATTATTTTTTGTATGGTGCATAGCAGATTGCTTGACCTCTGTGTTTTTGTTTGTTTTTCTTTCAACAGTTTGGGTGCCTTTTTAAGATACAAGGGAGGGATAACTTGCGCTTGTTCAGAGTGACTTATTTTTAGATTGTTCTGATTTGGTTGTGGACAATTCATGCAATTTAGAAACTTATGTTACATAGTTTTACTACTAATAACTAACCCTTGACTTCTCAAGAGTGCATCACAGCATGTGATCTAGAGATGAGACTAAAAGTGATGATAAACTTCGATTTAGAGTACAAGTTTCAAAACAAATGGGAACGTTTCCTAGACAGAAGTTGCAAGATGTGTTTGAGGACTCAAGAAGCTAAAGTACCTGAAGATATTGAACTTAAGTTTATTTGAGAAAAAGGATCTTGAAATAATTATATATTTATTATTTCCTTGCTGTTACCAATTATAGTATTGTGCATAGAACAGTGGTCAAAGAATAAAAATACCTGAATAGTGAGGTTTGCAATATGTTTATTTCTAGGCATATGGGCATTATATTGCCAGATCACATCATGGGCCATCAGGTACAGTAGCAATATCTTGGTCAGTGGCAATATCTGATTGTGTTAGATATTGATGAAAACCACTAGTAATGCACTTTACCAATAGTAGAAAGCTGTATGAGGTGGAAAAAGGCTTCTTGATCAATGCAAAAATCAGCTTTTGCCCTGAGAGATGAGATTTGATTGCCTTTATCTTGCATAACCACAACTTTGGTTGTTTTTTTTTTTTTTATATTCTCCAGTCCTTTTCAAAATCCATCATCCACAGCTCTCCATAATTCAGCTGGAGACATTCATCATTCAAGAGACAACCCTTGTCTCCTATGTATCACAATACAGGGTGAGAGAAGATTACTGGAGAAACAAAGGAAGGTATTAAAGGCGCATTGCACGGCTTGCAAGGGTTCCTCTTTGGAACCACATTTCAAACATTGGCGAAGAGAAGGTGATCATGTATCCCAGAGAGAGTAGTAACTTGCAGTGAACAGTGTCAAATCAAGAGGAAGTGCAGTCCAGTAGCTAGGGCACTGGACCTGGCTCCATGAGACCTGGGTTCTGTGCTTGCTTCTGCCTCTGACCTTCTGTGTAATCTTGGGTAAGTCACTTTGCTGCTCTTTCCCCTTGTGTCTGTTGTCTCTGTAGACTGTAAGCTCTTCAAGGCACGGGCTGTCTCTTGCTAAGTGTTTGTATAGCACTTAATACAATGGGGACACTAATTTCTATTATAAAAATAAGGGGGGATGTAATTGGTGTCAGAGAGAAAAGAGGAGCTAGACTGAGAAATAGAGAACCAATGGGGAGGGAAAGGGGAGGAGGTGGGGAACACAAAGAAGACTCATTCTTGGTTTGGTTATCCATTTAAATGTACAATCTGGGCCAGAGTCACATATTTCCAGGCTTCATTATGCTTTCCGATGTTTTGAGGTTTCATGAGGCTATTTCTGCTTCCAGTGTTTTGAAATGTGTCTCCACTAAAGTTCAATGTAAGGATCTCAGTCTCTGTGCAACTGTAAGTGTGTGTGAGGAAATGCAAGGTCACATGGTGACTCCACAAACAGATAGTTACAGCATGAGTAACAATGCATCCCAGAGCTCCTGAGTCAAATGGAAAGCATTACATTTATGGTGGTGTTAATAACAGGGATACTTGGAACAGAGAGCTCAGTTGGGGAGACGAAAAAAAAAAAGAAATATGCAGCACCCACTGGAATCCTTGAAATACCCCCATACTCACAGGTACTCAGTTAGCCAGGAATACGTTGCTATAAAAGCACCTGGGTAACTGCGGCAAGGTGCATCCAAAAAACTGGGTACTCAGACTTCACTAGGCACAGGTGAAAAACTTACTCTTGACTTGAGCTTCAGTCCTATGTGCCATCGCCCAGCACCCTCTGTTTTTAAGACCACCCATTATGTGGGGTGTGCTCACTACTCTGGGCCCCAGGTGTAATGCATGTCATAGGTTTTCTAGGCAAACTCTTTGGTGCCAGGGTTCTGCCACTGCTTTTGCCAGGGATGGGAATATGACCCCAGACGTATACGTTCATGTACAAGATGGGTAATTTGGCAGCACTCAGTTTTGCCTCAATGAATCGGGTTTTCAGTTAAACAGTTTTTATGTTTAAAATCACCTAGAATTATCAGTGCCATCGGACTCAGACCCATGTTATTTGACTTCCTTATTAACCACGCAACAAAAGCATGAATAGACTGAGCCATCTTTCTGGGGCTTGCCATTGTTCAAGCAGGTAGAATAAGGACAAAAACAAATAAAGCAGCTTCCCTTAAACAATGCATTAGAGAAAAGAAGAGACATTTTTCTACCAATGGAACTGAATAAAGAAAATGCTACACAACTGACTCAGGAGCCACAGAAGCACTGATATTTCTCCCAACTAGCCTAGGTAGAGTGGTGATGGGCATGACAGAAAGGCAGAGATGGAAAACATCTGAAAATGTGGAATGATCTGGAGCTCTTGAGGTGTAGGATTGGCTAGTGTCTGGTCCTTATTCATGTGTCCATTGCAGAGGGCTTATAAGAGCCAGACACAATTGCAGGACTCAAGAGAGCATCGGGACTGTTCCCTCTGTGTGTCCCAGAGGTGCACAGTGCCCCCAAAGGTGGCAGGGAAGAGATGCAGTCTGCACACGCATGCATGCAGCCTGTTTCCCAGGGAGGCCAGAAGAAGGATAGTGCTGCACCTTCCCCAGGACAAGACTCTATCTTAAAATCATCAGACAACCTTCAATTGCTGGGTAGAAGGATGTTCAGCTGTCAGCTCTTTCAGCCACTTTGTACATCTGGCCGGGGTGCTAATTCATGCGCCATGACAATGAGACAATTAGACTAGTGCTTACCAAAGCAATAAGCCATTAGAGTGGATTGGAGAAAATCACAATTAGTTGCAGTGAATTTTTATTTCTTATCATACAAGTTATCTTTGACTGCCTAATTATAGTTGGCTGGCAGGTGTTTCCACACTTTTAAGCAGGCATCTAGCCATAAATGAAAAGCTGACAAGGTTCTGAAAACTCAGAAGAAAGGCCATACTTTTCATTTTTGCTTTGGCGTGGCTGATTTGCAGATGGATGTCTCGCAAAATGAGCTAGCCTGTCTCAAGCTGCTGAAGCTCTAACTAAAGTACAGTAGACTGTGCAGAACTTTGAGCGGCCAAGAATATGGGCAATACCTCTGCTCGATGGAACATCTCTGGAGCCATTTGGCATTAACTGTGCCATTAATTTTGTAACAGAGCAGACGAGAGGGTTCAAGGAGTATTTACACAAAGCTAAACAAATCAGATTAACCCTAAGAAAAGACATCTATACATAAAGACTGGGACACTTCCATAGGGCTTTTCATGGGAGAGTATGTTAGAGAGAGGCGTGACAGTGGATTCGCCTTCAAATTGCCAAAAATTATGTTTCCCTCTTAATAGCCCTTATCATTGTTGCGCTCTTCCCCCGCCCCTGTTTGTGGTATTGATTCCTGTGAAGAAGGTTGGTCTGGTGCTTAAGGCTCTGGTTTAGGACTTCTGCGTTCAATTCCTGGCTCTGCCACAGACATCGTTTGACATCGTATAATGTTCTACCTCCTGTGAGTGTCTGCCTGAGGCTAATTCTTTGCTTGTGAAATGCCACTGAAGTGATACTCATCAGGAGGGGGAAGCAGTGCTTCCATTTCACCGACATTCCCTAATATGTGCCTTAGAATCCAGAGGAAGATTTTTGGCCATCCTCAATACAGTGAGAGCTGTGTGAAGATGCATGGTGCTGTGTATGTGGTGGGGCCTGAGAATGCTGCATTAGAAGTGAGCTTTGACAGGCAAGAGTGCTTCTTGGCAGGGTTGGGAGAACTACCGGGAGTGAGCCAATGCTCAGTGATGCCAATGGAAAGGCTCCTAATGGTGGTTGAGTTAGGACCTAAAAAGGGGAAATTGGTAGCGTTTCACAAAAGCTTAGGGTGAGGAGAGAGGTTAAAAGTTTCCAGTCTTCCATATCCAGAGCCCCGAAGACCTGTGCTCTCTCCAAATATGGGAAGCCTGTGAAAAGCTCTGCTGTGAAAGGGTTAATTCAATGGGAAGACAGAGAAAGGCTAATGAATTAGACCAGGAAAAGGACCTCATGCTTGGACTGAGGGTGGCCATCTTAAAATATATATTACCAGCCAGAAGTGATCAATGATACCAAAACTGTCTACATTTCTGAGTTTATAAATGTCTCTGGTAAATAAAAGGTTAATAACTGTGTTTATGGTTAGAAAAGACCCCTGCCCTCAGATACACACACTTCACTGTACCCAGCTAATCCTTGGAGCAAGGAGGTTTAAGGTAATTTGTGGTGCAGCTGTCCTTTTCTGGAACACAAGCAAATTCTCCTGCATATGGTCAGCTGCAAGAACAAATGTCTCTAGCAAATGAAAAAACAAGATGTTCAACCGCAGCCTTCTGCTCATGCAAGAAGGGCACGTGAGCAGGGTGTTTGTATGGTCTGAATCAAACTACACAGCACGAAAGGGTTTAATGCACGGCTTATGGCCAAGTGGAAGCAACGTGTCAGTGGTAAGGAAAGAATGTTGGTGATAGAAACCCAACTGATTGACATACAGTGGCTATAAAGTCATAGTAAATCTATTGTTTCGCCAGAAGGAAGGAGGATTAGAAAATGTATAATCATTACAATCCCTGAACGATAAAGCATCAGATGATGGTTGCTCTCCCCTTGCTGATCTGGGTCTTAATGGGCCTAATTCTGCAGTCTATACTTGGGCAAAGATCCCACTGGCTTCATCTGACTGAAACTGAAGTCAATGGAAATTGTACCTGAGAAATACTGAGCCAACGTGTCTATTACATCCCTGGGCAGCACCATTGCTGCAGTACAATGTACAACCTAAAAAAGGATGATGGAGAGGAAAACTATGGTACATCTCAGACTTTTAAAATCCCAGGCTTCTGTCTCCATGTTGTGTGTTCCTTTACCAAATTTTTAGAGTTATTGTCTAAGGGTCTAATTCTGCTGCCATTAAAATTAATGGCAGAAGTCCCATGTACTTTGTTAGGAGCAGGATTCAGCCTTCTGAGAACCATTATTTTTTATGCCCTGAAAATAAAAAATGAGACTAGTAAAGTAGGGATTTCATCAGAAATCAGAGGCCAGATTCAATCCTGATCTAACTGCATTGCAGTGGACTTGCTCTCTCTCTCTCACACCATGCCTGAATTTGTCCCCAAATATAGAATTGTGTTGCAAGAAAAATGTTTCATGGAACTGTGATGTCCTCTGAGGTTGTGTTTACATTGCAATTATACACCCACCGCTGGCCCGTGCCAGCTGACTTGTGCTCTCAGGGCTTGGGCTGTGGGGCTATTTAATTGCAGTGTAGACCTCCGGGCTCAGACTGGAGCCTGGGCTCTAGGATCCTGCAAAGTGGGAGGGTCTCAGAGCTTGGGCTGCAGCCTGAGCCCAGAAGTCTACACCGCAACTAAACACAGCTTTAGCCCCGCAAGCCTACGTCAGCTGGTACAGGCCAGCAGTGGGTGTCTAATTACAGTGTAGACATACCCTGAGTTACATACCAGTATGCATATTCTGACAATCAGCTAACTCGGGCAGTTGGATATTTTAACACCTCTTCTTAGCAAAGGCACTTAGCTGCTTTTATATTTATTTATATATTGTCACAAATGTAGAGTCCTAGAGCCCATTCCACTTGTCCTACAGGATGATTTCCAATGAAGAACACTGAGGTCCTGTAAATCAAAACAAAAAAAAACTCTTCTCATGCTAGGCAGGAGGAATTTTAATGTCCCAGGTCTGGACCCAGTAATAGCTCCCTCTTCATGTTATCATGCTTTTGTTTGGGCTGAATAGCCAATACTCCACCTTGCATTTTTTCTATGGTCTAGATATTTATGGTACTTATTCAGACTCCATTACTGTAGTATCTGAGCACCTGATAATTTTTAATGTTTTTATCCTCACAACGCCCTGTTAGAATATAGATATTTAGGCCTGCCTGTAAAGGCTTATGATTGTTTAAATATATTCTTATCACTTAGCTAGTTATAGGGGTATAGAAAAAAAGAATCAAAATCACAGGCCGCCTGTCTATAGGCCTTCTGAGACCTTGTACTTTGGCTAAGCAAAAATAAGCAGCAGAGGCAATCATAGACTGGGAAGAGTGCAGTCACATCCACACATTCCAAACAAATTACATTAAAATAAGGCAATTCCAGGCTGCTAAGAAGGCAACGCAGTCTAACACCTCCAGATAAAGGAAAGATCCTAGAATGTTTAAAGAAAGCTTTGTTTGATAGCATTTTGTCTGGTTTTTAAACACTTGTCAACAGTTGTGGTTGTAGAATCTATACTTTATATTGGTTGGTCATTATGGTACCTATTTTTCTGATTGATTCTTCGATTGTCTGTTGCATAACTAATTGTAATCAGTTAAGGTTGTGGGATATGATTAGTTAGAGAATTATGTTACAATATGTTATGACTGTAATATTTTTAGGAAAATGATTGGTTAAGATACATTTTAAAAACTGAAGTAAAACAGGAAGTAAGGTGGGAAGAAGGAAAATTACTGGTGTGAAGAACTGGGATTCTTGCTTGATTACCCCAATAAACCCACAGTATTGCCTGCTGCTGACTCTGGACTTCTGCCTCTGTCAGCAAACCAAGAACTGGGGGGCGGGGCCCAAACACACCCCAGTGAAATAGGGCATTGTACAAATGGGGAACTGAGGCACAGAGAGGCTAAGTGACTTGCCACAGGGAGTCTGTGGTAGGACAGGAAATTGAACCTAGGTCTCCTAATTTCCAGGCTAGCCGCCTAGTCCCTAGATCATCTTTACTGTTGTGTCACCCATACTACTCACATGACAAATCTAATATAAAAAGAGACTTTACTAGATATTCTATCTCAGGAGTATAAAATGCAGGGAAAAATCTCATTAATATTTTTTATTTTTTACTTGTCAATAAAGAATTCTACTATTGTACATTCATTCTTAGTCCTGGTGGCTTTTGGGTTCAGATTCATGACCTGGAACTTGACTATCTCCCCTGGCTTGAGGGCTAACCATGAACTAAAACTACATGGTGCGGGAGGTGGTTTCAGGTATTGAGACCACCATACTCATAGCTAATTTCTCCAAGCTTTCCTTACAGCTCTCCATTCTCTTCTGACTCTGCCCAGACCATACAAATGTCCTGCAGCCCATCCCACCTGCCCACACAGACTCAGCACCTTTCAATCCCATTCTCCCTGGTAGTCTTCACCCCTCCATCTGCTCCCGGGCCACGTCACTGTCATAGCAACTTCAGGGAAAAAGGGTGCTAGATAAGGGACAACTGCTTCCTATGTCTGCTGTGGAGTGCTACAGGTCTTCCTGCCACTACAAGAAATGGAATCTGCTCGGTGCTGCAGTGGTCTGTGTGGCAAAGAAGCTCTTTTATAGTCACACCATAGTTCAGTAAAGGTGTACCATGCCGCGTGCTGTGTGGGAGGGAGGCTGAATACATCTGAAGGGCTGGGTTACTGCGAGGCCTCAGTGTGGACAAGAGGGATTGGTGGAAGGCAGTCAATCTGAGAGAAATGGAAGTTATGTACTGCTTTGGGTGGCCAGGGGGTGCAGGATGCTATCCACTCTCAAAAAACAATAGAGAGACACAGCAGGCTACCTGTACTTCCATTCCCAGAAAAAAAATACCAGGTGGGGCTGCTGAAATGTTGCTTTCTGGGGTGTGGATCTGTACCAGTCTGTTTTTGAGACAGAGTTCTTGAAAGAGGGAAAGCTGCATGAATCGATAGGAAAATCTAGAGGTTTGGGTAGTTTTAATGATCACCTGAACTTGTGGATATTCATCCTAACTCTTTGTTTCCTTGATTCTTAGTGCTTGACATTTACAAATGAAGTCAGTGTATTGTTATCACTCAGCAACCTTAACTTGAGTTTGAAACAAAGCCTTTTGTTTTCCGGATTTGATGCATTCATTTTTTGTTGTCTTCTGCTGGTTTACTACTGTGAGTTTATGTAACAAAAATGTATATGAAATGTGTAGTAATATGGCCACAAGGACCAATAATGTTCATTTTGGGGACTCTTCCCTTTAAGAGAAGCCATTTAAAAAAAAAAAAGGGTCTGGAAGGACTTAAAATGAACTACAAAGGTTTATTACATATAAATGTAAATGTTTTTGGTGAGGTGCTTTGCCTTGTGCTATGCAGGAGGTCAGTCTATATGACCACAGATTAAATGACCACAATGGTCTCTTCTGGACTTAAAATCGATGAATCCATGTTATCACTGGATTTCATTTTATTTTTTCCTTTCAATCTTTATTTGGCAACATCTATGTTAAAAGAATTGAAGCTTAGAATTGCCCATGTGGTTAACACCATTTAAGCCTTTGGCATTGTCAAACATGCTCTCATTACCTGGAATTTCTGCCAATATTGACTGAGTAAAACAGCAGTCATTAGCAGCCATTTTCCTTGGGCTGCATCAGTTCCTGGGAAAACATCTCCCAAAAAGTGGCTGTCCACATTGAGTGAAATAGTACTGAATTTGTTTCCTTACCTAATTTCTTTCCTTAGACAATATAATGGGTCTAACCATAGACATTTCAGTACAAGTGATTCTGCAGCATATATTTACATGTATTGGTATATTTAAAAATAAATGTGTTAATTATAGAACTATAGGGAACTGCCAGGAGAGAACAATAAAAAATCTAATCCAGAATCTACTACAAATGGCCTATTTATGGCAAATGTGTATTAGCTGGGTTTAGTCTTGCTCGGGAGAAAGGAATTGGAAACACTATTCAAGACTGAATTTCTCTTTTTATTAGCAGGGCCAACAGGCCTCAATGTACTGAAACATTTTACCCAAAAGATTGATCTAAAACATACATTGTTTAGAGAATGGACACTTCTAAACACTTCTTTTAAATACACTAGGAAAGCTGGGTTTATCATCAAGACAATCTTGGATATATGAGAGCTACAATAACTGTCACACAACCACCTACAATACAACCCAAACTACACAGGCTAGCTACACTGGTGAAAAACAGAAAGTCTCAGCATTATTCAATAATTTTGGCAAGATTTCCTGGAAATATCTCTCCCATAGTATTTCTAACTTCAGACCTTTCCTATGCAACAGACTCTGAAGTTGTGAGGTCATAACATATCTGAGCAGGAGCTCAGGGAAACAATAATAGTAATTGGAGTGAGAATACATGTTAGAAAATAGCTCCTGGATGAAAGAAAGGAATCCACACATATACTAAAAATGTACATTTGCAATAGGAATAATCAGTGCTACGATTTCTCTAAGGCTGCCTATGAGTGAGAACATGATGATTCAACCCATGCCACCAAAATGGGTAGAATAACTTGGCAAGAGACCTTCTTTTGATTAATTCTGTGATAGTCTTCATCTTTTTTGTTTTAGCAGATGTATTTTTATCCCTAATTAGAATGAACACTGAATGTGTTAGCTTGTAATGAATATTTATGCTTCTGGTGACCTTTGCTTGGAGAGAGAAGCTTTCACTTGAACCCTGTCACTGCTGTCCCTTTACTTTAATTAGGCAGGACTGGAGTAGAGCTGTGTGGAGGATGTTTCATCTTGGTCAGAACTTTTCATTTTTTTCCAAAACAATATTGCCATGAAATTGACTCGAATTCTCAAAGGATTGCAATTTTGCCAAAATAGCATTTTTTTGACGGAGAGGGGTTCCATCAGAGTTTTTTTCTGACAAGCTCTAGTCTCAAATGGTATGAAGTCTTTCGGAGCCAGATCCTGCAAAAATTTAGATTTGTCAATAACTTAACTCAGGTGAATTCCATGTGTCTGACTGTCCACCTAAATATATAGCTCTCATCTCTGTAGTACTTGGGCATCTAGTGAGTGCCATTGACTTTAACTGACTACTAACCTGGGTAAAGTTACTCATGCTTAAAGTATTGAGACCTTAGTCTGCAAACTCATTCTTTCTGTCCCTATCATGAGAAGATATTGACAACACTTAAACTTTTATATGGATGGCATGTATCAGCCAGCAACAGTGAGCAGTATCATTGTTCTTTTCACTTGGAATTAGAGCTAGTCAGGAATCTTCCAACTAAACATTTTTTGTTGGAAAGGCTTCTCTGATTAGTGATGGAATTTCTTCTCAAACCAAGAGAGAGAACATGGGTCTCCTGCATCCTATGTGAGTGTCTAACCACTAGGCTCCGAGCTATTCTGCATGGGGATTGGGCAGCATTGAGGTGTCTCGCACACTCTTCATGAAAAATTTTGAAAGGTCTCATTTTTGTTCCAATGGGAAATGAAAACAAATGTCAAAATCTTGACATTTTCCATAAAATGGAATTCTTGTTTTCTGACCAGCCCTACTTGAAATGAAGTTCTTTCTGTAAGACTTGCACTTTACATGTTTAAATCATCAAACTCTTGTATTTCAGTAAATTGCAACAAGGGTTGTAAATAGGTAATGTCAATGTCTTACTAGTTGGTTATTTTTCAATTGTTCTTCATCTATCCTGGAATTCTGAGATGCATAGAACAGAGCCCTGGGAATTGAGCAGTTTAGTTTATATTCCTAAATTAATTGCAGAAAGCCAAATTCCTATCTGTTGCAAGGGTAACTCCTTTGACTTAATTTAGGTCATTCTGCATTTACACCAATGTAATTGATATCAGAATGTGCTCCTAAACTTCTGTGTGACATGGGCCAAGTCATTTAATTTCTTTATTGTTCAATTTACCCATCTGTAAATTGGCAACAACAATTGCATGTCTCATGGGGGGTGTCTGGAGGCTTAATTAATTAATGTTTATAGAGAAGTTTGAGATCCTTGGATGGAAGAGTTAAGTATTATAGTCATTCTAGTTATGTATAAGAATGCCCTGGAATAAAGAAATGGTAAAATATGCAGAGAACTGAAATAATTCACATTTATCACAAAAAACCTTGCAAACAGCTTGATTTATGCAACTTTTGAACCCCACCCTTTTCAGTCCTACAAAGGGTTAAAACAGCAGCAGCTGGCCTCAAGAACTCTGGCTTGCCTGGTCCTTATCTCACTGTTATCCTGAGCTATTAACTGGCCACAATTACAAAACATATCAGTTACTGCCATCTGTTTTTCACGAGGCGTTCATCGGATCGTGGCCAGCAAAGGGGATTAAGTGGAGAGAGGCAGAAATGACAAAATGATTCTATAGTATTCTGGTTGTACAGTCAGGGTCCCTCATACTGTTACTTGCATGTACAGTCTGCAGTCAGGAACAGCTGCAAAGAATTAAGCGTAAAGATAAACTGTGAAGACTGTTTCAAAGCTGCTATAAAGGAAATGCATTTCTGCATGCAGTTGTAATGTGGGGATTGTGCAGAGACAAGTGAAGGCATATAAAGCAAAAGTGTATAATTAGAGGTGTGTGTTTTAGGTGTTTTTCAGCTTTTCTTATATTTGGTATTTATCACTCTATGTGTGTCTATTTTGGCACACCACAAAAACCAAAAACAATAGATTATGAATGTATTAATTCAGAGGAAAATTCTATGAACGAGTTGAATAAAACTTTTCCTTAGCAACATTCTTTCTTTTACACGCTCCCATCATACAACTCATGATCCAGATTCTTTTTAAGTAGCAAGGGGAAAAATTAGAGACAGTTTGTGAAAGTGAAGGTGTGAATTTCAGCACAAATTATCTGTGCTTTGGAAAATACTGTGAGATTCTTAATAATTAATAATTGACTGGGTTTTAAAAAATATTCTCTTTCCCAAATGATAGATAATCTCATGATAATGGGAGAAAGGATGAGTTTTCATTGTGATTCCAGGGATTCAAGAATCATAATGGTTCAACAGCTGTACTTTTGACTCTGAATTTTATTAAAATCAGATTAATTAAATTATTCCAAACTATGCCATGCTGCCAAAAGAAAGCTCTTTGGGTTTTATTATCTTGGTAAATTAAATTAAGGCTAATACAGATTTTATTGTCGGGAACAATAAAACTTCAGATATTTTAGTTAACTAATGTTTAATATCCCTCTTTAATATTTAATTAATACATGACAGTCAATATCCTAAGGTTTAACATCAAAGGAAGAGCTAACCAAACTCTTTATAACACAGGAGATAAAGGAATAACTAGTGGTGCACTGTAGTAGCAATATTAACTCCTCCCCACTGTCCGCACTTGATACCCTTTGCTGTTTGAATTCTGTACTTCAGGATGGGCCATACTGATCCAATAGTATCAATCTGAATTGCTCCAACTTTCTAAATTGTTTCTGTGCATGTCTGTGTGCATTTTCCTTTGACATTTTGGCAAGTAAATTCTTAAAGAATTGGAAGGAGAACTAAACCAAAGATGATGCATTGCAAATATTCAGGTAAAAAGGGCACCATTAAAACTCAGCACTTCCTGCCATAGGTACTTTATGTTTCTTTCTATACTTTGATCACAGTATAACTCTAATTTCTTTTCTCTGCAGTAGCAAATGCTGAGATTTAATGGTACCCACTGTAGCTGGTTACTAAACCAATTCTCTTTTTCAGCTCTTTCATATTTACTTGGAAATTGTATCAGTAAAATATTCATTGGCTTCTGAAAAAACTGGAAAACTTCTACTTGTTGATTAGGTGACTAATTGCTATCCTGCCTAGTGGCTACCTATCAGCGTAGATTTGGGTAGGAGAACTTGTTTATAGCAACACTATGATTGCTATTGGTTTGTGCACAGCTTTAAAAAAGTCAACAGCTACTAGTGGCACATGTAGAACTAACAATCCCCTGCAATTCCATTCACTTTACAAAACCTCACATTATTTCATGGTAACTCTCCCAAGTTGCTGTGATAAATTCCCTGCTAACTGAGCACACCTGCTCTTCAGTTACTTCAATCAGCAGAAGAAATGCTAGCCATTCAAATGTTTAGGCCTACTATGGCTGCTTTGCACAGCCCAGGCAGCTTTGAAGTGAAATGCCAGTTTAAACAGAGAGTGGAGGATTTCCTGGGGGATCCCTAACTGCTGCTGAGCAACCTTCAAGGCCATATGTAGCCAGGTATAAGTTAGAGCAGCTTTGAGTTAGAGAATGGGCTTTGCTAACACCTACCCTCCCCATTGTTGTTCCTTACTCTTGGATGTATATATATACCCCCTATCGGATTTCTATTTCATGCATCTGACGAAGTGGGTTGCAGCTCACGAAAGCTTATGCCTGCAGAAATTTGTTAGTCTTTAAAGTGCCACAAGACTCTCGTTGCTTTTGCTCTGTACAGACTAACATGGCTACCCCTCTAGAACTTTATTTTTATTGTCAGCTTTCATGGATCCCTTAGACATAGTCTGCGGACCCAGGGGTCCGTGGACCACAGGTTGAAAACCACTGCTCTATAAATTGGTAACTACATAAAGGCCATGTTCTCTACCTGTTACCCTCTAGAACAACCATTGTTATCAATTGGAGCTCCACCGTGTATTGAGGGCATATATAGACTTAATGTTGTAGCCCTAGTGCAAAGATCAAAATTAGAAATGTAATTAGAACCTCTCGCCAGAATGAATTTGTTGCCCTGTCCTAGAGCAAGGCTAACTTTTGGGTTGTACTACCATATATTCAGGTGTATAAATGGAGCAAGAATTTAGTATGAGTATTCTACACTGACAGATATGAATAAAAAGGGAGATCAAATTTTGGCCTTGAATTCAACGGGAGCCACAGACATGCATCTGAGTGCAGATTATGGCCTATGAGCTATAATCTGGTGAAATCAGGGTTATTTTAATAAAGAGGAGGAGATTTTCAAAGGCAAGAGGCATCCGTGGAAGCTGGGTGCCTAACTAACCATTTGTGCCTTTGAAAATCTTCCCCATAAATGTTTTCAGAAATCCAGAACAGAGTAGTATTTTTAGGCTAGTCTATTTACACTTAAACTGGTTTTTTTTAAAACAAAAATTGTTCATTTTAACAGGTGGCAGATGTTAACTTATCATTATGACCTCTGTGAAAAGATTAAATTATGCTCTCAAGGGAAAGCAAACTAAAACAACATTGGTTTCCATTTACTTAGAAAGGTATAAAGGGTTATCTTCAACCTTACCTGAACTTTTTTTAAAGTAAAGACTTAAGCTGGAGTTTATACATCAAGATCTAAAGACAGTAATAACTTAATTCTATAACATGAGGTCAAATAAAAATAAAGCATTTGATTTCATAGCAGCAATTAAGTGGATAGTTTTTCTGTGGTTTTAAAAATGGCTACTAATCTGATAAGCCTTGGAACTTGCTATTAGAGAACCTACACGTCAGCTCCTTGTAATGTTGATGTCTATTGAAACTAGTTAAATTGTTTTATCTGCATTAAAGCCCACAACTGATACAACACTAGTGAGGGGAAAAAATATGAATTTTGTTAATTGAGGTTGTGAGCATGGTAACAATGACATTGTAGCAGCTCTGTGTTATATGAACATCCTCCTGGTCAGTTAACACTGCATATTATGTATATTATCTTTTTATAGAAAGGCCTAGAGAACCCAACGTGCTAGACACTGAACAAACACATAAAAAGAGTCAGTCTGTGCCCTGAAGAGTTTATAAGCCAAATAGACAGAAGGTAGGAGAAAGAAACTATTATTATCCACATTTTTCAAATGAGAAATTAAAACATAAGAAATTAAGTGATTTGGCTATGGGCACACAGGAAGTCTGTGGCAGAGACAGAAATTCAATTCAGTTTTCCTGATGCCTTAAACACATGTCGATCCATTTTCTCATTTTCAGTTGGTCTGTAAAAATGCACCCACATTTTGTGAGCGCTAGAACTTGTGAATACAAGACTCCAGATTTCGGTAACTGCACAAACAAGCAGGCATTTTCATGCACCTTTATCCAATTTGTGTGCAAAATGCCCACTTCACATTACTAAAGTGACTTAGGTTTATAATCAAGATGGCTGAGGTTTTTCTAGTGAAATGAAAGTTACTAGTGCTATAAATTTTTCAATAAAAAAGGAAGACAAACCCATGGTTACTCTTAAAAGCCATCATCTGACAAGTTTCCACACAGTGATACTTGAAATGCCATTCCCCTAACCCTTGTATTTAGAACATGAAATAATGTTGATAACTCTGTGGAATCTCTTGTAAATGCTGACTTTTATTTTTATTTACTTTTTTAATGGCAACTCCCATATATAGCAGTGAAGGGCCAAATTCTGCTATCTTGATTTAGACCTTAACTAGGCAAAATCCTATTGATTTTAGTGTGAGTTTTACCTCATTAAGGACTATATAATTTAGGCTGGGGCTTTTAAAAGTTACAGCAATCATTAAAGCCATTTGTGTGTCATATACATGTAAGGATTATTTTGGAAAAAGAAGCAGGTAGGGAAAGTTTACAATTCAATTCTCCTTTATGGAAAATCTTACCAAACTGAATAGAAAATAATGTTTCTATAGAATTTTTCAACTCTCCTATATAATTTGACAGAAAATGATATTGCTCTATATAATTCTATAGAAGGATTCGAAAGGTTAGAATTCACTATTAAATTCTATAGTTGTTTTGCATTATCCCTATATATAATTCAATAGGCATGAAACTTAGAACTTTTCCACGAGGGCAAATGAACTGGGTTTGGTCCTGCAGTACCTTGCACATTATGTAGTCATTTACATTACACCTAATATAAAGTAAGTGCAAAACAGTAGCAAATCAGAATTTTCCACTCGCTCATGGCAGTGGTCATATTTTGTACCCCTTGGCACTCATTTTGCTCAGGTATAAACGACACCCCAGTATACAAAGAATGGTAGAATTGGGACCACTAATTCCATAAAGTTTTAATATACATTATCAGCGCAATCATTTTGGTTCAAATATTGAAGAGATGTCTAGAGCAGGCAGGGCTTTGTCAGATTGTCACACATTCCTGTAGCAAGGGGCAACCATCTCAGCTGCAACACAGTTGGCTTTCCAAAGTGTGGAATCAGTGTAACTGGCAGATGGCATTCTGATAGATTCAGGGATCATATCAGGCCACCTGCAGAGCAGTACAATGAGGCTGGGTCATGACAAAGTAATTATGGTTTGGTGTTTTTTCCCTGCAAGCTGGACAGTATGGGTTTGGAGAAGACACAGTATGGGTCTGTGGAATTCTGATGTGTGATAAATAAAACATCTGGCTATTCCACTCTAGGAAGCCAGGCTGTGCTGTACGCATCTGGGGTATGAGGTAGAACTAATTAATACCCATGCCACTTCATGGGTGGCAATAGCTTATAGCCATGGATTTACTGGTAGCACAATAAGGTGGAAATGATTTGTGAATGACTAGAGAGTTCATGGCTATTAGAAGTTTCCCTAACAAGATGCCTTGTAACCTTGCGGTGTGTAAATAGGCTACAGCTTTTCCCCTCGAGTATGACAGTGAGCTAGTCTGAAGCAGGCCCTGGGGGCAAATGCAGGAGCTTGTGAATTGTTAAATGAGAATGCCTCCACTTATTATTGATGTATAATATTTCATCTCCCTATATTAACAGAGAGTGACATTTTTTTTTCTTTTGTGAAGTTGATCACCATAAGACACTATGAACCAAACCGTTAGCCCAGAACTCAGTCTGAGTAGCTGGTCTGGGTGGCATGGAACATATAGGAGTACAGATGTAGAGGTGGGTGAAGTTTTTCACACACATTTTTTGATGAAAAATGCTGATGATGTGACACCAAAACATTTTGTGGATTTGTGTCGATTTTGCCAAATTGGGAGGTGGGGGGAACTTAAAACACATTCTGAAACAATCAAAAATGTTTTGTTTTGACGTTTTCATAATGAAATGTTTTGATTTTTTTTTTGTTTGAAACATGTTTCAAAATGCTTCAAAAATGTTTTTGTTTTATTTGAATGAAAGCAATAATATTTTAAATGGTCAAATGAAAATGAAAGGTTTCAATTTTTTCAAAACATTTCATTTGACCCAAAATTATTTTTTTCCAACTTTTTGATTCACTAAACATTTAGAAAAATTTTCATTTTTGGTTCAACCCAAAACTTATTTTTTTCCCATTTTTTTCAGAATTGCTCATGAACAAAAGGATCCATTATTCACCCACCTCTATGAAGCACATGAGTTTTGATTACCCTAGTAATATGTTTGTCAATGATCCAGAACCTCTGAAATTCAATTTATATGTGATTATATGAGTCAATGGATTTGCTCTGAATTTATACTGCTTTAGCTGAAAACTTTATCTGGCCATTATGTCCTTCTATAATTTGACATATGAGACTTCCTGTCTTTTATTTTCATGCCTTTCCAGAAACCTGGTTTCAAAAATCTTTTAGGGTTTTTTTAAGCAATATTTTTGTTAATAAAACATCACATTGGCTTTTTTATTGATAATTTCATTTTTAAAGAACTCTTAAATCAGACATTAAGAGAGGCTCCACACTTTTTAATGAAGAAGAAAAATACATTATAGTATGCACTTGTTAGGCTAATTTTTGTATGATATGGTAATTTCACAGCAAACTTGTCTTTCAAAATGTTTCTCAAGTTTCCACAGACTGATACTTCAAACACTGAATGCAGCAAGATGTTCCAGTTGAATACAAAAACACGTAGGGTGCAGTTCCACTCAGATCACTTTTTAATGTGCTCCGCATAATTCATTTTCTCTTGCTTGAGAGAATAGAATAGTCATGTTTCATTCTTTTTTTTTAAATTGATACTAGCTAAAATGATTAATATATTTCATTAGAATGATACTGACTGCAGACCTGAGGGGTGCACTAGCCCTGTAAAACTATTGCCAGAGTTTTTTCAAAATCTAAAATCATGTTTATTTCATTTAATCTTTTGGTTAGCATACTGGACTGGGAAAAATTGACTGCAGTAAGAAATGGGAAAATGGTGATCAAAGTTTGAGTTTACCCTTTGATTCTATTGACAAATCAGAATTATTGTAAATGATACCAACTCTGAGCCAAATTCATCACTTTTGTAAGTGGGCCAGCCCTAATTGAAGACGCTATGTCCTTATGTTTATCCTTTGCCTCTTGCCTTTGCAGACACATGTATGTATCAATTTGATGAATGTAATAATGTATCACTCAAACGGTTTTTGATCAATCCTGTTTCATATCAGTTCTTTTAATATCATTGTATTGGGGGTCCAATACTGAGCAGCGTTTACAAAAAATCATTATTAACAGTTTGCCAAAGCAGACAAAAACATTCATTCTGTGGTGAATGTGGAATATTTCACAAGTTTTGTAGTAAAAATGTAGCTGCCTCCAAACATATTTATGGCACACACATGTAACTCTTTGTACACAACCTCATGCAATGATTTTGAGGACCAGCATGTTGCCAGTTTATATATGATAACCTATATGACACCTTTTAAATACATATTATGATGACAGTGTGTTGGGCATAATGAGTGTGTCAGGCCTGATATGAGTTACAATATGGTGGGCCCTTGGTCAGCCCACATTAAGGGGCTCACAATCACACCTTGTCTATCAAGAAGTATCCTCCTACAACTGTTGTTCTAACTGCTGCCAAGTAATTTATGCAAGGGCACATAGCAAGATGTAAGTCTGGTTTTTTTTTCCTTAACCTGTTTCTCCTTTCTACCATGTTTTACACAGCTTCTAATGAAGGTGTCTGGAGGTTTCCTATGGTTGATCTTGGTCATACTGTACTCCTTGCACAAACATGGTTCCGAATATCTTTCTAAGGTTGATATGGCACCAATTCAGGGTATGTTTTTGCGTGCAACTTTAGATTCTGTGTTTACACTCAACATTTCTTTGTTTTCAGGCTCCCTGTGCGCAACACATCTGCATAACACATCCCATGCCACTACCTCAACATATTAAGGGCATGACCTCATATCCAGAGCATAGCTGAGGTACTTTTCACTTCCACGTCACATTTTTTTCATGCTGGAGTTGCATACTAGTAAGAAAATACATAGTATAAACTAGAGATGGACTCAGCAATGCATTGGAACCAAACTTTTCCAAGCTACAGGGAAGGATCTGAACATCACTGTTTGACCCTGTGTCTATAATGGACTAAACTGGAACACCAAATACAAACACCTCTAGATTCATGTTTTTCAGATTCTCTTCCCATTTAGGTCTGAATTCTATGCCTTTTGACCTATCTTCAGTAATAACAGGGGTGACTGTTTGGGGTTATTCACCTGTTTGAATTCACTGTAGGCATTTCTTGGGTTCCAGGCAAAGCTAAGTTATCTTAAGTTTCAAGTATTCATTTGTGAAATGTGTAGATAACAAAGAATATTTAACATATATCACAATTCAAATAGTGTATTTCAGTATTTGGCATCTTTATTTCAATCTGATTCCACTAGCAGAAGACCAGTGGTTTCTGACAGATGATGGTCTACTAGTTATTATATCCATTATTCAGTGCTTGGATTTCAAATATTAGCTCTTTTGCATTGGTTAATTTCTTACTTATGCAAAGGAATCTACTACCAACCTGAAAAGTATAAGGATAAGAAATGGTGAGAAATGTGGAGCTTTGAAAAAAATGGCCTTATTATAGGGCAGTGCCTCCCAGAATTTGTGTCATGTGCCCATGGAGTGAGGAGTACACGAAAGATTATCCAGAGGGTGATGAATAGACCTCTCTCTTTATTTTCTCCAATGTCTCAGTTTTCATTTTAAAAGAAAATAAGTTTCAATTTGGTATGGATGTGAAAGAAACCTTCAAAACATGGCCCCTGTATAACCAATGCAGTGACATCTGCCTGAGTTTGCAGAGAGCCTGAAGCAATAGCTCTCTGGTGTGAACTGTCCCATTCTTTGCAGTGGATGCTAACTCAGTTGCGAATGTTGGTACTTTAAATAACAACATTGCTAACTATTTCACCATTCACCTAACCATGTAAAATAGAAGAGAAAACATCATTTTATGAAAATGTGCAAGGAATATGTTTTAAAATTCCAAAATATGAGCAGGCCTTTAACTATATACGGCAGGATGGAAAGGGGTTACTATAGCCTTCACTTGCTGATGGGAGTCTCAGCTTTCAATTGTTTGGGAAATGCTGCTCTAGGGTTAAGATCTGGAGTTGTAACCCACATGAAAACTTTAGAAACTCACATACCAATTAAGTTATTTGAAACTGGCAGTTTCAAAGCACCAACTTCGGGTTAAATCCTAGGAAGGAAAGTGCCTAAGTCAGTTAATTTTGAGACTTGGGAAGGTGGGACTACATGCCTGCTCCTACTGAAATTAGTGGGAGTTTTGTCATTGACCTCTATGTGAGCAGGATCAGGCCCTAGCATTGTAAATTCTTCAATAAAATTAGAGCTTATTTTGATTTTCATGCTCATAAACTGTACAGTTGTGCTAAGATAACATCAGGGCAGTAACATTTGACAAGTCAAGATAAATATTGACTCTGTTTTCTTGTCCCATTGACTGCATTCATGATTCATTATCCATGAAAAGAGAACTGCTGCTTTTAGTAGGAAATGAAGGATGAATACTTAAGACTTACAGTGCTACTGATACTTAGTCCCAGCTCTAGGCCATCGCTAACCGGAGAGTAACACTTATTTGAAAACTGCAAGCTATCAAAAACACACTTTTCTATTGCAAGATTATTCGACAACATGGAACCTAGAGTGCCCCATACTTAGATGCTTAAAAATATTTCCATACTCACATCATTGTATGGTCCTTGAAATAATATCTCCAACAGATTGTCTATACTCACCCTGCTCTGAAATACTGTACAATAGACAAAGTGAAGTGGAACCACATGATGGGTGGTGTGTCAGGTGAAAGTGTTAAATCTGTATCTGTAAAGCAGTGTTTCTCAATTGGTGTTCCGCGGAACCCCGGGGTTCTGCTGGAACACTGTTAGGGTTCCGCGAGAAAGTGACATCGTGCCGCCGAGAGCAGCTGTTCTCCGCGCCGCTGAAAAAGGGAAGATGTCCTGGATTTTTCAGCAGAGGGTATCGAGTATGAGTGTAATTTCCCCGCGGAGCCTAAAGGGTTCCGCGGGGAAATTTAATTGAGAAACTCTGACCTGGTTGTTTGTATATAATTTGCTTATTTCGACATATTTTTTGGCCCCATATGTAAAAATACTGTTAAGAGTTTGGGGGGTTCCGCAATTATTTATCGAGTTCGAAAGGGTTCCGTGGCCAAATTCAATTGAGAAACACTGCTGTAAAGTGTTTGTTCCCCCTGCAGGGTTTACAGTGAAACCTTGACATGGAAGAAGGTGGTTGCATTCTACTAATGGCAATTTCCGTTAGAGGAGAGATGCTTTTCCTTCGAGTACTGAGACAGGGAAACAGTTTCATTTGAAAATATCGAAGACTTAGCCATGTTTGTTGGGTTTTTTTGCTATCTTTTTGTAAGTAGCTATTTGGTGTTATACTTCAACCACAGGAGGATTGATTGGCACAATACAGGCCACAAACTGGTCTCCTTTCCACCCATGCAACCCTACTGTTATCAATGAGGTTGCATGCATTTATGGGAACATATTCTAGCATTCAACCAGGGTGAGGCCAATATGCTTCTATAGAAATTGCTCCCAGAATCTTATAGAAAGTAAGAGAGAATGTTCCTTCTTTAGAACTGTTAAATCATCCAGTAGCAGTTAATAAGGAATTATATCATTGCAACAGAATTTTGCATGGTAGGTTTATGAATTTATCAAAAGGCTATACCATTCTAGATGGCTTTTCCATAAAGATGGGTGTAATTACAGGCAGAATTTGCCCCTACAAAGGTAGACCTATCTATCCCTGCCATGGAGTGATAAATGCATTCATATCACAAAACTTATTGGAGCAAATACAAGCCAGGCAAAACTTGGTTTAGAGAAGCAAAATGAAAGCCCCAGATTTTGGGGTCTTGTAGTATGGTAAATACAATTCTGGTTAGAGAGAACCCTACTCATAGGTGTAGAGGGGCAAGGAGGAGAGACTTAATGATAAGTGAGTTTGTGTGTATTCAGTGCCACCCTGGCTGACCATGACTGACCTTTATCTTATGTTAGTGTTACATGTCATCTCAGAGGTTAGCATGGACAGTAGTATGCAATGTTATGCACATGATGCTCACCACTGCTCTGCATTTTCCTAATGGCTTCTGTGCTCCAGAGCAGAGGCATTGTTCCAGCCTCCAGAGCCTAAAATCCCCTACTTAAAATATTTTCCAGACAGAAACAAAGATCATATTGCTCTTCCCAGCAAAAGTATTGTTAAATTATTTACGCAAATGGGAAACCTTCATGATTCATTTTAATCTATGTAACTTCTCACTGCATTTAAATAGAACAGGCTAAAGCAAAAGCAACACATTAAAAAACATAAGAAAAGACATTTTTCTGTCTACCAGAGCATTGACCAGGAGTGGAGATTTCTTCTATTTGTCTCTTGGACAAATGATTTTTTTTAAAAAACAACCCTAGTTACATCCATGTAAAAAGACTATGAAACTGCCATTTGAAGTTATTCATATCTATGGGCCAGATTAGAAATTTTAAGGCAACAAAACACAGGTCTCAAAAGAGGGGCTTTGGAAAGAAAGAGAGGTGGTTAAAAACAGCCCTCCAGAAAGCAAAACCCTGCTTTGTTTCTCCCCTTTCTTTGCGTTTTTGGAAGTTTGAAAAAAGAGAGAGAATCGGTCACAGTATGTCTACATCACAATTTAAAACCACGGCTGGCCCATATCAGCTGACTCAGGCTTGTGGGGCTCAGGCTAAGGGGCTGTTTAATTGCAGTGTAGATGTTCGGGCTGTTTTATCACTTAAAATCACTACCTATCTGTGGTTTGAGTAAAATTTCTTTTCTTTCTGATGAGGTCACATAACTTTCAAAGTGGTTATTATTCAGTTTAGTGCCTCTTTTATTCTTCCACACATTCATTCATAAGTAACTTTGGGGCAGTGACTGTGGGGCAGTGTCTGTACGGTGCCTGGCACGGTGGTATCCTGATCCCTGAGGGTGCATTTAGGGGCTACCGTAATACCAATAATAATGATCACTTGAATTTACAGCATACTTTGTCCCTGACAAGCTGAAGGATCTTTCTTTTCCTTCCCCATTCCGGATGCTCTTTTCCATCATTTCACCCATTAAACATGAAGCTTTTCAAATCTCATTTAAAAGGCAGTGGTAGAAGTCCCAATGAATTACACACAGCACAGAGACACCAAAATAATCATTTCCTATTGGCAGCATTAATCACATTAGATATTTGACTGACATGTGAAAATGATGGAGGGGCTGGATGTTGGGTATTAAAGCAGCAGTCTGCTAATGTGACCCAATTTCCAGTATTCGCAAGAAAGAAAGGCTGAAGAAAAATTAGCCAAAATTTGTTAAAAACTGAATATATTGAGCATCTCCTCTCCTGCTGTAGTTCAGCATAGCTCCATGGAAGTAAATAATATTGACCCATAACTTTGTGCTGCTTAACTCTATTTTCACCGTTCCACTATCAAAATATCTTAACGTATATCTATTTTACTGATTATTATAAGAATTTATATGGTGCCTGTTATTGTAGTAACTAAGTGGATAATAGGGCTTAAGTTGAGACATCTGAGATCTTGATAAAAGAGACCAAATGCATATGCCTGGAACAGATGCATTAATGCCTGTATCTTGGAATAAATGTATTATGGACTGAAAGTATGATCAGATTATTTTTTCCATTAATCTTTCATGTGTAAACACGTAGTGCTATATTCCATTTTTGGTTTTAGAATGAGTGATTCATGATAGGTATAAAAGCTGACCTTTGTCTAAATCATTTAGCTCTTTAAAAGAAAGAAAAAACAATATATGAAGGAAAACCTAGTTAGATAAACACATTATCTATGCTTATCTGCCAAAGTAAAATCAGTGGAGTTGGACCGAGGTACAACCACAAAAGTTCTGGCCCAGTAACTATAATGTGGTTTTATGTATGATAAGGTTCTATTTTTTGAGATCTGTTCTTCCAGTGATCGACAATGGAGTTTTTAGGGAGTGGGTGGTAACACCTAGCCTGCATATACATTTCTTGTATGTTGATTGACTGAAAGAATTGACCCTCCCCACTTGCCAAGTTCTATAATTTATATATATGTTGAACAGTATTTAAGGATAACAAAATTAATACTGCCCCAGCATATTTCTTCATTTTTGCACCCAGCTTAGTCTCTGTAATTGTTTAGTATGAATAGCTGTAGTTTGAGAACAATTGCATACAAGGGAAAAATTCAATACAATGATTTTACATGATACTTTTATGAATAGCACCATGCAGTTTTAGGGACAGATTCCCAGCTGGTCTCACTTGTCACAGTGCCATTTACCTCGGTGGAGTTATGACAATTTACACATCTGAGGGCCTGCCCCTTAGTCTTCAAGTAATAAAATACATGGACTGTGCATTCAGTTTATAGAAGTAAGTTCAGTAACTCATGACCTGAATACAGCTCTGAAGTGAGCTACAATTTTACTCTAGCTACATGTCCAATAAGTACTATTATGTGTAATGGGGAGTATTTTTACCATGACATGCCAGGACATCTATCTATCTTAGATATTCCTATTTTGGAGTATAAAGATCACTTCCAATGTTAAACACTGCGAATGCGAAAATAACAATTCCCTGTGCACCTATCTGGATACATTCCCCCATACACTGAGTAAATATTATATGCTAAACTGGAAAGACTAGCACAAGTGGCTTAAGTTCAGGGCTAGATGTAAAAAGACTTGGTTTCTCTTCCTGGTTCTGACACTAAGGGGCTTGATCCTGCTTCCACTGAAGTCAACTGCAAAACATCTGTTGACTCTAATGATACAAGAGGCCCTGAATTTCAGGAGACAAGTACAGGCACAGATTTTGCACCCCTCTTTGAGTCTAGCCCTAATGCAATATTCTAGGGGGGATGGGCAAAGAGGAAGAGATGGAGTTGTGGTGCTGTCTTCCTTAGCACGGGGCTGAATTGGTACAGGAAGAAGTGCATGAAAAGATGCATCAGTGGCAGTGATCTCCATGTTCCCAGAGGCAAGGTCTATCTCAGACTCAGTGCTTTTACTCTGCGGGTGCTGTTCCTTTGCTCTGACCCTAACACAAGCTCTGCATTGAGGTAGAGGCTAATTCTCTGCATCAGTGCCAGTTAACAATTCTTACTCCCCCACCTCAAAGGGCTGTTCTGAGGGGTAATTGATTAGAAAAAAGTCCACCATTTTTTCGTGCACTTGGGCAGGAGGTGGGTTGATCAGGAGGGTCTTCTGATGGGCTATTCTTATCAAAGGGCTGACTGTTTTGCTCTTGGTAGTCTATCAAGTGTGATACTGATCTTTTAGTTTTTATATCAAGCACTGTTTGTTCCAGTTGTTCTCAAGAGCTTGGGATGGTGCTGGGAAAATAAAACAGAAAAAAACTAAAATAATAAATAATGGTCCAGATCCTCTGGACTTATTATCCTCCCTGAGCCTCTAGGGATTGGGGGAGGGGTGATGTAGAGCCAAGGGCAGGTGAATCCCCACACAGCTGTTTAAAAATGCTTTATGGTGCTTTGTGCCATTGGAATGATACAAAGTAGCTTCAGTAGGACTTAGGTTTGGCCCGATGCCTGTATGGTGCATTGAAGATTGAGTGCTAAGAATGATTATAAATGTTATTTCCCTTTTCTAAATATTTCATTTAAATTTTAAACGTTGGACCCAGATCTGTGTGTGTGTGTGTGTGTGTGTGTGTGAGAGAGAGAGAGAGAGAGCGAGCCAGAGAGGTGCATGTGCACATGCACACAGCTGTGGTGCTGGCACCTGTAATCTCTGTAAATATCAGAACACTGAGGTATCTTCTCCTGGTGCTCCTGTATCTTTGTATGAAACTTTCTGAAATAGTACCCACCACCACATGCAGTAGTAAATCAGGTAATTTCATGCCCACTGTGATGGTTCGGCAATTGATATGAAGTAACTCATGTCACCAGGGCCGACCTTAGACCAAATGGCACCCCCAAACAAAGAGCGTCTTTGGCGTGTCCCCCCCGATTTGAGTTTCGAGGAAAATGTAGTCTCAAAGTCTGGCAGATTCCAGGAGATTCTATAATGGTCCAGAACATTCTAGGTTAGTGAAAAATAATCCACATATGGAATACCTGAAACATTTTACTTCAAACATTCTATTTTCCCTTTTGTTGATAACACCAAAATCAGCAGCCTGAGCCCGGTGCCCCCCAAGCCCAGCACGGTGGTTGCCTGCCCCTCAATCCTGCCCTGCACATCACCACTATATCCTGAAGCAAAATATTATTTAAACAAATTTACTTGTTTATGCTTGTCTCTGTGGCTAACTTATTGATTTTTACACTAACGAGCCAGGTTCTCCACCTCACAATCCTTCCTGGTTTATAACTTTAAAGCCATTAGAAAAGTTCAGATTATGGACTTTTTTTTTTTTTTTTAGGGGGTTAGGCATTTCAGCTATGGCAGGACTAAATTTCATGCTCCTCTGGTGTCAGACACTATTACTTTAAATAGTTCCATGCCCCCTGTGGGGTTAGCTGGTTTCTCTTACACTTTAAGTGAGTGATAGCTTTCTGAAAGAAGAGGAATGCAGGATTCCTGGGGGTTGGAGGCTCTTTCTGAATCTAAGTATATAGATACATACCTAAGGTATATACTGCATACCTAAATTTTTCAAGAAAGATTTAGCTAGACTTAAATAGCAACCTACAGGTGAAAGGAATCGTCAGTTACAAAGATGAGTCATTCAACCTTTGATTGGTCCATGGTAGAGATATTTGTATGCTAGTTGAAAATTTTTTAACATTGCAAAGTTTGACATTCATAGCTGTCCATATCAACTATGTTAAGTGCCTTTCTTCAATATTTTCTTTAATAGATGCACAATGGGTCAACTTCTCTGTTAATATAAATGGGCACAACTCCTCTGAAATAAATCAATAATTTACACCAGCAGAATATGTTATGAAGAAGATCCTTAGCTGGAGTAAATTGTCATAGCTTCATTCATTTCAATGGAAGTGTAATTTTAGAAGAGCGTTTAGTGCTTAGGTATCTTCCTTTTACCTCTGTGCCTAAGTGGTAGGATGTATGACAGCGAAGGCAGGGCACAAACAACGAACTCCTTTATTCTGTATACAAGTTACATTCTAACAAAGCTCGATTGTTTTGGGAAACAGGTTTAATATGATCTCAGTAAAAAAGAATGAGCTTGAGATACTAGGCATCAGTTTCCATATGCCTGTGTGCTGAGGGAAAGAATACTCTGTAATTTAGTTAAACTGAATGGTAGCAGTGACCAAAGCACTGAGGTTAAAAAATAAAAATGAAAGACCAGAATTATGTAACATGGGCACAATCTTCTAATTCTTCCATATATTTTATATTCCGTGGAAACCATAAACCTACATTTAATGTAGACTAATGTATAGCAGGACTAATGTATAGCAGGAAAATCAGATACCAACTGTCAGCATATTGTACCTAGGCAACTTTTATTAGCCAGTTTGTGCTACAAAAATGTTCTGTGCCATGTCTAAGAAAGACGGAGTACATGGAAGGCAAACTAAATTGAACAACACTTGTAGGGTCTCATCCAGAAACCCTGAATCATGCAAGTTTTTCTTATGGGAGTAGTTCCCATGGGTAGAAATCAAAAGGATTATTCATGAGTAAGCACTATGTGTGTGAGTAAGGGTTACATGATTGAGCCCTTAGGTAGACTGTGCTATTTCATGACTGGGTTATCAAAGCAAAATTTTTTCTTTGCTAACCATGCTGGCATGGAGAAAGGTATGTCTTGAGGTACACTGTATTTCAGCAGGATGTGCTCTCTGCTCCTCCTTTCCTTTTAGTGCCTCATAAAGCAGAATTAAACTGTAATGAACTAGATTATAGTCTAATGTATTCATAAGAGGTTGTCTTTGAAAACAAACCAATCGTAGCAATCACATGTAAACCATTTCTGTCTGGCAGTATGCATTAATAGGGACTTGCTGGAATGTTCACATAGCAGTATTCCATTTTAACAGTGCACCACTTCCAAGCATTCCATGTTATTAGTTTATAGATGGCTTTAAACTGCAAAATTTGGATCTGTGTTTTGATCTCAAACAACCCAAATTATCACTAGTGTTATCTATGATTCATCTTTCCACACTGCAAGGCTTATTCCTCCTCCCCCAAAAAAACCCTTGTTTAAAACATTTTCAAATTGTCACTATTTCATCCACCACTCACAACTGGTTGAAACTATAGTAAAAAACAGAATGATCAGATATATAGATGAATACAATTTGTTGGGAGAAGTCGACATTGTTTTCGTATAGTAAAATCATACCTCACCAATCTATTAGAATTCTTTAAGTGGGTCAACAAGCACTGGATAAGGGTGACCCAGTGGATATAATTACTTGTATTTTCAGAAAGCCTTTGACAAAGTCCCTCACCAAAGCTTCTTAAGCAAAATAAGCAGTAATGGGATAAGAGGGTAGCTCCTTTCCTGGATTGGTAACTGGTTAAAAGATAAGAAACCAAGGGTAGGAATAAATGGTCAGTTTTCAGAATGGAGAAAGGTAAATAGACCCCTCAGGGGTCTGTACTGGGACCAGTACTGTTCAACATATTCATAAATGATCTGGAAAAAGGAGTAAAAAGTGAGGTGGCAAAATTTGCAGATGATACAAAACTACTCAAGATAGTTGAATGTTGAAAAGGCAACTGCAGCCACTAGGACTGTGAGTAACCTGCTCATTTAGATAACTTAAAAAATGGTTAAAAATGTCTGGCTGTTTGAGGAAAATGGACTTGTTTCATCGCTCAGCAGAGAACTGGCCCACCTTTACCAAAGAATGGAAAGGTGTATAAATTATCAGGAACACTGGTAGCTTTACTCAGGGGGGCTAAAACATACAACCTGTTGCATAGCTTAACAGCTCCTGTTAAACCGACATACAAAGCATTTGCTGAGATTGTAGAAATTTTACAAAATCACCTATCTCCAAAGCCACCGGTGATTGCAGTGTTTCTGCCTTTATAAATAGAAATTGTTTCATTGTCTTTTTTATTCTATGTGCCTGAATTAAGGAATTTAACAGATCCTTGCCAGTTTGGAGAGTTTTAGTGATGGATTAAGGGACCAGTTAAGTGTGTAGTATGCAAAACGAAGCAATTCAAAACTAGTCGTTGACTAGAAATTGCTGTATCAATGGAGACAGCTACTTGAGATAAAGCTGCAACAGCATCATGTGATCTGCACAGCAAATAAAAGGAGGGTTAAGCCAAAAGCACAGCATGGGCAACTTGTGCTTTTGTTGTGGGGAACAGTGTCACAATGCAAATGATTCTTGGTTCAAGGACAAACCCTGTAGAACTGGCAAGAAATTGGAGCATACACAACCACAGGATTGCAGATTCATCAGTGTGTAACTGACAACATGGAATCTACTGAGATTGCTCTAACTTTGCTATAACTGTTTAGTTTAATTTAGACTACAAATGTTTGGGAGGAGTAAGACCGAGGTCGGTAACCTATGGCACGTGTGCCAAACGTGGCACGCGAGATGATTTTGAGTGGCATGCATCAGGGACATGGAGAGGGATGGGGGGGGGGGGGGAAAGGGCAGGGCTGGAAGTGGGGAGCAGCACTGCTTGGGGCCAGGAGCAGCTTCTGGCCAGGGCCAGTGGCGTACCAAGGGGAGGGAGCCATGCCTCTGGGTGCCGTCCTCTGGGGGAGCACCAGCTGGGCCCTTGTAGGAGGAGCCACTCCCTGCTGACATCCCCAGTGGCCGCACCAACTCAGCCCCTCAGCCTCTTGTCCTCCAGGCCCCTCCTCTGCCCCTACACTGGGCGCATTGAGGGAGCTGTGTGGACCCCAGGCATGCAGGGGCAAGGCAGCCTTCCCCCTCCCCAGTGCCGGGTAGCCCGAGGTCATTTGCCACTCCCACTCCCCGCCAGAGGGGCTGGGTTGGCGCGGCCACCGAGGATGTCAACAGGGGGTGGCTCCTCAGAGTAGGCCCAGCCGGCGCCCCTCCCAGCCAGTGCCCGAGGGCATGGCCCCCTCAGTACGCCACTGCCACCGCACCTGCCACCCCCACAGCGGGAGGAGAAGGGAGTGAGCAGGAATCGGGCCCGCAGATCCCCCCTGCTGTCGCTGCCAATGAGCGGGTGGGGGTGCAAACACAAACAGTGGTCCCCATATGCCACCAGCCAGGGCGCTGGGCCCACAGTACGTGGGAGAGGGTGGGGGGAAGCCTTCGCATGGCCTTTCCCAAAGGTTGCTGAGCCTTGGTACTTAAAATGGGGCTTGATACAGAGTCTGCTCTTTCCATAATTTCACAGCAGGATTATTAAAGACTGCTTAAAGAGTGACACTGCATAGAACCTCAGTGCTTCTAAAAACATGCAGGGGAAATCCTCTCTGGGTGTTATTACAGAGAAGGTAACCTATAACTGTAAACAGCATATGCTAAATATCTAGCAAAAGGGTCATGCGTTATTTTGTAGAGAGTAGCTGACTGAGATTCAGCTGCACTGACAAAGCATAGAATGCCTGCAAGTTTAAATAGAAACTATGAACTCAAGTGCAAAAGTAAAATTAGCTGAACGTTTGGACAAGCCAGCTGATGTCTGTCAGGATGGTAGCAGATCCTTAAAATATATGAAAGCAAAAAATTATGCTCGAAGAGAGGGAGCAATTCCTAAATTTAGAAAACTTTCCCAATACCTTGTGCAATATAGTCAAAGATGGAGGCAGCATTTCAGTACTTACAGGATTCTGGAATTATATCCAAGTTTAGCTGGAGTGAACGGAGCGCCAGTGATGCCAAAGAATGGGGCTGTCAGTATTGCAAGTGAATCAATATCCTTTACCTAGAATAGATCATCTATTTCCCTCATTAGGTGGCCGGAATTTGTCCAAGATCAATGTAGCCCAAGCCTGTCTATAAATGAAGATTGAATATTGTGACAAGAAATACCTCACAATTAACACTCAAAAGAGCTTATTTCAAGGTAACAAACTAATGTTGGAAATAGCATCTGTACCTGCTGTTTGACAGAAAGCCATAGACCAGGTATTACAGGGTAACCCTAGCTCTGTGTTACTTGGATGACATACTGATCATAGGCACTAATGATGAAGAACACTTTGAGAATCTACAAGAGGTACTTGTGAGGCTGTCTGAGAATGATCTTAGAGAATGATCTAAGGAAAAGCGTGGTTTTTATTCAAAAATTCAATTTAGTTATAAATCTACGGTACAAAGCAATACTTTAAACAGACAATATTCTGTTTATTTTTAAATGTCTATTATATAAAAATAGAAAACCTTTTACAGAAAAGAGGTAGAAAGCAGAGCTGATCCCAGGGCAAAACTGCAAATCTGAATACTCCAAATGTTGCAGAAATTATCCAGTGCCCAAGCTAAAGCCAAACTGTGCATCTGGCCCTCTCGCTATAATTTACTAAACCAACATTCCAGATCTCAACACCCCACAACTAAAATAGTGTGGATGTGAATTCAAACTTTCAGTTTGTAGTAGAACTGCATAAAAAGGCCCAATTCTGTTCTCATGCTGGTTTACGTTAGTTTATATTATTTATCATTTCCATTATGGTAGCACTTGGGAACCCCAGTCAAGAATCAGGGCACCATTGTTCTAGGCACTGTACAAACTAGTAACAAAGAAGACTGTCCCTAGCCCTAGAGAACTAGCAATCTAGTTGTTTGGCAAGATGCACGTAGAAGACAAAATAGACAGGCAGGGTAGAGATGGATGGGAGGATGAAGTAGCAAAATTAACAGAGTTTAGCAGGAATAATTTTCAGCTCATTGCTTACTTAAACAATGCCAGATGGTAGCGGTTTGTAGAAATTAACTCCGGTGGAGTTATGAACAGAAAGGATGGTCTGTTGGTGAAGGAACTAGCCTAGGATCTGGATTCATGTCTGTATTCCACAACAGGTTTACTATGTGACCTTGAGCGAGTCACTTAGCCTCTCTGTAACTCAGTTTCCCATTTGTTAAATGGGGACAATAGCACATCCCTACCTCCCAGGAGTGTTGAGTGTAAATACTTTAAAGAGTGTGAGATGCTCGGATACTATGATAATGGGGCTCATATAAGCCCCTTGACAGATACACCTGATCTACCCTGGTGGAAACAAGAACAGAGTTAGGCTCAGGATGTTTAGTCAAGTTCAGGCAACATTAAAACGGGACCTACTGACACTAAACCAGTCTTTAAAATATAGTATCCTGTACGGTAAGAAGACATGTTTTGTTTGTACCTTTGGGTAATCTTTTCAAGCTATCTTTCTTGACAGATAATGTTGGGATTCCCTTTTCTTCATGTAGAAATCTGCCTAGCAAAATCAAAGAGTTTTGCTTTGCTTGATAGTAAGAATACACCGCATAACCAAGTGGGGCCATGCTTCCCAGCACACGGCTGACCTATTTGATGTAGAGTGTAGTTCCATAAATTCTGCAAGTAACGTTTGCTGTTGGAGTTGGTGACATTATCAGGTTTCCTAGTGCAGATTCTTTTCCGTGGAGCAAGCCTTCAGCTTTTCTTCCTGTGGACACTTAATGAGTCATTATTTACTTTTGTTACACAGTAACATGGAGCTTGGTTTCTGGAAAAAAAAAATGTGTCAGGGCTGCAGCTAGACAAGAATAGCCTATTTCCCGTAATGACAGTTTGTTTCAGCTCACCCAGTGCAAAACTTCTAGTGATTTCCAAATCAAATGCAAGTTTCATTCCTATTGCACACTTTGCCATATCAGGATAGCCTCCCGCAGGAATCTGCCTTTCATACCTAGGGACTACTTCATCACCCACTGAAGTGTAGGTTTCTGGGGTCAAAGGCTGAAGCCAATTAGCAGAACAAAGCAACACTACATAACAATTTAGGATGGAAAGTGAAGTATACTTCATTTCAGTTATAACTATAGAGAAATGTTAGGATGGTAAAATATAATGTCAACTGTGATTAAACCAGGATACTGGGGCTAATGCTCCTCATGGGTCCTTTAAGATAAGTGGTCAGGAGCTCAGTTGTATGTCTCATCCAAAAGATTATACATTCAGAAGCTTAGCATCCTCTGGGGACGTGGTTCAGTACTGACTTGATGGGAAATATGAACAATAAATAAACTTGCTTGGTGTATGTTTTACTGAATTCTTTTCCCAAGGAGGGAAAGTTTTAGTAATTTGAGCCAAATAGTAAAGTAAAGAAGTCTGCTTAAAACTGACCATTCAAAGGGTGACAGATTTTGTTTCAAATTCAGTTCCAGATGAATGAAAATTCTCTTCACATGTGTACGGACTTCAGAAGAAAAGAAATGTTGGTGGGGACATTCCTTAAGTTAGAAAACTTGGGACAGAATATTTTCAGTGCACAGCAAAATCTTAGAGTGAGGAAAGATGGATATTTGGGATTCTAGTCGAAGAATATATTGTATAAGATGAAAAAACATGCTCCCACTCATAGGCAAGAATGAATTAGAAATTTTAAATTGGGAAATTGGTCTTCTCTGGAGATGTGTGCCGAAGTCCTTTAGGAGAAGAAGCCAGACACAGGGCATTTTGTCTGGAATGGCTTGAACTGTCTGGATCAGTGGCTACTGAAAAGCCAATTTCCCCCCCTCAGATACACACATCGTGCATCCAGTTAAATCAGTGAGAGTTGCATGTACACACCAGCTTCATTAATTTCTACAGTGTGAATAAAGGGCTAGGTCCTCAACTGTCTTCAATGAAGCTACCCTGATTTACACCAGCTGAAGAGCTGGCCAATGGTGTCAGAGTTTGATGGGGGGAATGCATTTACAGAAAGGCTCTTCTGATTTTATTTTCAAGAATCCAAATTCAAAAGCTAGCACTTATTATGGCTTTTTTTTTTTTTAATCTTTTTTTTTAATCTATCTGCCACTCAAGTGTATATTTAGTGTGTGCACTATGGAGTGGCATCAGATTAAACGAGTAGAATTTATCCCTAAATCAGTTGTATGGATTTAACTACAAAGACGTTCACTGAACAGGGGCCTTTTGTTTCAGCTGGTGAGATGTAAGCTGAACACAGCCTCTTTTTCGGATGCTTTTTCTTTTAAATATCTCTTTTAACTTGACATAATGTCCCCTTTTCCCAGTACGAAATGCAAAGCTTTTGGAGCTCTCAGTAACACTGGTGCAGAATGATATTTAAACATTCTGCATCCCTGTAAGTAACTCCTACAGGTTCTTTGGATGCTGGGCCAGAAATATCGGGTCATCTATGGTGTTGTGTACCATCATTGTCATTAGAACCATACCAAACCTTTCTATTATAAAAGGGGATTCTGCCTTGGGAATGGAGTGCAGGGGGAAAATCTCCTTTCACAAGCAAAAATATTTTTTCTCCTAGCAAAATGGCCTTATCTGCAGAATCAGGACTGATGCTATTTACCAAATGATGGTGAATTGTCACTCTCTCACACCTATGTGATACACTCTATTGCAGAAATTTTGACTGCAATTTACAAAATGTCACCATGAAAACTTGACTCTTTGCCCAACTCTGATTATCGCTCAGGAAGTCCATGATGAGTCGGCTTAAGCTGTAATCACGGAAAGCATAGGAAAGTATGTGAGAATACCCACCTTTTATGGCGTGGCATTTGTTGGCAACATTGTCTGATATAACCAAGCCAAGATTAAAGGATTGGAAAGTAAGCCAGAAACCCAACTGCTGCTGTCATAGTTGTAGCTCGTCAGTATATTGATTACAGTGGAATCTTTTTTAAAAGCCTTTGAAACAGTGGCCTGAACATTTTTCTGGTAACCTGTAACTATGTAACTGGAATAAGATGGAGGCAATATTTCATATGAAATGTGTTAAATGTTCCATTGCTGATCCATTAGAACCACTCATGTTCTGATACATGCCCATGTAAATTTGAACCCTTCCTCCCCCCCCATTGTGTTCATGATTTTCCCAAACATGCTAAAGTGGAACAACCTTTTACAAAATGTACCTGCAAGTAAAGAAACCTGAATTTGATTCTTCTCTCACTTATCCTGGGATAAAGCAGGAAATGGAGATGTCCCAGGGTAGAATTGGTGTGAGGGAAGAATCAGGCATTAATTCCAATGCCTTCATAAGAATAGTAGAAGTACAGTGACATGTCTGAGTTTAATCCATTTTTAATATTTAGGGCCAAAATGTTCAAAAATAGGATCCTAAATTTAGGCTCCTAAAATTCTTGTATGGAAATCTGCCTAATGTTCAAAAGTGCTGAATTTTTGTAATTCATCGAAATGCAAAGTAATGATAAACTGTAGCTTTCTATAGCTCTTTCTACATCATAATGGTATATACCCATGTGGTTTATTAAAAAAGAAGTCCAGGGGAATTGCTCCATCCAGTGTTGAAAAGTAAGATTTGCACTGCAAAATAAAGTTACAGCTCCTCTGTGATCCCAGCCCAAGGTGTTTGAGATTAAATGCCCTCTTACATTTGGGGGGAAATTTTGGCCCCGTTGAAGTAAATGGCAAAACTCCCACTGGCTTTAGTAGAGCTAGTATTTTCCCAATGAGCTACCCATCATTATAAAAGACTTCCTTCATTGTACTCTATATTTAATCTTCATTTACACTTTTAAAACTCTATGCAAAAATTTCGTGAACATGAAACGGATGCTCCAGAAGATGTTTCTAATGATAAAGTAATCTCTTAAAATCAAAAGTAATTCAGAATCATTCTACACTTCCTTTGCTGCTGTTTTTCTTCCTCATTTGAATCTTTACATGTATACTATAGTGTCCTGATCCAGCACTTAAGCGCATTGACTTCAATAAGACTATTCAAAGTCATTTAAACACATGCGCTTAAATGTTTTGCTAAATTGGGGCCTATGTGCCATAGATTCAGACAATTGCTGGAGGAAATTTCCCGCACTTAAGGATGTGTGAGCCAATCCTGGACCCATTAAAAGTAGATAATTATCCCATGTCTCGGAATAAGAATATCAAGTTACACCGCTCATTTTTCTGCATCCTCACTACTGCATCATCACATGTAACACCCATTATCATTTAAACCCTCTAAAAAATCTGCGCTGTTTAATATGCACATTTCATCACTTTTGAATGCACATGGTTTTATATATGTGAATTCATACTGACCGGTCTAAAGTGTGAAAATGGAGAAAAGCAAAGTTCATGCATGAGGAGACATACTCATTTCAGAAGACAACAAGGGTGTAGTGGACTATAGTTGTAAATTTCATCCATATAGGTTAGAAAACAATTTTTCATTAGAGAAGGTGGATTAATTTGTTTCCATTTATAAAGTGTTTGATGAGTATTATATTCAGATTAGATTCTTTGGGGCCTTTGAGCCATCATCCAGCAATGTAAAAGTCTGCCCATACAGAGTCCCACTGCAGTAAATGAGATTGCACACGGTATAAATCAGTCCAGAATTTGGCTCTTAACTTTTCTGAACTTCAGACTGTAAGATCCTTGAGGAAGGAACTATCTGCTTCTGTCTTCTACAGATCACACTGATGAGATTTGTTCATAGAAATAATAATAATAATTAATATTAAACATTAGGAGTGATTAAAAATAAAAGCAACAAAGTAGCACATTTTTTTTTAAACTTTTCCTTTATTAAGTCAAAAAGTGTTGACCAGCAATAGTAGTAATAAAATCAGCATTGAAGCCTCTACCAGTTGCCTGCTCTTCAGGCCAATGAGCAATATGTGTACACATCTGAAGGCAGAGGGTTTTTCCTGTGTGTATATTTGGTGCATGCTTTTCACATTCTTTATTTCCAACATTTTAATTTTTCTGTCTATGTTGCTGAAGTACCATTTTTGAGGGGGTGAAAGGATGAGCAATATTCAATGTAAGAACTTTGTTCTGGATTTTTTTATGATAATGGTTTTGCACAGAGTATCATAGAGAGACCAAAGATTTCACTTATTTTAGTTATGTATTGCATTTCCATGCACCACAAAAAGGTCAGATGTTTGATCAGACTGGGTTTCTAATGGCACAGACTCCCTGTGTGACATCTGTGACTGAAATAGAGTGTCACAATGCAGTGCATCAGCTCTAGTGTGTGAAAGGTGAGCACTGTGAAATCTCACTCTTCTCCAGCAAATGCATCACTTTGCAAATGCCAAACCAAAGTCTCCCTTCTTAGCCAGTTTTAATGAGAGCAGCTAGTATTTAGGAGCTTTTGCGTACAAATGTCTCATTTAACCTGAGGATGCAAATATTTGTTTGCTTTTTTAGAAACCCTGAAATGTTCCATAACACTGGTGAAGAGGAAAAAAGTATACTTTCATTAGACTTAAAACTTGTTTAAACTCTCATTAACACTATTTTAACAACACTGGATTTCATTATCACCTTTTAAAATCCTGAGGAATCCAAGGGCTGATCAACGATTAACTTTATGGCAGTGAAACAAATTTTATTGGTAAAGTTAAAGTGGGAAAACCTCAAGTGTAGAAAAGCCCTAAGCTGCAGACTCCTTGGCTTCTCTGCCACAATGAAAAGCTGAAACAAAGATTTGAGAAAATCATTCTGCTCTCAGCCCCTATTTCCATCCCTTTTATTTAGTATATTTGTAACCCCGAATTTCAAAAGTCTGTAGCATCCTCAATTTGGTTCCAGATTTCAAAAGTACTCAGTTCCAAACAGTTGCCTAAATAGGAGCTGAATATTCCTGAATACTCTTGAAAAATCTAGCCTGTAAAGTCTCTCATTCATTCTGGTGAAGAAACTAGGAAATTCACAGGTAAAACTTCTCAGAATTAATCTGAGACAAGTTTATCAAAATACTGTGCTACCAGTAAACACATTTTTCTAAAACATCCCTATAGCATCATCTTCTTTTTGTTGTTGGAACTCTTAAAAACACACACTTTTTAAAAGAGCAAATATATTCTGAAATGTTATCTTTAAAAGTTGACTTGCCAACTCATGTTCCTCTGTAGATTCCATGCCTCTTCATTTCTTTTAATGTAGCAAACTTTTGAAATGCTTGTGGACACATGAGACTGAGTGACTGAACAGAGGCACTATAAAGTGCCCATTCAGTTCTGTTGTGACTTCCATTTTCACCACCGTGGTTAGGGACTATTGATGAGAATTCCGATGAGGTTGTCTTGGGAGTATTTTACCAATACAAGCAACTGAAAAAACGATAAACACAGCATCACGTACCTGCAGAGTGACAATGGGAATTGCATAGGCTTGAATAGCTCATGTTAAACCACCTGACATATAGGGAAGTAGGTGAAATGCTTCTCAACAACCAGGTTCATCTGGCAGATTCATGGGTATTAATCAAAATATTCTCTATCCTAGTAGTTCGGTCAGCTCGCTTTCATGCTCTGACTGAAGTCAGTAGGTGTTTTGCCATTGACTTCGATGGGCGCAGGAGCAGACCCTCCACTGGGGCTTTCTTTAGCTATGCATGTCAAGATTTGAGGTTCAGAACTTTGAAACTGAAGAAACTTTTTCCATTTTACCTGAATTTCCTTTCTTTTATGAAGAATCTCTTCTGCTTGGAAGTCTTGTAGAAACAACAACAAAAGCTCATGGCAGTGGAGGTGTGGGCTAGGTAGGAAGGGAAATAGGGTGAAATGAGAAAATGGGGGAGAAGAATGAATTCTCTATTTCCACTGGTTAAGCACAATGAGGCGAGGATCCAAAGCCCATTGAAGTTGCTCAAAAGATTCCTATTCACTTCAGTGAGCTTTGGATCAAGCCCTGAACCTTTAACACTTACAGGTAAACAAGATTTGATGGCTTGTAATTTGCAACAGAACAGTTTTTGTCTTTACTTGGATAACCCAGGTCCTTATTTCATGTGTCTTTTTTTTTGGTTTCATCAGTAGAACCAGGGCAGTATTGATATATTCTGCCTTTTCCTCCCCAATACTAAATTCTGTTGACTCAAAGTGGGAAATGCCAAATTTTCTTTTGAGCCTTTGTGACAGGTGCATAATATTTGAGCTGTAAATCTGCCACCAGCTAGTGGCTGGAGCTGAACGGTTCTCTGGACTTATACAATAAGTTCACAATCATCACTTCATCTTGGGGCTTAATTAAAAGGAGCTTAGGAAACTGTTTAGCAGCAAAAAAATTAAACAAATGAAATGGTCCTTAGCTCTAAGATCAGTTTCGACCATTTTATTTTAAAAAGTGAAATTATGGTAGCCCTTAAACTTTTCAATTGCCTTGGATAACATTACTTTAGTATTTGCTGTCTTTACAAGATATTTATTATAATTTGTACACAGAGATATAATCTTATCCAAGACAAAACTGCAAAGTTTTGAAGGGTGATCACTGTATATGCTCACTTAGGGTTTGATCCAAAGTCCATCAAATTCAATGGAAAATCTTCCATTAATTCAGTGGATTTTGGGACAGACCCTTATTCTATAACTTAAGGCCTCTGTCTCTCCATAGAAAGTACCACAGTGAACTTTTTGAGTTGTGCTATATTAGATGGCTGTACTACTGATACTAAAACGGATGACTTTGTCAGTCAGGTGCTATAATTATGAGTCTGAGGCTGGCTGAATATCAGTGAGCAAGCTGCTTAGAAAACTATATAGATGTTTGATTTAGCTTTTAGATTTTCAACTTGTAGAACATTGTTTATGATTGTTATAATAGAATAATTAATAACACTTTTCACTTCCATAGCTCCAATTCAGCAAAGACCTATTAGCATGTCCTATTGAAGTCAATGGAATTTAAGCATGTGTTTACGTACTATGCTGAACTGGAACCAGATTAAGCAATACAGAACCTCTTTGCCAGTTCTTAAATTATTACTCTGCAGCGGTTCAGTGAAGAAGGGTGGTGTTATGCTAAAATGACAGGCAATGTGAATTCTGCTCTTGACTCTACCATAGCTTTTCTATGTAACACTAGACAAGTCATTAGGGTCCAGATTCTGATACCCTTACTCACATTCAGTGGTATTTTACTTCATGTACAGTACCACTGCAGTCAATGGAATTTCTTGTGGAATAAGATGCTTCTAAAACAAAGTAAGGCTACCGTTCTGGAAAACACGTAAACAAGTTCTGTCATCTATTCTTATTCAGGAAGCACTTTCAGGCATGTGCTTAAATCTGATTGAAGGCAATGGGGCTCAAAGTTGAGCATGTGCTCAAATGAATTCTTGAATAGGGATGCTTTCCTGATTCAGGGCCCAAGAGTGTTAGAATATGGTCCTATATGTTGTTGTGATCAGCAGTAATTTCCACAGCATGGAGTTACAGCTAGTCAAATATTAGGCCTTTATTAAAGTTTACCCAAAATATTTTGCTTAAGGTCCCATTTTTCAAAACCTAGGTTGACCTAGCTACACAGCTCAGGGCTGCGAAAAATTTCACATCCTGTTTGACATAGTTAGGTTGATCTAACCCCCAGTGTACATACAGCTAGGTTGACTGAAGAGTTCTTCTATCCTACCATCTCTCGGGGGGTGGACGGGGAAGATTTAGCACAGGGATGGAAAAGCCCCTTCTGTCGCTATAGTAAGTGTCTACGCTACAGTAGCATAGCTGCAGCACTCACACCTGTGCTGCGGTAGTACTTGCAGCATAGATACCGTGTTGCAATGCCTAATGTTTAGGTGCCATACTGCTTGGTTGAATCTTCAGCCCCAAGTTAGATGTCCAAGTTCCCAATACAATGTGTGGGGAGAATTCGGCACCCTAGAAAGAATGGGATTTACAAAAGCTAGCCTGCTGAGCAGGGAGCTGCCTAAACTAGCCAATAGGAGAGGGGTATGACTTAAGCCCTGCCCCTCAAAAGGAGTTAGGTGCCTACCTCTGGGCCAGAAGGAGGCACTTCCCTCCACTCAGGATTCGCAGCCATGAACCTGCTTAGGGAGCTAAGCCAGATCAGCCTTTTTTCACAAAACAAAAATGTTAATGCTCTTGTGCTGCCCTCTGTAGCCCAGTGGTTGGCGCACTTATGCTAAGTATGGGAGACTCAGGTTCAAATCCCCATTCTGTCTGATTTGGAGACAGGACTTGAAGCTACTGGAGTACCCTAACTGCTATCTCTCTGGCCCAATGAGTATGTAAGCATTTCATGCAATAAATGGTAAGTCATAAATCAATGATAAATAATTAGAGCTGATTGGAAAACTTTAGATGGAACAATGTTCCACTGAACAATGCAGTTCTGTCAAAATTGAAATGGTTTGCAGGAACATGAAAGTTTTATTGAACTAGACAAAATAAAAATAGTAGAAACATAATTTTGCTTAGGTAAAAAAAGTTTAGTTTTGACCCTATCATTTTTATTTCATTTTGACATTTATATTGTATTAAAATATTAAAAATTGCATATTATGCATAAATATAATATGATATTAAAATGAATATTTATTATATTTTAGTATATAATGTATATTGTAGTTAATATTTTAATACACTATAAACATCCAAATGAAATTAATCAAAACGATAGTTGAAACAGCACATTTTTATCTTATTGAACTGACGTGTTTTCTTGATCCCGAATTATATTTTTCAAAATTTTTGTTTTGTGGGAAATTTTGGCTTTTTATTCTGATCTGAAACGATTTTCTGTTTGAAATGTCAGAATTTCCCACAGAATTGAGATTCCATCTTTTGACCAGCCCTACAAATAACTAATACATTCACTGAAATTAGAATTGGTTAGTGAATGATTAACATATGTAAAGAAGGACAAAGATTCTCCAGCACAGCCCCTTAGTATGTGCTTAGATCCATCCCTATTCAGTAAAGTGCTTAAGACTCATTGACTTGTATGAGACTTAAGTGCTTTCAAAATAGACATGAGATTTAACCTAATGCTTAAGTGTTTTCCTGAATTGCAGCCTCAATTTGCAACAGATATTCTTTGAAAAGTATTTGACCAGCTCTGCTAAAACATCAGGCCTGCCACAGTGGTATATGCTTGGCTTCTGATGGGTGAAAGGATGCTGTTCCCATGTACCCCTTGATACTATCTTATGTTCTGCTTTCATCACCCACAAATAATTGATTCCTGGGTTGAAAGCTCAGAAGTGGAGGGCAACACATTAACTTTGAAGAAAAGCTGCAGCATAGCCCAGCTGGAAGTGGAATAGGAAGGGGAAGAAAGTGGAATTAAGGGGTGGCCAACTGCTGGGGGACCTTGTCAGCAAACATTAAGGGTGGGGGCACAGGAGGAGGAGATAGAGTCTAAACAATTACATGATTTTCATCCCAAAACTCAAGAGGGAAAAAAAACCAACTCTACTGTGGAGAATAACAGGTGTACCTACAGACTCCCCTCTGCCCCCAAGCTAATTTAGGTGTCTAAGACCATGGAATGAATACAACACGATAAAGCCAAAACCTACAAAAAGTATCCATGCCAATATAGACTGTAAAATAAAAGCAAATGAAAACCAAAATAAAACAGCTTTTATTCACATGAAACAATAAACCTATTAACTCTGATAATCAATTAAAAATATTATACAATCAGGCAATCACAGATGTAGAAGCTTATCCTCCTTAAAGTCATTATAAATCATATCCTTTCCTAAATCTCTCGATTCCCTCTTATTGTTTACATTATAATCCCTGCCCGGGTATCATTTTCATTGCTAAACATACTGTTTGCCAACCAGTTTATTAAGGTTTGCCTTGCCAGTGCCAAAACAAATGGTCTCATTCAAAGATAAAAGGAAGCCTAATATTAAAATAATAATTTCACATCTCTGCTTGTAGAGCCTAATTATTGAAGAAATTGGCACATAGAATCTCTGAGGTGATATGGAATTTGTATGTCAATAGCGAGCCCCTTTGAAGTTGACCCACACTGTTCTTGACTGTGTCAGACATCTCAAGCCCTTCGGGTTATAATATCGGAAAGAACACTTTCAAGAAAGGTCTAATTTGTGAAACTGTCTTGCTTTCTCCTATTTGGCACATACCAACATTGAACCTATAAAATGGTGCCTATAGAATTTGTAAAATACAGACCGAGGTGATTCTGACTGGACAGGCACACACATGTGTTTTAAAGAAAGATGAGTTGGAGTTTGGAGTTCTTCAATTGTATTAGCTATACAAGGTTGATGTTGATTCCATAGAAGGAAGGCATTCAAAATGAAAATGATAGCAAAATCCTGTGTTGGTACAAGCCCTTTGGAATTCTTCAGCACTCCAGCTCTGCAGGCATTGGTAGGAGTTCAATAGCAAATATCAATACATAATGTGGCATTTCTCTAGCAGTAATAATATGGAGGCACAGAAATAAACTCGGAGCTGCAAATTTCCCCCACATTTCTAAACATGTTACCCTCTTTTGGAATATTCATGTGTCATGGAAAGGGCTTTAAGAGACACAGAAAAAGGGGCAGAGAAAGGTACTGTGTGAAAAGGGCAGACAGATAGGTGAACCACAAACATGAGAATAGCAGAAGAGTTTTCCTGTGGATGTACGCAGATCTAGGCAAGTAAAGAAAAAAAGAGGTTATTTGCTGTGAATGGTAAAAATGTCATGATGGCGCAAGGCTTAGAATAGTGACATTTATGAAACCGTGAATGAGCAGTTTAATCTTGTAAGGTTAAAGAATGTTCCTTCATCGTCTGTCATTGTTACAAAATAAAATACTGGTAACAGCAAAATAGGGTAGAGTAGCAACATTCTGAAACTAATAACAGGAAGCTTGAAGGCTGAAGAGAGTGTTACTCTGTCAGTTTGTGTGGTGAGGCTGCTAATGTTTCGGAGGAGTCTATCATCAGGGCTGGCCCTAGCCCAAATGGTATCTTCAGGTGAAGAGCATCTTCAGTGCCCCTCAACCCTCCATTTGTTAAACATTTGATTACCTTATTTTTATTGCATTTGTAGCCGATTCACAACTTTGATGCATGATTTGCATGCATGATTTATCCTTGTCGTATAAAACAATATATTTGCACGCTCGGATCTGTAAATTTGTATTTATTTATTTATTTATGACATATATAAACAAATTTAAAAAATTGTTTCCTCTAAGCTTATAGAAACTGAACTGTGCACCAGCATTGGGTGGACCAGTATTAAATAGTGTTACAGTAGGTGACAGCCTTAGAATGTTAACCCTAGTTCATTAGTTCAAAAAGTCACTTTCCCCTGAAGAGCAGGATAAGAGAGATCCAAAGAGTAGCCAATGGCATTTTCAAGTGATAAAATAACAAGTGACATCAGTATCTTGTCAATCAAGATAATCTTGTTAATCAAATATGTTTAAATGAGCCTGAGCTTCGAGAAGCTGCGCTCACCAGTCACAACTCCGACCACCCTTATATACCCACAAGGGCATGGCTGACAACATTCTAGGAGATTGGAGGAAAATGTATTTCTCAGAAAGTCTGGAAGCTTCCATGAGATTCTATGAAGGTCCAGAACATTCTAGGATGTTAGTGAAAAATGAATCCACATACGCAATACCTGAAACATTTTACTTCAAACATTCTATTTTCCCTTTTGTCTCTAACAACAAAAACAGCACTCTGAGCCCGGCACCCCACAAGCCCAGCATCCCAGGCAGTCGCCCGGGTCCCCTGCCCCTAAATCCAGCCCTGGCTGTCATGAACTAGAAACAGATCTACCAAGATCTGTTATAGCCGCAAGCCTACTAATATATCAAATGTGGATGAAACATATTTATTTTTCTGTGGTTTACCCATAAATTCACTTGTGGAAATAGCAAAGGTAGAAAATTTGTCATAGCATAGCTGTGCTACTGTTTGGTAGCATGAGTGTTGGGAAAGAAAAGCTGTTGTTAATTGAGAAGGCTTTAAACATTTAATAATGTTTTGATCTGAAATCAGCCAGTAACATGGAGACACCATAAAGTAAAGTCTGGGTGACATGAATTTTTAAATACTCCTTTTAAGTTAATAATAAAGTTGTAGAAGCATGTCTGAATGCCCTTTAGCTGTGTGGGTATAATCTTTCAAATGGGAAATTAAAAGGGCTTTCAGTAAACTGCATTGCCTGTCTATAACCCCTGGTTTCTGGGATAGTCATAATGTTTATCACCTTTTACCATCAGTATTAGATGACATCTCTGGTTATTCAAAGTGCAAACAAACCTGCTTGATGTTGTACTTAGGGGTGCTGCAATGCAATGGTGGCTGTCCAATTGACAAGTCAATTTATCCATGATAACAGTTAATATATAACTAGTCTGTTGTTTAGTTTCTCGGACAAACTTGTGATCCCTGAGACTGCACTGCCACATCTTGATGACTTGATTCATCACATTAGATGCAGCTTAGGCAACATGGGCCTGATCCAAAGCCCGCTGAAGTCAGTGGAAAGATTCTGATTGACTTCAGTGGGTTTTGGATCAAGCTCCATGAGGAGAAGCCTTGAGAAGACTGTGAATGAAAGGAACTTCTCAGAGCTGCATCCAAATTGAAAAATACAAACCTGAATGAAGAAGACAATGCTACCTCTGAGAGTTTACCTATTAAAGAAATCCTGATTAAAACCCACACAGCACGCATTGATGTGGTGGAAACATCTGGGTATATCTCTCAAAAACAGAATGTAAGTTTTCTCCACTAAGATTACTATTTTTAATTAAAATCCATTAAAAAAAAATTTTATGTTACTCGCCAAGTAGATCAGACACCATTCCGCTAGGTGCTTTGCAAACATTTAGAAAGTGCCAGTCCCCACCCCAATGATATTAGTCAGAAAGACAACACATAACAGGTGGATTAGAAAAAGAAATAGGCTGGGGTGGAGATGACAGGGGAGACTAGGGAACAAAAATAATAAAATGTAATCCTTAGCCAATTAGGGACAGTGATCATAACTCTCCACACGCCTGGCCATTATCAGGTTCCATTGTACTGTATACTTTATGAAAGAGGTGCCAAATTTGTACAGCACAAAGGCAACAACCTCACATAGGTATCAGGCAAGCTGCAAACCATCAGGGATTCACATACCAGATCCTGACGTGGTGTAATTGACTTCAATGGAGCTATGTCAATTTACACTAGCTGAGAATCTGGCCCATAATATGACTTTTTTTTTCAAAAGTGATGATAATTAGTTTCCACTATATTAGGATATAGGAAGGCTCATACTGTAAGGAGAGTAAGGGCCTGATTATGTTCTAAATCGCATTGGTTTTAAATTGGTGTAACCCCATTGACTTCAGTGTCATTCCTTCTGATTTACACCTATATATGTTTGATTAGAATCGCTCTTTAAGGGGGCAGCTACACAGCAAATAAAGTGTGATTGCATCCTGGGTAACCCCACTAGTTTTAATCTAGCTAGTGCGGGTAACAATAGTAGTAAACAACATCGACTTCAGCTGGGTTAGTAACCCAAGTACATACTCAGCATCCCTGTTGGGGTTATACTGTGGTGGCTAGTCCATACTGAAGCTTGTGCTGATGTGTCTTCACTGCTATTGTTATCCATGCTAGTTAGATTAAAGCTAGTGCAGGCATGCCTATCCACACTACAATTACTCCTTAATTTGCTGTCTAGACATACCCTGAGAGTTCAACAGTAGTGAATTAATTGGAATAAGCAAACAGCGTAGGCAGCTAAGAGAAGAAACAGTAGTGTTTACAAATAAACTGCATTTTCATGAGTAAAAGCACAATACATAAGAGATTTATGGTTTATTTGCCAATTTTGTTTTGGGTTATAAAATCTGTGGAAGAATGTGTAATATTTCAGACACCTATCACTGTGATATCTAAGTGCTAGTAAAAAAGAAATTAATTGTAATAGGAGTGCATTTTAAAAAGTGCACTCAGCAATGCATCAATCTCTACTTTACTTTGAAGTGATATTTAATTTCCTATATTGTACAATACTTTTTCTAGTTCACCCCATACAGGCTAAAATTATACTTATCTACCTCTGATACTTCAGTGTAGTTCTTTATCCTAAAATAATGCCCTTGTCTACCTGATTCTCAAAATGGTATCACCTGGTAGAAGTGACTTCACTGGCTACTGCCCTGTCACTAGCCTTCCCTTCTTAGGCAAGGCTGTTGAGAAGCTGGTGACCAATGAACTGAAAAAGTATCTGATCTTCACTAATATCCTCAACTCTTCATAGGAGGCGGGGCTAGGGATGGCACTGGTAGCTCTAGTGGATGATCCCTCATAGCTGTGGTTACAGATGATGTTCTACTAGAGATAACAATCCACAGTCACGGCTTGTTGGCATTTGTGAAAATGTAGAGGCCATTCCTGATCCAATTCCCATTACCTTCAGTGGGAGTTGGATCAGGCCCTGGAAGAGTAACCACTGAATTCTCTTTGAGTTCCAAAGTCCTTTAGCCTAATTATGGTAAACGGATTTGTGGAATCACTAAGAGATATTAGTACTGAGCTGGACTTTCCATTGTGCTCTTGTGATTCTTGCATCCAGCAGTAGCAAATTCATCAATTCAGACAGCACTCTATTTAGCCAAGGATTTGCTTCTGACATGTCCAGTTCACAGTCCTGATTACAGATGGCATTCTCATGTCTCTGAAGCTTTACCCAAAACAGTCTGGCTCTTCAGCAAGTCCATCACATATCTGAAGCGCCCTGTCTCTCTGCATTCTCACCAGAAGATGCTTGACACTCCTCCAACCATTTTATACAATATAAAAGGCAGGCAGTAAACCCCATGTAACATTTTTTATTGGATGGCAGGTGAAGATACCAGTTTCAATTTTTCTGACTGTTGAGTTGATTTTGTTCCAGAATTCCTCTGGTTCATCAATTGTTTCTTTCTCCGAAGTCCCCAGGCAAAGTTGTTGGGTTTTTTGTTTTTTGTTTTGTTTTGCTTTGCTTTTATAATTTGCTGCTACATCAAAGTGCACAAATGTTTCAATTCTAACTTCTATCTGACACTGGGTCCCTCTGTGGCACTGGGTAAGTCACCTCTGCCCAAGCTGTAATAGGGGGCTAATACTTACTGTTTCACAGGATTAATTAGTTTTTGGTCAACATTTTCAAAAATGGGCATCTAAAGTTAGGTGCTGAACCTCTTATTTAGGTACTTAAGTATGTGCTTAATTTTCTAAATAGCAGTACACATAGAAGTTCCCATTGTCTTTAATGAAAGATACCAGGTGATCAATTGAAAGTCTCTTTTTAAGTGCCTAAATATGGATAACTTAAGGCACCTATTTTTGTAAAACTTGCCCTTAATGTATGCTGAATGTTTTAAAGAGGTGAATGCTCTCTGTCTTTCTGAATTGTCAAAGCATTTTAACTAAGTATATAAGTAAATTATGAATTGCTTTCTAAATTACTTTGAAAATTAAAATCTTTATCATTCTCCTCACCATAGGAGCAACGAGTACTAGAAGAATGACCAAAAGTTGAGACTGCAGTGCAGTATCCATTTTAGGTTGACACACTGAAACTGTGTATTCCTTTAGCATGTGATTTATCTCGACTTTAGTAAGGCTCTTGATACCATCTCACATGAGCTCATAAACAAACAAGAGAAATATAGCCTAGATGAACCTACTATAAGGTGAATGCACAATCATTTGGAAAAGTGTACTCAGAGTAGTTAGTTCACTATCAAACTGGAAGGCGAGTGAGGTTCCTGACTCACTCAGGATCTGAATTTGGTCCAGTTTTGTTCAATGTCTTCATAAATGATTTGGATAATGGCATAGAGAATACATTTATAAAGTTTGTGGGTGATACTAAGCTGGGAGGGGTTGCAAGCACTTTGGAGGACAGAATTAGAATATAAAATAATCTTGACAAACTGGAGAAATGGTCTGAAATAAATAGGATTAAATTCACTAAGGACACTTAGAAAGGAATAATTGATTGTACAAATACAAAATGGGAAAAGACTACCAAGAAATGAGCACTACAGAAAAAGATCTGGGAGGTTATACTGGATCACAAACTAAATACGAGTCAGCAATGTAATACTGTTACAAAGGAAAAAAGCAAACATTATTCTGAGGTGTATTAGCAGAAGTGTTGTAAGCAAGACACGAGAAGTAGTTCTTCCACTCTGCTTAGCAATGATAAGGCCTCATCTGGAGTATTGTGTTCAATTCTGGGTGCCACACTTCAGGAAAGATATGAACAAACTGGAGAAAGCCCAAAGGAGAGCAACAAAATAAATAAATAAATAAATGTCTAGAAAATATGACCTGCAAGGAAAGATTGAAAAAACTGGGTTTGTTTAGTCTGGAGAAGAGAAGACAGGGTGGACATAAGTCTTCAAGTATGTCAAAGGTTGCTATAAAGGGAGGGTGATAAATAGTTCTCCTTAACTATAAGAGCAGGACAAAAAGTAGTGGGCTTAAATTGCAGCAAGGAAGATTTAGGTTAGACATTAGGAAAAGCTTCCTACCTGTAAGAGTAGTTAAGCACTGGAACAAATTGCCTAGAGAGTTTATGGAATCTCTATCATTCGAGGTTTTAAAAAATAGGTTAAACAAACACATGTAAGATAATAGATAATATTTAGTCCTGTCTCAGTGCAGGGGACTGGACTAGATGACTATTGAGGTCCCTTCCAGTCCTACATTTCTATGATTCTATGTCATTTCTTTTACCAACGTTAATTTTAAGTGCAGGGCTCCACTGTGCTAACTAAGGAGGATGACTTGGTTTGGCATATTTGTAATTCAGCATCTGACATACTTGTGACAAACAGGATTTAGCATAGTGATGGACTGTGCATTCTAAGCTTTGAAAATACATTCTGATCCTTTTGTGGCATGCATGCTCTGGACATAAATATATTTTGACATTTTTAATGTGATATGAAAGCATATGGAGACTCTCTTGTGAAATACAATGAACTTATGTGTTTTATATCACTCTACTTTGAGACAGCTGGAACAGACTTGGAAGAAGGGTTATAACTATAAACACCATTAGCCTTTTTCTTTCATCTGTGCTGCTCACTGCCATCCTTTTTCTTGTACTTTACATATATAAAGGAGGCTGGCAACTTGCTCTACAGACCAATAAAGGGCAAAATGAAAGCTACCAGCCAAACTAAGACCTTGGGGACCAGATTTTCATCAACACTAAGGCAACTTTACACTGCTCTGGGTTTGTAAAGGATGCCTTAATCTGAGCATAAATTATATTTACATTTGCTTTACACCACTCTGGCAATGTAAAAGAGCCTTAAAGTATAAATAAAAATAAGGCCCTAAATGTCTTTCTAAAAAGAGGTTCTTTGGTTCAGACACAAGTTGTTGGGAAAGATGCAGGAATCACTGGATGACATTTATGGCCTGTGGTACATAGGATGTCAGATTAGTTCCTAAAATCTAAGAAACTACAGTAGCTGAGCACAGGATAATTCATTTGAAGTGGTCAAAGATGTATCCCAAAGTTAGGGAAAAGTGGAGTGAAATGAGTTCACATGTAATGTTAATGCAAGAATCTTGGAGAACAAGCAGGGAGGGGGAACACATCCTAGAATACCCATTCAACTAGGTATGATAGACAGTTTCTAGACAACAGAAACCCAAAACTGGAGTAGCAGTGATGGTTCAGGCTAGACTGAGTTGCCTTGTCTGTACTGCGTAGGGAAATTTGCTTAGCACTAACTCAGCTTGCAACATTGCTTTTGTGTTGCCTTCTTTGCATGATCACCATATGTATATATAGAAGAGGATAAAACAAATGGGGGGAAACACTGGAAAAATATAGAATAACTGTAGTTGAAAACTGGAAGGATGGCTGGTTAATGGCTTGATTAAAATATTCTGGCACTTTCATCATTTATTAATAAATAATAATGTAATAAAGTGTCTGGGAATGTTAGGTGCTAAATGCATAAATAGGAAGACCTGGTCCCTGCCCCAAGGTGTTTGCAATTTAACGTCTGTATGATATGCTGAGTGGGAGGTTAGAAACATTAGGAAGGGATGGGGAGAAGGAGGATCAGGGTCAGCAGGGATATACCCAGCTTAGTGGCTTAGCTGATTGAGCACTTATTTTATAATATACAGAAGAGGAGTTATTGCCTCGTTTTTTGTTGGCCTCATAGATGAAGTCAGTCTTAAGGGGAAGGATACCAGTGAAGTAAGGAGTAATGATATAGTGGTCCAGAGATAGGAGAGCATTGCTTGCATAGGAAAAAGGCAAGAGAATGTGTCTGGAAGGTGGCCTCCAGGCAGCAGGGAATCACATAACAAACCAGATCTTCGGCTGGTGGGAAAGACTTTCGTGTCAGTGATTTCAATGGAGCTGCCCCTGTTTACAGCGGCTGAGGATCTGGCCGTAGGTCTCAAATGCAGGCAGAGTTATCCAGAGCCTTTGAAGACAAAAGGTGAGAATTCTGTACTGAGCCTTTTAAAGATACAGCACAGAACTCATAGCCCAGGCAGGGCTGGGGAGGGTGGGCAGCTAAGCTACCTCTGTGCCTTTCTGATCCTAGGCTGTTTCAGGAGCTGCAGAGACCCCTTGGTGTAACTTAGACCTACCTAAGCCCTGGTGGCCTGCCTAAGCTCTGGCAGCCTTCCAGGGCTGTCCTATGGGCTACTGCATTGCCCAGAATCTCCACAGTACTATATGCTGCAGCCTCAGCCCGAACATACCCCCTGTGGCAGGGTGCACAAAGGGGCCCTTAGAACACAGCTTTATGGCTCTCTTCCACAGCACCTCCACTGGAGGGGGAGGAAGAGAGTGAGGATTTTTCTTAACTCAGCTGGAACTTGGGCTTTCAGGGCCCTTTTACCTGCTCAACAGGGGCTGGATCTGGGCTCCCAGTGTCACCCTAGAAGTTTAACCTTGATGCAGTGGACAAGGGGCAGCCAGTTTGGGCAGATCGAGATGGTTAGGTTAGGAAGATCAAATTAGCTGCCACATCATGCACGGACCGCAGAGTGAGTTTGGGGAGGCCAAAGAGGAGGAGGCTGTAGCAGTCGGTACTGACAGTGATCAAGGACCTTCCTCCCCTTCAATTCTTAACTTATTTTTAAAATGCACTTGTAGCATAGGCCTGGAAGAGCAATATCCGAGTCAGCTCCGGGCTCTGTCTGGATGCTGCTGAGAACGGTGAACAATTCCAGTCACTTTGCCTGTTTGACTGTGTGGTGCTGGTTTGCAAAGTGAGATGACATCCTTGGAGACAAAACAAAGACCTCTTACAAAATAATGTCATTGTTTTACAAGCTCTGCAGAGTGAATTGATGGGTGGAGGGTGGTTGGCACGTGCGTGCTGCATCCAGATCAAACCTCTTTAACAGCCACTTAGAAGCAGCCCTCCTCCCCTTCAACTGGTTTGCAAAAGAAAAGGAAGATGATGAAAAACCCCTCCCAGCCTCGCTCATTTAAGGGAACCAAAGAAAGACTTTTTCAGTAATTAGCGCTGTCCCTTGCTTTGCAAGCTGCTTGCAACAAGCATGTCAACATCTCCGCCATGCTCAGATTTCAAAGACAGTCCTCTAAACCAGCTGCATCTGAAGAAATCAAGCAAATTTTTTTTTTAAAGATATAATGCCAAGCCTTTTGAAATGAAAGCTGGGGCAGGCCTAGTGGAGATTAATGTAGGAAAAAATGCTGCTTGCTTGATAAGCCACAGATGTCTCTGAGATTTGTTGAGGTTGTTGACAGCTCCTGATGGTTTGCAGCTTGAGATTTTTCCCGTCACCCAACTACACATCAGTACAGGTTACCAATACTATAGTTCCATGCTGCTGATGCTGTTTGGGATAGGGATCTTCCAGAGACTAGAAGATAATGGGTCAGTTCCTTAGCCCTGGTCAACATGCAGATTTTGTACTGCTATGCCTATTTCAGTTAGGGGTGTAATTTATTTACTGAAATAGCTATACCTGTTCAGCCCCCTAGTATTGACACAGTTATACCAGAATAAAGTGGGAGGCAGTGTTGCCTAGCAGACCGACCACTGGATTAGGATGCAGAAGACCTGGGTACTATTCCCAGCTCTGCCACTGGCCTTTTGGGTGACCTTGGGCAAGTCATTTCACCTCTCTGTGTCTCGGTTTCCTCATCTGTAATTTGCAGATAATACCTTCTTTTCTGAAGTACTTAGAGATCTACTGATGAAAAGTGCTATTTAAGAGCTAGGTGTTATTATTATAGCAGTATAGCTTATTCCCCTTCCTGTATGGAAATAAATTATACCCAAGTACTTTTATACCAGCATAATTGTATCTGCACTAGGGAGGTTGTAGCAACTTTAACAATACTGGTATAGTTAAACTGGTACAACTTTTGTATTTAGATGAGCCTGTAGTTGGTGTATATCAGGATAGCCCCACTGAAATCAATGGAGCTGTGCCAGTTTACACAACCTGAGGATATGGCCCAATCTTTTTACCTTTAGATTTAAAGCATATGCATCCTCTTATCAAACATCACATTGTATTGTCCATTCACAGGATGGCTAAGTATCAGGCTGAGACCTGTAAGGACAACAACATCCCTGAATAAATTTATTTTTCATTAGGAAAGAAAAAGATTAAATGGACACATGGATCACAAGACATAGGTAAGTGTTAAACTGTTCTGCTGAGTGTTTTCTAGCATCATTGTATTTTGTTGAGATCTACTGAAAGAAGCTGACTTAATCTTGCTACAGATACAAAAGGTGGGAGTAAAGATACAGGTCAGCTAGAAAAATTAGATTAAATAGGTTAGATGCATTAGATAAATTTATTAAACTAGAATCTAGTTACTAGGTCGACATCAACCAAGATCTGTTTCCTCAGTAACTGCATAACGCAGTCGGCAATATGATGCGCTTTCCAAGTGATAATGATGATTCCTTTACCTGAACTACACCTATACTTATGCCAGGTACATCTTTAGGCAATGAGGCCTTTTAAAATCTTTTCTTACAGGGATGCTATTGCTTTGTATGTATATGCTTCTCTTTATAGGCTTGAGTCAAAGGCCATTGGAATCAATGGTCATCTCTCTACTTACTTCACTGGACTTGGGATCAGGAGTCACATGTTTTATACACAACAGGTGAAATCCTGCCTCCACTGAAATCAATGGCAAAACTCCCACTGACCTCAGTAAAGCCAGGATTTCAACCTGCATTTTTACACAAATAATACAAACGTAGCAGTGGAGCATCTAAATGTGATGGTGAGGAGCATAGGCATATAATAATAAAAATAGAATACATTTGTTTTGAAAAATTTCAGGCTAAGCGCTGAAGGTTTGTTTTTTCAGGTAGAAAGTCCTTGTTATTGGTCTCCTCTAATGTTATCATTTTATACTTTAATTTTAACATTACAAAAACATTTTTACGGCGATGTCCATTGCTTAAAAATGAATGTGAGTACCAGATGCTGAAAACAGATGGGTACCAACATACATGATCTCCTCACAGTTATGCACATTCCTTTTTGTTTTCCAGTATGTCCCTTATTTCCACATTACCAACCATGCTTTATTATGTACAGATTTATATATGAAAATTGGCATTTTCATATTTTATTTTTTCATTTTTACATTCCTCCATACTTTGAGGTTCTTCGCATTATTTATTTTATTTTATTTATTTAACAGTTATATTGCAGGTTGGGCCCCCTTGTGCTAGCCAGTGTATAAACATACAATGTGACACTCCAGGCCCTGATGCGCTTACAATCTAAAAGACAAGACTTAAGAGGTGGATGAGACAAACAAGTGGCTGGGAAGATGTCGGGGAAAGGAGATAACATAAATATACTAAGATGTGCACAGTTCGTAACTAGTCAGTAGTAGTGATCACAGCTCTCCATTTACCCAGACATCATCAGATTGTACTTTATTGTATGCATTATGGAAGCATCTGGCTGGCAGCAGCTCACGTTTCCACATGATAGTTCTTGATCTCCGTTGCTCACTTCCTGTGGCTTTTCTGATCCAAGTTCTGTGGCAATGGAAGGCAAATGGGTGAAAATAAGGTATGGAAAATTTGTTTTAATTATGAAATAATTTTAAATGTGAACCCTTATCTTAGTTTGGAAATAGAAGTGGGAACAGGCCAGCAGAAGCTAAGATTCCATTTCTGCTCTTGTGTAAAGATAAAATGATCTCATAATTAACTAAGTACCTTTTTAAAATCCCCTTGAAATTTCTAGCTTTTTTCTAGTTGTTTTGGTCACCTCACATATAATATATATATATATGCAGTGTGGTTGTAGCCATGTTGGTCCCAGGATATTACAGACACAAGGTGGATGAGGTAATATGTTTTATTGGACCAATTTCTGCCGGTGAGAGAGACAAGCTTTCGAGCGTACATAGACCTGAAGAAGAGTTCTGTGTAAACTCAAAAGCTCATCTCTCCCATCAACAGAAGTTCATCTGATAAAAGATATTACCTAACCCACCTTGTCTCTCTAATATATGTAGTTTTAAAAGAAGAAAGAGCCTATCAGCCAAGAAACTAATGCTTTTAAATGTATTTGTATCAGCATGAAATTAAAAACATTGGGTGGGATTTTCAAAAATGCCTAAGTGACTTAGGCACACAAATCCCATTAAAAGTCAATGGGACTTGTGCAGGCTAGATCCACAAAGGGACTTAGGCACCTCAGTTCAACATTTATGTACCACTGACATTCTCAAAATCACCACTAACCTGGTAGGTGTCTAGAGTCCGGTGGGAGCCTACGTTGCTATCAGTAGGCATGCACAAGGCACCTAAATCCAAATCCCACTTCACAGCTCATGAGCAGCTTGGAGCCCTTGCTAATGCTAAGTTCTGGCGGCATTCTCAGACTAGACTTTCCCTGCTTATCTCACCTGTGAGTCCAGTCTCGTAAGTGTTCTCAGAGCATGCCTACAGGATTGGGACCCCACAAAACACAGCGTGGGGCAAGTGGGTAGGAAATTTCTCAGCTCAGATGGCATGCATGTCTGCAAAATACCCAATAGCCCAGTGGTTCAGGCATTCACTTGGGACACGGGAGACTAGGCTTCAAGTCCCTACTCCAAATTAGGCAGAGCAGGGTTCTCCCACATCCCCTGTGAGTTCCTTCACTGCTGAGGTATTGGCTATAATGGGATGGGATACTCTATCTGTCTCTGGTTTTTCATGAGAAAGGGTACGAGTTACCTGTGAAGCTGACTGGCTTAGGTGCCTAAATCCAGGAAATGGTTCATGGTTGAGAATCCCAAGCAGAAGGAAGCACCTATGCCTGACTTATCAGTCTGGGGCCTAAGGCCCAGATCTATGGGAATTAGGCACATAAGTATCTTTGTGAATCTGGGTCCTAAGCCTCTGCATTTCCCTCTTGGCTAGCTTAGGGGCTCCCCTCTTACCTTGCTGGCTTCTGAGGTTCCCTTTCTTAGGTGCCTTTGCTTTCCCCATGGATGTCTAACTTGGGGCTGAAGATTCTGCTAGGGAGCAGGGCACCAGAGCATTGCAATGCCTAAGTCCCTTCGTTTATCTATCCTCTGGTAATTTAGGCAATTTTAAAAGAAGTCCCACTCTTAACAATCAAAGCTTTAAGGCTGGAATTTCAGAGTCTTCTACGAGCATCCAACTCCTTCAGACAAAATTGAAAATATCAGCCTAAATACAGAATATCAGTAAGTGCCATTCTGGAAGCATTAAGAGCAACTTTGGATCACTTGCTCCTTTGACCTCTCCAGATCAGGTTACGGTCTCCAAGAGAAGTTCAGTCTGTTCTGTTCCTATAGCAACGTTGTCATATTTACATCTGACAAACAATAATATTAGCCCCAAAAGAGACTGTATCTACTTCCCCATGTGAAGAGAGAGGTTTAGGTGATAGAGTGCTGAGGCTCAACCATATAAGGAGCTGAGCACTCACACAAGATGCTAAGTGCCACCATCCTCCACTGACGTCAGTGGAAATTGAGGGTGCTTAATGTCTTGCCGAACTGAGCATTTAGGTCCCATTTATGAAAACCTTACTCACATTAATTAGGATCTGTGGCTACCTAGATCCTCCAGCTCATCCCACCACCACCATCCAAAGAGTTGAAGGAGATGCTCTTATGGATGCAGAGCCTACACCAGATTTAGGATGGAGTAATAGCCACTGGGCAATGCTGGTGACTTTCCACTGAGTGGCAGAAGGACTCCTCTCCACTCCCCCCACAAAGAACCCTGCATTCAGCCAAGTGACTCAGACTAGACACTCAAGAGAGAATTTTTCCCATAGGAACCCAGGATCAAAAAAGAAGAGGAAGGAAATTAGTCAAGGAGCCCGGAATATCAGGAAGAAAAAAAGGTAAGAGTGAAGTGGGTAGAAAGGTTTTAGAGGCATGTTGTTATTCATCTCTACCTGCCCCTCAAACTTAAAGGACTCTGTGCTGAGGTAGTGATCTTAGTTTTTTTGCCATCTTAATCAGTAGTAGTCTTTTTCTTACTTTAAATAGCTTGGGGCTAGAGGGATCCACAAACAAATAAGAACTTATGTGAATGACTTCTCTTGCTGCTCTATGGAACTTACAATCTGAGAAGCAAAATATTTTTTGATACTGGGAACTGTGCTAAAAGGGAACTGAGATAAGCTCATTGTTGGCTGATGGGATACATGGCTCTGGTTGGCTAAACACCCTGATATAATTGGCCAGTTATCTAAACCTGAGTTTCTGTTTACTTATGAAAAACACACTGATGCTCTTTTTACCTAATCCTATTTTACATCAGTGTAATGACACTGATTTCAACTGAAATACTCTTGAATTACAATAGTGGAAATGAAAATTGAATCAGATCCATTGGATTAAATATAATTTTGGAGTAAGAAACTTGCTTTTGTTCCCTGGATGTTTAAAACTGTAGCAAAGCTCTTTACAGGAAACTAAACTATTTGGAGAGTGCACTTTTTTCTATTTAACTTCTTTTATAGTGTCTAGTCACAAAGGATCCTGAATCACTTTATCTTAACAAACTTGTTAGATAAACAGACACGCTTGAATAATTCCACCTATCATTGAAATGTAGCTACCTCTGAGAGAAACTGCAACTGTTTAAAAGTAAATTGTAATGCTACACAAACATTTAAAAAGGGAAAAGAAGTAATTTATTGGCAGATAGAACTGAATGGGAAATTTAGACTAATGGAATATATTTAAACTAGTCCTAATGATTTTCTACCAGGCTGCAAATAATTCCAAGGTATTTGCCACTGCATCCTTTGAGTGAGCTATGCTACATGTAATCAACCTTGCTGAGTCCTCCCCTGAGACCTGATCCTGTGTCCACTGAAACCAATAACAAAAAGCTTCAAATGATTTCAGTGGTGTAGGAGCAGCTCTCTGAGTCATACGGAAGATTTTGGAAGGATCAGACTAGTTTGTGTCAGAAGTAGTGCCCTCAGAAATCAGAAACTTGGCTCTCAGGGAACATGCGCACTGGCACTAGAAGATTAAAGTTCCAGATAGTTATGTGGAAAGAGATTTGGCTATCAAAAGACTGGTTCCCATTGACACTAAATCCTCTTTGCACTTCTCTTGGCTGCCAAATGAGAATCAGACCCCATGTGAATTGAATCAGAAACACACCGCTTCCCAGTGTCATGGGAGCATATTTGGGATGGATGGAGAGGTATTTTATACCCCTTCAAATCCTAGTAGTTTTTACAAGGTGAAGTCTTCAATATCACAGTTTAAACAGAGTATTTTTAAAGAGGTAACCTTAAAAAAAAAGAGAGAGAGGTAGAGAGACCAGTCACAGTGCTGAAGAGGGAGGAGGAGAGAATCTTCAAGCCAAATGGGAGAAGGATACAATCATACAGTCCCATCACTTTTGTTTCCAATTTGAACCACTGTGTAGTGGGATGAGGCTACTGGGCAACAGGTAAGGGAGATTTATTCAACAACTAATCGGGGTGAGCTCTTTCCTGATGATTCTCTGTGGCCTTGTCTTCACTAGGCAAAAAAGGTGTGTTCTTACTTCGTGTTAGGCCTACACTTAAACTTAGGTTAACCAAGCTACATTGCTATGTGTGTAAAAAATTCATACCCCTGAGACACATAGTGAAGCTGACTTAAGCCCCAGGATAGACACTGCTCAGTCAATGGAAGAATTCTTCCATAGACCTAGCTACCACCTCTCAGAGGGGTGGATAACTACTGTGATGGAAAAACTCTTCTGTTGCTGGAGCAAGTGTCTATGTTGCAGCAGCACAGCTGCAGTGCCCTAGCTGTGCCTCTGTAGCATGGACCTAGCCTTAGCTAAGATGGTCACTGGCACAATGTAAAATCCTAGTGAAGAGAAGGGAGTTGTAGTTTTAACATGAGTTAGCAGATCGAGGCTCCCCTATAGGTTTTACCTAAACATTCATGAGTGAAAACTACAAATGACTGGTAATTTTTTTCTTAGAGAAGTCACATCCTGAAGCAATGCACTTGTAAATTTTTAGACCACATTTCACTCATGACCAAGGTGATGACCACTGAGAAAGGGAGAAGCTGTCGGTTTGAACGCCCTTGTTCTCAAACACACATGGATCATTACAGTTTTTCTGGAAAGATAAGCCCTGCAAGCCTTTCTCTTCTAGTCCCACAGCATTAGAAAATTAGCTGTGACTCTGTAAAGAGAAAACAGCTTTTATGTAATTTAAAGTTTAAAATGTATACAATTTAATAATGTCTTCCACAAACATGATTGATTTCTTGGGAAATGATTACCTCAATGGGATTACTTTCGAGTAAAGGTATGCAGCCTTTGTGGTATTGCAACCTAATGTTTCACATGCTCCTAGAGATAACGTATGCAGCAAGCTATATTATACTTCATATGCCAGCAGTGAACTTTCTCACAGGAATTCCATTCCTTGACCGGATTAAGATTCTTCCTATTTTGCCTTCTTGGAAGGGCTGAGGACATGTGCTCAAGGGAAGGTTTATTTTAGATAAGCAATGGATTTAATTAAATCTATTGTTAGTTAGGGCTAGTTCTAGTCATAAAGTGAAGTTTTTCTTCATTTTAAAAAGTGAAAGCAACACTCACATTTATTTTTGCTCTTGTGTCCATACATAGTCTTACTTCTTTCCTTATTTAAATTAAAATGTGCAGTTAGTACATCCTCTAACTATTACCAATGAAAAGTATGACAATAGCACAGTAAAATGTTACAAAGCAAACATTCCTTGGTTCCCTCTGACAAGAGCAACACAGTTTTTTTGTAAAACCATGTTCACCAGAAAATATCTTGTCAATTGACTGTGGGAATCAAGCTGTTGAACTCCACTGAGAGGGGTTTAGTTTTCCCAGACCTTGATCCAAAGCCAGTGAAGTCAATGATAGTCTTTCCATTGTATCAAATGGGCTTTGGATCAGGATCTAATTTGGTACATAAAGCATATGATTCACACATAACAGCATGGTCAAATATTTATCTCCAGCATGCTCTACTATTGCTCCATGAAATCCATTTCTTTTTAGAAATTCAGAAAAAGTGTTTTTCTAACATTTCTCCATCGTTGTATCTCCTGATGCAGTTTCACCACTTATCATTGAAATGTTAGCCATCATTCATTTATCTAGCCAAAGCATCTTTGTTCATCCTTGCACATTGTTTGTGACGATTGCCATGGCACCTGACTATCATGTGATTTTTTTCCTTCTCCTCTTCCCTTCTCCACCTCCCTTATCATGTAATTTAGTATCACATTGATGATAAGAGGCAACAGTATGCCTCTGAACTAATAAAGCTATTTCAAACCAATCAGGTTTGACTTCATCTGTCTTTATCCAGTGTTTGTTCCAAAGATTCAAATCTCCATCTCATTCTCTTCTCTGAAATATTGTCAGTTTGCCATGACGATAAAATCTATGGAGTGTCAGAATGCGCAGAATCCATTTCATCCTGATTGGTACAGTTTGCCCCCTGCATAGCCAGAAATATCATGGCATCCATTCGTGGCATAAGCCATTGGCCAAACAGTCACAGAATTTGGACAAATAATTTTGTATGTGCAATTTTTGCACATGCAAAACCACACATCGGCAATATACTTAGAGCTGGTCAAATTTTTGAACAAGTCAGTTTTCATTAAAAAAAAGGGCCCTTAAACATAAATTTCACACACACATACACACACACACAAAAACTGATTCAGATTTGTTTTGCTGTGAATTACTGACATTTTGGTAAGCATTTTGAAGTTTTTGATGAAAAGTAAATATCAGTCTATTTCAAACTTTGCAGAATGGAAACAACATAGACATTTTGCAATCTTCTTTCACAATTTTAAAGTTTTTTTCTAGCCTTAATATGCTTCTCTATACTCAGTATCTTGCACTTACAAATAACAAAACATTAAGCAAAGATATTCAAATACTAGCCTGCAAAGTTACAAGAATGCCATTTTTGAATTTTTTATTTTATTTTATATTTTCTGCTTGCTTGTCAGTACATATAGTCCAGCACAGTGGTGGTAAGGTATGTACACACTCATTCTACAACACTAACTATCAAAGGTACTTGTATGACTCCTACCTGAGCTCTACCTCATTGAGGTATCCTGAGGTGACGTGCTATTATCTGAAGCACATGGAGACTAAGCAACCTGACCAAGAGCACAGACTTGTGCAAAGCAGGGAATTGACCTTTGGTCTTCCAATTCAACCTAGGGTACTTAAGGAACTAGCTGAAGGAATCTCAGAACCATTAGCAATTCTCTTTGAGAACTCATAGAGGACAGGTGTGGTCCCAAAGGACCGGAGAAGGGCAAACATCATAACTATCTTTAAAAGGAGGAACAAAGATGACCTGGGCAATTATAGACTAAGCAGCCGAGCCTCGATACCTGGAAAGACACTGGAACAAATTATTTAAAAAATCAGTTTGTAAGCACTTGGAAAATAGTAGTAGGACTAGCCGGTATGGATTTGTCAAGAACAAATCATGTCAAACCAACCTACTTTCCTTCTTTGCCAGAGTTACTGGCCTAGTGGATAAGGGGGAAGCAATGGATTTTATATGCCAAGGACAGCCAAACTTACTGAGTCCCCGTTACCACCCTTCCCAGTGGGCAGAATCCTCTAGCCCCACCACTGTGCCACAGGGCAGAAGCTCTGCGCTCCCCACCCCAGTCTGGTAGGCAGAGAAGGGGGGAGGGGGTAAATAGGGAGCACTGCAAGTGCACATTAATTGTAAAAGAGCTACATGCGGCTCACGAGCCACAGTTTGGCCACCCCTACTATAAAGGCTAAATCATCCTGGAGTGTAGTAATAGGAGTGTTATATGTAGGACATGGGTGGTAATTGTCCTATTCTGCTCAGCACTGGTGAGGCCTCAGCTGAAGTACTGTGTCCAGTTATGAGCACCACACTTTAGGAAACATGTGGACGAATTGGCGGACATCCAGAGGGGAGTAACAAGAGTGATAAAAGGTTTAGAACGCCTGACCTGTGAGGAAAGGTTAAAAAAAACAACTGGGCATGTTTAGTCTTGAGAAAAGAAGACAGAGAGAGAACTTGAAAAGTCTTCAAATAGGTTAAGGGCTGTTATGAAGAGAACTGTTCTCCATGTCCATTGCAGGTAGGACAAAAAGTACTGGACTCAATCGGCACCAAGGGAGAGTTAGGTTAGATGTTAGGAAAAACTTTCTAGTAAGAAGGGTACTTAAACTGTGGAAATGACATCTAAGGATGGTTGTGGACTCTACATCACTGGTGGTTTTTAAGAACAGCTTGCACAAACACCTTTCAGGGGTGGTCTAAGTTTACTTGGTCCTCAGCATAGGGGCTGGACTTGATGACTTTTCAAGGTCCCTTCTGGCCCTACATTTCTATGATTCTAAGTCCTAGGCTGTCACACTAACCCTGGGCCATGCTTTCAGTGATACATTTTTAATTGGGTAATAATAGGTCTGTCTTTGGAGGCCTTCTTTATTGTGCTGGGGTGCAGACAGCCTTCTGTTCCAGTTAGGTATGTTCCTGAGCTGCTATGTGTGCAATAAACTAAAGGCCTGCTATGTCCTCTATTATCTCTTCTGTGTGAGCAACAACACTGCATATGCACATAGACCTTAAGTTATGGATGGAACCAGAGCCTTGGATTTGTTGTATTTGTTTTTATGGAGTCACCCAACAGTGTAATTATAATTTAAATTCTGTTGGAGTCTTGAAATAAGACAGGGGAAAATAAACCCTATTGTTTCAGGAACTGAAGAGACAATGTAAAGTACCTCTGTATCTCAATAGCATTCTTTTTAACCAGCTCATGCATGACCTGTGTAAATCCTACCTGCAGTAGGAAGTCTGGCATTATTTATAATAATTTGTTAAAGCTATTAATATAGCAGTGAATTTTCTAACTTGTTTTATATTTATTTTGTTAAGTGACTGCACAAGGCAATTTTACATTCATTAACACCAGTAAAGCATTGTTAAGTGAAGCTCTATTTTAGTGTTACTAAAAGATGCATACATTAGAAAAGATAATCTTAATGTAAACATTTGTTACTTTGTTGTTTTGACAAGGACAACTGCACTGCAGCTAAACTATTACTTTAAAGTGGTGCTTTGTGCCATATTTTCACAATCCTAATTGTGGTTTATTTACCCCCATTAGTTATTAAGGAATAGAAGTATAACATATGAGATTGTCTGGAAGAAGTAATTACAGGGGAAAAGTGACTTGTAAAGTTTTCCTTAAAAAAAAAAAAATCTCACCATATAAAATGTTAGAAGTAACAATGTCACATAAAACCAAAGTGGGATTTCTTTTTTAAGTATAAGGTAAAAATGTAATTTATGCCCATGTAATTACTGGTGTTTTAACACTGAAATATACACCATGTACAGAAATAAAATCACTAGCCCCTTTCACACCTGCATAGTGTATGGAATGCCAAACAATTAAAGCAGTCAATATCTTCTTAGAAAAGGAACAAACTCATTGTACATTTATTTAGCAAAAAACATATGGCAGGACTGGCAACAAATGTGGTAAGTAGAATATGTGATAAGAGAAAGATGCGCTGTCCATGAATAAGCTTCTTTGCCATTATCTAAAATGGACATGGAGCAACTTTGCAAACAACTAAAATTTGTGAGTCTTCATTTATTTTAACATGCATTGTGCAGAGCAGCTTTTTGCTGGGTGGGTTGGTTGGTTTTAATGCTAATGTGGAATCATGTGTCTGCTTGTAAAAAATTGGTTTTAGTCCACTGAACAAAAAATAATTGAAGGAACCGATGGGTTAAAAATCATACTTAAGAAAACAAATGAGCTATGTTTTTAGTCATGATCTAAATTAAAACAAATGAAATAATTTTTTTTTTAAATCTTATATTAGACTATTCAGTTTATTTTCTCTTATTTTTCTTAAGTACAGGGGGCATGTAATCCTGAGCATGAAGGCAGATGATAGAAATCCCATAGAGTTTGCCATCTTTGAAGATTCTTTAGGAAGCCAGTGTTAAGCATAAAACAAGGTTTGTAGGAAAAACATGCTGTCTTGTGTTCACAAAAATCTAAAAAGGAGTGGATAATGGAGAGCAAATAAGTTACTTATTTCTGTTTTTTTCTGTTTGCAGTTTGTCTGCAAGTGGCTTAAATTTTATGTTCAAACTTATTTGATGAATAAAAATAGTTTTGGATTTTTTGGGGGGGTTTGTTTTTATTTTTGTTTTTGTCAGTAGATCATTGTGTCTACTTGGTATTTGAAATCTAAATTTTTTTTCCTGAGCTTCATTGTTGCTAAGCAAACGTGCATGGAAAAAGTAGGCTCCCAGCTCAGATAGAAATTATTATAAATGTTTAGAAAGGAAAAACTGAACAAGGAATAAAAATGTATATTCACACTATGTCCCCCTTTTAATATAAACATTGTTAAGTGCATAGTTATGGAACTAATGATTTGTTCAGAAGAGTCAATTATTGTATTGCTTGTTTTTAGCATGCTGTTATTTTACTCAATGATGTAGAGTCTTAGATACTTCACACACACCAATAAAAATAATTATTCAATGGAAAGCAAAAAATAGACCTAAAAATGTTGCGAGGGAAGTCAATCAATGTGCTCCCCTCTTTCCATCTGTTTCCTTAACAATCACCTCAAATGTAGCCTTCATGGCCCAGATCTTCAGCTGATATCAATGAACTCCACTGAAGCTGCAGATCTGGCCCCTTATGTGTGACTTGCTCCAATCTCATTCTGGCTGTTGATGTGGCATGTTTTAGTTGGCTCCCCTGGCTGCAGCAATGGAAATGTTTCAGAAGCTGTGGTTTTACCTGTGTTTCTAGCTGGGTTTGCATCTGTTGTCAGTCCTGGGTGAAGATCAGATGGGTTTTTCGGGAGCTTTCTGCCAAACGAAAGGTAATGAGTATAAAAACTGAGGACGGAGTGTCAGGAGGAGGTGTGTGGGGTGGGAGGTGTGCCAGAAGAGCGAACCTTTTGCTTCAACTGTAGTTTTTAGACCACCTCTGATCACAGGAGACAAGGAACTTTATAGAGTCTGCTCTGGTAAACACAAGAAGTGACATTTTATCTCCAGTCAAGTGAGGATATGATACAATTCAAAGCAACATAAAGTTCTTGGTCTGGGTCTTGGATCATTGATAGTTGTCAGAGTCCTAGCCTAGTTCTTAGCTCAAGTTCCACGGATGAGTCAGGGGCCCAGTTTCAGGTTCCACAGAGGTTTTCTTTATTAGCAGTTTCGTAGCAGTCCAGCAATACAGTGTGATAATGTTTCCACCTACCATAAGTAGGTGCAGTGGACTCCCACCTGTCTGTTCAGATCCTAAAAAGAGGCATGGGGAGGAGAGTATGAAACACTGGGGACTCTATATATCACAGTTCACTTCACTGCTATCCTCTAGCCGGGAACTCTTAAGAAAGAGAAGTTATAGGTCCCACCTTCCTCATTAAAGGTTCATGCCTCCTTGTATTTTAAAAAAATTGATCCTCACAGCAAGAGAGTAGGAATCAATTTAATATCACGAACAGTAGAGTAGAAGCTGATCTGTGCTGTCTTTTAATGCTCTCCTATGTTACAAAAGCAAAGGGGCAGTTGATAATATTATTAGCAGGTAAGTTTAAGATAAATGAAAGCAAATACTACTTAGCACAACTGGAGGTATTTTCCTGCCATACTGGCCTGGCCCAGCTCCTGTACCCTACTGTGACCACATAAAAAGGGCCTAGAAAAATCGCTTAGCTGGCTAGGGGAGAATCCCCCAGTGGAGACACTGTATCAAGCCCCTATAGAAGTCATATGCAGAACTCCTTGCAAGCCCAAGTGTGAGGAGAATGCCAGGTCGCAGGTCTGGGGCTGGAGGAACATGACTGGAATGGGATCAAAGCCCAGATCGCTGTGGAGATTCTGGGCAAACCTGACACCCATAGACAGTCGGGGATGGGTTTCTGTAACTTAGGCAACATAGGGCTGCCTAAATTCTCTGGGGATGAAGAAGGCATACCAGCCCTTGGCACAGGACCGAATCAGACAGGTGCACCGGTGGCTTAAAGCTAACTTAGCTCCACTCCTCCACTTTATGCTTGCTTCCAAGAGGCACAGCACACAATGGTGCCAGTGTGTTGCTAGCCTATGCAATTAAATGTCAGAGGAAATAATAGGGTCAGGTTTGAAGAAATGCTAGCTAGTTCTCTGTCTCATTTAACATTTGCAGCTTATTTTATTGATAGACATTTCAGAGATGTAATTCTGCATGCTAGATAAGGGTAAACAAATGTCATGGTCACAGCAGAAGCTGATCGTCTCATGGGTCAGGAAGGAATTTTTCTCTCCACCTGCACAACATTGTGTAACAAGTATGGTAGAGCCATGTGTTAACCTTCCTGTGAAGGCCATTGCTGGAGGCAAGATACAGACTTGAGGGACTAGTGATGTGAAATGGGATGGCGAATCTGGTGTATCTATGTTTAAATGGTTATAGGGTTCAAAGCTCAGGCTCTTTCAAATCTGCAAAACAAAGCACTTGCACAAACAATTGTATTCAAAGTACAAACAAAAAGACTGCACTGCACTCCATTCATTTGCCTCGTGGATTTTGCTTAGTGTCATGCACCTTGCAACCAAACTCAAACTTGGCATCACTACACAGGCTTCGGGAGAAATTTTACAAACGTTGAAATGAAAAAATGACTAGAATTGCAGATTGCAAATTAGCTTGTCTCTAACAAGTGAGAGAGTTTTGGCAGCAATCATGCTAAACAGGGATTTTCCAAGCTTGGCTGCTAACATGAGATTCCTTGTTTAGGATCACATTGCTTGTAGATTACAAAATTGGCCATAGAATAGACACACTGCTCAAATGACAGATTTGTCCAACCTGTGCTGTATTACAGGAAACTGGGCCTTGTTTTGTAAACCAGAGCTAATATTTTCCATCTGTAACCATGTACAAGATTGATGAAGGACATAAAGAATATTCTGCAGTGGAGAGTGACTGAAAGGGAAGTCACAAGGCACCAAAAACAGAAAAGGACAATATTATGTTTCATTTCTATTTGGTTTTATTTCTTCCTTTAGCATGTGGTGTTCCGAGCATCAATATTTTTCTCTCTAGAAACCTACATCTCGGAACACAAACAAATCAGAGCAGCTACCAAAAAACCCACAAAACGAAACAAAAACAAAACCTGATCATCCAGAGAGGCTTTCATGGACTCTGCTGCACTTTAAGAAACAATTTAGTATTTAGCAGTCAGTTTTGACATTTTGCCCAATAACAGATGCAATGCCTTTTCATGGGAATGTTGCAAAGAAGGATCAATTGTGATTTCCTTCCCCCTCCAGGATAGTACTAGCATTGCCAAAACTGATTTCTTCCCTAGTTTGCTCAAATACGTACATTTTGTTCAGAAAACCCCAAAGCTCCATTGTACATTGCAAAATAAATCTGGAAACAAGGAGGAACTTCCTGGTTCTCTTGGGACGTATGAGCATGGTGCCATCCCTTAGCAAGTGCTCTCCTCCTTCCACCCAGGAACATTTCCCCCTCTATTAAAATTATTAAACATTTACATTATGGTAGCACCAAAAGGCCCCAGTGAGGATTGGGGCTCTAGCTTAGGTCAGTATATGGCCCCCATCACTGTAGTATGTGAGCACTTCACAATCTTAAATGTATTTAACCTCACAACACCCCTATAAGGTAGAGAATTGCTATTATCCCCATTTTACTGGTGAGGCTCTGAGGCACAGAGAAGCTACATGACTTGCTAATGGTCATACTGGAAGTCTATGACAGCAAGGACTTGAATCAGATCTCTGAAGTCTCAGGCTAGGATCCTAACTACCACATGACCCGCTTTCCTCTTCTGCACCAAGTGTTATAGACCCCACCCCTTTGGGTGTGTATATATTTAGACTTTCTAAGGTTCTCAGCTACCAGGATATGTTTGTTATAAATACTGAGATACATACCTTGCTTGCAATTTAATACTTATTAAATATCTAATTATTTTTTGAAGCGTGAGGAATAAAAAGAGGGGCCCAACTTACTTTCTCATCTGTATTCTTCTTATTCATCATTTGCATTGTGGTAGCACTAGGAGCACCAGTGGACCAAGACTCCATTGTGGTAGGTGCTGTACAAACAGAGAAGAAAGATAGCCCCGTCCCAAAGCGCTTACAGTCACATTCTCTCCTATGCAACTCTCGAATGAACTAAACATCATTTTCTATATAGAAGTGTTTCCAGGCTTCTGATCACTCTAGTCATCTATCTCTGAACCACTCTATACCTTTTTTTCAGACAGGCTGTCCAGGAATGAACACCGTATTCCAGGTCAGGGCCCACTATTGATTTGTACAATGACATTTAAATATTTTCAGTGTGTTATCTAATCCTTTGCTTATGTAGCCTAACATTATGTTTACCCCTTTTTTTTTTTTTTTTTTTTAAAACCACTCCTGCACACTGAATAGAGGTCAGACCTGAACTGCCCACAATGAGGCTCCGCTCTTTTTCCTGAATGAGTGCAGTTAATTTAGAATCTGCCTACATGAGTAGTTTAAATTATTCTTTCTGAAGGGCATTGCTTTGCACTTTTAGCAGTGTTGCATTTCATGCTGTCCTCCATTTAGTTTTGCTCTCGCCTTCTTACAAATGCCCTTAACATTAAGCATAACTGTTGTTGCTTAAATTCATTTGGAGGTTTTGTTGTTGTTTCTTAAACCCAAAGTAAAGCATGCCCTTTGGAAGCTACCATTAGATTTGCCTGAATGCCTCAGATCTACATCCTTTATGCTTGCGTGACATGTGGTGGAGGTACAGATTATGGAAGGAGCCATCTCCAGTGACGATGACTCCTCCTTTCCCCCATAACTGGAGTCTGCAGAGCCTTTGCAGAGTAATTCTGCATGTCAGGAGAAGGTGACAGGGTGTGGGATTCAGGGACAACCATTCCTTGCAGCATATCTTATGAATTTGCGTATTCCTGGAAAGATTAACAAGAGTTAGTGCTGTTTCTTAGTTTTTCTCTCCTTTACAGCAGTGGCTAGAGCCCCCACTGTGCTAGGCACTTCAGGAACACACATTCAGAGCTAGTTCCTACCCTAGAAAGCTTATGATCTAAATAGACAATGGGTTAAGTGACTTGCCCAAAGTGACAGAGCAGGTCAAGGGCAGAATCAGGAATAGAACCCAGGTCTCCTGGTCTAACGCCCTACCCAGTAGACCACACTCACTCTCCAAAATAAGGTATGTGTTATATGGGCAGATAACTAATGATCACGTAGATGCCATGGAGAAGGCTAAAAAGCAATGCAGAGAGGGACCCAGGATTTACTGGGGTAGAGGCTGGTTTCTCCAGGGAGTCTAATAATCTGGTGTATTTCAGGTTGCCCCCTCTGTGAACACAGAAACCCCTTCAAATGAAGGGAGGATGTGGAAGTTCTATGAGGAGAACCTTGGCCAGTCCTTAATGAACTCAATGGCACAGCTAACAACAGTAAAACTAGGCACATGTTTGCAGGATCAAAGCCATTGTTTGACAGATGGTCATTATTATTATTATTATTATTATTATTAAGAGAATAAAAGCACTAGGAAGCCCCAGTTTGTAATTTAAAAGCCAAAATTTTAGGAACAAAAACTTGAATGTAAAGAGCCACAAAAGGGAAGAATGGGTTAAAAAAGTTGGCAATGGACAACAAACTGCACAAGGATGGAAACCTTGCCAATGTGAGTCTTCCAAAGAGCAGAGGCAGCATACCTAGTATGTGATGGTGCTCTTGTGCTGCACAGATGTCCAAAATATTTCACACTTATGCAAGGGGATCCTTAAAAGCATAGAATTTGGCTTAAATTCTGTCTTCCAGACTGTGGACTCTGGAGCAGTCATAAGAGTGTGTCTTAACCAAAGTGTAAAAAGTACACTATATTTAAATTAAGTAGTCCATTGCTCACATGCACTGATTAACCGGCTGATTTCAGAAAACCTACAAGAGTTTCTGAAATAGCTGCATTTAGTGGGTTTACAGGATAGGAGCATCTTGCACTGATTTCTACTTCGGAAGTCCTACTGCCGTGACACCAGTCTAAGGTCAGGCCCTAACCAAGTGTCTTAAACACATGCATAAAATGTTGTTAAAAGTATGTCCTGTGGATGTAGATTAATGATTGAGTTGACCGCAAAATTTCATTTAGAAAGCGTGTATTTTTAGCTATCAAGAGAAGAAATCTAATTTTCTTTTAATGATTCAACAACTATAAAATAGCCATATTCAAGCAAAAATGTTAGTTCCAAATGAAATTGATTCCCAGCATAGTATGACAAATTTTCTCCTGGAACAAACCTTTCCAGTGATGTTATAATCTATTGAAAACTGGGGTTATATAACAGAAATGTTGGCAGATTCTTAGATGGAGCATTTCTAGAGGGTGCCACTTTAAAAAAAAATCATCCTACCTAAACTAATCACAGTGCATTTAATGTTTGATGAAAAATCAGAGATGACTCCTTCTTTATTCTTGCTGGTTGACATTAAAGAGTGTTTATAATTTAGGTATTAGAATTGCATCGCAGTTGCCAAAAGTGAGATCCCTACAGCTGTTTCATCTAATCATTTTCAGTCCATTTAATCTCCCTCTGTAGTCTCTGTTCCTGCCTTCCACCTCATCCATTGAGCAATATGTTGAAGATTTGTAAAGAAAACTATGTGATATTTTGAGAAGTCAACATTTCAACATCCTCTTGTTCTTGACTGTATTATTAATCAGAATACAGTAACCAAGCATTGAACGGCTGGCATGTTAGAGTCACAATATTAGATACCAGAATTGCTGAAGCGTTAAGGTGTTGGTCTTTAAGAAGATGCAATAGATGTAGGTTCAAAACTCACTTCTGGTAGAACTCTCCTTCACAACAAATTTTGGAAGGAATGTTAAATCTCACGCTTCAGGACTTAAGCCAATCTTTAATTGTCAGAGAAAAGGAGGAGCCGGGAGGGGGGACAGGATGTCAGAGAGATACACAAATGATCCCACATCTGCTTAGTGTGGGGATCTTATACCTTCTTCTGAAGTATCTAGTTTTTGCTCCTGTCAGAGACAGGATACTAGACTAGGTGAAACTCAGGTCTAATCCAGTCTGGCAATTCCTATGTTTCTAAATTATCAAACCCTGGCCAAACCAACCACTTTTGTTTTCTCTTTCTACAGCCACTCACTGGCTTTTGATTTTCTAAAACTTTGAATGATTTTAGTTTTCCTGGAAATGAGGTATTTGGCTTTTGGTAGAACGAGGCGAAAGCAAGTAACTCTTGATCATGTCATTCAGTTCTGCCAGTGGACTTCAGTTTCAATTCACCGGTGTTTGCACCTCCTAGAATTTTCCTTTGACATTTGCATTTCAGGGGTGCTTGAACCAAAGTGAAATTCAGATAAGCCTCCAACAGTGGGAGCTATATGTAAATATCTGAGGACAAAATTTGACCCTTTAATATAGCTTTTCACATTTCTTTTTCAAGAATGACTTCCTATGACTAAAGACTTAAACGGAACCAACCAGAACTATCTGGTTTTTAGAGCTGGTCTGTGAGGGGGCATGCCAAAAAGGGTTCATGGGTGGCTGTGGGTCTCCTTATCCCTACCCTCTTACACTTGCACTCACTCTCAGGAATCAAAGGGGCAGTTAAAAAGGGGAGAAGGACACCTCCCTTGCTGGCTAACCAGGGTTGTGAGGAAACCTAATTTCCTTTGCTCTCAGAGGGAAGGCCCAACCATGCAGTTCTGCCAGGCATGTGAGAAAGGTAGGCCTGGCGAGTTTGTTTTAAGACAATTTTTCTGTGCCTGATTATAAAACACTGTTGGCCTGCCTGGGAACTGCCTGAGGTGCCTGCTAAGACTCTTGCAAGGGATCCCTACCTGGCAGTGATATGGGGAACTCGCTCAATAAACTCTTTGGGGGGTTTTTTTGCACCCTGCTGGAGCCTGCCCTGTGGCTTGTCTGGAACCTGGAAGTGTGTGGGGTCACATAGCCAAATAGTTTAAACAGCTAACAAAAAAAACTTACTCATGGACCTGAGCTCTGTGTTTGATCTGTTGTTACTGTTGGGGTCTTATCTGTGAGTATTTGGTGACCACTGGATACTGGTTAAAATATCTATGAATTCTGATAGCTTCATTCATTTTAACATCTGCTAAAATGTCTTCTCTATATAAATCTCTCTAAATAGCATGTCTGCTCTAATCAATGATTATTCATCCAAAAATTTATGCTGTAAGTGTATCATTATTTGTATTACGCTAGCACTAGAGACCCCAACCAGAATTCTGGCCCCAGAGGGGCTCAATATCTAGTCAGAGTCTGCCCTTGCCCCCAAGAGCTTACCAGTCAGTTAAAAAATCTTCTGTTTAAAAGCAGGCAGCAGAAACATTGTGATATCCAAACACAGGATAGAATTGAAGAATAGTTGAAGTGACAGGGCAGACAGTGAAAGCTTACAAATAATTATAATATCTAAATAAACTGGTATCCCTTTGCGAGAGGCGCACACAAACAGGGACTATATGTTTTTACAAAAAATATTTCACAGCACATAATTTGAGTTTAAAACATAGTAGATTGTGTGAATCTGAGACCAATTCCTCTGAGCTCCGGAGTAATATTTCATCTGTTAATGTAAGGATACCTCTCTGCAAAGACTTGAGTGGTTTAGAACCTTCCAGGCCTTTGCAGTACCTTTACTGAGGTCATCTGAGCCTAGAACCTACCTAAAATGTGGGGGAAATACAGCGTCTGCATTAGTCTTAGCTTTTCTTTTTATGTTTCTAAATTTATGTGGTGCACACCGCACGTTTATTTTGCTGGTTTCTAGGCTAGATGCTGTGAAAGCATGAGTGCCTTTGTCTGAAGAAGAAGGAGTTAGGTTACTGGGGAACCTCAAAATGTGAAAGCTGACCTGCTAAAATGCCTTGCAGGAATTCACTGCAAAAGGTAATGCAGATAGTAGTGGTGCAAGAGGAATGTAGATAAACAATGTAGTTCATCATCCATCATTTCAAGATGCTGACAGGAGGAGCGTGGTCACAAGGCTTTTGTGGTGTTGCCATTTGGGGAAGGCTGTATCTGTCTTACAGCATATTTATTTGGGCTTGAACTGGGATGCCTCAGGGAGAAATCCATTGGTTATCTGCTCGGTCTCATAGGGCAAGCAGGTGCTAAGGGCTGGCGCGCTGACCACCTCAACTTGCACTTGTCTTCAATCTCACTCAGTCCTTCACTTTCCAATGCACACACCACCACTGTTATCCACAGACGAGACACATTAATAGGTCACGTCCTTCTATGTTGCTGTGGCTTGATCCTGCTCATTAACAGGCAATAAGGGACCAAGTGAGCTTTCCCAATTTTTGTGAGGAAAATATGACCATAGCCAGTAGAGTTAGTTTTCATGAAAGATGCTAGGTAGGATTCGGTAAAATATTTCCTCCCACAGACACAGACACACACCCCACCAAACTATGCCTGTTCGTGGATTCACAGAAATCTAGAGCTCCTCAATAAAAATTGGTATGAAAGTGGCTTTTCCCTATAAAGAAAACGGAAAACAGTTCATGCTAAATCTTCGTTACTTTTTCAAAATTTGAGCTGTGCTGATTTTATTGGTCATGCCTGTCTCATGGTCCTGCTTCCAGTGTTCTCTGATTGGCTGAGCTTACCGCTGTCTTCACTTTTCCCATAGTAGCCTGGGGGCTGATAAAGCCACAGAGTCGCTCACTTCACTAATTGTGCTAATGTCCCATTAACATGATGTGGCTAAAAAGCATAGGCAAAAGGGCCACTGGAAAAGACAACCAAGGAAGCAGCTGACCACCCCTTCAGCTTCCCTTGGGTGCTCATTCGTTTTCTCCAAGCTTGGCTTAGCCCAGCTCCTCATTCCATTTCCCTCATACAATGTTACAACTCGGAATGCCAGGGCACTGCTCACTGCAAGAAATCTTTTGGCAGTGTGACTAGATTGTGGCTAGCTCTGACATGTGGAGAAAAGGTCTTTGCTCCACATGCCTTGACACCCTGTGTGTGGGCTAGTCCCAAAGCCTGCTCTTGCCCTCCATGATGCAAGGATGAGGTGAATCCAGCTCTGGTAACATTGAGGGCTGGAGAGAGTTGAGGGCTGTGGTTCTGTCCTCTCCCCACACCAACCTGCATGGGGGAAGGACGTTCTGCACCCTTTTGAAGATTTTGTCTGTACCCATTCCTGTGCACTTCTGTTGCCAGAGATACAGGACTACCCTAGACACAGCCTCGAAGGCCGGATAGAAGGGCACAGAGTGCTACTGCATTACTACACAGCAGGCTGTGCCCCTCTATTGTCATGTATGCAGGACATCAAGCATGCTACGTTTGAACACATTTAAAGAAACAACATCCAGGTTTGTGTGTTCCACTTCACGTGTGGGAGCAGTAGAGGGGTAGTGCAGCGGGGATGGTGGGGGATTGGCTACTACTGGACTGGATCTACGGATGCTGGAAGGAAAATACTAATGATGAAGGCTATAATAAAAATGAAAAGCAACTTTGAGTGTTCAGAGCGTGTTCATGCAGAGAGAGGGGAAGGGAGGAGATCATGGTCAACTTCCTAAACACTTTCACTGATATTTCTTACCTCTTCTGTTTCCTACTCCCCTTCCCTTCTCACATACATTGGCCTGGGTTGAAGTTCTGTCACTGACTGTCCAGGTCCATATGTGCAATCCCATGACCAGCACCTCTGGCTTTTTATAATCTGTGCCATTAAAGGATCTTTTTCAACACCGGCATGGCTAGAGTATGCTTAGCATCGTTGATCAGAGGAACAGTCATTCTATAAACTAATATGATTCTCTGTCCTTTTGGCCAATTCTAAAAGATTCCATTTTTGCTAGTGGAAATGGAAGTTTGGCTTGTGACAACAGCTTGCAAAACTGCATCCGCTGTGACTCTTCCCTTTTTTTTATAACATCAAAATTTGCTTACCTGAGGTGAAATTTAATCCCTATAGAGAGGGCAGGGATGAGGCCCATGTAAGCCCTATGCTTCGGTGGTGAATAGATCTCATGCTGGATTCTGTGCAGGCACCACTTTTAAGCCTAACTGAACAGTGCTGTTTCTGCACAAGCCAGGTAGTTCTTTAATCTTTGCTCCTTTATAATTTCTGTTCTAATGTCTAAGGCCCACATTCTGAAGTCCTTAATCCATCAGAACGCCTACTGAGCATAGAATATGGCTCTCATTTCTTGCTCAACTATCACATTGGCACTAAGATGCTATTTCTAACACCTGAATACAGGCACACAAGTAAGATTTACTGGGAAAGAGTTACGAAGGTTTGGTGGGAGTTAAGTGCCTGAATAGCTTGAACAATCTTGGCCTAATGGACTAAAGGTGCAGATAAGCACCTAGTGGCATATACAAAAACAGGTTAGGCGTCTAACTACATTTTACCCCATTGGGAGTTAGGCACTTAACCTGCTTAGGGGTGTTGTAAATTCCATTAAGTACCTATCTGTGTGCTAGGTGCCAAAGAATATTCTTTAAATCTGGCCCTCTGGCCCTGCTGAGACTAGTACTGGAAGCGGAACACTTGTCAAGGTGTTGCCTGGCTTTGTGTTGATTTACTAAAGAGTAATGAAACAAAGAGCATAATTATGTGGTTACACATAAAGGGCCAGATTCTGGCAGCCACTCCTGTCTCATTGCCCCCTTTTCTGGTAATGCAAAAGTCAATTTAGCTGGCTGGTGAAAGGAAATTTGTAGGCAGCTCTACCATGCCCTTTTTTTTAGCATTTGTGGGGATGGCCAAGCAAAGTTCAGCTGCTGGAACAGCCCCTTGGGACCAGAGACAGTTGAGCACAAATCTGAGCAGCCATTAAACTCCACTAATTTCAGAGACTGGGTTGATCCCCACCTAGCCCAAGGCTTAAGGGGGGTGCGGTGGCTTAAAGCCACCCTTCCCCTTCCATCCCCCTGTTTTGAGAATCTGGTCCTTAGCAATTTTAATCCACATTTGTACCGTGGATCAAATTTCTCCCTGGTGTCTGGAGACTTGTGAGGGCTGAGTGTGGTCTGTTTTGTTCCAATCTGCATGCAGGGCGTTTCATTTACCCTTTCATCACTTCAGGGTACATGTTTAGAAAAAACATGCAAATGTCTGAAAATTCATATCACCATACTGCCCCAAGCCTCAGCAACAAGGAGAATCTTTCACTAGTTTGCCTCACTTGGTTGTAAACCTTTAAAAATACCACAACTAAGACCCTGGGTGAAGCAGAAGATTAATTTCTATACCACCTGGCAGCAAGCTATGGATTAGGCTGATGTCCTTAATGTGGGTCTAATGTTCTATGAACACAATACTCAAGTACCCAAACAACTGGCCTCTTGTTCAAACAATGAGATTATTGGTCTTGTTAGCCAACACTCTTAAATTTTCATTTTTTTCCTGGTATGCAACCTCGTGTGATGTGGAGAATTGCTTCAGTGAAGAGAGACTGTAAACCTGTTCAATTAAAGCAACTTATCAGAGCCAGCTGTTAAGGCCGCATGAATGCCAGTGGTTTCAGCAAAGTAAATAAGGCAGGCACACACTTTGCCCTTGGCATGGATACAACGATTTGCCCCTTTTTTCCCCTCTTACAAAAGGGAGTCTTTGTTCAATACTAATCATTAGCAAAAATAAGAGCAATGCAAAGCTCAGCATGTGAAGGGTGCAGAAAGACACAGTCTGCCACAGATAACAATAAGATCTCTACATATGATTCTAGTAAGTACTTACCGTGTGTAATGCTGTACAATACCAGGTTCTCTTACCCCAATAGCATTTTCCTTGGAAGTTCTGTGTGCTTACCTCCCACACGGAAAACCACATGCACTATGCTTGCAGTTCCAAGAAATAGATGAACATAGTTTTGATGTGACTGTTCATACACTGAAAGAATATACGCACAATCCATTGTGACTACTCTGCAGACACCATGATCCTCACATACTATAAAGGGAAGACACCCATGCTGATTCTTCTAGCTCTGCTCTAGCAGCTCTTTTTGATACAGTTGACCATCCGGGTTTCGTGACCGCCTGTTGTGCTTATCTGGGGTTGTTGGAATTGCTCGGGTGGCTCAAATTCTTCCCTATTAAGAGGTAGTGTTGGGTGGGTGTTCAGTTACACCCCAGGTACTCTCTCATGGGATCCTATCTACTTGCCCACTGGTCAGTGTCTATGTGAGGCCAGAGTTGTGAGGGGAAAGGGACTGCAAGGTCTTCACTAGCCTGATGATACTTCGCTCTGTACATCAGCCCACCTGGCTGGTGCCGTTTAGAACTTACCCAGCATCCGATTAAGAGTACGCCTTGGATGAAAGCTAACGGACTGAGGCTTGGTCCAGACAAGAGGGAGACAATATGGGTAGGTTGGCACAAACAACAAGAAGAAATGGTGGGCATAATATCAGGCCTTAAGAGGAATGTGCTTGTCACTGGTTACTCAGTGTTCACACTCTAGATATCATGTTAGTCACTAAGCTGCTCCTGGATGCACAGATAGCAGCTGTGGCCCAGAGTGAGTCTTTCCCCCTCCCCCCATGCACCTGTCATGAAGAAGGAAAAGGGAAGGGGGCAGCAGCAGCATTTTTTTTCCCCCAGTGGAGGGCTTTACTACAGTTGATCTGTCACCTTGAGATTAGACTAATGTAATAACCTTCCTGTGGGGCTAAACCTCAAGATAATTCAGAGACTTCAGCTAGTGCAGAATGCAGCTACTTGTTTATTAAGCAGAATCTCATGTCAGGGTTATTATTACTGTTGTTATTTATATTACAGTAGCACAACTGAGATTGCGGGCCTATTGTGTTAAGTGGTTACAAACATCATAAAATGCAGTCCCTGCCTCTAAGAGCTTACAAGCTAAACGAACAAGGCAGACAGAGGTTGGGAGAAAGGAAAGAGAATATTGTATTGACACCCCCATTTTACAGATAGAGAGCTGAGGCACAGACAGATTATGCCCAAAGAAGTCTGGGGAATAAAGTCTAATGCCAGTACTTTAACCACAAGAACATCCCTCCTCTAGTAAATGCTGCCTCAATAGCACTTGACACTATCCACCTATAAGTTTACAAAGCTAAACAGTTAGTTTTGACATATAAAGTCCTCAAAGAGTTGGTCCTTGGTTACGTGAGGGGCACATCCCTGCTACTATGCAATCCTGTACAGTTGCAATCAATGAGGTAACTGAGTTGTTAGTCCCTACATTTAAATGTAGGAGTGGATCGCAGAGCATTTTCTGTGATGGACTGCCCTCTTGGTCCAGAATAGCCCAACCTTATTGACCTACACTGACCTACATATCTCTTTTCTTTGTGGCTTGAGAGAAATTGAGGAGAATTCATTATCAACTGGTTCAATGTTGTTGTTTTGTAAGTGATGGCTGTTTAACTGAACTAGATTGACTTTGATCTGCTTGATTCTGGGTTAATTGGGTATCATTTATATATCAACACCAAGGATTTGAGAGAGGTGATTTTGCACATCAAATTTTTTTTAAAGAAAAGATACTGCACAGTACCAAATCTACTGTGCACAGCTGACTTCCATACACTACAGTTAAAATTGCATATTTTTTTAAACAATTGTGGACCATTTCTTCAGATGGTTTAAATCTGGGAGTAGCTCCACTGAAGTAATTGGAACTAATAGTTTACACCCCCTGAAGATATGGCCCTGTATTTTTAGATGCTGTTTCAAATCATATTCAAAACAGGTAAATATTCAACAGCACTTAAGTAATTTAGGAGCCAAAGTCCCACTGACTTTCAATAGGGTTTAGGCTCCCAAGACTATGTCTACACTGTGATAAAAGACCCACAGCTAGCTCAAATCAACTGACTCAGGCAGTGGGACTATAAAATTGCAGCATAGATGTTTGGGCTGGAGCCTGGGCTCTGAGACCCTCCCACTTTGTGGGGTCTCAGAATCCACTCTCCAGGCCAAGCCCCGATATCTACACTGCAGTTTTATAGCCCTGCAGCCTGAGTCAGCTGACCTGGGCTCTGAGACTCCGTGATCTGGATTTTTTTATCCCAGTGTAGACACACCCTAGATTGCTTCTGAAACTCTTAGCCATTCTGCATAATACCTGTGTGTCCACACATGCCATATTTAAAGCAAGGCACTGATTTTCAAAGTGTCTTTTTAATATTCTGTTTAAAATAGAAGATACCCACTACACTTACTCAATTTGTATGACTACACTGGATTCTTTAGGGGGCTGGGGGTGTGTGTGTGCGCGTGCGTGCGTACATACACACACACACACATTAGATACAGAAAGAATATCAGAGAAGCAAGTTCACCCCATCAGCATGCTTCAATCCTAACTTGTACGGTGGGATATTTCGATATCCATATCAATTTCTATTGTTGGTATCTCTCTGGTGAAGAGAGTACCAATTACGCTGGTGGTTCTAGTGATGCAATTCTATCCATTAGTCTTAGGTGTTTGTTTTTAGAATTAGTTATACCTGTATAAAAAAATCTAAGGACTTTTTAATGCAGAATCAGGCTATGATCTGGTGCAGATGCTTTCTTCTTGTTAGAAAGAGAAAAAACACTGAAGTCCAGATTCTGCTACCTTCGCTCTCACTGAGAAGTACTTTGCTCCGCAGGTGGTCCCATCTATTTCAATGGAGTAAGGTACTACTCCACATGAGTAAGTGTGGTAGAACCAGGCATTTAATGTCTTTCATGTACTGAACTAGGTTTGACTGCTTACAACAATGAGGCCACAGTCAGCACAGCTCCAGTATGAGACAAGAACTTTGCTTTACAATCACTTGGAAAAAAGTTCAAGTCTCCAAAAGAGCCACTGGGGATTCTGGCAATCTCTTGTTGCAAAGCCGTCAGACTGGCTGGCACCCCAAAAGTAGCTTCTTCATCCCAAAGACAGCTGCAGTGTGTGCATGACGACACACTTTGCCAGTCAGGAGTGAGCTGGATGAAATCTGTCAGAGCACGCCCAGAGAAGTCAAATGCCAGATCCAGGGGGCCAGCTGCCTGATGACAGTAAACACCATTCCAGGCGCAGTAGGGTTGGGGGAGGGGAATACCCTCTCTAAATTCAAGTAAGAGATTACTGTCTAACACAAGGCAGAGATGCATTATAAATCACACCTGCACTAGAACTCACCCAGGGTGGCTTGTTGTCAAGTGACTGTGATAACTGCAATATGCAACGTGCATCGTGACTGAGAGGGGAGATGAATTATTTCACACAAAGATGGAGAAATGGTTAATTATCAAGCTCTATCAGCTTCCTCAGAGGCTGCTCAATGATGTTCCAAAGAAATAGAACATGCAATGACAATCCCTGGAATTTGAAAGGGATCAGAGAAATGAAGCAGGATGTTTCATGTAAGACCTAGCATGGACTATTCTGTCAAAGTGCCAACATATGATAGGAGTTCTTTTCCATATAAGAAAGAGATGCGCGTGCATTGCCTTTAGATATGCGTAAAGGAAATGGCGATTGTGATAAAGTTGCAAAATGCATATGGATGGTCAAGCACCTGAGGAAATGGATCCTCTAATGCCCACATCCAAGTTTGGAAACTGAAGCCACAGATTGCTTACAAGCTAATGTGTTGCTCGGTGGTATGACAGTGACATCAGAAATATAACTCAGCCCAGAGGTATCCAGGTCAGGGACTGTCCCTTGCTATGTTTTTTTCACAGCACCTAGCACAATGGGTTTGCACTAGGATTGGGACTAGATGCTGCCGCAGATATAATTAATAGTTGACTTCAGTACATTGGTATACAACAAATCTATTGGTTAAAAAGTTGGGACTTTCAGACTATTATTTAGTTCCTGATCACTCAGGATAATGTGACACTTCTCTCACAAGTGAGTATGTTAAAGCTGAATTCCAGCGTGGGTAGTTAAATTCCACTTATCAGTGCTTTTGGTTATGTCTACAACACAATAAAACACCTGTGGCTGGTCCAGGTCAACTCACATGGACTCATAGGGCAAGGCTATAAAATGGCATTATGGCTGTTCAGGCTCCAGCTGGAGCCCAAACCCTGGGACCCCGCAAAGGGGGAGGGTTCCAGAGGCCAAACATTTATACTGCAATTTTATAGCCCCACGAGCCAAAGTCAGCTAGCATGGGCCAGCCACAGGTGTTTTACTGCAGTGTAGAGTTGGTTGGAAAATAGGGTTTTATTTCAGTGTACAGTTGGTTGGAAAATGGGTTTTTTTTTTCATGGAACATTTTGACTCTTCACTGAAAAACTGAACCTGTCAAAAGTTTTCAATTTTCATCCAAAAAGCTTTTGACACTCTTGAAATTTTCTGCAGAAAGTAAATTCTTTGGTTAATTGAAAGCCCAATTTTCTATTGAGAAACAGTTTCATTGAAAATTTTTCAGCCAGCCCTATAGCTCATGCACTTATCCAGATCTGTTTAACAGTATGCAAGAGTACCACATCCATTATGTTTTACCCCACAGGTAGCTGCATTTCAACGATGACAAACTGATGCCTATATTTTGTATATAACTTTATAAACTATAATAGAATAGTTTGTATATTGTGTATTATACAAACTATAATATAATATAGTTTGTAAAGCCATTGGGATAAAAGGTATAAATGTATGTTTTCATTAATATTATTGGAATTTCCAGCGGTTGACAATATGAAGAGTTCTACTCTCCAGTTTTTTTTGCACAGTGCAGAAAATACATTCATATGTATTTGTGCCTCATTTAAAATCTCCTGTGCACCTGCTTCTGTGTATGGCAGCCTGTACTCAATTCCCAGGTTTGTTTTTTGGGAGTCCCCAAGTCTTACACATGTCTATACAGTAGCTTGTAACTTTTTTTCAAATCTAGTTCCTAGAGTCTATGCCTATTAGAGAAGACCATATAGTAGTATTAAAGGATGCTGACAGCCTTTTGAAAGAGTCTGTCAGTTCTGAGGAGAAGTGAAGGTGTATGACCAGAAAAGACCGTTAGAACTCCCAAGTAGCACACCTGGACAGACCATCATGAGGATCATGAGAACAAATTGTGACTGAACTACAGCGCTGAGTGGAATTCAGGGTTACATGCAGAAATAATACCAATCAGTATCACTAAGCTTTAGAAACTAGCTTTTGAGAATATGACTAACAAATGATACCTCACTAGACTTATCAGAGTATGACTAACATACTCTAATACTTGTGTGCTGAGCATCTTGTGTGCATTCAGAAACTTCAGATGTTGTGTTACCAGACTCTCCTGTATGCAGAATAGTCATCAGTGAAGAAATGGTCAGAATGACTACAAGATTTTTGGAATTCCAATAGGAGAGGGTTTTTTGGATGTAACACAGCTACTTTGGCTGTTGTTATGGTGAATTTCTGTAAATAATTCACAGTCCTTTTTCGTAATTGTTCTCCTCCAAATGAACCCACAGCACACACGCTTAGAGCCCTATACGGATATAAATATGTGGAGCCCCATCTGATCCACATCCCCGAGAATAAAGTTCTATCCGACCAAAATCCACTCTCCCTCTTTTAGATGTATCCGCATCCATAACGCCAATCAGCTGTTTGGAGCCAGCCATCCCCCCATCAGCTGTTGAGGCCCTGCCATCCCAAACAGCTGATCAGCTGTTCAGCCCTGCCCGCCACCTGTCAGCTGATCAGCTGTTCCCATGGTGCCCCAGGCTGGCAGCTGCTCCAGCCCCGCCCCAGAAGTCCTGTAAGTCCCGAAAAGTCAATCCATGACCTATGTGACCACCTGAACTGCAATCTGCAAAAAATCTCTGGATGCGGACATCCACGGATATAAAGCAGATACCGTGGATTTGCAGGGCTCTACACATGATGACGGCAGTCAAGGGGCCAGATTCCATGCTGCACCTTTCAAGAGGTGCAAAAGAAGCAGGATGCTCCTGCCCCTCCCACTCTCATCCATGGTCCTGTTCCTGGAATGCCCCAACTGCCAGTTATGCAGAGTAAGACTGTGTGTATTAGCCCTGCACTGGAGAAACTTTGTAGCAGCAGAAAAGGGCCGTAGAAATGGTAAGAATCTGGCCCAATTGCTTTTGATGTATAGAACTCACTGCCTTTGGGGGGTTTGTACCCTGTTTCCTAACAGTCTGCCCTGAGGTTGGTAGCCACACTAATGAGCCACTGCAAGATCAGGGCTGGCTTTAGATTTTCTGTGGCCCAGGGCAGACACTAAGGAGTGGGCCCCCATGGAAGGTGCGTGCAATGGTCTCTGAGAGCGGAGCCAGCGCTGGGCGCAGAGGTGTTCACACTGACCCACAGGCTGGGTGGCCCATTGAGGTGCATAGGGGATGGAGGTGGTGCTCCTTCCCCGAGCCCTGCCGCCCCGGTGCTGAAGCATGTAATTGAACTTCCTGGGGCCCCCTGTGGCATGGGGCTGCAAACAATTGTCCTGTTTGCCACTCCCGAATGCTGGCTCTGTGCAGGACAGCTCGATATGCTGAACCCCAGGTGTTCAACAAGGCACAATAACGCTCACAATGGGTGGTAAGTCTCATTTAAAGAGGCAGCTGAATTCCATCACTAATAGTAAGTGTGCATGTTTAGCTTTTACTGTGGTATGTGGCTTCCATTGTCTGAGGCTTGGCATTTAGCTGTGCCCTAAGCCTTACCCTTGTCTATTGTAGTACTGTGCTGTGGACATGGGGACGAACTCTGATTTTAGTTACACTCCTGTAAATCCAGAATAACCTCATTGATTTCAAGGGAGCTGTTCTGAAGTTAAACAGTGTAAGAGCGCAATCTGGTCCATGAAATCCACTGTTTTGACCATCTGCTGTACATACCAGTGATACTGTGAACCCAACGTCCTGCTGCTTTCTTCAGGTCACAGATAACAGGTGAATACACACCCCCTCATTCCAATGTGAAACATGATTTCCGCTGAGGAAAACCTTGGATGTACCTATTGCTATAGTGTTAGCTACCATTTTTTGTGGAAAAAACAAACCATCAAGGCTATAGCTGCCTAAGCCTAGCTCAAGCGTTTATAACCCGGCTCCGCATCATGAGTTTATCAGAGGGGCACCTGGCGTATTTCTAAGGCATTGGTAATTTGAAATACATTTGTGGGTTGTAATACTTGGAAAAATTCAGAGAAGATAGAGCTGCTTGCCGGAGGTGTCTCCCCATTCTCATAGCTCATTCTTTAAAATAGCCTGTAGGATATTTTGAGATTTTCTTAGTAAACACTAAACCTACACTGCAGCTGCAAAGCCAATGGATCTATTTGCCTGACGAGTTCTTCTCTGTTTCTCCTTGGAGCAATCCCAAGGCAGAGACGAAGGTGAACAGTGGGGTGTCCCAAGGTCCCATACTGGAATTAATGGTCTGGAAAAGGAAGTCAGGAGGGTGGCAAACTATTATTTTTGTTTTTTCAAGACTAAAAGAGACTGAGGGATATGACACAACTACAGTGACTGGGCAGCACAATGGCAACTGAAATTCAGTGCCAAAAATGCAAGGAAATGCACATTTGAACGAACAATCTGAACTACTTGTACAATATTCTGCTTTAGCTGTAACCACCAAGGGAAAAAAGGCCTTGACTCATTAAGGCTGGCTTAATGAAGTATTTGCCCAATGTGCAAACAAAATGTCCCATACTTTAGACATCTTCAGAACAAAAATATTGACATTCTATACATTCATGCTACATGCTCACCTGTAGCACTGTTTTCAGTTATGGTTACCTTAGCACAGAAAAGAGAGCGCAGTAGCAAAACCAGTAGTTCAGAAATGGGCAAATTATAAGAGGATGTATGGCCTTGTTTGTTAAGACACTGGATAAAACCTCAGGAAATATGGGTTCAATTCCTGGTTTTGCCACAGACTTCTTGTGTGACTTGGGCAAGTTTCTTAATATATCTGTACCTCAGATGCCCATCACGTGTAAAAACAAGGATAGTAATGCTTCCTTTTTTTGGTCATGTCTATTTAGATTGTAAACTCTTAGTTCGTACAGCACCTAAAACAATGAGGTCCTGTGTGGTACTTAAACACTACTGTAATATAAATAATAAAGACACTTCCATATGAAGAGCGTCTGAGACATTCAGAATGTTTAGAGTAAACTAATAAGAAGGGAAATGATAGGAGTATATAAAATAACGGATGGCATACCAAAGTTGATAGGGTAAGTAGGAGTGCCCATTCTCATAATACAAGATCAAGGAGATATTGATCACTATTGCACCAGGACGACCTGTAATAGAAACAGTCACTTCAGGGTCTTTATCCAAAACTCTGCAGGAGCTAGGATTGGTCCTAGCTACCAAAGAGATCACTTCTTCCTCCATCACCATGATATCCCATTGTAACCATGTGACCAATTAACGCCTCGATGCCAATTGGACTAGGAGATTACAAGACTATCCTGATCCTGGTATGTACATTCTGGTTCACCCAAGAAGATCATGTGAGGTTTTAAATGAAAGCCAGGGTCACACTTGTCATTAATATTGTTGTGAAATGTATGTACGGATACTATGTAAGAAGTTATGTATGCATGCTGAAAATACATTCCTGGTCTGTATCCAGGCAGAGTTGGCACACTGGCTTTCTGCTCGACAAAAGATGTTTATTCACCTATCTCTGTCAGCATGTAACCTAAGCAGTGTAAGCCAACACAGCGAAGCCCTATTTACATACAAAGTCCACAAGGGGATGTAAAAACAGAGAAGAATTAATACTCAGGAAAAACAAGAGATGGTGAGTTTTACAGTCCCTGAGGACAATATGGGGATATAACTAGTCCAGATATAGTCCAGGGATATAAGTTGAAGGCAAGTAGACACCCTGTATCCTGCACCTAGGAAGTAAACGAACAGCACATTCTCATTAATGAAAATGGGATATCAGCCAGCCTTGGTTGAAACACTGCAGAGAACATTTGGGGCGATAAACTTCTTTAGGCAGAATGTCGGTGAAGTTTAGTCTTTAGAAATCATATTATGATTTTGTTTTGTATGTAACCTTTTTGTTTCCATTACCTTTACTCATTTTCTCTTGAATCTATTTCTCCCTCCCCCTGCTCACTATTAATACATTTATTATCAATCTCAGTACTGTGGTATTATACAAGGAACTGATCCTGAGATAAATTCCTCCAGCTGGTATGTACTATATTCCTTTGGGGACAGCAGACTTGGTATTTCCAAGAGTGTTTCATGGATAAGGGGCTGGACTTGACAGTGGAAAACTTCAAAGGGGTTCAGGGACTGGGGTGCACATTGTTAATCTGCAAGTCAGAGTAAGGGCTGGCATCACCCTACAGAGAGTTTTTGGGAGGCTAATGGTGTCATGGAGCTGACAGTCAGTTAAGAACCAGCAAGTCTGTCTCAGTGGGATAGGGGAGTAACAAAGTGACTCACAGACCCAGGAACTGTCCCAAACCCTATTGCACCAGAAAAAGGTGGACTAGAACATTAGCCAATATGGAGAAGGTCACAAGCGTAGGAAAGAGAGATACTCTGATACTATGGTGATGAGAGCCATATAAGTAGTTAGAGAGCTGCCCAACACAGGGTTTCTTGTAGTTTCCTGTGAAGCAACTGATACTGGCCACTATCAACACAAGATACTGGTCTAAATGGACCAGTGGCCTATGGCAGCTTCTGTGTCCCTATACTATACTATAGAAGTCTAGATATTAAGCAGCATTGTACATATGTTACCTTACAACAGTTTTGCAAATTGGATATATAGTAGTATGAACTATGGGAGTTTCTCATCCATCAGATTAGTTCCACATGTAAAATAAATCTTGAACATGACAACATTTACAATATTAAGAACCTTGGGTTTGGGACTGATTATGGGGGGGAAATATTAGTCATGCTAGTTGTGCACATGTTATCCTCCCCCTGTAACAAGCTATTACTAACTCCAGTCTCATAAATCCATGGGCTTAGTAACCTTTCAAAGGTTAAGAGGTCCAGTGCCACCCAGATATCTGAGAGGCATCCACACTAGCAAATAGCGGGGATAGTTAGAGTGTAACTAGAGTAGCCACTCCTGAACAGTTAAAAGCACCATGCTTTCCTTCTTCAAATTAACCCCCTTCTATGCAGAAAAGCATGCAGTAGTGTATCCTGTTGAAAAGACTGAAGCTGAGGGTAACCTTAAAAATGTTGTGTTAAAGATCCTAAGCACAGTCAATAACTTCCCTTGTATTTTCTTCTGCTTTGCACTTATAAGATCTTAGCTGGAAATAGATGCTCCATTTTGGAGGCAATAACCCAAACCTCTGCTCAACATTTGAACCCAAGTGTCTTGAATGCTCAGAATGCTCTGATTTCTGCTCCCCCCCAGGCTGCCCGGCGCTGTATTTCTCATTTCTGTGCTCCTTTGCACCTCCTGATCCTGGTCCAGCGAGAAGCATAAGCCATCATACATTTCACACAAAAGCCTGTTTATGTAAGGCTCCCAATCCATCTTTTCAGTGACAAGAGGTTGATTTAGTTCTGATACATAGTATCAGCAGTGGCATTTTAGATCTTGAACTTCTTTTTATCTCATTAAGGGCTCCAATCCTGCAACTGGTACTGGATGGGCAGACAGCTGTCCAAACATGGAGACTCACTTACTTTAATTTTTGCATTTCTCCTTTCTCTAATATCACTGATTACTATTTTCAACGATGGAGAAGTCTTTAAAAAAAACAAAAAACAAAAACAAAAACTTCAGTGAAGTTCTCAGCAGGTACAACATTCCCCCCCATGCTCTGTCAACTGCAGAATTGGGCCTATATTTTAAATACCAAAGTAGAAGATGACGTGACAGAAAGAGCCAAGAGGTGACAGACCATCATGATGCAAACAGTTTTCAAAAGCGAAACAAAAATAACTCACTATAAAAGAAAGCAAATTATTGTTGTGCTTCCATACCTTCTTGTGTGACTGAAAACTAAAGAGGCAGCAAAAAAATGTACATGCGTAAATGCCAGTTTCTGATGATGACAAACCCGCCCCAATTTATTTCTTTTAGTGTTGAGTTGGTTACCCGTTTAGTAATTGGAAGTCTATATTTCTGGGGGTGTTTTGGTTGACATTACCTTCAAAACCTTCTCCCCTCTGCATTTTAACAACTATAGATCTTGATCCTGTACCAATGCAGAGACCAATTGGATCAGAGAGCAAGCTCGGAGCTTTAGATTTTGGTTTTCCTTCTGAGTGGGCGAGAGCAGATCATAGTTTCTTTCAATGTATTTATAATGGGTGAAATTCACCCTTGTGCAGAGCCCAGAGAACCAGTATAATACCTATGATACTGAGTAGAACATGGATTTTGTGCCAAGTACTTAAATGATGCACAGGCCCTTCATTAGTTCTCTGATCTTTGGACAGGTATGAATTTTATCCTATTTAAATGTATTCAATTAATATATTTTTGAATTATTCATTCTATGGATTAGTCACAAATATTCGAACAAAACTGTGTTGCTTCACTCTAACTGGTCATGTCAGTAACATAGAATTGGTTTTGGGCTTTGCTCAGATGAATGTGCAAGGTTCTGGGCATGAACACTTGATGCTGAAATTTTAAATTGACTCTATTGTGCATTCAGTTTTTAAATTAGATGTGTGAACACTTCTGTCAGTACAGTAGTGTGCCAGGAGAGAGAGGATGGTTGACGGGTTAAGACATTGGACTAGGGCCAGGCCAGACACCAAGGCCCAGATTCACAAAACTACGTAGGCCCCTAACTGCCATTAAAATCAATCTGAATTAGGCACCAAAGTACCTTTGTGAATCTGATCCCCAGAGGAGATGGTAACTTCCCTATCTTCCTCCCACTAGCTCCATTTCCTGCCGCAGCTTCCCTATGAAGGGAGAACCCACACAGATCCAGTTTGAGGATATAGCCCTAAGTGATTTCCCCAAGGGCACACTGGAAGTCTGCAGCCTGGCATAGATTCTCTGAACCCAGCCAGGTGCCTTAATTCTAAAATGATCCTTCCCATTTTGTTTACCAGTGTGGCATATGAGCATCTTCAGTCATGCCATACTGTTTCTGCTGCCTGAGTGGATGACTGGAACTACAGACCGAGACAAACAATGCACTTCTGGTATAAATCTTTGTCCAAACAATCATTCATGCTAAAGTATATGTGTTAGACTGTCTCATCTTGTCAGCAACTGCAGCATCATTTCAAATGGCCACTTCCCAAAAGATCAAAGTCTTGTCCTCTGCTCAGTTCCCTAATACACTCTCCCTTCTCTCTTCAGCATCCGGCTGTTTCTTCTCTCTCTGATATCACTGTTTGCTGTTTTTCAACTCTGGAGAACACTATTGCCTCAAATCTTCTATGATAAAGTTATTTGTTAGTGAGTTTAGTTGTTAAATTGATGGGAGAGGCAAATAAATTTCTCTTTTAACTACAAAACGGGTTTAAGCAGCCTGATAGCAAGGGGCAGGTCCTCAGAGCAGTCTACCACTAAAACTGCGAGGGTGTTGCAGTCTCCTTGACCACTCTAGTATACGCTTCTCTGTGATCTCTGCAATAACGAGACCACCAGCAAGGGTGTCAGTGCCAATTGTGGTGGTAATTTTTGTGATGTGGACACCTGTCCATTGCGACATTCAGTGGAAAAACACCTCATTTCACATATCCCTTCAGACAGCTGTCAGATGGCAACATCTTTCTGTCACTAATGACCTGAGCCAGTTTTAAAGTGACCTGTGGGTTACAGGCTCTGTTGCCCATAACCAATTCTCTGCACTATCCACGCCCTTCCCTTTCCTATGTAGAACTGCTATGCAGCACCTCCTGTTCATTTAAACACAAATGGCAGAGTTAATTAGGCTAGATTCTGACACCTTTACTCAAGTTGTCTAGTATCTCACTCTAAGTAGTCCCACGGGTTTCAGTGGGAGCACTCAGAGTAAGGTACTGCTCATTCGGTGTATGGATGGCAAAATCTGGCCCACCTTTTGCCATTTTTTTGCAATTTATTAAGGGATATTACACCTTACAGTCATAGGAGGATAGGGTGGTTTTAAAAAAAGGGAAAATGGAAATTGTTTCTTTGTGTGATTCTAGAACTCTACCTACAACTAGAAATTTGTGCAACAGCCACAACAGTAAAATGATGATAATGTTGGGTAACAGACTCAAAACTCCTACGTAAGGTCCCATAGGAAGAAATTCTAAGGGATAAAGCTGTTCAGGAGAACTGAAAGTTTCTCAAGGAGCCAGTATGCAGTTGTGTCTTTAATATTATCCAGATATGAAGGAAAGATAGAAAGAATAATCAGAGGCCAATATGGCATCATCAGGAGCTCTTTAATGACTGAAAATCAAAAAGGAATCCACAAAAAGTGGAAACATGGACAACTTTCTAAGGAATACAAAAGGAGTACATGTAGGAACAGAATCAGAAAGGCTAAGACACAAAATGAGTTACACCTAGAAAGGATCGTAAGAGACAATAAGATGTTATTTAAATATATTAGGAGCAAGAGAGAAACAAAGGAAATTGTGGGTCCCCTACTTAGCAGGGAAGGGGAGCTAATAACAGATGATGTCACAAAGGGTGAGATGTTTAATGATTATTTTACTTCAGTCTTCGCTAAAAGGATTATTGGTGACCAGATACTCAACACAATTAACATTAACAACAAGGGGGAAGGAATGCAAGCCAGAATAGAGAAAGAACAGGTTGAAGGCCATTTCGATAAGTTAGATGTATTCAGCAAGTAACCAGGGCCTGATGAAATTAATGGTAGGGTACTTAAGGAATTAGCTGAAGAACTCTCAGAATGAATTAATTTTGAGAACTCATGGAGGACAGGTCAGGACTCAAAGGACTAGTGAAGGGCAAACATAGCACCTATCTTTGAAAAGGGGAATAAAGGGGACCCAGGGAATTGTAAACCAGCCTAACTTCAGTAGCTGAAAAAATACTGGAACAAATGTATTAAATAATCATTTTAAGGATAGTAGGGTTATAAGTAATAGTCAACATGGATTTGCCAACAACAATTGTACCAAACCAACCTAATGTCCTTCTCTGACAGGGTTACTGGCCTAGTGAATGGGGGGAAGCAGTTGATGTGATGTCTTGGTTTTAGTAAGGCTTTTGACACACTCCCACATGATATTCTCAAAAACCTGTTAGGAAACAGTGATTTAAATGAAATGATTATAAAATGGGTGTGCAACTGATTGAAATACTGATTCGAAGAGTAGTTATCAATGGTTTGCTGTCAAACTGGGCATGCATATTTAGTAGGGTCCTTCAGGGGTCAGTCCTGGGTCTGGTACTTGTCAATATTTTCAATAATGACTTTGATAATGTAGTAAGAGTATGTTTATAAAGTTTGCAGGTGACACCAGGCTAGGAGGGTTTGCAAGTACTTTGGAGGCCAAGATTAAAATTCAAAAAGATCTTTACAAATTTGGAGAATTGGTCTGACATCAAAAAGATGGAATTCAATAAAGAAAAGTGCAAAGTACTTCACTTAGAAAGGAAATATCAACTGCACAACTACAAAATGGGGAACAGTACTGCTGAAAAGGATTTGGGAGTCCTAGTGGATCACAAATGGAATGAGTCAACAATATGATGCAGTTGTAAAAAGGCTGGGGTGTATTACCAGGAGTGCCATATGTAAGACATGGGAGGCAATTGTTCTGTTCTACTCTGTACTGATAAGGCCTCGGCTAGTGTACCATGTCCAATTCTGCAGGTCATACTTGAGGAAAGATGAGAACAAAATAGAGAGAGTCCAGAGGTGATAAACAAAAAGTTTTAAAAAAACCTGACCTAGGAGAAAAGGTTAAAAAACTGGGTATGTTTAGTCGGAGAAAAGAAGACTGAAGGGGTATCTTCAAATATGCTAGGGGCTGTTATAAAGAGGGACTGTGATCAATTGTTCTCCATGCCCACTGGAGCTAGGAGAAGTAGTAACTGGTTTAATCTGCAGCAAGGCAGATTTAGGATAGATATTAGGAAACCCTTTCTGGAATAGGTTTCCAAGGGAGGTTGTGGAATCTACGTCACTGTGCAACCTGTTCTTAAAAACCTTCAAACATCTGTCAGGGATGGTCTATCTTTACTTGGTCCTGCCTTAGCACAGGGGCTGGACTTCTCAAGGTCCCTTCCACACTACATTTCTATGACAACACTTCAGAACTTTAAATTGGTGGTTGGTTGATACCTTAGGCTTCTCCGTGGTGGGACCATCAAGAGCAGATTGTAGAAATATTTTTGCTTCATGGTATTAGAGTTCAAGAGAACAGTCTTAAGAGTCCCCCTTTGGACTTATTCACCGTCTTATGGTATTGGTGCCACCACTCTGGACATTGGGTGGTGGGTCATATTTTGGTTTTCCAAACCTCTAAGTTAGGAATGGATAAGCCTTAAAGGGGTCTGATCTAAAAGGGGCCTGATCTTCAGAGAATGGGGTCAATGCTTCCTGAAAATCAGGCACCTTTTATTTGTCTCAAGTTGGGCACCCCCCAAAATGGAGGCATTTAAAATTAAATAGCCCATTTATTACAGATGCATATTGATTGTAACTTACTCAGGTAAAAGCTGCCATTCATTCTTTTCTGTGAACTACTGTATGTGAAAAATCCCTCTATAAACACCACATGCAACTAAGGCTGCTTGAATTAATTTGTCTGAATGTCAATGCCTTCTACAGAGACTACTTTGCAGCTGAGATTTCATTTTGCCACAGCACAGCAGTTCATTGAAGCAGCCTTCATCATGTTGGAGATGGATGCTGAAAAGTCCTCTCCTTCCATTATATTTTAATGGATCTTTTATCCACAGAAAATGGAGCATTATGCATTAACTTGCACCCTGATCCAAAGCCCATTGATGTCAATGGGAGTCTTTTCACTGATTTCAATAGACTTTGGATCAGGTTAACACCCTAAGTCTGATGGGAGGATGGAAATTCAAGCATATAACTGGGGGCACAAGGCATTCTCTTCCACACTGCTGAAGTCATGTGAGGATTAGACACTGATATAAGCCTTCCCCTTCCACCTCGCCCCAATGCTATCAAATAGATTGCTTTAAATTTATTTCATGATCTATATCAATCATCTTTGGAATTTAAACTTCATTGTTTAGTAAATGATCTGAATGATCAGTGATAGCAGGAAGGCCTTGTGTCAGATGCAATGCTAAGCATAAAGAAGAGAGAGAGAAAAACTAGAAAGTATTGTACCTGTACTCCAAAAAGAACAGGAAATCAGTAAGTTGACAGATAACATCCCTTGTCCTCAAGCAAACTGAAATTAGGAATTCTGTGGAGAAACAGACAAGCAGTCACCACTTATTACATTTCCTGTCTCTAAAAAAGAAAGTGGGTGTACAATGTTGGTAATTCATGGTTTTATTGCAACCCTTGTACTATTTGGTGTCTTTCTTACAGCCCCACTTTCTGGAGTCAGGTGATTCTGAGAATATCTAGCTGCCATGATTCTGGAGAAAGCTTAAAAACATGATTCTGAAATACTCAAACCTGTAGGTAAATAGAAAGAACTCCAAATTTGTTTTTTAAATTGTTACAGTTTTTAAGCAAAATCAGTCAATCATGTTGGGGTTTTTTTGGGTCCTGACTCATGGTTTTTGAATGTTTGTGTTTGACAATACTGGCTGTATGTTGCCTTTAGTTCTAATATTTCAGTTGAGTCAAAGATAGTGTTTAAAACAGTACAATACTCTGATACTGGGATGATGGGCATAATGTCGGATTCCTCTAGTGCTTATATTACAAAGACTATAAATAGAGCCAATATTTCACAAAAATCCTTTTATCCTTCAGGCACCGAGTACAAACACATGTCGTCTTTGAATGGAAACCTCCCTTGATCCAGAGATAAAAGATCCTGAACATAATTAGAAAAGTTCTTATTTTCTTAACTGAGCAACCAGTTATGAGGACAAAGGAGTTCAGCAAAAATCAACATTTTTGGTCTTTTCACTATATATGATAAGTCTTCCTATTCTTCCAGGTTTTGGATTCTGAAAACCAGCAACTGATGGGGGGAGAGGGGAAGATATGTGACCCTGTAAAAATACACAGAAGAAGGCTGAGCCCAAACATCTGCTGCCAACTTGTGCAAAATTTCAGGTACAGTAATTATGTACAGGGTTGTCCTCCCTACCTTCAGGTACCCTGGACAATTTCCTCTGCAATCTGCCATTTAATAGTGGTGGGGAACATGTGGGTCACTTTTGCGGGCATGGGGAATTTTTTTTAAATGTCACCTTCATTAATGGATTTCTTGTAACTGTACCTTTTGCAATTTTAGGGTAAGGATCTGATTTTGCATGATTCCCCAATACTGTATATATCATGGGCTACATAAATCCACTTTCTATTGATCCTTCAGGCTGATTTTCTGCCCGCCCGACCACTGTTTTACCATATTTATATCACTAATGTGAATACTACTAAACAGCAGATTATTCAGAGAAGGCCACAATTTTCTATGTTCTCTATTGGAAGCAGTTCCTCTGATCTGTTGCACAAATGGTGGACATTCCAGCTTGATGACAGATGCAGTGTAATGCCAGTAAAATAAGCAGGGTGTCCCCCTCCAGCATTTTGTATGAATAGCAGGATACAAGGCATATTTGTTTATAGCCCCCTCTGGATCCTTTCTTAAAGGCATGTTCTGAGCATCTCAGTTGCCATCATTGCATCATTGTTGTTAGAGGGCATTGGCTTTCCTATAAACTTCTAAGACTGTAACGTTATCCTCTTTCTTTATGCCAAGTATCAGCCTATAGCAGCTGGTTGCAAAGCTGTTTAATCTCTCAGAGTGCTCTGGTTAAAATCCATGACTCACAACCATACAAAAGTACATCTAGGCAAGATGCCTTGAAAATGTTTAGCTTTAAGACCAATGAAGTATCAACTGTCCTCCAGAACTTCTCAAATTTATAGAACACACTCCAAGCCTATCTATTCTTACATGCTGTTCTTTATAGCAGATGACTGTTCCCTGCTGAAACGAAGTAGTATTTGAAATTCTGAAAATTTTCAATTTCATCTCTTGAATTTAGCAAAATTCTTTAGCCATGGTGAACACTAATCTTTTGTTGCACCAACTCTCTATCACTGTGTGTTCCCCTTTTGTAAAGACGCTGTTGCAAAAATATATTTTTATATATAATATATCTGCTAGCCAATATCCTAAACAACCAGAGCAGAAAAATGCAGCTATCTGATAGGGCTCCCAATGCGCGTTTCCGTCCTAGAGTTGAAAAGAATGCCACAGTATTTGTCTACAAACTCAGGACTTCGTAATAACTACACTGCTTCATAGAGCTCCTGAAAACAGTGTATCCAAGAGATGTAACAGTCTATCACAACAGAGCAAACTTGAAGGAGGGAATGTTTATTCAAAAATAAGTTGACTTGGCTGGTGACTTTCTATACATGTGCCACTCTATACATGTGCCATTGAGAGAGATGTTTCTCCTTAGCAAATTCTGTTCCCTGATATTGCCTCTGTTCACTAGTCTATCGGTGTTTAAGGGACATTAATGCACCACAACAGGATGGGGGAGAATTCCAACACCGCAGGCACAGTGTAGAACCCTGGTAAATCCTTTTTAGCACAAAGACTAAGAATACTACCCAGCATAAAAAACATTTGTTCTGTCATTGTTCCCTTGGTTCTCCACAAGGCCACAGCCCCTGCATTTTAAAGGAATAAAAAGTTGCAAACTATATTTTGTGCGCTGCATATTGTATAACTTTAACACTGTCAATCAATTTTCAATATAACAGGTTTTAAAATGTAATTTACCCTTAGCCGGTCAAATGGTGTTAAAAACAATTTGCTGAATTAGAAACTTACCCTCTTTCTACTCATTTAGTTCTGCTAAAGCTTGGCAAAAGTATGAGCAGCAGGGGCAGACGCTAATGCTGGCCACAGATTAAGAAAGACAGCACTTCATCAACCTCCAGTTGGAAGAATTTTTTGTTCTCCACAGCCATGAATGGAGAGAGTTAACACCTGGTGTAAAACTGGATTAACAGTGATGAATCAGGCACACAGTGGACAGTTACAATGACTCTTGTAAGTTATTATGTGAAACCTGATGCACGCTGTTGTCTGCAGAAGCGTGACAACTCTTAAATACTTGTATAAATCCTAATTTAGCCATTGGGAGTTTGGGGGGTGGAAAGTCCTGGACATCTCTGAAGCATCATAACAAAAACTGAGTGCGCCTGACATTTTTAGCATTCCATAATTCTCACTTTGAATTGTTTGTTATAGATCAAAGTAACCATTGAACTCCTGCAGTGTTTTAGGCTGTCCAAAAAGCATTAAAAAAAATCTTAATTAGATATGAAAATTTTTGTTGAGAGAAAGGTGGTAAATTTCAGTCCAATTATTTGAGCCATATCCATCAACAGTTTTATTAAACATATCTCAGAGGAAATCCCATAAGTGTATGGAGTGTCCACATAGAAAGTATTACTTACCTTTCTGTTTGGAAGATTTACTTCATATGTGATGTCCTTGAGGTGAGGCAGAGTGTAAAGCCTTGTGACCCAGCAAAACTCTTTGAAATGTGTAAATGTGAATTAAACACCCAGGAGAAATGGAGATATCCAATTTATAAGGATCTCTTGCATTCTGAGCTGAGGCCATCTTAGAATCAATGTAAATAGAATGCTCTGTAAGGAACTTTGGGTAAGATAATCAAAATCCTCTCACCTCCACCCCACCAAAAAAATAACAAACCCTGGATTGGTTTTCTCACAAATCCAAGGTGAGCCAAGAACATGCAGAAGGAATCTTCAGAAAGGAAGAATGGTCCAGTGGTTAGGGCACTATCCGAGGCAGTGGGAGACCCAGGTTTAATTTCAAACTCCACTACAGATTTCTTATGTGACCCTGGACAAGTCATTCAGCCTTTCTGTGATAGCACATCCCTACCTCCCAGGGATGTTGTGAGGATTATAATGTATTATGTGAAGTCATTTGGGGTGTACTGATGAAAAACGCTATATAAGAATGAAATATTAAAATAAGCCACAATTTCCCCCCTCCACTCCGTGTTGGCCAATAAGTTTAAAAGCTGGCAAATCATAGAATCATAGAATATTAGAGTTGGAAGGGACCTCAGGAGGTCATCTAGTCCAACCCCCTGCTCAAAGCAGGACTAACCTCAGCTATATCATCCCAACCAGGGCTTTGTCAAGCCTCAGCTTAAAAACCTCTAAGGATGGAGATTCCACCACCTCCCTAGGTAACCTATTCCAGTGCTTCACCACCCTCCTAGTGAAAAACTTTTTCCTAATGTCCAACCTAGACCTCCCGCCCTGCAATTTGAGACCGTTGCTCCTTGTTCTGTCATCTGCCACCACCGAGAACAGCCTAGCCCCATCCTCCCTGGAACCCCCTTTCAGGTAGTTAAAGGCTGCTATCAAATCCCCCCTGACTCTTCTCTTTTGCAGACTAAACAAGCCCAGTTCCCTCAGTCTCTCCTCATAAGTCCTGTGCTCCAGCCCCCTAATCATTTTTGTTGCCCTCCTCTGCACTCTCTCCAACTTGTCCACATCCTTTTTGTAGTGGGGGGCCCAAAACTGGACACAATATTCTAAATGCGGCCTCACCAATGCCGAATAGAGGGGAATAATCACTTCCTGTGACCTGCTGGCAATGCCCCTCCTAATGCAGCCCAATATGCCATTAGCCTTCTTGACAAATGACACAGCACAGGAAAGGAGATAAATGGGGAACAGCAAAGTCTTAAGAGTTGTACATGTAAATAGTGGGAGCTATTGATAGTCATCAGAAGCTCTCTAGAGTGAGCAGAAGGACGAAGTAGTAGAAAGAATAGTTGGAAGGTGACCTGAAGCACAAACTGGCTTACAGAAGAGGTTAAGAATGAGAACCTGGTTTTTCTTCAGTCTTTCACCCCATATTCCAACAACAGAATGCAGACCCAGTCATCCCATTACGATGACCAGGGCAAGCCGATGCACTCTTCTTCCATGCGTTAGTTGCAATGTACTTTTCTTTTCTCCCATGGAAAATCCTTCTACTGATCATGAGTGGTTGGTGCAGCAACAGAAAGTGCATTCTGGCCAGGTAAGGGAATGGAACTCTCACCATCAGGGCTGGTATTTTCAAAGGGACTTAAGGGAACTGGGTGCCCAATTCCCATTGAATTACAATATAAGTCATGTACTTAACTCCCATGGGCCCCTTTGAAAATCTCAGTCCAACTTAATCAATTATAGCCCCTCCTAGTGGTAGACAGATCAGCTGTGCAGTCAGCGCATCCAGCAATGCTCTAGGATATCCATGCTCCAGACTGGAATGTCACTTATCCCCAGAATACGGGGACGAGCACTCTGACAATTATTTTTTAGTAGTAATAGTATAACAAGCTCTTTGAGGGTGTGGGGGAAGGTATGGTATGGAGGATCTGGGGTTAACGTAAATACACAATAAAAGGACACAAGTGCATTGGTGCAAAGTCAGAACTACCCAAACGGCAGCGTTTTGAATTCAAAGCAGAGCTAGATCTAGAGAGAATCTGGGACAAGTAGTGAGCCAAATCTCAGTCCATTCCTGGTGCTGCCTGCAACCTCAATAAACATTGTTTACACAACCCTTAATTGAAAATTGCTGCACTAGCCCCAAATACTGCAGAATAGGATAGTGTTATTACAGTGGTTTGTGCTGTTACTATAGCTAGCTGCAGGTTTGTTTGTTCTAATAAGGAATATGCTTTGGAAAGTAAAGTAGGAATTAGATAAGTTTGTAGAAATGCTTCTGTTCTCAGAAACAGATCTTGAACAAAACGTTTTCTTGAATAAAAGTGGGTACAGACGGTGAAATGTGCCATCCACAGAGCAGCTGAGTATGGAGCCTCTATGAGGACTGATATGAATTCACCACCTCAACCCAGCACCAGGATTTGGGGCTACTGACAGACCAGAGCTGTCTCCCCTGGGGGCTTTTATTCCTCCAGAATAGAGTAACATCTGTAGCTTTCTTGTGTTGGTTGCACGAGGCAATGGGGGTGCATTAACACAGTTCCATGGCCCCTTCTCTGACCTGTCTCTGGACTACCCTGGCTCACCCCAAAATAGACCTTCTGCAACAGGCCTGCAGAAGACACTCCTGTTGTGGACATGCACCCCTGCCCAGCCATCTGTGTCCTCACGTAACCCCTGTGTTAGGGTCAGGTGGTGCGGAGAGCCTTTGGCCAGCATGAGTTTGGCCCGAGGAGCTCAGCTAGTTTATTTGTCAGGGCTACTACTTTACAGCAGTGTAAAATCCTCTAAGTAAAACTGGAGAGCGAGAGATTCAATGTTCATTTCTGGTTAATAAAAAACACAGTTATTGGCTAACCATGCTCAGGACCTTCCCAGAGGGAAATCAACAAAGATGGGTTCCTTGGCCAATGGATAAATCTAGCAGTTGTGTAGTATGCAAGATTAGTAATTGTACTTTCTTAATTAGCCACAATGTTTTAAAAAATTGTGCTATGAAGTTTATTCAGGCGGAATTACACCTCAAATGGCCTTTTATGTCTCCATTAAATGGTTTTAATGGGGCCTGTGAAATAAATCAGTTGTGCATAGTTGGTTTTGGTGGTTAGAACTGTTCAGTGCCTTAATTTCCGTTAAATAAAGGCAACATCCATAGGAACACCAGTGTTTTCCATTTAAAACGGAAAAAAAAATCTTGTTTTAAAAACTTTTCACTGTTTCCCAGCTTGTATTCGGTGGAAATGCTTTGGTTTTGACAGTTCATCTGTGTAACATTAGCTTTCAGCAGCATGAATAACAATGTCTGAAAGCGGCTTAGAAATATGAAAACATGTCCATTCCATAGAGAGAGGAAAAGTCTTAAAAACTGGTCAGATTTTTTTGAATCTCTGTTAAAACATACCAACCACACACCCAAATCTCTTCTGGATTTATTTCTTAATGAGAGAGTATTTGTCTACATCCAGCAGCTACATGGTTGCCAATCCAATCCCTGCCATTTAAGAAATAGGGTAAAAGGCAGTGCTAATTTACACCATACACAATTCTGTTGAAGTCCATGGGATTCCCAAAAGGCTATAAGTCATTTGCTGAGCTTGGTGCTGTGATGGAAAAGTGAGAGAGGTGAGATCTGTATGTGGATGATATGCTCCATGCAGGGATCAAGGGGTAAGATTAGGCCCTCAGCATGTCAATAATAAAGCTGAGTGAAATGTGTGCAGCAAATCTGATTTTTCACTACATTATCAAAACTCGGGCTGGCTTCATCAAAGGCTGCAAAACTTTTGAGCCCCACCAAGTCCTATGCCTTTCAACCACACAAAGAGACAATTCTTCCTCCCCTGAAATGTCTTCCTGAATTGCCAAATTTCCCTTAGCTCTAGTCAATAAGGTAAATTCACCTCTGTGCAGAGGGATTGTCACAAAGCCTATGCACTGGTAAACCCTATGTTTATTTTGAGGGCTTATGTAGTGCTTGTCTTGAGCTGGCTGTCTGCACATGAGTGAATTTCATCCTGCTCAAATAAGGATCTGATTCAACCCCCATTAAATTCAATTTGGGTCTTTTCACTGACTTGAATGGGAGTTGGATCAGACCCTAATGAGAACTAGAGGAACTGGTGTTTTGTGTTGGTTGGATATTTGAAGAATAACCAGAAATGCATGCATTCAGATAGCTGTGTAACATATGGAGTGCTGCAGGGGAAGGGCAGGTTTCTCAATCATGAAGTGTGGTTTTTGTGGAGAGGACAGACTGTTGGAAGTTTTCCCTTATTTAGTGCTCTTGAGTGTCTTGAACCAGGAGTCTTATCTTTGAGATATGTGGATGGCATATTGTCACGTTCATAAACATGCACATGAATTGCCATTCCCTTCCACTGAACATGAACTCTAAGACGATCATTGTCTCTTTCCTTCCCACAGATCACGTCATTAAAAATAAATATTCTTCATGGTTAAATTACATTTTGACCGCCTTCCTGAATCTCCAGGTTCCTTGTTTTAAAACCATTAATCCACATTTACATGGTTCATCCACTGAGCCTATCTATCAGCATTAAGTTTAACTCCAGCAGTTGGGTAAATATATGAGTTTGCCTGACCACATATCCATTTCGGCCTTATGAACTTTTTTTGCTGGCTTTGTGAAAAGCTCAATAAGTAACCTTTTAGTTCAAGTGCACCATCACGGTGGAACACTTTAATACTCACTAGTTTTAAGGAATTAATTCATAGTTCATATGATCTTATATTCACTTGCAGAATTGTTGCACTATAAATTGACTGGTTTAATCATCTTAATAAGTAAAACTGTAATAGGCACCAAATTACATGAAGTGGGATATTATTATGTGTTAAGCATTATTGTTGCAATCATAGGAACTATCACACTGGATCATACCAATGGGCCATCTAGTCCAGAAATAGGAAGGAAGGGTCTGAAGGCCAGAGGTTTCAAGGAAAGATGCAGGAAACTCCACATTGGACAATTATAGAATATATAATGGGAAGGTTCTTCCTAATTTCAGGAAGTTAGTAGTTATGGTTGTGCCCTGAGCATAATGGTTTATAGGATGAAAATGTATATGGGCTATCTAATATAAATGTGGATTACATCCTGGGGCTCAGTTTCATGAGGCAAAGAGTTCCATACATTACTTTTGCACGGTATGAAAAATATTTCCTTTTGAAAGATAAGTCTTTGTTTTCTTTTAATTTCATTGGGACTCCCCTTGTTCTAGAAAGGGTAGATAGAAACTCTTGATATACTATCCCTAAATATATGTCACCTTGGATTTGTCTCCTCTCTAAATCCTAATCTTTTTCCACTTCTCCTCATATTGAAATCCTTCTATGCCTCTAATTTTTCATTGCCCTTCTCTAGACCGTCTTTCCTTTTTTTTTCCAGGTACATTCTTTCTGAGGTGGGGTGATCAGAACATATTATTCAGGGTGAGGCTGCACAGTCAGTTCATATAATGGTATTTCAGTGGAATACATCCAGTCCCTAGAGAAGGAGAGCAAAGGTGTGATAAGATTATGAAGATCAGAAGATGGCTCAGGGATTGGTACTATGAGGAAGGTTTTGGGATAATCAACCACAGAGAGGCATTCATAGAGAAGATTCTTCTCAACAGATAAAATTGACTTGAGTGCCTGGGGTATTAATCTTCTGGGATCAAGGCTGGCATGGTTAGTAAGAAGGGCTTTAAACTAGGAAATGAGGGGAGAAGGTTGTGAGAGACTCATTCAATCACCATGCATGGCTTCAATACACAGGAGGAGGAAAATCAGCTAAATGAAAATACAGGAAGCAAAATTGAACACCACAAAATAAGAGTATGGACAGAAAGGAGAAGAAAATACAAACATTGGCTGGAGTAATAGTCAGGTATGTGTTACACTTAGTGAAGGGAATATACCAGATCTGGCTAGAAAACTGGGTGGGGATCTAAAGGAAACAACTGAAATGCTTGTACACGATGTAAGGAGTCTCGGCTTAAAATGGAGGAACTGGAACTACCAGTGCAAGAGGCCAAATCAGGTATTATAGAAACATGAAGGAATAGCACTCATGACTGGACTGGGTATTGAAGAGTAACTGCTGTTCAAGAGAGATGGGAATAAATGAAAGGTGGTGGGATTGTTTTGTACATCAGCAAAGTGGTAAACTGTACAGAAATACAAAAGGATAGTATGGACAAAACAGAATCTGTCTGGGTCAAAATCACTTTGGAGAAGGATTGTAAAAGAGGTTCTGTTGAGAGAGTGTTAGGGAGTCTGCTATAGACTCCCAGAGTCTGATTCTGACATGGATAGGGATCTCTATTAGAGAGAGAAATACTTTGGGGAATTGTGTCATAATGAGAGACTAACTTCCTGAATATAGTTTGGAAAATAAATGCTACTAATACGGGTAGGAGCCATTTACTCCTGGATGTGATAGATGACTGTTTTCTTCGTCAAACCAACTGAACCAACAAGAGGTGAAGCCAATTTAGATTTGGTTTTGGAAAGTAGTGAGGACATCATAAAAGAGCTAGTCATAGGAAGTGACCATGGATCAAATGATCATGAGTTTATTTCAGCTTATGATTTTTTATTTCAAAAGAGTAGACTTGGGGAAATTAAGGGAACTAGTTAAAGAAGAGCTCAAGGATTTAAATGCAGAGGAGACTTGGAGTTTCCTCAACTGTATGAAAATTATCTGAAATTTCCATCCCAAGCAAGGGGAAACAACTTGTAAAGAAATGGTCCAGGCACAGCTGAATGAATGAGCATCTCAAAAAAGTTATTAGGAGTAAGTAGAGAGCCTATATGGAATGGATAAAGAAGTTGATTAGCAAAGAAAGCTACATCATGGAGGTCATAAAATATAGGAATAAAGTGAGAATTGTTAAGAGTCAAATTGAATTAGCTCTTGCCAAGGAAATTAAAATAAGGAGGTTTTTTAGTTATATAAAGAAATGAGAAAGGATGAGGTTGGGCTGCTATGCAATGTGGATGGGAAAGAGATTAAAGATAATCTAGGTATGGCTCAAAAAGTAAATGAATACTTTGCCTCATTTTTCTATAAGGATGAAAACATGGAACATGTACATGAAGGCAGTATGGATGATGGAAATGAGTGTCTAGAAATGGAAGTTACCACATCTGAGGTGGAAGAACAATTTAAGGAGCTTAATGTGCTCAAATAAAAGGAAACAGACAATTTCCATCCTAGAATACTCAAAGAATTGGGATATCAGAGTGCTAGTCCAATAGCAAAGATTTGTAATAAATCTATCTATTCATGGGTAGTACCACTTACTCGAGAATAGTTAATGTCATATCTGTATTTAAGAAAGGAAGGGGGGAAAAGGGAACTGGGCAGTTACAGACCTATTAGTTTGACCTCAGTAGTATGCAAGGCTTTAGAACAAATGGTGAAGGAAAGAATAATTAAGTTCATAGAGGTAAGTGGTAAAGGGGATTTAATGTAGTATAGGTTTACCAAAGATAAATCATGCCAGACTAATCTGATTTCCTTCTTTGAGAAAATAACTGATTTTTTTAGATAAGTGAAGTGCAGTAGATCAGTAAAGCATTTGACATAGAACCACATGGGAAATTATTAGTTAAATTAGGGAAGATGAGTATCAGTACAAGCATTGTATGGTGAATAAGGAATGGCTAAAGGGAAGAAGGCAAATTGTTGTGCTGATACTTGAATTATCAGACTGGAGGGTAGTTACTGGTGGAGTTCCTCAAGGATCAGTCCTGGGACCAATCTTATTAAATATTTTTATTAATGACCTTGGTACAAAAACTATGTGTGTTAATTAAATTTGCTGATGATACGAAGATGGGAGACAGTCAATACAGAAGAGGATTGGACTATTATACAGGAAGATCTAGACTGCCTTGAAGATTGGATTGATAGAAATGGAATGAAATTCAATAGTATAAAGTGCAAGGTTATGCGCTTACTAATCATAAGAATTTCTATTACCATCTGGGTGCTAATCAGTTGGAAAAGACAGTTGGAAAGAGATATGGGTGTATGGGTTAATCACAGGTTGACAGGTTGCACCACCAATGTGATGTGGCTATTAAAAAAGGCAAATGGGAGCTTAGGACATATTAAGTGAGGCATTTCCAGTAATGATAGAGAAGTATAAATGCCACTATACAAGACACCTCATCTGGAATACTGTGTACAGTTCTGGTCACCCACGTTCAAGAAAGATGAATGTAAATAAATCAGTGCAGAAAAGAACTACTAGGATGATCAGGGAAATGGAGGGCTGACCCCGCTACTGTATTCTGGGCAGGGTTTTAATCTCCTTCCTATGAAGCAGGAAGGATGGCTATGGCTGAAGACAGGGCATAGGACAGGGCTCTGAGATGGCATAGAGCATTGGTTCTGAAACTGGGGGTCACACCATTTCAGGAGGTCACAACATGGTTAGGTGGGGGTTGCGAGCTGTGAGCCCCGACCCCAACCAGGAGTGGAGCTGTGAACCTCTCTGCTCCCTCCCGGCGGAGGAACATAGGGTGAGGGTGAGCAGTGAAACACGTATACTGCTCATCCCCCTCCCCCCAACATTTGTCCATGGCCCCCTATGGGGCTGTGAGGGGAGAAGTGAGGAGCAACGCCAGGGCTCCCTGAATCCAGGTTACTTTCCCCACCCGGGCAGTGCTGCTCTCTGCCCTCCCCTTACATAGCCCAGGTGGGAAAAGTGACCTGGATGCAGGGAGCCCTAGCGTTGGTCTTCATTCCATCACCCGCACTCCAACCCCCTAGGGATTCATGGAGAGGGGAGCAAACAGCAATACCAGTCACTCCATTCATGCAGATCAGTTTCCTCAGTGGGTGTGGGGACAGGGGCTAGGGGTGAAGGTGGCACAGTGCAGGGGTTGAAGCAAAGGGGAAGTGGGGAGCCCATGGAGGCCATGGGCAGTGGTGGGGGCATCCACAGGGGCCAGGAGGTTGCACTCGGAGGCCTGCTGTGTGAAAGGGGTCACCAATAGAAAAAGTTTGAGAACCACTGGCATAGAGCATTCTCTCTCAGGTGCTTGGCTGGCTGGTTCTTGCTCACATGCTCAGGGTCTAACTATCACCATATGTGAGGTCAGGAAGGAATTTCCCCCCAGATCAGCTTGGCAGTGACCTTGGAGGGGGTAGGAGGGTGCGATTCACCTTTCTCTGCAGTATGTGGATGCAGGTCACTTGCCAGGATTATCTAGCTCTCTCATTTAGTCATTTTCCTGCTATTGTGGAGGCCTTCGGCACTGGTGCAGCTCAATCCCTCCAATTCTCTGCTTGCGACACATAATAGTCTAGTCTCTAATGGACTATAATACTTCGGTCGTTGGGTTTAGTGTGCAGATGCTGGGTGGTGGTGGTGGCGGCCTGTAATATACAGGTCAGACTATATAATCTGGTGGGCCCTTCTGACCTTAAACTCTGTGACTCTGATTATAATACTCAGTTTTATTTTTTATCCCTATAAAGCAATCTAATCTTTTTTTTTTTTAAATATCCACTGGACATTGAGCATAAAATTTCATAGGGTCATGTACAGTGATGCCTAGATAATGTTCATGAGTACTGCAGTTAATTTAGAATCCTTTAATGTGTATGTATAATTAAAATTGCTCCTTATAGTGTGCAGCATTTTGCAAATTGAAATTCATTTACCATAAGGTTTCACAACCATTTATCTTAGCTAAATCCTTCCTTAATTTCTCACAAGCTTGACCAAACTAAATAATTTTATGACCTCTGTAAAATTTGCACGTCTTTTATAAGTATCTGATCATGTATCAAACTGAGTGCTAGTGAATTTTGGCTGTGCTGTTGTATGTTCCAGATCTTCTGCTTGGTTGCTGGAGTCTGTGTTTTGACTGACAGTTTGACCTTCCCAACTCACTTGTAACCTCTGATTCACCACTTTCTGAAGTATCACTATCTATCTTATACTTGGAGGGAGTTAATATGACTCCTGTTGTTATAACTCTTTTTTGCTATTTATCAGGCTGTCTGAACCATTCATAATGTGCCCTCAGTAGAGATTATCTATGGGTAACACAAAACTGAATTCATATGGATTCCCATCTTTTCATAATAATTCTCTCACGAGGAAGATGCATTCCATGTGCTCAAATCCTCATGGCCCTGAATACTAAATAAACAAATGAGCTGTAATGGTGCTCAGATCTTTTATTGAAAATACTGAAAATTTGTTTTCTTGTTTTTTAAATGCATCATTTTATTTTATTCTTTTAATGGATTTTCTCATTGATTTTTTTTTTTTTTTTTTTTTTTTTTGGCTAATGCAAGATATAAATCAATTCTTTGTGTAGCTCTGCCAGTGACTTGTTACATGACTTCTGGTCTAGTCTGAACATCAGTTGAACTAGATTAGGCAGGTTCATGGAAAGGAGTCCATAGATATGCACCTGTTACAGAGCCATTCATAGAATCATGGAAGATTAGGGCTGGAAGGGATCTCAGGAGGTCATATAGTGCAACCCCCTCCTCAAAGCAGGACTAACCTCAGCTAAATCATCCCAGCCAGGACTTTGTCAAGCCGCACCTTAAAACCTCTACAGATGGAGATTCTATCATCTCTCTAGGTAACCCATCCAGTGCTTCACCACCCTCCTAGTGAAAAAGTTTATCCAACCTAGATCTCCCCCACTGCAACTTGAGATCATTGCTCCTTGTTTTGTCATCTGCCATCACTGAGAACTGCCTAACTCCATCCTCTTTGGAACCCCACTTCAGGTAGTTGAAGGCTGTTATCAAATCCCCCCTTTGTGAAGACAACATTAGCCTATTAGCTGAAGTGGCTCAGTGTGTTTCTTATGTGCCCCCGCTGAGGCAAATGACTGAAGGATTTATGCACTGGCTGGTTCTTTGGTTTCAATTTGACCCTGGAGCCTGATTCTCTTCTGCCCTCCTTGTGGAGCTAGCATGCTAGCAATATGTTGTGGCATGGATGGCAGCCTTGGGCTAGCCATCTGAGCTTGGTGCAAGTGGGTCAGGCAGGCTTGGACTTGGGTGGCTAGCCTGAACTGCCACCCATGAAGAAACATCACAAGTGCCAAAAATATCAGCAGAGGAGTTGGGTACATAGGAATCGTGAGGTGGAAAAATCTAATATGTGATACTATTTGTTCTCTTACTAGTGCATTCAATAGAAAACCCCGAATTATTTTCAATTACATCACTCGACCACAGGCTGAAAAGTCAGGGACCCATTGCCTGGCCCAAACAACATCTCAAATGTTTGCTTTGCTGTATGCTGCAACTTATCAGAATACGCAATGACATCTTGATTGTATTGCATCAGGTTTTATTGCTCCAGAACACAAAGGAATACAGCTCAATGTAACCATGGAAGTCAAAGTCCTGCATAAAACTTAACAAAGTGATGTTGTCAGATACCAATGAGCTATATTAAGCTTTTATTTTAACTTTTAAAGTCCTTGTCACATGGGAGAGTTAACCATTCAGTTTCAACAGCAGCTGTCTTTCACAGAGAGGGATTTTCTCCCTAATGTGTATTTCCAGGAGCTAGAGTTTAAAAAAAATTAATTTAAAACAGAAGCCAAATTCTCTCTATGAATTACAACAAAAATTATTGCCTTATAATCAAGGATAGTAATTATACTCCTCAGACTAATTGCTTAGTCGGTTCCTTCCTAACGATAGGGGTTACTTCTCTGTCTATCAATGAATTACAGTATATTTACGTGGTTTCCTAGTGTAACCACATAGAGGCTGATTCTGGCCCCCTTCTTGCTGCCCCATATGCTGCTGTGATGTTGGCATATGGGGCTGTTAGAAAAACAAGGGTCTGGGGAAGAATTCTTCCAGTGTGGGAGTAGTGTCACCCCAATTTAAGGTGCCTTCTGTTGCTCCCCTTTGCAAATGGCAGTATAAGGAGAGTGTCAGGGAGGAACAAGAAAGGATACACTGAGGGTGGGAGGAAGTGTGTCCAGAAACCAAATATTACTAGGATATTGGACTGCTGCACAACCCACTAGCAACCCTGAAAAGACTACCTTAGGTTAGAACATCTTCTCTGGTTCCTCTAATTTAGGCTGGGGCCCATTTTCGGGCCACAGAAGCCCAGAATCCAGAGGACTCAAAGATGGCATAAAGCCACCTTCCCAGCCTCTTCTCCCCAGAGGGTATTCTGTGCCCATAATTCCTGATTGCCCTCAGTCAAGAAACCTGCCTAACACCTCTGTCCCTTGTCACAGCTCATCTTTCTGGTGGCTCTGTGTAGTCAGACCATTCATTTGGAGCAAGTTGTGTAGAGTCTTCAGTGCTAATATTAATAAATATACACTGGAAAGTGTTTTTGTTTGTTGTTAAGATTACACTGAATAAAAAGACTAGAATATTGGAAAATACAGGGTAAATCAGGGCATGAGAATATCAACCTCACCAAAATTCAGCTGTAAGAGGATTTACAAAAATCCCAAAACAGTAGTGTAAAAGGATCACGGCCTATCTTATAGGGCCCTCCTTCTACAAGAGCAGGTTTTGCTCTTACTCAATCAGCTCACTCCCTGGGTTATTCTGTCTGAGCTTTCTCAAGGAATCCAGGGAAACAGTTTCCAGCAGGGTTAATTGTTTTATTTCAACCCTTTTTAACAAAAAGAATCAACACCTTGCAGACTCTTCCCTTGACGTCTGTGCAGGCCCAGTAGCCCCTTCCCCAAGTCTGTCCCTCACGCCAGAAACTTCAGTAACCAAAATTTCCTGGCTCTTAACTCAGAGCCTCAGTAATGAAGGACTTCACACAGTCTCCCTTCTGTCTATTCTGATTCTGTAGCAATTCCTCTCTGCAGTAGCTCCAGTAGCAGTCCATTGGGAGCAAATCTCCTACCCCCTCAGTTTTTTGGGAGGTGTTGCAGTCCCCTCCTCCGCTTCCTGCTATCCTTTTTTATAAAGATCACTAATTAAGTTCCAGCTCTTTCTCAGGTGCAGGTGGCGTGGCTAATCAGCCAGCTGCAGGCCTCTAACCCCAGTGGAATTGTATCCCTTACACTTTTTACAAGTCGATAACTGAGTCAAAATTAAAACAAAAATGGAAGAATGTTATAAAAACATTGTAGGCCTGATTTATTCTCTCTATTGTTACACCTTTTAACACTGGCATGATTCCACTAACTTTGGTGGATTTCCATTAGCCTGGAACCTGTCAAAGAATTAGGCTCTTTCTGTTTGCTTTCTTTACTTTCTTTTGATTAATGGACATTGTCCTTGTTTACTGTTGGATCTGTGGAGAAGAAGTCCTTATAATCTATTTAAAATGACACTTAGAAAATGATTTACATTAGGCATAAATGTGGTGTTCTGATGGGAATCCAAACGATTTCTTGGTACTTCAGCTCCTTGCCAGTCAGTGATAAGCCAAGTGCTAATCATTACAGTATTTCCACTTATGATCATAATTAATTTTTAAAAGTAGCACAGGGCTGAAGCCTTCTGTATGGTGAAAGATAAGTCAATGTATGTGCATCTGACCTTCTTGATGTACAATGCTCAGATACCTCCCTGATAACAACTTAGTGTGAGTCATATCTATATTCAGACTGAAACACATGGAAAAAACATTACTAAATAGCTGTACATTTTTGGTGGTGGTGGTTGTTTAATGAAGTGGGCCAAATTTTTAAAATGTATTAAAATTCTAACACTTAAAAAATAGAAGAACCTTACATTCCTTTTGTTACAGTAAGTAAAATAAAATAAAATAAAATAAAAATATACACTAAGACTTTTGGGGGAAAAAATAACAAACTTCCCAGGCTTTTCATTGACAAAATCTGTATCCTCAGCCTCTTCCTTTCTACCTTCAGATGACTAAGCCTTGCAAAGGAGAAATGAAGAGGAATTCACACATATACTGTCAAAAGCACCAGGCTGTATCCTATTAGAAGAGACTCAGGGGACCTATTTTTTTAAAGGCAACCAGACTTATTTGCAAAGTAATTCTTCAGCCTTTTCTGCCCAGTGTTAAAAGCTCTATAGTGAATCCTCGTTTGGCAGGGAGTGCCATATGGAGAAGCATCCTATAAATGGTTATTTATTAGCCACCAGTACATTTTTGTTCCATTTTATAGAGTATGCTACTTCAGAACAAAATGGAAAGGCATTTACATGACTCACCATCTAGATTATAGACCATGACTGAAACAATAATTGCAACACTTTCTAAAAGCTACAAATACAGTTACAAATCATACAGAAAGTATGAAAGCTCTGGTTACAACTTCAATCAGCCATCAGATTACTTTATCTACCATGCATCACTTAGGCAACAAAATTTAATAGTTTCTTATTGTTGTTAGATATTACTACGGTTAAAGTAAAACAAAACTGTGGACAACAGTCACTTTAACCCGCTCTTGACCATCCGTGGAGATATCTGAAAGGTCATTAATACATCAGCTGCACTAAGGTTCCCTTTTCCTCCTAAAATAATCAGTTAACATGACTTTAATCATGCTCATTATGCTTTCATTGTCTTCTAGGATTTATGAGGAATGAGTGTGATTGTGGGGCAAGGAAATATTGTTCACCTAACCAGCTCTGCTAGTTAGACTAGGGTCCTGGGCAGTTTGGAGAGTTTTCAAATCTCTGGGGTATAAAATGGATGAAGATTAATGCCTGAATGCAGTTTATTGCAACACATGCTACCATAAACACAGTTCATATGCACACACGCTGTGTACATCTACACACTGTATTTTTGTTTGCATCTTCCTGTTAAGTTAAAACATTTCCATTAAGACCAAGAAAATACCTTTAAATTAATAAGTAGGTCTAATCCATTTTTAAAGCTTTCCCTCATCAAACTAAAGAGCAAACAACTTCTGCATCGTGTCATCATAATAATCTCCAGATCAACCACTAACTGATGTCACAGAGAAATGGCAATTAATGAGGAAGAAGCAGAAGTAGAGAGGTATCACCTGTTAAGCTACAATGATCCTGTTTTCATGTAAAGAGCCCGGATAATAAAAGTTGATGAAGGAGAAATCAGGAAATATGGGTCCTGTGCTGGGGTCTTACTGAGCTGCACTGGGTGCAGGACCCAAGGGGATGAAGAGTTTGTAAAGGTGACTTTCCTTTGCCATGTCCCCTCAGCCACAGGCTGGGTGGTTGTTGCAGGGCTGCATATACTGCCCCCTGCCACCAGGGATTCCTCTATCCCAAAGGAGTCCTCAGTTGGCCAGTTAGGCCAGCTGTACAGTCATGGCATAAAGAGGCCGTGGTAGATCTAAGAATGATGCCTTAACTGTGTCTTTGACTAGTGGTTCTCAACATTTTCCATTGGGCATATGTGGGCCATTAAATATCATAATTTCTGTCTCTGATGCAGTATTGCCAACCCCAGGTATTCAAAAATCATGATTGGCTTAAAATCATATATATGTATATATATATTGTTTGGGGGCCTTCAGGAATCATATTTTCAAGCTTTTCTTTACAATCAGGAGGGCTAGAAACTTATCTTTTCTTTAGAATGAAAGCTGAGATTCTCACATAATCACATGACTCCAGGAATTGGGACTTTAGGAAGAACACCAAATAGCAAGATATTTGTAGTAAAATTGCAAGAGTTGGCAACATTTCATTCTCATGTTTCTTTACCTGGCAAATAATGTCTTAACGTATAATACACCTTTCTCCCCATGAAATACTGCTCCAGTGGAGGCACTTTGTATTAACTGGGAAGTGGCTGACAATAGGGCAATGCCTGTTAAAGGTCTTTAGCTCTAGAATTTACTTTCTGCCTGCAGTTCAACAGTCTGGATTTCTCAGCTTTCCAGGCATGCTATCAAGGCCGTCTTTTTGATAGGCAAGCAATTGATTTCTGAAACTGATTAAGTTTTGTAATCTGTCTAGGGGTATGGCTAGGCATAAATGTGACTCAGAATAAAAGAAACAGTTTTACCATGTTTTTACATGGAAGAAACAAACTGAATTAATAACACATTCTTAAGATAGATTTTGACTGCAGAATACAAAAAGAACAAGATGGAGACGCTAAATAAGAATAAGTTAAAGCAGCAGTTAAAAGATATTCCAATGGCAATGCCTGTCTATAGCAACTCTTTGACCACCTGTGTTTGGTGAGGCTCTTTCTAACTATAATGTTTTATTTTTCCCATCAGTGAATAGTTATGGTGTAAAGTAGCCATCAGAACTGGGGATGCCATATTTTAGCCTTTGAGTTTTGATCTCTAGGGCTCCGAGAATGCAGTTATTCTGCAAGTGAAGTTTTGTGAATCTGAAATGGAAGATGAAGAGTTCATTCATTTTAAAATGGAAACTTATTTAACTGTATTTACATCAATAATTCACAATGTGCCTGGCCACACTGAAGGTGAAAAGAAACATCAGTTTATAACTGGGAAACCGGAAAACTAAGAAAAGAAAAGACAGCAAAGGTGCAGTTAAAAATATGAGCCTTGCCCTTTGCTGTTAAAGTGAACAATTAGGCTCTGAGAGACTGCCAGAAGCAGCAGGTTCTATAGTCTGGGTCCCATCTCTCACAGTGCCTTGTCTCCAGTCCTGAGGGGTATGTATCTATGTTCCAAGCCATGCAAGGGCATGAGGGAGAGGCTTACTTGCACCCTTCCCACTTGTGCTCTCGGGTATGGTCTAGGTATAGTCTTCCCCACTATTGTTTGACTTATCTTGACACCAGCACTCTAGTTCCTATATGTAAGTAGCTGTTACATTAAATATGCTCTTTGCTTAGCCTCACTCTTGTACATCATTGAAGAATGTTAGTTAAGTGCTGTTTATGCTCCTGAAACATTTAGGCCAGGTCTACACTTACCTTCAAATTCCGCGGGAGTCGACAGGAGTTACGCCAGCTTCACAGAGTAGCTGGAGTAACTCCTGTCGACTTCGTAACTCCTCTTCTACATGGCGTCCCCACTGCTCTGCGCCACTTAGGGAGGTGGTTTTAACGCGTTGACTTCCAGATCGATTGAGCGGGTCTTCGCTAACCATTCAATCAATCTGGAAAGATCGATCTGACGGCGGAGAATTTGCCGCCGTCAGTGAAGACGTACATTTAGAAACAATGTCCCTGCAGAGATGTCTGCAAGAAGTCTGGTGGAGAGCACATGTCCTCTCACCAGATTCCTGCCATTCCCATCTCTCACTGAGCCAGTCTGGAATGATCAGCCTGTAGCCAAAATCCAAAAATATTATGCAGGGAACAGCTTGTTCCAGCCGTTACAGGAAACTGCATGATGATCAGAGAATTCAAGGCCCAGAGAAGAAATGTCAACTGAATGGCTCTTGATAGATGATTTCGGAACTTTGTACCTCGGGCTGAGAAATATTCCAACCACATTTGTTACAAAAAAAGGATAACAACATGCTATCAGTTTTTAAGCAGAATTTCCCACTGAAGTCAATGAGGAACTTTAGTTATATATGGATGGCATTAAATGATGCAGGGGAAACTAGGGTTTGGGGCAAGATTCTCAGACCCATACCCATGCTTGGCAGTTAGTGTTTAAGTAATCTCATTGAAACTAATGAGGCCATTTGTGGAATAAGATGCTTTTCAATGTGAGCAAAGGGATTCATATTTGGCCCATTGTAAGCAAAGGAGATTTAAAAAAATCTTTGCATCATACTGAGTGAGGATGTGCTTACAGGAGGCAGTGGGGTCTAGTGGATAGAGCCTGCAGCTCAGGAAACATGGGTTCTATTCCCAGTTCTGCCACTGACTTGCTGACTGACCTTGGGCAAGTCATGTCTCCTCTGTGCCTCAGTTTCCACACTTTTAAAATAGGGGTAATGGCCAAGATCCTCAAAGGTATTCAAGCACCTAACACCCTTGGAGGATCTGGGCTAATGATACTTACCTCCTTTGCAAAGCATTCTGAACTCTACTGATGATAAGAGCTACATAGATTGTTATAATTATTATATCTCTGCATTTTAAACCCATAGGATTTTTATTGAGCTCAACTTTGTCAATCAAAAATAATTAGGTGCAAGATTTTTCTGATGTTAAAACTTCTGTTTATTTACATTTTTTATCAACTGTTTGAGTCCATTAGTGTAACACCCTTGGGTGCTAAAAAAGTCTCCAACAAAAATGCATTATCTAATATCAGCTATGATGGGGAGGAAAGTACATATTTTTAAAGGTAAGAAACTAGATGGCCATGGATTCCTGGTGTAAAATATATAAGCTCTAAACGCATTTCAAAAAAGGAGCCAACGCTTAAGGAATTTGATGGGTAATAAGGCAGAAACATTGGAATACAGGGGATGAAAACTTCCACGTCTAAGGGTTTGTCTACCCTGCAGCTGGAGATGTGACTAAGCTAGTTTGATTCAGCTATCTTGAATTACAATAGCAGTGAAGACCTGGCAGCATGGACTATACAAGCCTGCCCAAGACCCTGGGTAAGTACTGGAGCAGCTAGCTCATACTACTACGGTCACTGCTACCTGCTGCAGTCCCTCCTTTGATTGCAGTGCTGATATACCCTAAGTCACGGGTTCCAATGCAGAGCAGGTTCCTAGGGACTGAAAATTGTTACAATCCTGTGGCTGTCTTGGTGTCAGGTCAGTTCCCAGTGGATAGATTCCGACCTTTCAGAAAAGCTTACTACCATAACTGGAACGCTTGCTGGCTGACTTACTGTTTGACCCCAGAGGTGGTCTCTCCATGTTAGGACTGGTGCAGCAGCATGGGGGAAGTGTTGCGTTTGCTGCCTGTACTGTGCCTGTTTCATAGACGAAAAGTGCCAGATTTTCAAATGCTCAGCACCCACAATTTGTGCCAAATTTTCAAGAGCTCAACTCCCATGTAGGCATCTATAAATAAGGGCCAGTTTCTCAGCAGTGTTCAGCCCCCACCAACTCCCCTTGTGACACTTGTGGCCAGATGTGTTGCTAATTTCTTTAGAAAAATCTGGCCATTTATTGGCTGTATAAGCAGGAGCTGAGCTCTCTTGAAAATTTGACCTTGATAGTGAATGCTGAGCTCTTTTCAAAAGCTAGGCCATGGAGAGCTTGTGCCAGATCATCAGCTGGTATAAACCTGCGTAATTCCATTGACTCCAATTGATGGTTTACATCAGCTGAGGATCTTGCCCATTACATTTTCAGTGTTATAAATCTGACATCTTTCATAATCAGTGAGTTCCTGATAGCGTCAGGGGGCTTTGGATCAGCCCTTAAGTTAATGTAAAATTAATAAATAGTACATACACGTTTTAAAAGACTACAATGGACAGAGAACCCCTTGCAGAAAAAGGATTTGCACTCCAGCCTCAAATAAACATTGTTCCCAGGATAAATTAACACACACTAGAACTGAAGTAATTCCTTATGGAAAAAAATACAACCACAACAGGAGCAAGTTTTCACCATATCGGCCAAACAATTAGTCTTACTCTAGCCAAGTTCCCATTTTTGTGCCTGCAAATTACAGGGGCAGTTTACACCTGAAAATATTTGCATCCCGAGTTTAGGTCATAGATGAACCAATGTACCTGATTTTGGGGAGACACTCAGAGGCTGCTATGTTCAAGTGACCTAATTTATGTCTGCAAATGTCCAAGTACAAAACCAGATGCTGAAAATCTGCCCTTCAAAGTGTAAGGTTTGAGTCTGACCAACAATAACACTAGCGGCTTGTCAAAGCAGTGCTTTAGTCTGCACCAGAGAGGTGTAAATCTTAGTGCCCACGGGTGGGGCCATGAACGTAGTACTGTTTGAGCACAGCGTGCATTAATGTAGCACAGTCTGAAATAGGATTACATTAATGGGCACAAGGGAACTTTTAGTGCATGCCAGCCGGACCCACAAGGGCAAGTTAGAGCACAACACTTTAGCGCATACCAAAATTTACATGCCCCTGGGGCAGACTACAGTGCTGTGTAGACAAGCCCTAGATTATCTGTAATCTGATCTTGTCTTAACATTGGGACATCTTGCACTAGTCTGTAACGTGCCATGCACATCTGCAATGATATATAAGTAATAAATTATATTAGCCATTTTCATCCAGATTCAGTTGTTAGTTTCAGGCAAAAAGGATCTTTTATCAAAGTCGCAACCAAGTATAGCAAAAAAACTCAATGTTCACCAGGAAGATGGCACCAAAACATTATGTTTCTAAGACAAATACTGTATTGCACAGGAATAGTAGTAAAGAGTGGTTTTCCACTGTGACAGGCTGATATAAATGGCATTAGCATCCTGTCTGTTGGTGCATTTGTTCATTATTTTAGCTTTGGGACCAAGTTCATTTCTGCTCCTGTTTCTTAAAGGAAAAATGTTTCTTTTTCCTGTTTAGTGTGAGTCAACACAGCCTGAACTTTTGCGTGCCCTGGCTTTTCTTACCCGGCTCCCAACTGGTCACAATGATTTACAACTAAAATGCATCACTCCAAGAGATGTAGCAAATTTTCTGAAAAAGGGAAGAGTTCTGTGGGTCAATTCCTCAGCTAGTGTAAATTGTCACAGCATCATTGACTTCAGTTGAGCTAGCACAAGTTACACAACCTGAGGATCTGGCCCTACGTTTTTTATCCTGCTGTTGATCTAAACTATCTCAAGTGTGATACGGTCCCTTAATAAAGGTGATTTCAGGGCCTAATGCTGCTTCCATTGAAGTCAGGGAGAGTTTTTTCCCCACTGGCTCCAACTGCATGCCAGATCTGGTGCTTAAACAGGATGACTGCTTTACTGGGCTGCCTTCCAGGGGGCTTATTGTAGCCTAATGATAGTGAAGGTGAAGGCCAGTGATTGTACTGTTCAATTGGTATAAATCTAGCAAAAATTCTGCTTGGTAGGGATGCATTCAGACTGTACCAATGGCTTAAGTGATGTTTAACCAGGCAGTAAATAGAAATAGAAAAGAGATCTATCAGACACCAAATAAAGATGAAGAAGAAATGCAATTAAAGTCATTTTTTATCTTTTACCTGTAGTTAGACAGGAAGCTCTTTAGGGAAAGGAATTTTTTTGTTATGTGGATACAGAGTGGGCCTCTTCCACAATGAAAATAATTAATAATAAAAATTGTCAGCTCCGTTTTCACAACATTTTAAACTCTGATCAAACTTTTGTAAATGCCCTCACTCTTTAGTCAGGCTAGACTGTTTCATGGGGTGCCCGATTAGGGAGGTTTCTACTATACTTGTTGAAACAGCCATTTAAATGCGACAGGACATATTGGGGAACACATCATGGACAATTTTGCATCCTGTATGTGCTTCAATACTTGATCTTATAGGTGCTCAATAGAGGTTAGAACTGGATGACACTCAGAATTGCTTTTCCATGAGAAATTCTGACATTTCAAAAATTTTTCATTCCAAATCAGAACAAAATAAAAAAAGCAATTGAGATTTCCCACAAAATTCTGGAAAAAATATTGTTTAGGGTTGATCGAAATGCTTCATTCTGTAGGGGAAAAAATGTTTTATTTCCAATTCTGACTTTTTAAAAATGTTATATTATATAAATTTTAAAAAATTGAAACAAAAAGTTTTAAAATGAAAAAAAACAAAACATTCCGTGTTGCAGAGGTCAAAACAGAACATTCTGACATTATCCAAAAGTTAAATAAAACAAAATAAAATTTCATCAAAATTGATAGCTTTCTGCAAAAAGTTTCCTTTTTGACTAATTGGCCATTTGTGGCAAATAACTTTCCACTGGAAATTTTTCAACTAGCCCTTATAGATGTAAAGATAAGTTTCAATTTGGCCTTTGAATTTCCTTTCATTTTAGTATTTAAGTCAAATTTGTGACATATTTAACAGTTATTTTGGTTACGTGTATGTTCTAGAGTGCTATCACTGACAATTGTGTCAAGGATCACCTAGTGCAGAAAGTAAACTAATGGCCTCTCCCATTTATTCCCCATTTTTTTTTCGAACAAGGTCTCCCCACAATGCAGTCTTTATCATCACAGACAAGAGAAACATGAAGCGACTTTGTTCTCATTTTTGGTATCCCCAAACTCAAAATCAAATAACTTCACTTAAAGCAGAAGCCGGATCGGACATTTAAAATTGATATCTATTTGTTGATTACATCGAAGAGTAAATCAAAACCTACTGAAACAATAAAACTCTATAAATGTGTGTGCTGTTGAATTCTGAGGAGGATGTTGGATAAATATATTTTTGTTGATTCATTGTATGTGATTTTTTATTTTGTACGTGGAGCTGAAGACACTGATAGGCACATTGTATGAAGTAGAAATTCAATAAATACATGAGGGTACTGGAGTGTAGAGGATAATCAGTTTATTTTCATGAGTTTAGGAATAGTCATGATTGACAGAGCCATAAGGTGGTTATTTTGGGTCATTTTTTATGAGTGAAAATTCATTCATCTGAACTACTGTCATCCTGTAGCAAGTAGTAAATGAGTACCTGTATTCCTCTTAAAGAGGTCTTTTCCCCTAGTACCGGATGTGAACCAGCTAGTAATGTGTATCCCAGCTCAGGAAAAATTCCATCCCAGGTTATGGCCAAAATCACTCATGAGCCAAGCCACAGATCTTCACAGTCAAAGTTTTGTTCTGTGCACTTAACCATATGAATCCATGCTTCTGAGGTGCAGGCAGTAAAAAGCAGACAAGCAACATGACTGCCTTTTAAAATGAAGACTTCTTTTCATCTTCTCTCTGATCAACATATTAGTTGCTGTACAGTGGCAGTATATCTGATGCTTAAGTGTGTAATAATCATGTACTTGTTAAAAAATAATGTAACATATTTGCAATAGGAAATAACTAAAGGACCCAGACAACAGATGATTCTGTGCTTTTTTAGTGGAGCAGCAGATGCCTAACCTCTAAGAAGTAAAAATATCCCCATGTAACTTTACTCCAGTTGACACAGCTTGGATATCTCAGTTATGAATACAACTTACCAGCCATGAGTTCCATCATTCAGATTCCTGCTAATAATAGCCTCCATGGAAAACCTGAATGCAGAAGGTCTCCTGAAAGAGAGAGAAAGAGAGAGAGAGTCCACTTTGTTTGTGTTGTCTCCAGTTGCATGCGATACCAACAAAAAAAAAATCTGTTTCACCAGATAATGAAGTCAAGTTATAGCTTTTCCTGTGTGAGTATTCCTGGGAAGGGGAGAAGGCACTGTGAGCCCACATCAAAAGCACCCAAGCAGGAGGCAACCACAGTGCTTGCAAGCTCTTAGTGCAAGGAAGGTACATCTAGTTCTTCTAGCAGCACAGCATGTGTTCAGGAGTTTGAAGATGAGGCACCCAGGCCCAGATCTTCAAAGGCATTTAGGCACCTAACTCACATAATTTCAATGGGAATTAGGTACCTAAGTACCTTTGATGATCTGCACCTCCATTCTCTTGCTCTAATATTGGGAGAATATCACATTATTGATGTCCATGCACAGTTTAGGAGGGATCAGAATCAGGTGTGCTGTTTTGTTAGGAAACCTGAGTGGATCGTTCACATGGAAGTTTTAAAAAATCAAAATAGGTCTGTTTTTTGAGTTTGGGAAAATGGGTGGTAAGTTTATGAAATCTGAAAATTGTTCAGTGCAAATGTCTGAGATGCCTGTCTGAATGCCTGAGAATTCGGGGAGAATTTTCCTGTGACTTTCTTTTGCCTGTCAAATTGGGCTGGTTTTTATTGGGCATTTAATTCACATGGCATAGCTTCTAGCCCCACCTCTCCCCTTCCTCCCCAAGTGCCTGAGTCTACTCAATGTGGTCAGTAAGATATATTGATTCATGTTCTGAAAATACTAGCTACATTTTGGCTGGAATTTTCTAAGACACTTAAGGGAGCGAGACACCTCAAATCCTATTGAAATTCATGCTGCTTAGAAAACCATGATCTTTGGTACACTCTCTCTTTGCATCAGTCAGAAAGGAAAAATAGTTCCCTACTGTGGTGTGGGGTGAAGCATCTCTTTGTTGTTCCCTCTAAGGCAAATCCAAGATTCCTGCAGCATGAATAAGAAAAAAGAGTTTGGGGCTTAGGGCGTCATGATTATTGCTAAATTGGGGCAGCAAATAAACCAGCTTCTTCCTCTGTTAGAACTTCACAGTGTTCTCTAAGCACCATGGGATTTTACTTACCCAGAATAATTTTTAATTATTTTTAAAGACTTCATTCCCCTTGAAGCTCAAGAACTACATACATTTGCCAGGCTTCTCATTTCATCAGTAATATGCTTGCTCTAAGCATTCTGAAATTAGTGTTTGAGCACAGAGCACTGTAAAAGATAGCACAGTGCTGAGGGGGACTGAGAGACTAGCCAGGAGGGAAGGAGTAATATTCCATTGCTAAATTCACCCCTGACATTAAATACGTCAGTCTGTGTTCACTGAAATCAATTTCATGCTTCTGGCACATAGTCTAAGGAGCCGTGTATTATCATAAAATATAAAACTGGTAGCTGCATCACTAAATGTGCTATATGGCATTTAGCATATTTCTCAGATAACAGCAGGTAAAGAACTTTCTATACAGGAGCAGCCAATGATATCAACGTTTTATTTAGATTTCACAATATAGTAAATCTTACTAACCTGTACAAGACAATAGTGGAAGGTCATTTTCCATTAGAAAGTTATATGAGACATTATTTCAAAGATGATTGCATTATTTTGAGTCCCGACATAACTCCTGCAAGGAAGGAACTTTATAATGTTATATATTCTCTACTTTCTACTGTACAGTAATAAAAAAATATTGGGCAAAATCCTGCTAAGTGCTTACTCAGGGATATACCCTGGTCTTCTGGCTATATTCCCTTTGCACTGCCAGACTACTACGAAGGGGATGGGAGCGGTTCTAATGGGGCAGCCCGGGATTCCCTAGATGCAGGGAGAAATCCAGGTGGTGTAAAACCAGCAGAACCAGCTGCTCTCTCAGGTGTAGGAGTCATTCCTGGGTGAGTCTGGAGTGGAGCTGGAATGCACTGCTTTCCATCCATTCCTAACCACCACAGGGGACTGCTCTAGCTGGCATAATGTAAAAGAGCCTGTAGGCTATTCTGAGTTCCACACAGGGCAGGTTCCATCCATGGTTGGGCTGAGGATCAGTTGAGAAGAAAGATCGCTTTTAGAGTCACCTTCCTCTACTCCCAACTTATCCCCAGATCCCACACCAAGCACAGCTTGCCCAGACTCGGGGATCTGGGTTTCAATTCTGACATCATGAAAAAGTGCCATTAGAGCCAACTGGTATTCTCCTGGATTAAGAGATAAGCACCCAATTATAGCACCCTGAGAAGTGTGTACCTGGCTCCCATTGAAGTCCATGAGAACTGCACAAGGTTAGACTCTGTCCTGAGACATCTAAGGATAGCCTCTGTCCTTAGAGACTACAGGATTTGGCCCATGGTCTCCGGAATGTAAAGTCTTACCTCTAAATTCATATCAGTGTGCTCATTAAGTAGTATGTATTTATTAATGCCTATGGAAAAAAATTGCAAAATGGGTTTAATTCTTATTTCTATGTTGTGTATACAAAAAACTTAGACCACTTCAGCCCTCCTACCTCAATTTCACTTGCAAAAAAAGGGTGAACCTACTATTATGTTTCCCTCTCAGTGGGCAGTAGCTAGGATGAAGGCTTTTATTGTCCTGTTCATAATCCCAGCAATAACATTTCTCTTATAGTGCTTCACATTTTCCCAGGCACTTATCAAGTTTATCTAGACACACAGATGCAACAAAATTGGTCTGCAGAAGTGATGACTCCCGTCTTGTTGAATATAATCCAGGCAAACTATCTTCAAGCACTTCCACTCCATCAACAGTGATCCATGGAGACCTTTGTGACCAAATCAAGTCTCATTAGTTTGGAGTTTTTTTAAAAGTGTACGCCATTCCAGTTGTGTTTAGATGGAGTGTGAGTCCAAAAGTCATCAAATAGCAAATTCTGCCTTAAGAAGCTACTCTTATGTACAGACACATTTCTATGAAGGAACTATTATCATAAAACCAGTAGTGCTAAGTACTCTAACATCGTGGAAGTAATTCCAGAATAGGTTTTTTCCTTTGTTTTTTTCATTTTATTTTAGATACTGTAAAAGGTAAAACTAAAGGTGACTTACAACTGCTTCTTTAAAATTGGGTGCGTACCCAATTTTTGCTGCTTTATTGTGTTTAAAGGTGGTTTAAAGGGATTTTGTTTTTTAAAAAGGGATTGAGGTTGATCTTTCTGCTTCATTTTTGCCTTAGAAGTATCAGGAACATCAAGGCTCATCTTCCCTAGTTTTGCTGGAGAACTTTTTGGAAATCTCAGAGCATGTGTATTGTGATCTCTCACACTCTTGATTAAAGGGGAGAGAGTGTGGAATCTTCAACAAAGCTGCCCTTTCTCTGAAATGTTAATTAGTCGTTGATGTTAATAGGTATTAAAAAAAACCAAACACAAAACCTGAGTTTTTAACAGTTTATTTAAAATTCCTTCTGAACAGTTCAGCATTTACTCTCTTAACTCTTGTGATGCTGTTATTTTACTAGTTTCCAATCATCGTAGACTCTTTCAGATGAGACAGGACTTGAATTTCTAACATAAATAATAAGCAGAATAAACTCTTTAAAAACAAACAACTAAAAAAAAACCAAAACCCTTTCATGCCTTCTTTATACACCATGAAGAATAAAAGAAGGACACAGCCTCAGATTTTTCTTTTTCCAGTCATCTTGAAATAAGTATTCTACGTGGTTACTCCAAAAGAAAGACCTCAGGAAATTAAGGAAAGTAAGGGCCTGATCTTGCAACCTTTACTAATGCAAATGGTTCTTACTCATGAAGAAGTTACTTTTGTTTTGTATGGGATCAGGTGTGAAAGAATAGCAGAACAGGATCAGAACAGATTTCCCCTTGTAGTGAAACAGCAGCTGAAATTAATCAGGCCATCATCCTTCAAAGAGAACTATGCAGATAGAATCCTATGTCTATGTGTAGCCCCATTGGTCTCAGCGAAAGTCCATGTGCATTTGCAGAATTGGGTCTCATTTTTAACTCCTCTATCAAACACATCTACTGTTTTTTAAACTGAAAAAGTGATTTAGATTAATGGAATATATCACAGGACACCATGGGCCACAGACATTATCCAGTTTATGATTAAACCAAAGATTTTTCCAAGTAAGACTTCTACAAAATCCAGGTCTTCATTATATCTGAGTTTTTATGTATACTATGTTTGCATTAACCATAATAAAACCCATAAAGCTTGAGCTAATTGAAAAACAAAAACTAAATTTTCACCAAAAAATGCAAAACAATTAGGGGTTTTTTTTAGGAATTTTTAAAAGTTTGGTTGAAATTTTAAAATATTATAAGTGCTACTAAGATTATGTTCAAAGAAGCCATGACAATGCAGGAACAGAAACTGTCTCCAATATGATGGGTTTATCTTCACAAATGTGTTTCATCATGTATGGCCCCCGTGAAGTCAATGACTAACCACCTTCTGACTATAGAGACAGCAGGATTTGAACTTCTGTAAAGTGTGAGCTGAGCTGGACTGAATGAGCTCAGAAATGCATGACTACCCAGTGCGCCACCAATAGAATTCAGAGTGTAGATATCTCACATGTGTTAAGTATAATAGTAATGATACTCAGCACATATATAGCACTGTGTGCTATAATACTTAGCATTTATTTAGCATTCTCCATCCATAGTTCTCAAAAGTGCTTTAAAAAAGTGGGTAAGCATTATTATCCCCATTTTACAGACAGAGAAACTGAGGCACAGGGAGATTAAAGTGACTTGATCAAGGTTAAGCAGCAAGTCAGTGGCACAGTATGGAGTAGAAAATAGTTCTCCTGCCTTCCAATGTCACTTCACCTAAAACTCTGTACTTGCTTTGACAGGATGTTGTGGAGGTGGAGAAACATGGGTGTCAACTGCTGGAGGAAGAACTGAGACATGAATTCCTTTGGGCCAGCTGGGAGAACTACATGCTTTAAAAGCTCCCACTGAATGCAGTGAGAATTTTTCCTGAGCAAGGACCTCAAGTCATGCTCAGGCCCTTTATGTCGTTTACTGTTACACGTGAATCTTCAGAAACACTTTCAGATTATGAATCAAATTCTGAATGCATCAGGGTCTACCTGTGAGTCTGTCTCACAAGGCTGTTGTGAAGATTAATTAGAGAAGGGCTCTGAAAGTGTATGGGTTACTTAAATGCCAAGCATCATAATATTATGATATATTTTCCTTAAAAACAGACAGGTTATGAAGCATTTTGCTGTAGTGCTTTCAGTATTTCCAGGACAGTTCCCGATTAGTTACTGTTAACTGTCACTTTATAGATTGGCTGTATTCATCTAATCCTATAGATTAGTGTCGATCTGTTCTCACCTCCATCTGGAAAAGTGATTATTCTTACAGAGCTCAAAGAATTGAGAAGACTAGGAGAAATGACACATCCATCCCATTACCTTGTCAATCACCCTCTGAACAATTACATTAATAACCTCACTCCACCCACACGCTACTTCTTAGCAGCTTGCAGGATGTGCTGTTGCTTGCCCTAATGTGACAGTACCGATTATTTTCCAGCAAGGTGGTTCTACAGCTAATGTCTCAGAAATAGTGTGTGCATAGTTACATTGTGTTCAGCAGGACAACGTACAAGTTACACAATCAGGCCTAACGGTTGAAATTCTCTCCATTATATAATGATTCACTTTCTAGTCATGGATAGTTTTGAATTAATTGCTTAATAGTTAAAAAAAAGATAAACTATCTGAATCTATTTTACCCTCTTTCTACAAATTTTTGTGTCGATAGTGTGTTTTAGAGCGTTTGGAGCCTTAGAATAAGAGATACAGTTGATAGTCTTCATGGGCTGCATGAAATGGTGGATTTACAGCAGTTGGAAACGTATAGAAAATGGGGAAAACTTGGTTTGCTTCCTTGGTAACAAAACCTACTGCACAGCAGGAGACCACAGCATGATAATCAGGGAATTACAGCTGTTAGTCACAGAAAATATGCTGCAGTTGTGGGTCAGGGACCTGAGGTCATGGCATAGGAAGCAAAATTGTAATTTAGAGGCTGTGAGGAACTCTCTGCATACATTAGCCTTCTTGCTACTTAAGGCATCTCTACACCTGTTCCTCATGACGGAAATCAAACACAGACAAAACACACGCCAAAGAATATAATGATCTGCCTATCACTATGCTGATTTGGTTTATAAAAAGGATGTTATACTGCCCTAGACAAAGATAGTAATAGAAAGCTATTTTATGTTTTAAAAAAGTGATTCTTCTTTTAAAAGACTTTTCCTTAGTTTCTATTTTTACTTCTTTATTTTCTTGTAAAATTTTAGGATTTTCTTATACATTCTGGCTCTCCAGAACTCTGAGACAATACAGACTGGGAAATTCTCTTCTTCCTTTTGCAATGTATATAAACTTGGATATGATGATACTGCAATCCATGGATTTTTTCCCCCCTGAAATGAGTAGAGATGCACAGATACAAAATCTGTATTCTCATCCAATCCATGATCCTCAAAAATGGCCTGTGAATATCAACAGATTTGCAGGGCTGTAGAGATGCAGTCTCTTATGACAACTGGCAGGTGAATTGTCAAGGTGGTATAATCAGTTTGGTATATCTGGAATTTCTATGATTTTTCAGTTAATACTGGTAATGTTTTCAGGTTGCTAAGAAAATATTGGAATCAAACCATTTCTCTATAATCTTCTCTATCTGCATAACATAAATGGGGGCAAACATAACAGAAGGAAAGAAACTGGTAAATGGATGGGCAAGCTTCTATGCAGCAACGGGCAAGTCTACACTACAAATTAAGTTGAGCTAAGTTACGTCGACTTACAGCCACCAGAGTAATTAAATCACTTTGGAATGTCCACACTTTGCTCCTTCGGTCGGCGGTGCGCGTCCTCTCCAAGAGCACTTGCACCAATTTAATTGTCAGTGGGCGGCATTGTGGGAAGGCTTCTGAAAGCCAGCAACAGTCGATGTAAGCATTGCAGTGTCGACACTGACACTGTGTCAACCTAACTTCGTCAACCTAAACGCTCCACCTGTCATGTAGGTGGAGTTATTAAGTCGACATAGTGGGTGAGTTACATGAACAAAAGCGTAGTGTAGATGCTTACAGCGTTAGCATCGACCTAACTCTGTAGTGTGGTCCAAGCAACAGGCTATGCATCTAGATCAAACAGTGTATACACTAGGAACAAAAAAAGGTATGGAAAAATATGCAAAAGACGTTAATGTAAAAATATGGTAGAAACAAGCAAAATGCACAAGGTGTAAAACTAAGCCAGGATTTTCAACTGAGCCTAAGGGAGTTAGGGTCCCAAATTCTATTAAATTCAGCTCCTTAAGCTCTGTTGAAAGCCCCACATACATTCTGAAGTACAAACTCTTGAATGGAGCCACAATTTAGCTAACTGTAAGGCAATGAGAGTAAGGCCTATAAGAAATGGCATTAGTAAATTATTGACAAAAAGGTGTAGAGTTAATTGCTAAAGGATTCCAGTTCTGATCCTGCAGTATTCAGAGAGGGAACACTCCCGTTTTCTACAATGGGTGCTTTGTATGAAGACTGGGCCTTAAATCAATTCTAGTCTTATGATAAATGTTCAGAAAGTGGACTGGGGAGGGGGAAGGAGATATATATAATTTCCAGGGGTGAAAGGACAAACTCTAAAGGAAATCAGGAGCTAGTCTTATACTGCCCTGATGCAGCTATTTACTTTAAAAAAGTGGGGCCAGATTCTAATCTCAGTTACTTCAGATTTATTCTGGTGTATCTGTATTAAAGACAAAAGAGCTATTCTGGATTTATCCAAGTGTAACTGAGTGCAGAATCTGGCCAGCAGTTGTTAAAAGAGGAGAGCTGTTAATATAATTTTAGCACAAAGCTATCAGTTTTATTATGGCCCAATGCCATGATGTGCCAGGCATCTCCTGAGAGAAACTGAGCCATCTCAGCTCCCACTGAGTTCAGTGTGAGCTGATGAGTTTCAGCACCCCTAGGGAAAAACTTTTCTTCTGCTATTTTGATGACACAAATTGGAACCATTTGACTGATTTCTGCACCTCAGAGATCTACAGAAGATCAGAAGTTACGGTTTCCAGGGGTTTGTCTAGATAGACATTTTCCATTAGAGTGGGACTTTAAGTTGTTTTCCATGTGACTTTGCAATTGAATTTGCAATCCTCTGGTTACCTGAGGGCTGCTTAGCAATGTCTATACAACATGTGGTGCCCCTCATCGAATGCACTATGTGGTTGAAACCTGACAACCACTACACTCTGGAATGAACTCACATAGAAAAATGATAAAACATAAAAACACCTTATCAGCTCTGGGTGAACATTTTTCACAAAGCAATCACTCAGTATCTGACCTACCAGTCCTCATCCTCAAACGAAACCTGCACAACACTTTCAAAAGTCGAGCCTAGGAGCTTAAATTCATAACTTTGCTAGACACTAAAAATCATGGACTGAATAGAGACACTGGATTTATGGCTTATTACAACAAGCTGTAACCAACTAACAACCCCCTCCTCCCCTGGCCCAGCTGCCTTTCCTCCCTCTCTTCCTTTCCCCCCATGACTGGAGGGGTTAATGGGCCACTTCACCTTGAATGATCCCTTGAAATATGTGTTAACTACTTACGCTAAGCTATCTGTTCCATCTTGTATTTAGCTGTGACACTCTGTCAAGTTTCACAAACCTGAAGAAGAGCTCTGCGTAAGCTTGAAAACTTGTCTCTCTCACCATGAGAAGTTGATCCAGTCAAAAATATTACCTCATCCTCTTGTGTCTCTAGTTCCTTACTGTCATTCCACAAGGAAAAATCAAGGACAAGTTTTGGAAGTGATCCACTCCATGTCCACTTCTAATTGGCCTTCCTTAAAGTTCCCTCTCTCATAGTCTGTTGTTAATGTTTAGTTTTTACTTATTTATTTCAATGTCCAACCAATTCTGAAGAAATCTCTCTCATGGGCTCTATCAATCAAAAGACAATGGCATAAAAGTAAAGCCAGCAGCTGCCTCACATCCCAAAACCAGTAAATAAGAAAATAACCAACTAGATAGGAAATAACATCCAAATATCAACCCTTTGGGAAGGGTCCACTAAAAGTTTGGTTTGTTTGTTTGCCTATTTGGGGAAGGGGACAGGTGGAGATTTTCAAAAGGCAAAAATGTAAATTAGGCACCTAATTCTCATTGACTTTCAATGGGAGTTGGGGACTTAATTTCTCTTTGTGTATTTGAATGTCTACTCCTATGTGAAGGCATGGGTTTTGCAGCATGTCTGAAGGTCAACAGATTCAGGCTATTTTGTTCCAAGAGGTAGGGAGTAAATTCCAGGATTGAAGGCCCCTCATGGGAAATGCCCTGCTATCATCTCCTTTATGTTTGTTTACTTTGGTTTCTAATAACTAAAGATGCCCATATACAAGTTCTGAGTGACTTGCCAACTAATAAAAATCAAAACACACCTCACCCAGCCTTGTCCGTTCTACAAAGCAGAAGCTTTAAAGTAAACATTCTACCATCCCAATATTGCCAACAGTAGCCCAAGCTCTCCTAGATCCCCTCAAAGGCCCAGTCACGTGCCATATAAATTGACAAATTTAGGCTATTTCTAAATGGGGCAGGAGGCCATTCTGGAGCCTCCATAGAGAAGACCTTGTCATCAGCCTCATTATAGTTATTATAGCAGGGAAATAACATGAGTGTTTCTGTTGATCACAGCTTGGATAGGATGTCATGGCTAGAGAGGTGTGTCTGAAATCCAAGCCATTTGGGGCTTTGGTCATAATCAGCACATTAAGCTCTGCCTGTACTCCAATAGCCCATTATATTGTTAATTCTAGAGGCAAAGGATAAGCATGCACCCTCAACTGAAGGGGCAGAGATACACCTGACCAGATCTTTCAGTTGCTTCCCCCTACTTAACAGTGTTGTCGCAGTCTGATCAAGACAGAGCTTCAATCTCTCAACAAAATAGTTTGCTGTTCTGAAAAATCAGGTCAAGTGCTAGAGTTTAGGTCTTTTTTGCACCAGTTCCAATCACCAGCAAACTCGCATGGGCAAACGCCTTCTGCATCCTTATATCTGAGAGCTACACCTCAGAACACAACCTGGACACACTGCCTCCTCCAAATGTAGTGCCTAGCAAATGCCATTGATGTAAATTGGAACAGGATTTTCTAATAAAACCGTGGCATCAGACCAAATAACTAAAGGTGGACCTGAACCCCTGTGAATTAAGGTACAGTTGAACTTAAAGCTCGGCTAGCATGAGCAGAAATTTAAAGTCTAAATGCTTCATTAGTCTAAAACCTCCGTAGGCAATATGATAACTTGTAGTTCTGAGAACTGTATGATGAGTCACCCACTAAAATACCCATTTGATAAAGCACCTATCTTGTTGCTACTTGCTGTGCAGTAGTTTCTCACGCAGGAAATATGTATTTGCCAGACTTTGGTGCAATACAGCATAAGTCTTGGTAAATTCTCAATCAAGGTCAATAGTGCCCAGTTTTTGCTCTCCCTTTTAGCAAGTGAATAAATAATATTTATGGATAGATTTACCCTTCCCCAAATAGTTTCTTGCTAACTTGTTAGGGAAAGATCCACTTCAAAAGCAGCTGTTTCTTTGGAAGCACTAAATTACTGCCAGCATGGCAGCAGCAAGACTAATTCTCACCAATAAAATTATGTCAGATGACCCTGCAGTTAAATATACCTGGTGAACGTCAACTTGATTCTTTCACATCTAACCCGATTTCTCTCTTTGGTGAGGCCGGCGAATATTTCATTAGCCAGCTGAAAAGTAAGTGCCCTGAGATGCAGATTTTAGTTTAAGTACTGGATGTGGGAGCAGGAGAGCTTCAGGTGGATGGGATGTAATAGAAAGGGCTCCAAACCCCGAACCAACTGTACTTTAAACTAGTATTTCATGGGGAAACTAATATAACAAAGCTGCTGGTATATTAATAATGCGCTGAACTAACAGGATGCAGCCAAAGCTGTAAAGGTTATTTCTGCAACACTACAGCAGCTGTTAGTGTGAAGTAAAAGCTTGTAAAGTGGCCTCATGTATTGCACACTACTAATCGGAGAGCTATTGCCATGGAATTCCAGCCTGAATCCCTGCTAAAACAAACACTTTCTAGGTGAACTGAAAAGCTTCTGTAAGCCCATTAAGTACAACTGCTAAGGTTTCCATAGGGAATAATGCATGGGCTTCACTGTGGTTGCTCTTACACAGGTGGGCCAGGAACCATGTTCCAATGAGGGGAGTGTTCACTGACTGCATGGTCTGCTTCTGACGGCAGCCCAAGCACTGAAGCAGCCAGAATACCTACAAGACTTGCCCCTCTGTGGCCAGATCCTGAGCTTATGGGAATTGGCTTCCGTGACTCTACTTCAGTTTCCACCAGCTGATGATCTTGCCCATCTGTATCTAATGAACATACATATTTAGATTTCAAAACAGGTTTCGGGGAATTCAGTTCCTCCCCACGTTTGCCTGTCAAGAGCTGACTTTAGGATTCTTTGTTTCCTTCTCAGGAGTTGGGGTAATGAGGTCAGAAACCCATGAAGCTATTTCTCCGTGCTGCCTGAGCTGTTTCAGCTGTCAACACTTCCGAGGGAAGATCCTGAACTTATGCCTTGCCAGGGACATACCAGCAGCATTTAGAAGGGAAACACAAGATTCTTCACTCCATCTTGGTAGGATCAGAAAAGGAGGAACTGATTTTAAGATATTTCCTTTTAAGATATAACATGTCATTTCTAATGCTTCATAAATAGACTGTTAGTTATGTTTAAAGCACGGGCCTGGGAGTCAGAGGATCGAGGCTCTGGTTCTAGCAATGCACAGACATCTTGGGTGACCTTGGGTGAGTGAGTTGGAACTAAAGATTGTGCCTTGAGGCGCAAGCCTGAGCAAGGAGCAGTGTGTAATCTGCACCACTGCAGGAGAGCCCTGGGAGATATCGTGCCACAAGACAGCCTTCTGAGATGCACTTGCATCGGTGCACTCTTGCTTTGGGGATAGTGGGGAGGAAGAGGGGAATGGATCTGTTACTACAGAGCATAGCACACACTTTTCATCAGTGTCTGCACAGGTCCACTGACAGGTATGTAACATATTCATGGTGCAGGGCTATTGTTCCACCTGCTTATTCACAAGCGCCAACACCAGCTGTGCTGCCCTTGCATTTCCTTTGTACCCAGTGCTGTGATTCAGTCAGGTCAGGTCTTGCAGATGTGGTGGCCTCATTCCCTGGCATAGCCATGTTAGACCCAGCCACAAACTTAGTAACTTTGTGATTGAGTTTTCTCATGTGCAGGGCCCCCACATGGGGGGGGGGGGGGGAAGGGTACATTTTACCGGGGCCCGGCCCAGGCTGCAATCCCCATTACCATGAGGAAAAAATGTAGGCCAAATTGTAGATCATGCCTGAGGATATTTATAAAAACAAAAACAGCAAAGGGGGGGCATTTTTCAGAAATGTAGAATATGTAACAGTAATTTCAGACTTCAGACTTTTTTCATAGTTTATGAGATTGTATGTATGGGATGAGGGATTGTGGTTTGTGTGTGGGAGGGGGCCCTTGTTACAAGTTTGTACTGGGCCTGAAAAAATTATGCTTGGGCCCTGCTCATGTGTAAAATGGACCCAATACTTCCCTGCTGTACCTCACCAGGCACTGTGAGGCTTAATTAATTTAAGTTTGTAAAGCACTTTGAATTCCAAAAATGGAAAGCGCTAGAATAATGCAAAATATTGTAACTCAGCCACCCACCTATAGAATTCATGGTCATCACTGTGCTGAATACCCTGGCTGCTTGGAACTTCTAAGAGCACAATACCTTTTACTGCAGCTAGAAGAAAACCTCCACTAGCTGTTACCACTATGGCCCCAATCCTGACCCCTACCCCATGCAGACAGATCCCTCTCCAAATGCATAGCAGAGCAATTTGCTGGATTAGGACCATCACACACAAATGAGCACTTGTGATTCTATCCAGTAGATGGCAGCAGTAGATATATGTCAGTCCAGTGTTATTTGTTAGCTTTATTTTTCTTTTATTCAAATCTTTATGGTTGACCTTCAGACATAACGCAGTGTCTTTCCATTAGAATAAAAGGTAGAATGGTATAGCTGGATCTCCTTTACAGTGCCTGAGGAGGTCCATGCATACGGCATTGCCTGTTATTTAATCAGAGGCATGCATGATCTGTACATGATGGAAAACTGGGTGTCCCACCGCCCTGAAAATTTATTTTATTTCTGATGGATAAGCTGTCTGGAGGAAGGGCAGTCTTTTCATTGTCTGTGTGTACAGCACATGGAACAATGGGGGCTCTAGTACCTGACTGGGGCCTCTAGAAGCCACTGCTATACAAATAATAAACAATTAATCACTCCAATGAGATCCTTCTGTACGTTGTGTAAATGACAAACCATGTTAGATGATAATGAGATGCCGAACAGAGGCCATTCAACATATTGCAAGTAACTTTAAAGAACAAGCAAACACATGAGCTCTTAAGGTTTATTTCATGACTTTCTGAAACTTTAAGTAATCCAATTTCCAACCAGCCCTCCCTCCCACTACCACCAGTGACACTGTTATCTGGATTATGTAATGGAAAAGACCATTGACTTGAAGAGAACATTGCAATTCATGGTAAAATTCCACTACACGTCCTATTGGGTGTGTCCAATTACTTCCAGTATAAATTAACTAGGCAGTTGAATGTATGTTTGCGTTTCATAATTTCATATAGATAATTGTAATTACTGTTGAATTCATGTTTTCTTTAAGAAAGCAGTGGTTTCACATGAAATTAAGGTGATAGAGTCCGCAAAATATTCATAGTTCTGTAGCAACCCTACAGAATTTTCTCAAATCCTATAGAATCCTTCAAACTTCCCACAAATTCCGTTGCCAGGATCCAATACTCTTAAGTGACATCAGTGAAAGTAAAGCTTGGGGACATACCCATTGTTTTATTCGCACTGCCACCATAAACTATCTCAAAATATTACTTAAGAACTGCACAATAACTGCGGGTATATAGAAATTAATTGGTTGATGACCACGTCACCCTTACTAAGAGAAAAGATACATGTTACTAATAAGAAATCCATGTAAATAAAGTCACACAAGGGACCAAATCATACTCAAAATTCTCCAGTGACCACAAATGTTTCATTTGGTGAGCATGTTAAATACCCTAGAACTCAGGCAGGATTTTTTTTTTTAAGATATGTTATCCCTGTATTTTATGTAACTGCATCTATCTTGCTGCTCATTATCAGAGATTTTTAGCTGATTTGGTTTTTTTGTTCTTGGAAAACAACTTACACCATCAAACATTGGCTGATATTTTTAAAGTTCCAGAAGATTTAGCCACACATCTTCTCTACCAGATAATAGAATTGCAAGTCTGTGCATAAAGCAGGAAGAACACTGTTCAGTAGTGTTAAAAATACTCTGCAGTTATACTGTGCTTTTCTTCAGAAAATTTCTATGCATTTTACAAATATAATCATTAAATCTGATAATACCCTCGGGAGTAGACATTGTTAGGTCAATTTTACAGATGGTTAAACTGAGGCACAGACAGTGAAATCCTGGCTCCTTTAAAGTCAATGGTAAAACTCTCATTGACTTCAATTGGATTTCAACCAGATAATATATATGACTTGCCCAGTGGTGTAAAGCAACTCTGTGACAGCCAGAAGTCATGACTAGAACTGTACAATGTATTCGCATTGAATCAATTCAAACATGATCTTGGGTTTGAGGTTTGAAGAGTCAACAATGTCAGTCCATGTTCAATGGTTCATATTCATGGTCTAAGGTTTGTACATGCAGCTGCACCTGGTGAATGCCAGCTAAACCTCCCTTTTCCCTAACAGTCATTCCCTCTACCATCGCAGGAATCCCCTCCTGTCATGAAATTAACTCAAACTCCCTTTGGAAGTATGAGTTAATACAATTGAAGCCTCAAAGAGAACATGCAGAGGTGGGTTAGCTTTCAGCCCTTGCAAACTAAATCTGTAATGAATTCCAGAGGGCTAGCTGTGTTAGTCTGTTTTCAGATTCAGAGATGTTAGACATTTATTGGTTAATATCCAGGAGTTACAATAATAAATACTTTTAAAAATTTGAAAGGGATATAAACCAGTCATGCTTCAGGACATAATCCAATCTTTTTTGGGGTTAGCAGGTAAATTCACTGGGGGCAGATTATCCCATATCAATCGGCTGCAGGGTTTCTTGCACTTGCCTCTGAAGCATCTGGTTCTGGTCAGTGAAGTGATACTGAACTAGATGGACCACTCCTCTGACCAGTCATGGTATGAATGATACACAGAAGCCTCTTTTGATCATTTCATTGCTATATGCACACCTCAAAGCTGTGTGAGCAGTCATGCTCTGTTCTGGCCTACTTTTGAGTTTGTCTAGCTGCACACTTCAAAAATAGACCTTATAATGAGCCTGCATAGAGGGGCAAGTGTCTGATAGCCCCAGAACACACTTGCACGTATTTTGTCTGTTGTTGGGACCTGTGTTTTTTATACCCTGTTCACAGGATAACTTAGATTCCAAATATTTGCTAAATCTCTTTCCAATGTGGTGAATCTCTAACTCTGCCTTCTCACAGTCGGGTGGAGATCCACCCCAGGTACACAGCATTCCAGAATGAACCCTGAATACATGTCAAAGATGAAACGTGACAAGAAGAATGTTGTTGGCAATGGTGAAACCTTTAGGGCTTTCCCAGACCAACTTGTCATTAAGTATAAGACTCACAGGTGAAATGCTGAAAAAGAACAAGGCTCTTCCTTACCACAGCTGTACAGCAACAACTAGAGAGAGAGACAGCAGACCTCTTCATTGCTTTTATTGTCTTGAAACAAATATATGCCAGGCTAATCAGAATTTAGCAGTGGGCTGGGTGCTTTTGTTAGCGCTGAGTTTCATACAAAAGTGCTAGTAAGACTATTGCATCCAAACATACATTGTTAGTGGGCCTAGCTAGATTTTGAAGCAAAGAGAATTTTGCTATGATACTCCTTTTTATTCAAGGCAAAGCGTTAAACAGAGTCCACACTGGATGTTCTCAAAGAAGTAGTGTTTTCATGGTGGGGAACCCTTTTGGAAAAACATATTTTATCACACAGGGCCTGCCACTAACTCCCATGGGAGCAGGACTGGGCCAGCTCTGTTTCCTGCATGAGTGGAGGCTGTGGTATTGTGAAAACGATGCTCTTAAGCCCTATCCACGCTATGGACTAAATTCTTCCTCATTTTGTATGGGCACATTAGGGCCCGGCCTGATCCTAAACCCACATAAGTCAATGGAAAGACTTCCATTAGGTCCCATGGGTCTTGGATCAGACTCACAGAGAGGTTGAAGATGCAGGGAGCTTCTGCTCTAACTGCCACTGCAAAGCAGGAAGCAGAATGGTGACCTATCACTTAAGTTAGCAGTAGACAGGAACCTGGTTACAGGACCTGGTGGTGCCAATCAGTTCCAAAAAGGCATGCCCATATAGATTAGGGGTGTTGCCAAATTGCTGTGTCCAGGCCTGGATTAAAAAATTGGGGGGGCCCTGTGCACTTAGCAAAGTGTCCCTGCTGAATACATATCCCACTACACACACAGATGCCTGAATGCCCTTCCCACCTCTCCACCAGCACCTACCTATCTTCACAATCCCAACACACCTCCCAGCAGCCCTAGCATACATTCCACTCACTGTAGCCTCCACCACCTCAGCCCCACTGGCCACAGCCCCCCAGTATTTCCAATTCATCTCCATTTTTCCCACAGTCCCCTCAACTCACACCATGGCCCCAACATCCCCCACTCGCTCCTACCTCCTCATCCTGCAGCCCCCCCCCCCCAACGCTCCCCATTCACCCCACCACCCACTGGTGCTCAGCCCCTCAGGACTTGTCTACACTACAGAATGATGTCACCCTGTTACATCAGCATACAGCTGCCACAGTAATTAAACTGCTTTTGCGGAGGCGGAGTTATTAAATCAGCATACCGAGACAGTTACATCGGCAGGAGTGAAATTTTAGCATAGACACTTATGCATTAAGCTGCTGTAAGCTGCCTTGTAGTGACCTAACTCTGCAGGCCTCGTTCATCGCCCCAGGAAATTCCTGACCACTCACTGATGGCCCTCAACTCAGCGTTGTGCTCTCATCCCAGGCTAGGGTGGCTCCGCTCAGTCCCAGCCACCCAGTTCTGCTCACTCCCATCAGCTGCCCCATACTGACATGGCCATGCGCCACTCAGGTTTGGAATGACTGCCCCTCTGTTCTGACAGAAGGGTGACTGGGCCAGATTTCAGTGACTGGAGTTGCGATCTGGTGCACGGGGTGGCAGAACTGCTCTGATATTTTTCTTCCTCACCCCTGGTCGCTAGGGGGCTCCTTTGAGATGGGGGCCCTGTACAAGTGTACCGAGTGCACCTTGGTTAATCAAGTCCTGCCTGTGTCCTACCCATGCCTGCTGGCACCAGAAGTAGGAGCTAGGGATAGCCCATGGTGCTCCCTTTTGGATTAGCCCCGAGAAGCACTGCTGTGCTCAGGGTCCCAGAGTCTGGTGCAGCCAGAATGATTCAGGGATCCTCTGCCAGCATGGCTGCTACAGTTGAACCCCCTATGACCTTTGCAGCTCAGGTAAGAAAAACTAGAATTTTGCCCTATAACTCTGGCCATAGTTGAAAATGGTTTTAGTCTGTCATCTTGGGACCTGATCCTACACCACGGAAGTCAATGGGAACTCTGATACTGACTTCAGTGGATGCAGGATTGAACCCTTCATGCACATATGGAGGCTCTCCTTCAGCTTTCACACTTACTTCAGTCCAAATTTGCAAATTTCTATTCTCTTCCATAGGTAAAACCATGGGGCAAGAAAAGGGTCTGCACCACAAGACTGTGTGTCTGTTTGTCTGTACATCTGTTTGAAACATAATTTCTCTCTATGTTCTCTTCAGAGTCCACCTTCCTGGTATTTTTAAGTGTTTTGGTTTCCCACCAACCAGCAGGAGGCTTCCAAGCTGTCACAACAGTCTTAATCCAGTGGAAAATGATTTTATTGTTGGAAGTAGTGCAGAGTGTGAAAGTTGCATGACAGATGGGATTGAACACAGAAAAATAGTCTCTTAGGGAGAAGCGGATTTGAGCATTAGAACTAAGTTCACACAAGGGGTGTTGGCTGAGAGTCAAAGGTACGATTATGATCCCATTGACCATTTGATTCTCATCTTAGAATCAGGTCTGCTGACAAAGAGCAGCTACTATGAACCGTAGAGAATCATTATAGATAAAGTCTTCCAAATGTGCTCTAACACCCCAAAAATGTGCTCAAACATCTACCTGGGCTAAATACTTTTTCAAAAATATAAAAGTAATTACTTTTTTAAATGAAATTTTGGGGAAGTGAACAATTCTAAAAACATGCATTTTTTAAAAACCCACAACTGTCAATCTAATAACTCTGCAAAGGGGTGTACATGGTAGGCACGCAATAAAGGCACCATTGAGGTTCATTTTCTACAAACCAACAGATTTTTCTTAAGTTTTCATCTTCAGATATTATGTGATCATTCCTAATGAGTTAAAGAGACACTCTCATAATTGTTAGGCTCAGAACTTCTAAGAAACCCATATATTTAAGTAAAGCTTTAAATATTTTTAGGATGCAGGCCCTAGGGTATCAAGTGATGATTCCAAGAAGGACCCAAAGCTATCCCAGGTTTTCTGGGCCTGCCCCCAAGCTCATCCTCAGGGCCATACTGGGTCGGTATTTGACAGATGGGTGTTGGTGATAGTTCAGCATGTTAGGCAGGCAGGTGTGGAATATATGCCATTTCCTTCTCAAATCTTTATGTAACTGCCACTTAAAATTGCTACCCTGACTCTTAAAGTTTGGAATGTTATACCTGACAGACTTTAATCCTGGAGGATTGCTTTAATATCCCTTACAATTTCTGCCATTTTACAGACATATGGATTCTCTTTGGCTTGCACCATTACCCAGGGTAAAAAGAAAACAAAAAAACCCCGGTATTTCAAACCTTCCATGATTCTTGCCATCCACTGGCTTATTCCTGTACGGATTTCTGTTGGACTGTATCATTCTCTATGCCTTCCTATTGCATCCTAGGAATGATTAAGGCCAAGAGCTGAAAATAAAATAATGGAGTGGATAGGCCAATAAAGGCCCAAGAGAAAACGGGCTGGTGAGTCACTGAAACCGAAGACTACATGCAAATGGGTGAGTTAAGGAATGAAGAGTTCCTTGCACATCATTAGAAACAGAGTCACACATGTGTGCCCCTACTAAAATATAGAAATTATTCACTGTGTACACAGCCTCCTTCCTGCATTGCTGGGAGACAGTGCTTAGACGAGCAGCCTAATGGCATGCACGTGATGAAGCTATGTAAGCTTAGTTATGCTGTAATTATGTTAGATATCCACACGTCTCAGAATGCTGCCTGGACTGCTGTAGTTAAGATTTCAGGCCACCTTTCATCCAAAGCTTCCTGTTTTCACTCATTGATAGCTTGTTCAAAATGCTTTATGTTATGTTTGCTCTCCCTTCCCTTGGCTAGCTAGCTCTTTACTTCTGGGACAGCATGAGTCCATAGGTTCCCAGTCCTTGCAGAGCACGAATGTTATGGTTCTTTTGTCTTCACATCCCCCTCTTGCTTACCTCACTCTCTCTCAGTGGGTACAGGTGAAAAGCACATCGATCTGGGTCTTTGCAAGTTGAAGCTAGTGCTCAAAGCTTTGCCTTCTTTTCCTATGTATATCCAGACTCTTGTGGATGCTTGCTGGTAAAGGGGACAACAGGTTGGCTTGCCGTCGGATGTGACAGGTGGCCAAAGATTCATCCCCTCTTGGAAGAGTCCATTGTTTCCCCACATCTACTCTTTTTACAGCTTCTCTTCTTGGACATCTCAACGCTGACTGACTCATGTTTCAAGAATTTACTACTAATTTCTTTTCACATTTCTCCCAGTGTATGAGAAGTGAGGAGGCAGAATGGCTGATTGATTATTATTACTTGGCACTTCCATTGTACTTAATATACAAGGATATTAAACATACTTTACAAATATTAACTAAATATGCCTCAAGACACCCTTCTTGTTGTTCGGAAGAGCTATGGGGTCATGTCACCCACCACAAAAATCCAGCCACCACCTCTGGGGTAGAGCACAACAGCTGTTTGACACCACAGAGCACAACAGTTTAGGATTAACCTTTGGCTGAATCCTCTTAGCTCCAAACAGTGTAAATGCAGATGTACTTTCTCTGTTCTTTCCTCTTCCATCTGCAGAAATCTGGTGTGTTTTCATTAACTTACTGCACTTACAAAAGTTTCAATGAAACTGAGATTATGGGAATTGTTCTGATGTTAAAAGTCAGTCCAGGCTTCTGGGCTATCTTTATTTTTGTGTCCTTTTTTTTGGACATTGCCTATGTGACCCAGACTAGTGGCAGTTAGTTCAGAAAGGATTTCTGTTGAGATGTCAGGTAGATATACTTTATTGTGTGCCTATGCACCAGACAGATGTACTCCAGCCAGATTTTAGATCTCTAGGACTCACAACTGCATACTGAAAGGATTTCAAGAAGTTTGATATTTTTCTCTCTTGAAACACTCATTTAGGCCAGTCATGTAGAGCCTGACCCTATGGAAAAGGATATTGAGGAAAGTTACATATAACTAATATGACACTCGCCTTCCTTTCATTATTATTTATTTGTATTTTAGGTGATCCCTCATAGTGCTACTGTGACTGGGTCCCCAGTATGAGTCACTGTACAAACACATAGTAAGAGACAGTCCATGCCCCACAGAGTTTAAGAACATAATGACCATGCTGGGTCAGACCATCTAGCCCAATATCCTGTATTCCAACAGTGGCTGATGTCAGATGAAATGAACAGAATGTATTGAGTGATCCATCCCGGTCATCCAGTCCCAGCTTCTAGAAGTCAGAGGTTTAGGGCCACCCATAGCATGGGATTGCATCTCTGACCATCTTGGCTAATAACCATTAATGGACCTAGTTATACTTTTAGCCTTAGCACCATCCTTTGGCAACGAGTTCCACAGGTTGACTGTCCACTGTATGAAGAAGTACTTCCTTATGTTTGTTTTAAACCTGCTGACTATTAATTTGATCCTCTTACTATTTTTTTATTTGGGGTATACATATAGTTTGAGTCTCTGAAATGGTGTTTCAAAAAAGTTTTCATGCAGCTTGCAGACATTTCACTCTTGTGATTGTTGCTTTTAATTTCCATTTAACTAGCTTCTTCATTTATATATAGTTCCCATTTTTAAAGTTTAATGCTACTATAGTGGGTTTCTTTGGTATTTTCCTCCTACAAGGATATTAAACTTAGTAACATTATGGTTGCTGTTACTGAGCTGTTCAGCTATATTCACTTCTTGGACCAGTTCCTGTGCACCACTTACCACTAAATCAAGAATTGCCTCTCCCATTGTGGGTTTTAAAACTAGCTGCTCCAAGAAGCAGTCATTAATGGTGTCTAGAAATTTATCTCTTCATCCTATCCTGTGGAGACATATTCCCCGTCAATATGGGAATAGTTGAAATCCCTCATTATTATTGGGGTTTCTGTTTCTATAGCCTCTCTAATCTCCCTGAGCATTTCCCAGTTACTATCACCATCCTTGTCAGGTGGGTGGCAGTATATTCCTACTGCTATACTCTTATTACTCAAGCATGGGATTTCTATCCATAGAGGTACTGTTTGATTCATCTAAGATTTTTACTATATTTGACTCTATGCTTTCTTTTTCATACAGTGCCACTCCCCACCGGTGCAACCTATTCTGTCATTCCTATATATCTTGTATCCAGTTCATCAAGAAGCTAAAACAAGAAGTTACACAGCCGACTTTATGGCAATTCAGTCTCTGACTCCCAATCAGCAACTGGGTCAGTAAATAGATAAGTTATTTAAACTTTATTCCCTTTTCCAAAATGTTCTCCTGTTCCCAAAGGGTCAGTCACATTACCAAATCAATATAAGTTTGGATCTTACCCGATATATCATGCTGCCAGCCAATCCTTTAGTAACTAAAACTAAAGGTTTATTATGAAAGGAAAGAAACAAATGAGAAGAGAAATGTTAAATGGTCAAAGCAATCAAATACATACTTTAAAGTCCATATATATCAGATTCTCAGAAGAATTGTGGAGTTTGCAGGGTTGAACAGTTCCTCTGGTGTACATCCAGTACCTGGACGGTTTCAGTCCTTTGTTTCACAGCTTCAGTGGCAAATGAGTTGATCCAGAGGGCAGGAAGCACGAATAAAGACAAGATGAGGAATGGGGATGGGGTGCAGCTGCCTTTTATGTCCCTTTGCATGTGGCTTGTCTCAAACACAGCCACACAGCACCTGGCATGGAAAACCCAAAGAGTCCCCTGTCCCTAGGCATGTTCTTACATGCCCTGGTGACTCATAAGGTGTAGCCCCTGGGTTCTTTCACTGGATTCACTGTACCTTTGAGTTCCCTTGATAGGCCATTAAGCAGGCTTAGTACTGCTGCCACCTGGGGTGTCACCCAGAAACACAGCACAAGTTGAAATACAAATATACCAGACATATTTAGAACTTATACAAAATTGATTCATACATATAAACGTGCTTATCAATCTTAGCGAATTATAACCTTTCCAATGGTACCTGACATGGCATATCTCGTATAAATTATTGTAATTTTGCAATATTGATATCAATGATATTATAAATGGTCACCCCTAATCCAGACAACATCACAATAAGTTACACCTGAACCCAGTGAAGTCAACAGCAAAATTCCCATTGACTTCATGGGTGCAGGCTCAGCCCTATAATAGCAAGGAAAATGTTAATGAGAACCGATTCTAACCTTTAATCTTGTGCTCACTGACTTCCACTGTGGGTCTGATCCAACGCCTGTTAGAAGACTCCAATTGACTCTCTTGGGCATTGTATTAGACCCCCAGGTACTGTTCCCTAACAACCTAGTTGCCAGCAGAGCTGATGTCATCACTGTAAGAATGCCACTTTTGGAGGCAGATGAAAAGCAAATAAAATAGAAACAATGGGGGGGAACAATAAAATCAATTTAAAATGGAAAATAGAGTAAAAAATTGATTTTATCTCTGTGTGAAGCAAAAAAAAATCTCTCTCTCTCACACACACACACACACACAGACACACAACCCTACTCCTATAAAAAGAATGAGTAAATCTTGCAAGAATGACATAGTTCGTTAGCAACAACTAATTCATGCCTCTTGTTTTCACTGCCTAATAGAGGAGTTAGGGAACTGAAAGCAGAGAAAGGGGAATCCATAAAACCTCTAGACATTCCATAAGACTGGGTACACGCTAGATCTTTTTCACAGTTTGACACACAAATTTTCATCTCGCCCCCACAAATGGACTTTGGCAGGACACCGAAAAATTAGCACATAACAGCCATGTTTCTGCTGTGAGTAATCCGCACACTCCAATTTCAGGTTACTTGCTGTTGGTGGAACTAAGTTTCTTGGTATTATGTGGGAAATCTGCACTTTCCTATTACAACAAACAATGGAAAAAATTAAACCACATTAAAGTGATATTTATTGATGAGAATTTCACTGGTTCATTTAACATTATACAGCACACTGACCCTGCAGAATTTCATCATATCACATTTCTTCACATTTTTCCCACATCGTTTCTAGTTATACACATTGTCATGTTTTCCAATGCAACAAAAGCAAAATATGCACTATCAGTCTGGAAAAACAATGGGCCCAGAAAAATAAAGAAAGTTCTTTATAAGGAACAGTACAATGTGAGTCTCTTAGTTCATAAGAATTTCTGTCTTGAGATAACTCACAGCCCAGAGACAAGAAAACTGAAGATTTACATTTAAAAGGTAATATATACAAATACAGAACCATAACAATATCTCCTTTACCTTTAGGTAGCTACAGACATGAAGCCTGCTGCCTTGGACAAAACATTTGAGAACTCCAAAACTAGAAGCATGAATCACCGCAGCTGAAGCTAAAGTGCCAGCCTGTGTACTGGGGGGCTGTAACAGACTGGCATCCCCTGCAGATCAGGTGCAGAGGGGGACATATAACACATAGGGACCAGTGGGTTACACATCCACCATGCACATACCTGTTAACTGTTTCAGCAATCAAGCTAAAAGGGGGTCCTGAAACCTGTTCACCTGCAATCTGAGCCAATCAGGTTGAACAGCAGTGATAAAGCAAGGTGTGAAGGGGAGACAACTGATTTACATGAGCTACTTGCAAAATGCTCGTGAGTTGACATATCAGTATTAACAGACAAAAACCTGCATTTAGTGACAGTTAAGCTTACATCAGGACACACAGCCATCCACCAAACCCTTAACAAGTATGGAAATAAGAAGTTAAGGGGAAAGACACCAGCATTTCTCTCTCCTTCATATTGCCTACAATGCTATCGATAATGCTCTCCAGTTCACCAGGTTCACTTCCATCTCCAACAGATACCAGAAATCAATACATACCCCAATTTCATCAAACTTGCACTCTAACAGAAAGCCTGAGGGGTTACCTCAGCCATGTTAAAGCAGAATAACTTCCCAAGTACATGGAATGTGAGACACTCAGATGTGCTAATCTGTTGGCATAATTGATATAAGAACATATGCCTTAAATGGGGCTCAGTGACTAATAATAACTTTTATGTTCCTTATCCTTGAGCTCTTGCAGGGCTAGAAGCAAGTGCAATGTCCCGTTAGGAAACTGAAAATCTCCCATGCCCAAAGGAATTAAAATCCTGTTACTAGCCCAGATGGACCTGGACATATTGTACCTTAAATTGTGACACTTCTTTATATCCTGAAAATCTATCACTGGTCTAGCACTGAATCTTGTCCATCCAGGGCCTTTAGCCAGGCTAATTTAGGGGAAGGAGGAAGAAAAAACACTTTTATGATAGGTGGATTTTTAAACAATGGTAGCTGTTTGAAGCTGTTAAAATGAAGCCTGGTACAGATGAATCAGTGGTCAAAAGGGCAGATGAGGTGATCAGAGATTTAAGACATCCGTCTTATATGTCTGTAATTTATCACAAAGATATCAACTCCACATATATGGAGTTTTGTGTGTACATAATATATGATGACTTTTGTTGCATTAATTATAGTACTTATTAGAAATGGACAAAATTCACAACAAACAACAGCCCTTTTCCCTGACCTTTCATGTAAAGACAAACTGTAATTTTACCTTTTTTCGTTTGGTGAACTAAATAGGTAAACTTACCTGTGGGTTACTTGAAAACTGTTCCCTACAAGTACTTCTTGAATATTCAATATTCACAATTTGGTATTTGAGCTGAGTGATTGGTAACATCAGTCACATGGTTTGTTTCTAGTCCCTGATTGGATGAACTATCCTTTACAAACTACTATAATCAAATACACTTTCAGACTATGTCTATATAGAGAGCATACAGTGGTGCAGCTACACCAATGCAGCTGCACCGCTGTAAACTCTTTAGTGTAGCTGCTTTATGGCGATGGGAGAGAGCTCCCCCATTGACTTAATTAATCCACCCCCAACGAGCAACGGTAGCTATGTCGGTGGGAGAAGCCTTCTCACCGACATAGGGCTGTCCACACTGGTGCTTATGTCGGTGTAACTTATGTCACTCAGAGGTGCGGCTTATTCACACCCCTGAGTGATATAAATTATACCGACATAAGTGGTAGTGTAGACGTGGCCTTAGATGAGCTTTCCAGGAAATACTCCACACTGCCTTCTTGAGCTCCTATTTCTCAAATCCAGCCTACATTGTGAGACAGTTGATGATGCTTCCATGATTATTCTGAGCTGAGCTGCTGATTCTCAATACTGTCCATATGTATGTGTGTGTGTGTGTGTGTATTTGCTCAATATAGAATAGACTAGAGAGAAGAGGCAAACAGTAATGTTAGTCAGCATTCAAGGAGCACCTCACCAATCAGGTTGACTTTGAAGGAGATTGAGTAGCCAGAAGGCTGCCTGAAGGGTGCAACACATCCTTGAAACCTAGTTTAGGCTGTGTGCAGGGAAAAGGACACGAGGGAGAGAGTAAGGAACATGAACAGATGAGGTAACGGGGCCAAGGAAGCTCAAGTATCCCTTGATCTCAGAAATTTTCAATGCAGTCCTGCAAAAACTGTAGTACCCAGTCCTACTGCAAGAAATAACATTCACTATGTGTCATTTTCAAAGCACTTTCCAGACTCATCATCACAGCACCTGTGTGAGGTAGTTAAGAATTGCTGTCTTACATCCTACATGTGGAGAGACTAGGGGCTTGATTGTCACAATCCTTACTCTGTAGCATGGATGGAGAAGAGGACGTATCCCCTCCTCCCTTAGGTTCCTAGTTGGCCCTGCTCCAACTGTGATTCTTGCCATAGTGGAGAGAGTCAGGACTACTTGCCCAATAGTCCTTTCTGTGAGCAAGGGGGTGGGAAGAGGTGTTGGCTCTGCCTTTGCTTGCCAGACAGAATAGCTGCCTAGGGAGGCCCTCATAACAGTCTTCCAATATATTAAGGGCTACTATAAAGAAGACAGTGAGCAATTGTTCTCCATGTCCACTGAAGGCAAGACAAGTAATGATCTTAATCTGCAGCATGAGAGATTAAGGTTAGATACGAGGAAAAACTTTCTGACTGGAAGGATAGTTAAGCACTAGAATAGTCATCCAAGTGAGGTTGTGGAATCCCCATCACTGGAGGAATTTTTAAAAACACGATGGAGATGCAAGGATGAAGTAACTTACTTTTCCTCCAGGGCACAGGGAGAAGTTGTGACTCCCGGGGGTGGCTCTGAGTTCCAATGCCCCCAGGGGTTGGTCTAGGATAGTGCAGCATACTCACTGCCTCTTGCTCAGGGCTGAGTGCAAAAGCACAATTTAGCCCTGAGCGACTTGCCCAAGGTCACAGAGGTTGCAAGGTTAGAATTCAAAGCCCCCAGTCCACCTCTGTCTTCTGGCCCCTTCTACTGTATCAAAGTCAGCAGCCATTCAGTAAGGCATTTAAATTTCCTTAGGTCACTTGGTTTTCCACACACACACACAGCTGAAATCTCTTTGCCTTTTGCCTCAAATGCCTGTCAAATAACACCAGGTTGTGTGTGTCTTTTCTTGTTCTCTTCCTTTTCACTTTCCAACTGCAAAGTATTAAAAAGTTAGTACAAAAATGGTATGTGATAAATAACTTGGAAGAGCCCTTGGAAGAGCTATAAAGTGTTCTTTCATTCTTGCCTCCCCTTAGATGTGCAGGTGCAGGCAGTAAGGCAGGAGTGTAGAAAGAAACTCTTAGCCTTCTAGACAGTATAATTTCCAAAGCTGATATAATGGTCAAACGGCACATGAACATACCAGCCCCTTTCTGTCTGTCATCATTCTTGCCTTATTGTCCTGGGCTTTGCTTTGTTCACTGCGAGTGGGCATGCTCTGTTTCTCAGCTGTATGCCAGCAGACGTGCTGGCGCACTGCCCACCTTAAGTACCGTGTAGGCAGGATGGCGCCTCCAATACTTAAAACAATATTTAATGTTTTACATCATTGTGGGCCCACGGATTATTTTCCAAATCCATGAAGTACCAGTGGATCAGCATGTGGTTTGCTAATGCCGTACCAGGAAATAATGCATGAGAGGAAGAGATTAGTGATCGGAGCGCAAGAAATTATAGCCGGCATTAGCAACAGAATAATGTACAGCATGTGATAACCTTCTCCTCCTGCGCTCTGCAGAGCATCTTACAATGAGCTTGGGGAAGGGAAAAGCACATGTAGAGGTAAAGGAATCTGCACCCAGCCTTAAACACAGTTCTTTCATTTATGTAATTTCAAGCCCTACACTCCAAAAGAAATCCTCTAAAAAATAAAAGTATATTTTGGAACTGCTTAAAGGAAGAAAATTACCAAAACCTCACTAGGGATGTGATTTGTGTTATGAAGAATAGTGTAGTTTAAAACGAGAATTCCAACCTACCTCCCACATTCATGGGGATAATGTAGCAAGACAGCTGGAAAATGTCAACATCATCCCGAGAGTGCATACAAAAACACAATGACCTTTCTGTGAAACCAAAGGCGACCAATTTTTGGAAGGCACCTATGGGCCTGATTCTGCTTCCATTGAAGTCAGAAACAAAACTCCCATTGCCTTCAGTGAGAGCTGGATCAGGCACTTAATGGTAAGTGGGTAAAATGGTGGTCATATCTTAGATAATTATAAAATTACAGATTTTACCTAAATCACTGAATGAAAACAAATAATATTTAATGTGGGGAAATAGTCAGAAAATTGCCTCTGTTAAAATGTAAGCTTGTATTATAACTCTTACCTCCATCCTATGAGGACAACAGAGCTATGCTAGGGTTAAATTTGTCCTGACAAGTCTTCCAAGTCATATTTGCCTCGTTTATTAACAAAACACTAGTTTTCAGTATTGTTAGCCCTTCAGAATCAATACCATTGAAGGGAAGAAAGTTTTATTTGGGTTTGGAAAACTTATAGTAGTAGGTGAGTTCTGATTCCAAAATCTGAGTTTGGTGATGATGGGCAGAACTTAAAAGAAAAAACAAAAAGAAACAAGTTTTAAATATCTGAGTTGACTTGCTGTGATTACATTTACAAAAATCGGTTTCAGCCTGTAAACTGAGTAAAGGCTAATTCCTGCTCTCCCTCATTTTTATTAATTATTTGTATCATAGTAGTTCCTAGAAATTCCAACTGAGATTGGAACCCCAGTGTGCTAGACACTGTACATATTATAGTGAAAGACCCTGCCCCAAAAAGCCAATTATCTAAATAAGGCTGGCAGACAAAGGAGATTTTCATATCTCCCTTTATAGATGGAGAGGTGAAGAAGAGAGCAATTAAGTAACTTACTAAGAGTCACACAAGAAGCAGGCTATGGAATCCCGATTTCCAGCGTCCCAGTTCAGAGCTTAAGAGTCCGTTCCTATCATGTGACTATTCCTATTGTTTTTCAGTTGAACTACAGGCAAGAAGATGACGATGAGCAAAATTGGCCCCAAATTTACTATGGCAGTCACTGAACAGAAAAAATATGGAACACCAAGATGCCCTATTACACAGTCACTATTTGTGTCCAAATCTCAGTTAAAGAATACTTACTGAAATATAGTTTAAAGTCTAGGATTGATTTTTAATAATAAAACAACATTAATATTGGAATTTTAGGCCCAGATTCAGTAGAGCACTTAAGCATGTGTCCACTCCTACTCAGCAAATCACTTAAGTAAATCCCACTGAAGTCAATAAAATTTAAGCATCTGTTTAAGTACTTTTCTGAATCTGGGCTTTAATTGGCAATACCAACATAAATAACAAATGTAGCGCTTTGAATATTGAAATGAAAATGTTAGTTTTCAGCAAAAATCTATGGAATGACCTGTTCAAAGCAAATTTCACCAATTAGCTTTGAGTAGTAAAATTTCCTATAGGATCTTTCATAAGCTTGAGAAAATATTTGTCCTTTTTGGTTCTGGATTCCTTTCCCCTCTTTGCAATACCTTCTAACAGGTTCAGAGTTTTAAAAGTGTCTTTGATTGTGTTCACTTATATAAATGATAAGGATAAGGTTGTTAAGAAGGAAAATATTAATGCCATAGCAAAGGCTACTACATCCAGTGGGATAAATTCATTAGTTTAAAATAACTCCAGTACAAATGGTTATTATGCACTTCTCCCTGCAATCCATATCTGAAATATTGTATGTACCCTTAAACACATCATTTTGGTACAGTATGTTTTGTCTGAATAGTTGTAGGATCACTAGACAATACAGAATGAATTTAAGTACAGTATTTGTGCTCCAAATATGTGTTCTTACTCAAGAATATTCCCCTAAAATTTGATAGGGAAACGTGTGCTACTTTGTAGTATGATCCATTTCAAGTGTGTTCTAGCAAGGTAGGTAATCCTATACTGTTCACAGTTTTATAAGATTCCAGGCAATTTGAATTAATAGTGTAAAAGTATAGCACTTGCCATAAACATTGAGCAGTTGCTTTATTGCACTTGTCAAGTGCATTCCTCTCTTTGGTCACAGTTATGGTTAAACAAAGAATTTAACAACAAAAAATTAACTGGCAGTTCACAATAAAACAGTGGCTCAATAAAAAAAAAGTCACAAAACCAGAAATTTGGAGATTCTATTGTATAGCCGTAATTGTATTTGATTTCTTTTATTTTTCTAACATACTTTAGCTATTAATCCAAATATAATTTCATGTAAGTACTATCACTTGCTGGTGGTATCTTCCACTCTGAAATTTATGACTGAGATGTATACTAAAATATTGGATATTGGAAAATATGTTTGAAAATGATAGCACAGTAAATGATAAAAGTATCACATAGCCCTGCTGCTGTCTTTCAACTTCATCTTACTAGACAATATTCTCTTTAAGACCAAACTGGAATGTTTTATATTTTCCCACTGAGCAATGGCACATAGTGAGAGACTTGTCATGGTTCTAGCATTTCTTCATCTGTGGCCACCATATGGTAGATATAAGTGAGGGGAACCAAAGTCCCCTAAAGATGTCTTCTTTCAGACTACAGACTAAATTCATCATCTCAGCAAAACACCAAACATTTACCAGCATGGGATGTGAATCCTGGGATCTTTTGTTTCATCTCCTGATCCCCAACTGAGGAGGGTTCACCTCCATCACACATGCTCCTATCACTCCTCCAGCCATTGCTTCAAAAAACTTTCAAAATATCTTGTTAATTTGTTGTTACTGTTTGAAAGGGCAGGTGGCATCACAAAACTTAATTTTAAATTCTTCCCCTTGCAGACAACAATGAATCCTTCCAGCAGTTCTCTTTCTATCCCCAATACGTTGTCTGAATGGTGGGTAATCTATGATCCACATAATGCAAATTACTTGATTTTATTTCCTGATATTTGCATTTGCCTTTTCCAAGCCCTGATCTGTAGCTCATTGAAGCCCACTGGGATGTGCTTTGATTCAGACAGGCCCCTATTCTCCTTATAACTGGGAACTTTAATATTGATGTCAGTGACCCCTCCCACCCATCTCTCTTCTAATTTCTTCTCTCTCTTGGGTACTCTTGGGCTTTCACACTCTGTCAACACAGCTCCCTGCTTCTGATCTGATTATTTCAAACTCCTCTTCTCTTCTCTTCTCCCCTGTTCTCTCTGACCCCTCCATCAACATTCACCCTCTTGTTAATTTCTCCTTGATTTTCCACCAACTAATACTTCTCATCAGAAAGATAATGGAGCAAATGATTAAGCAATCAATTTGCAAACACCTAGAAGATAATAAGGTGATAAGTAATAGTCAGCATGGATTTGTCAAGGACAAATCGTGTCAATCAACCTGATAGCTTTCTTTAACAGTGTAACAAGTCTTGCGGATGGGGGGAAGCAGTAGATGTGGTATATCTTGACTTTAGTAAGGTTTTTGATAGTCTCTCGCATTAGGGATGTAAATGTCATTTAAAAAAGAAACCGTTTAAACAATTATATCGTTTAACCATTTAACAGGTAAAGCCCTCAGCCCAGCTCCATGAGAGACTCCCTGTCTCGGACCCATGGTCCTCAGTGTTCCACAGCAGGATGCTCCACAGCATCTGCACCAGAGCCTCAGCCTCCCTGAGCAGCAGAAGCAGCAGCAGTGTGGCCACCTCCTCCATGTCCCAACACCGTCACCATGGAGACTGAGTGCCCCCTCCCAGCAGGTCCGGGTGTGGGGCAGTGGTTGCAAGAGCAGGATCCTGCATGTGCCCAGCCTGGCTCCTCCCCCCCATCCATTTTAAACGTTAACTGTTAATAGTAAGACTGATACTTATCAGTTAACCGTTTAATATTTTACATGCCTATCTCGCATGATTTTCTCATAACCAAACTAGGAAAATACAACTTAAATGGAGCTACTATAAGATGGGTGCATAACTAGTTAGAAAACCATTCCCAGAGAGTAGTTATTAGTGGTTCACAGTCAAATTGGAAGGGCATATTGAGTGGGGTCCCACAGGGATCAGTTCTGTGTCCAGTTCTGTTTGATATCTTCATCAGTGATTTAGATAATGTTACAGAGAGTACACCTATAAAGTTTGTGGACAATACCAAGCTGAAATGGGTTGCAAGTGTTTTGGAGAATAGGATTAAAATTCAAAAAGATCTGGAAAAACTAAGAAATGGTCTGAAGTAAATAGGATGAAATTCAATAAAGACAAATGCAAAGTACTCCACTGAGGAAGGAACAATCAGTGGTACACATACAAAATGAGAAATGACTGCCTAGGAAAGCGTACTGCAGAAAGGAATATGGAATTCATAGTGGATCACAAGCTAAATATGAGTCAACAATGTAACACTGTTGCAAAAAAAGCAAATATCATTCTGGGATGTATTAGCAGGAGTGTTGTAAGCAAGACACTAGAAGTAATTCTTCTGCTCTACTCCACACTGATTAGGCCTCAGCTGGAATATTGTGTCCAGTTCTGGGCGTCACATTTCAGGAAAGATGTGGACAAACTGGAGAAAGTCAAGAGAAGAGCAACAAAAATTATTAAAGTCTAGAAAACATGACCTATGAGGAAAGAGAGAAAAAACTGGGTTAGTTTAATCTGGAGAAGAGAAGATGGAGAGGGGATATGATAACAGTTTTCAGGTACATAAAAAGTTGTTACAAGGAAAAGGGAGAAAAAATGTTCTCCTTAATCTCTGAGGACAGGACAAGAACCAATGGGCATAAATTGCAGCAAGGGTGGTTTAAGTTGGACATTAGGAAAAACTTCCTAACCATTAGGGTAGTTAAGCACTGGAATAAAATTGCCTAGGGAGGTTGTGGAATCTTCATCATTGGAGTTTTTTAAGAGCAGGTTGGACAAATACTTGTCTGGGATGGTCTAGATAATACTTAGTCCTGCCATAAGTGTCGGGGACTCGTCTAGATTACCTCTCGGGGTCCCTTTCAGTCCTACAATTCTATGATCTTATTCTCTAAAAAACAAGCAAACCCTTCACTCCTTTTTCATTGTGTCATCTCTCTCTTATCCAGGCCAGAAGCCCAGACTTAGAATTTGTCCATGGTAGAGGTTTTTAAGGTCCAGCTTGACAAAGCCCTGGCTTGGATGATTTAGTCGGGGTGGGTCCGGCTTTGAGCAGACGATTAAACTAGATGACCTCCTGAGTTCCCTTCCAACCCTAATCTTCTACGATTCTATGATTGCATTTCACTATCTCTACACCACTGGGTTGCACTAACATGACTTTCCATACCTGTATCTTGCATTGTATCTGCATTATTCTTTTGCACTTACTATGTAAATATTGTTACACAGATTGTCTTCCAGTTGGGTAGCATCTTTAAGCCTTTCTATCTTATTAAACTTTTAGAGGTTAAAAGGACAATAGATTTACAAAGACTACAAATGTATTGTTTTTTCCAGTGTCACAGTGGTTGTTGGATTTATTTAATGTAATTTCCTAATAATATTTCAAAAAAACAAAATTAGACCTTTTGTTAAAAAATCTTTTTTTTAGTAGAATTAAAAAATTAGGCCTCCATTCAGAAAAGCTTTTAAATGTATCTATTCAACCGAGCCCTTAAGCACATGCCTAAAGTTAAAAGTGTTTACATGCTTTGCTGAATGAGAATGGACTATAGCATGCAAGGGGAACAGAACAGAGGCAATATATTGACATACAGTAATGCATTTGAGACAGATCTCACACTCTCATAGGAGTAAAAAGTTGTTGAAAGGCTGTTTAAAAAAGATAATGAAAAACAATAATGTATTGAATTGAAGGTGGTGTCTAGCCTAATACAACTAGATTGGTGCTACTTCTGGTCTTGTTTAACATCTTTAGGGCACGTTCTAGTGCTGTTATTTATGTTGAATGTTACCTTGCTTCACAAGTTGTCCCAAAAAAAATCAGTAAAACTGCTTGCCAACTAAAGTACTACCTGACTTGCATAAAAGTATCAGAATTTGTCCCTTCATGAGTAATTTGGAAAAGATCATAGAGATTAGCTTTATCTGCAAGCTCAATTAATCTAGAAAGAGTTGCAAACACCAACAAAGACAAAGAAATAATAGAAAGAGACTTAATGAGACTGGAAACATTGGCAAAAAATAATGGAGTGAAATTCAGGTTGAAAAAATGAAAAGATACTATATTTACAATATAAAATACAAAATTTAAAATTTCACATGGGTACTCAGTGGAAGGCGACGGAGAATGTAATAACTAAATGTAAAGACGGAGAGAGAAATTATGGCCAATATTTCCATCAGCCACATTATGTTTAAAATAGTTGACTTATTGTAAAGAGACAAGCTGTAGTAGAGCCATTTGTACATAGCTCAGATTCAAGTTCCAGTCCTGCAATGGATAGCGTGTGACTGCTGCACCCTGCAGAATGCAAATGAAGTCAATGGCTCTGTGTGGGTGTAGCAATCTGGCTACACATCCTTAGCCATACTATTGGACCCTTAGAGCCAAACCTTAGAATTGTGGCATCTCCTTTTTCACAGTCTGATTTTACTCCACTCTTTAAGAACTCTAAACGGTTCCATTTTCTCTGGAGCTATTGGTAGTACTGAAAAGGTGGCAAGCTACTGGATGGGACAAAAACACTGCTTAAAATTATTCAAAGTTTAAATTAAAGGAGGGAAAATTCCTTTCTGATATTCAGGATGAATTCAAGGTTGGTTTTAAAAGATAAAAAGCCTATGTGTATTATAGAACAGAGAAATAGATCATTGCCAGATCTGATATACAATGAACAAAATTCTTTTGCCGTAGAAATAGCCATTTTGATGCAGGCGTGATGTCTGAAAGCATAACTGTGTCTGCTTTTACTGCACTGACCCCTGAACTGAAGTGTTATAATTTGAGAACCAGCTGTATATTTAAACTCATGACACTGTAGTAGGTTTCTAGGTCTGTCATACAAGTATGAGGGGGAGGGCCATTCTTCTTGGTGATTATAATGGCCATCATCTCAAGAGAAAAATAAAACATGTGCCCTGCTGATTCAGACAGGTGCCTGCTACTGTCACAACCCCAGCAGGTGTCAATTAGTCTGGACAGTGACATTATGGGCTAAACTGAGATTTATTGATTTGTTTATTAAGTAAAAGAGGTCCAAGATAAATAAGTAGAATGCCTTCAGATCCTATTAACATAAATTATTCCAGTTCTATTTCTGGTTTATAATAAACATTTAGCAGTAACTGGAAGTAATAACAACATGCTTCTTATAACAATGTGCTGGGCTGGGGAGCGCAATGCAAATGGAGTGTGGTATACTGAACTGTTCATTTTGAGGTTAGTGTCCAAAGTAGGGAGGCTTTTTATACTGAAAAGAAAAAAGGGCATATTGTTTTTGTTTTGTACTGGATATTTTGCTTCTACTATCTGTTGATTTTCTCTGCCAAAGAACCAATCAAATATCATTCTAGTCGGTAGACTACAACATAACAAATCATGTAACATGTAATCATGTAAACACCCATGAAGTTACTTATTTTAAAACTGCTCTTGGAAAGTTTATTTCTAAGGATATTTCCTCACTGACGGCGGCAAATTCACCACTGTCAGATTGATCTGGAAGTCGACGCAATAAAACCACCCCCTCAAGTGGAGTAGCACTGTCAATCAGAACGCATTTCCTGTCGGTGCAGCACAGTGAAGATGCTGCGTAGAAGAGAAGTTACGAAGTCGACAGGAGTTACGCAAGCTACTCTGCATAGCTTGTGTAACTCCCATCGACTGCCGCCAAATTTCCAGGTAAGTGTAGACTTGGCCTAAGGGTTATTTAATGCATGTGCAGTTGTCAGAGTTCAATGATTATGCAGATCCAAGGGCTCCAATTAAACCATCTTGAAGACTGCCTATGAACTGAGAAACTAGGAGAATCTATGAGGTATTGAGCATACCGGTTCCAGTCTGGCAAAGCACTTAAGAATATGTTCAACTTTAAGCACATAAGCTGTCCCACTAACAAAAAGGAGTTAAGCACACACTTAAGTGTCTTGTCAGATCAGCCAAAGTGCTCAGCACCTTGCGGGACTGAACCCTAAGTAAATGCCTATTTGGAAAACACTGTATAAATAGCATCTGATTTTTTAAAAAGGAGATTATCAGTTTTCAAAAAGCTTCTAAGCCGAAATGTCACTTTTCTATTGAGGCAGATGCTGTCACTGGCTAAAATGACAGCTGCACCACAGTGATGAACCACTGCCAGAGACAACACATGTCTAAAGTTGCAGTTTCAGCCTTTGCTTTGTGGATGGAAAAAACTTGTGGTATTATTTACTCTGACCAAAGGTTTGTCCACTTCAATAGAGACCATGACATCAACTCAGGAACCTGGTGTTAAGCACGGTGCATTTTTGTTTAAAATGTCTGTTGTCTTCAATTAACATAACCTAAAGGTAACACTATTGAAATTAAAAAGAAAGCTATTCAGATCTGTTTCTTTGGACCGAACCCTGAAGTCCTTACTCAGATTTAATTCAGGAAGATTGCTATTCCCATTCTCTGGCAAGGTTAATTAAGCAAACAAACAACAACAAAACACCACAACAAAAGCAGAAAACAAATATCCATTATAAGACCTAAATCCAAGATGCCTACATTTTCATCAAAGAATAAAAAGCCTCTATTTTGTGGTCAGTCATAAGAGTTCAGTTCAGAGACATCAGACCTATCTATTAGAGCTCAACTCTGCCATTATCTCCTTTTTGGTGAGCATATGGGAGGAGGTGAGAGATTTAATTATATTAAAAGTGGTAGAATGGAGTGGGAATGAATTATGCTTGTATCAGGTGGTAGACAGCCAGTCAATTTTAGAGGTTCACTATAATTGTTGATCTAAACACAGGATGGGGTAACCTGCGTGTGGGTCGAGCACTCTTTGCATGTTTTAAAAATTCAAAATACATTTCAAAAAGTGAATAAATACTGCCCCCAGATTTCCTTCGGCACCCAGCCTAGTGTATCATCATCTGAGATATACCATCACTGCCATTTCTAATTATTATAAAATGTGTGACATTGATAGGAATTTGCCTAAGGAAATCTGAGTAAGGTGCTCAAGACTTGGCCAGTTACATTTACTACAGAAAGTAGTTACAGAAAAATGTAATTGCTGTCTAGTGCATGTACCAAAATTATAGTCAGAACAGTATCACTGGGCATATGGGGTTTGATCCTGCAAGGTGCTGGGCATATTGACTTCAGTGGGAGTTGAGTCAGAAGGAGCCTGTGGTTTGTGAGTGCATGGTGATGCCAAGTCCTACTACTGTCTAGTCTCAGATACTGTGGGTCCAACTTTCATGTGTTCAAATGCTTATGCTATGGCACCCAGTTGTGCACGAGGGCATTCAAGTGGGGAATTTCAACCGTTTGTAACAAGATAACAAGCAGACCACCCACCATACAAAGGTTGTTCCTAGTTTCTTTTCCTACCTGATCCTCCAAACATTGGCCACCTCCACAACATGTCGATATTCGGCTGGTGGGGTGCATTGCTAAGGGCACCTGTTAACTTTGTCAGTCTCCAGTGATTTGTAACACATATGAAAGATACAGCAGGGTCTTCTGTTGTTTATGGCCTGTTGTCACTTGTGACTGTGTGTGTTCCATCTGCTATTATTTGGAGCATTTTCCTTACTGGTTAAGATCAAAGGACAGGCCAGTGTGAGCACTCTGGTTTTACAAGTGTAGCTAGGCAATCCAGTATGTCTGTGAAGGGGATGCTCTTTAACATCTCTCTTGCTGAGCTGGGTTTTGTATTATATTGTTTTAGCACACACACAAGCCTACCTTTAAAATAAAGAGCAGATAGCTGGATATACAGGACTATAACTCCTTTGAGAGGTGACTATATAAGTGAAATTATTTCATAAATAAATTAGAATGTTAATCATTTTAAGGCCAAATCATTGAGTCCTTACACAGTTTTGAGTAAAAGGTGTGTGCATCTGGTTCATCGTTATCACATAATCAGATGCACATCCGTCTCTCAGCTCTAAATAGATCAATAAATGAAAGAAGCTTTCTAGTCAAGGATAAAGGATTAATTCATCTGGCCTCTGATACACTAAAGCATGTGCTTAACTTAAGTATCTAAATAGCCCTGTTGACTTCTGTGGGTCTGTGCACCTGCTTAACTTTAAAACCATGCTTAAGTGCTTTGCTGGATTAGGTCCCTGGACTTCTATGTGGATCAATTCTATCAAGTGTCTCAACTGGCTATTTTTTAATTTAAATGAACAATTACTTCTGTTGCGTCCATATGAGATGTTCTTTGGTTTTAAATCACTTAAATTAGAAAGGCTGAACTGTATAAACTGAGGTTTATACAAAATCTTAGTTATGCTAAAAATGAATCTCACATCATTTGAAGTTTCCTGCACCAATATTTTGCTGAAGCCCCTTATTTTCATGTTACTTTTCTTTTTTGGGGGTGGGGGGGGGGGCAGAAGGAGGGGGAAGAGAGGGAGTTGTTTCTGCATTTGGCCTTTGCATGTTGTGAGGAATGGAATCCAGGATGAATTATTTATCTCTGCATATATCTTTAGGAATATATTTATCTTCAAGAGCTTTTTAGTTTCCACTTGGCAGCTCTTGAATTTGTGTGGCCTCTCTGTGCCAATGTATTGTTTGTGCTTTTGTAAGACCCTACTTTAGAGTACTATATGTGTTTATGTAAGAGGCGTTGATGGCTAACACAGGCGTAAGCTCAGTAGGCCATTCAGAAGAGTGTCACAGAGGAATGTCCTCCTCTGATTTATGAGCACGTAATAGTTATTCAGGTGGAGTGGCAGGACCTTGTAGTAAGATCCATCATACATATCAAATGTGTTTTAAGTTCAATAGATCAGGCTGGAGTGGTACTCTTGGCTAGAGGGTGGTTAAAGAAGGTTTAGTTTCTGCTGCAAGGACTTAAAATCAAAAAGAGGTCTCTGAAGAATATGAGCTGCCTCCTCCTTGACCTTTACAAGCCAAGATCACGTACTGTCTGTTTTATGAGTCCTTTACTGCCATTTGATAATCCAGTGCATGCAGATTCAAAACAACAACAGAAGACACTTGTACTGGCCTGCAAATCTGGCTGTCTTGGTGTAACCTGACAATTAGAAAGAAATTCTCAAGAACAATTCACTTCAGCTTTTCCAAAGACTTTTGCTTGAAATACTGTAAAAGGGATTCTCTCCCCCACCCAACTCATTTGATAAATTTCTAAACACGTGTATGATTTATATAATCAATTATGGGTTAAATTCAACCTTCAGATATATGTGTATGGGTGAATTCCTAAGGACAACAGAGCAAGTATGATATAATATAGCAGAATTTGGCCAACAGACATAAAATGCTTAAAGATTCATTGGCACCTATTAAGAAGTTACTAGCCCTAATATTGTGGTCATTGGAAGGAAATGTAAGTGAGGGTATGTTAGCATTTCAAGAGAATCCTCACCTGATACTGAGCACACTTACAAGTTGAAGAGGTTGTGTGCATATGCTTGAGAACAGGGGAAGGAAGCTAGCTGTGATCTGTGTTAAAGCAAAACTGTAGCAGTTTGCTGTCTGCACAGTAGATGAGGAAACTGTTCCTCAAAGATCATTAGATTAATAGATTTTAAGGCCAGAAGAGACCATTATGATAATTTAGTCTAACCTCCTGTATAACATTAACCATAGAACTTCATCCAGTTATCCCTGTATTGTGCCTAAAGCATATTCTTAAAACATAGAGCCTAAAGCATACCCTTGTATTGAGATTAAAATATATCTTCCTAAAAGACATCCAATCTTTATTTGAAGGCATCAAGAGATAGAGAATTCCCTTGGTAGTTGGTCCAAATGGTTAATCACCCTCACTGTTAAAAAAAAGTGTGCCTTATTTCTAATTTGAATTTGTCTGACTTTAACTTCCAGCCAATAGTTCTTGTTATACTTTTCTCTGCTATTAGTTTCTCCCATTAATTTTTAAATTAAACACTGACACTTTGGGTGACATTCTCAAAACTGCCTAAGTTAGGAACACAAGTCTCACATGGAGTTGCTAGCAAAATAGTACCCGTCTTCCATGAAAAATGTTGAAGTTAAATCTTTTTTTTTCTCCAAAATTTTCCATTGGAAAAAGTCAGTATTTAAAAATTTGGTTTTCAATTTAGAAAATAATTAAAAGTTTTCCATGACAAATTTTATTGGACAGGAATTTTTTGAGCAGCTTCACATAGATGCTTTAGAAAATCCCACCCTTAGTATTCAAAAGAACATTGTGTTCTGGTTGGTATATAGGTAATGAGGATAGAGTGTTGGAGATATGCCATTGTTATTGTATTATATCACTGGATTGTTGTCTTTCTTTGAGTATTCCCAATAGGCCAAAATATGAAGTTCTTACTCAATCTTTATTCAGCCTCCACGGAAGAAAACTCCCACCATCTTCTGTTGAAGAACTGAAATTCAATAACTAAGGGCTTCTGGATTTAGCCTTAGACATATAAAGACCAAGCATATCTATTCTGTGCACTTGTATTGCATATGCTTTTAAATAAATCCTAGCCCAATGACTTTCGTCACCTAACTGAAATTTCTAGACAAACTGTTTATATTTACCATAGTAAAGGATTATTAAGTAATGCTCATGTGGCTTCCTGGTTTTGGAAAGAAATACCAGCACGACTGAAACCTGAGATAGACCCCAATACTTAATGAATCTATCAGCAAGACTCATGGGAGAAAAATCAAAGTTTCTGAATGCTAAGATGTAGCTGGACATATTACAAAAGAACAGTGCATATATTATAAATTGGATTTTGGATTTTTTTCTTATCTCATCTTTCATCACATGCAATTTCAAGGAATAAATCAAATCTTGGGGGTTAGTTAATAGCCATTACAAAACAGAAAAACGAATCTGAGAATATTTCCTTAATTCCTTTAAATTCAGAATTAAAGGCTTAGCTGCCATTTTTCTATCTTAAAATGAACTGCTATGGTTTTTTTTACTTGGGAAAAGGAGGATTTATCTTTCCAAATACCTGGAAGAGTTGTGAGGTCCCCCTACATCCGCTTCTCCAAAGCCATCTATTCTAACCATCATTTCCCCACACAAGGAGGATTGTACTGCCATGCCTACACTGCTCTTTAATTGACTGGAGGAATTGTTGCTGAGTGACACCTCATACAATTTACCCCAAGACTAAGTATGCTTATAGTACTTTCCCCTACAGCGTTACATTATGAGATAAAATGTTAGGAATAAAACATCTGTGTTAGAGTTCTTTGTAAGAGAGCTCTTAACTGAATTTCTACCTGTTGGTCTATTCACTGTCCTTTACTGCTACAATTACAGAACCACGGCCAGTTGGTATCATAAACACTAGGTTTACAGATTGCCTCTAGATTCTGCCTCCCCAGGCCAGTGAGGTTCAAGTGCACAATAGGCATGACTTACTTGTACTGCAGGGAGAGGAACAGGAGGGAATCATCTACAGCCAATTAAAATAATAAAAGAGCCACTGATGTCCACCTTAAAAAGAGACCATTTATGTTCTCTCAGACCAAGCAGCAATGGTTGCCATTTGCAAAGTGAAAAGGATAACCCACTACAATAAGAAACCAATTATATATTCATTTCTAACTCAGTTAGGAAGGGCAAACTGGTGCAAATAAAGAAAGAATCTTCCTGAACCTTGCTCGTCCTTTCTTCTGCAGCAGTGAAGCCAGAGGATGGTCTTCTGGTTTCATTGTTACTACTCTTTGCCCTCATTCCGGGGCTGAGACACCCCAGAATCCACTTTGACAATAAAGGTCATTCATATTTCCATGGCTCAGAATGAGGTAAAGTCATCAGAGACACAAAGTTTGCTCATCACCCAAAAGATGCTCACATTGGATGGGGGAGGTGTGGAGTTACCAGCCAGACTCCAAAAAAGCTGCAAAAGAAAGAACAGGACAGCCGAGAGAGAACATGCAAACTACTACTTTCTCCCCAAGAAGACACTTAAAGGTGAACAGTGAGCATTGGGTTGGGTGGTGGGTGGCAGGCTCTGGAGAAATACACTGGTTTTGTTAGGAAGTCAGCAAGCTTCACTACAATTCATTCTGGTTTCATTTGGAGCTCCTATGAATGTGAAAATCCAAGTGAAACCCCCTGTGCAATGCAAACCTGCCAAGTATTATTCACTAGCAGATGTGGTCACAAAATGAAAACATATTTTCCTGAAAAAACACAAAGTTGTTGTCATGTCAAAGTATTTAAAATGGACCCATTTTTTATTATTTCACAATTTTTTTTCAGATTTTTGCAATCCAAAATCTTATACAAATTGACATTTACTGACAGTTTTCAGAGAAAGGAAACTCTGGATAATGTTTTGATAAACATAGTGAAAAAGACATGAAATATTTCACCAAAAATTATTAATTAGCCAAAAAAAAATAGTGACCATAAAACCCTTTATTAGAAAAATTGCCAGCAGCTTAGTTCTCCAGAACCTTGTAAACTACAACTAGTAGATTTCACTAAGTCCTGCTTAGATAACTATAGACTTCTGCCACTAGTGGTGTATTTCTTGATCAGCATTTTCCAGTCTCAATGGGAGAGCCTTTGGATTGAAACTTTTCAATTTGATTGTTCAATTTGGAAAACTAACTCAGCTCTCAAAAGTATGATTCAGCCAGTTCCTTGGGTCTCATATTAAAATGGGGTCATGACACTGGTTAGTCACTTGTCAATTTACAGTTCTCTTTTCCTTAGGGCTAGTTTTAGAGGAAAGGACTATATGTGAACTTGAATCACACTATACGATATAAAATGCCATTAGAAACAATGGTGAGGATTATTTTTTATTTTAAACATAACAAAACTAGTAAAAACAGCAAGGTTAATTAGATTGATAAAGTCAATTTTATCAGAAAAATATATAGATTTAAAGGTTTTTAAGTATGCTCAAATTAATTGAATGGTTTCCAGAACCTGTTTTGATCAAAACAATGTGTGATGCAGGAATTGCTACTTGTATTCTGGTAGGATACTCTGGATGTCTAGCTCCATCTTTTCCATTTCATCAAAAATGAAAGGTTATGGAACAGTTTTGCAGGTGAAAACCTCACATACAGCATCACAGTTAGAACTTAGAAATCTTTGCAGCCAAAGTCAAAGGCCTCCCTGGAGCTAATGGAGAATCTCTGTTAACTATAGTAGTATTATGTCTTATAGGTTGTGTATAACAGCAACTAGAAGTTGGCATAGTTATGCACATCTGAGGAGGTGTGATGATATGCACATAAATGTTGTGACTATGCTACACAGTTTGTCAGAAATAAGAACAAGTATATTCATGCTTGACCAAACATGCTAAGGGCCAAATTCCCAGCTGCACACTCATTCATATACAAACCCAGACATATGCAAGTGCAAAGAAGATAGATGTTGGCACAGCACAGATGTCCATTAGCACAAGTAAATATGTGGGTCTGGAGGTGCAGTTGCAGGAACAGGGCACAATAGGATGTGCATGAGCCTTTGAGCCTTTTTTTTGGAAGTTTTGGAAGTGAAGTTATATAGTTTTTTCATTATCAGTTATCAAACTTTAAATGCCAATGATATCTGTTTCACCTGCCTATAAAACATGATATACAAAAATTCATTACTTAGGAAGAAAATAATTTCTCATCATATTATCATTCATATCAAATGGTAAAAGCTAGTTTAGCTCATTTTATTTTCAAACTAAATCAGCGGATAGCTCAAAAGATTTTTTTAATACCATTTTATTTGACATGGTACCAATAATAATGTCATGTTTATTGTAACAGCTGATTGTACATGTTACATACCCAGAAAGTAAGTATGTAGTTATTTATTTCTTCTAAATTAGAACAACCTAAATTATTTCTTCTAAAGCAGAACTAAAACAATTTTTATATTTTTTTTTTAATAATTTAGATAATGGACCAGATCCTTAGCTTGTACAAATCAGCATAGCTACATTAACTTCAGTGAAGTTTATACCAGCTAGGGATCTGACCCAGTAGCTTTAAATTTCATTTCCAGGTAATCTGCAGGAACATTTCATTAAAGTATAGTCAACCTTCTGAAGTGCACCTAGTACCAATACATAGATCCACAAATAATGATCCAACAAAATGAACACTTTCCTGTCTTGTAACACACTGCATGAAACTGAACTAATTCATCTGGATTAAAAATTATATTGTATACATTTTGGTCATAGCTCAATTACAAATACATGTTTTATCAAGAAAACAAATGTTAATGTTGTGAAATAAACATTTCTATATGGGGGTAGGGAAGGTTAATATGTTTATTAGTAATTTGTTAATTAGTTTTAAAATGATTCCTGGAAAATCCTCCATATTCAAACCTTGTAAATATTTTAGTTGCCATAATCATGGGAATGAAAGGGTTAAATTAACATTTCTGCTGTTCCATGTATATTATATTTAAGATACTTAAGCTTAGCAGCTGAAAAAAGACTGAAAAAAGCAGAAAAAATGAAATATAAAAGGATAGTTAGCTATCTCCACTTGTAGTTCTGGTTCCATAATCAGTGCTTCATGACAGAACTTAATAAAATCTGTTGTATACCTCGTGAATCATTGTCTTGACCTTTTGGATTTTAAAAAAGTTGCCTGATAACATTTTATATTTACATGGAATTCAAATCATTGCAAAGTACACATGAAAAAAATAATTTGCAGCTGACTGAAAACAATTCAGTCTGAGATTTTAATTTTAAAGTATTATGAAGAATTTCAGGCAAGTGGCTCAAAGCAGAACATTTTATGAGGACTCTCTCCCTCTCTAATTTTGTGGCACAGTTAAGTGTAGGTGCAAATGATGGCATTTAGGTATCTAATCACATGTCCGGACTGTACATCAGGATGTTAGATGTCACAATGGTCATTTATTATTACAATTGTGTGTGCAAAATTTAAAAAAAAAAGTGTCCCAAAATTAGAGGGCTTCATGTGGCCAGACCTCCTGTATCTTCCATTTTAAAATGTATTTCTCAGTAGTTGCACAAATTACATACTAACACAAAATAATATATTTTTTAAAAAATAGTGCATGTGGCAAGTCAGCCTGAAGTTACTAAAAGTTATTATTGTAGAGTGATTGCAAAGTACCATCAGGCATTTCATGGTTCCGCCAATTCAATAAATAATTCAAGTTCCTATTGTATATATGTTTTATGTGTGGAAAATAACTAATTGATTCTCCTTTTTATGCTATCAAACTGTAAATGGTATTAAATATATACAACTGGGTGAAAACGGTAACCTAGAGTAGCGAGGGGGCATGGCCTCCCTCTGAGATGGAAAGAGAGGGATGACACGCCCCTGGGTGGGCGGAGCCAGAACAACCTGCCCGCCCCACCGGAAGCGGAGGGGCGGAGCTGGAAATATAAAAGGGGAGGCCTCTCCCTCAGTCAGGTGCAGGTTGCTGGAGAGGAAGGATGCCTCTCCACCCGCTCTGAGGCCCCGCCACGACTGCTGCATCACAGGAGGGTTGCCTGCATCCTGGGCCCCAGAGGGATAGCTGGAGCTACCAGCCACCTACAACCCTGACGAGGGGCTGCCAGAACTGCCCGCTACTTGGGACCTGGAGCCACCACCCGGACACCTGCAACCTGGAGGAGCTGCCACTGGCCGATGCCCTTGAGGAGTTGCTGGACCTGTCACCCGCCAACAACATTGAAGGGCTGTGGAACCTGCCCCTGGCTGACTACCCCGAGGATACCAAAGGTGTCCTAGAGAACCAGGTATTCCAGGGAAAGGGGGAAGGAGGTAGCCCAGGGTAGCTGGTTGACAGTCCCGTGATCTTGTGGCTGACAGCCATGTCAGCGAGTTGCGGCTGGAGCCCTGCTGACTCAGTGGTAGACCCCACTGCCACTGATAGGGACCTGGGCTGGGACGCAGTGGAGTCGGGAGGGCCTGTGTCCCTCTTCCCCCTGGGGTGGTCACCTCATCCCATCTTATAAAGCCTCCGAGGCCCCTAGACTGTTGGTTTGCCCTTCCAAGTCCTATAGCTTGTTTGTTTGCCCTGCTCTGGCATATAGACTCCTGGCTTCCTTGCCCCGCCCCACCCCGCCTAAGGGCCGGGGCCTATAAATTGCTGACTTGCCTTGAACAGGGCTAGAGACTACTTAGCTGCCGTGCCCTGCCTGAGGGCCTGGATTTATGAACTGCTGACTCGCCCTGCAGAGGGCTAGAGACTGCCTACTTGCCGTGCCCCGCCTGAGAGCTGGGGCCTGTAGACTGCTAACTTGCCTGGCCTAGGGCTAGAAGCAGCAGCCTCGCCCTGCCTGAGGGCCGGGGCTATAGACTGCAGGGGCACTTGTAACATGCAGAAAGGGCCAGGACCCCTGCACCAATGCTAATCCCCCCTTTTTGAGTTGGTAACCACAGGAGCGCCGTAGCGAGGGGGTGTGGCCTCCCTCCCAGGTGGACAGGGAGGGACGGCACACTGCCTTACACCTAGATTTTAAACTGCTTGAATTTTGGAGAAGTGTGATTTGAATCCCTACATCAGAATCTATCAGCAGGGGGTGGGTTGCACGTTGGATCAAAAATTACAAAGGGCTTCTTTTTCTGTTCAAGTTTCCAACATTCAAAGTCTTGAAAGAATAACTCAATAAATTTCAATACCCTCAAATCTAAACCTGAACACTGGCCCTGATTTAGCTCCAAACAGAAACTATAGCTTTGGCCTAAGTAAGCCCTTATTACACTTTCGTTTACCCCAGTATACATGGGAACATAGCAATATAAAGACTGGATCAGACCCAGGTTCATCTAATGCAATATCCTGTCTCTTGCTATGGCTAGCACCAGATTCTTCAGAGGAAAGTATGAGAACTCTGCAGTAGGCAGATGTGGGATGATCTGCCTCTAATAGTTAAAGACTGACTATATCATGAGATTTAATATCCTTCCAAAATTTGTTATAAGTAATTATGATAACTCTGGATATTTTTGATTTCCATATAAAATACTCAAATCTCTTTTGAAGTGTTAATCAGAAGTAATTCCATTGTTACATTGGTTAAAAAACCTACATAAGAGCCAGGCCCACAGTTGCCCTGGCCCATCACCAATATAATATGTTCTTGAGAATTTTTGCTAGCAGGGAATGAATAAAAAAACCCTCCTGTTCCTTGGAAGAGATACCATCACTAACCAGGTTTTGTAGGATGCTAGATGAGTATAGACGGTGCTTTGAATACCTGTTATGACAAGACAAACTCTTCTCCATAAAGCAACAGCAATAAGAAACATCACTGATCTTTTCACTAGAAGGACTCTCAATACCCGATTTTTTTTTCCAGTCCCAATATACATGTCATTTAAAAATACCCCTTGACAAACGAGAGTCTAAATTATTTGGCCAGCTCCCCCAAGTCATTCCTCCCAATGAATCAAACCAGCTCTCAGCACGTACCGGTACTTGCACGATCCAACCAGTTGCTCTTTTTGCAGCCAATGCCATTTTACCCTGACTGGGAATCCTGTTTTGGTTCCAGGCTGCAGAAAAGGAAATAGGGTTTTGTTTCATTTTTTTTACCAGCTGAAATGCTTTCAACTCTTTTCACTTGTGTTATTCTGTTCAAAACAACAATACATTTAAAGCATAGTCTAATGCCATCTTAAACCTGAGTTTATCACAGTCTGCCAAAAAAATGCCTCTCTTAATTTGATACAATACACTGATGTGTTGCACCTTTGGGTATCTGTTTCACTCCCTTAATGGTGGATGTAATTCAGAGGGTATTATGCAAAGTAATAGCCATCCCCATGTGGGGCCGCTGGACAAGCACATCTGGATGAATAATGAATATCGCGTAGTCAAAGCTAATTAACTGCTCCATATTCATCATCATCCTGACATTGCAAAGTTGCTTCCCCTCCCCCTCTCCTCTCAACAGTTTTCTTCTTTGCTGTGTGCTATTTCCTCTTCCCCCTATTGTTGCCCAGAGACACTCAATATTGAAAGCAAAGCATGACCTACTCAGGGTCTGGTGCCATTAACGCTGATCTGGGACTGATCTAAAGCCCGCTGAAGTCAATGGGAGAATATGTTTGTTTGCATTTCCTGTCCTGTTTTCTTCCAAACTTTACACATTGTGGGTTTAGTATAGAGATCAGGCTCAGGCAAAACTGCTATTGTCTTAAGGACGTGGCTCTAGAGCAGATGCCTACTTGGCTCATTCTGGGGCCAGGTGGCATGCGATCAGCGAGCTGTAACTGGCTCCATGCAGCTCCCCTCCCCCCCCCCCCCACACACACACTGCATCTGAGTTGGCGTTCAGGCAGGGTGGAGAATCTAACAGTTTTTTTTCTCCCCCCTATTCCAAGTGTAGGCCTAGCCTCACCAGTGGAGAGGTAGCATTCTAACTGACAGCTGGTACCGTCTGTCTTCCAACAGCAGGGCATTAATAACCATTAAAACACTGATATGAAGTTCTGACATGATGTCAGTGATGTTAACCCCTGTCAGTCCTGTATTGGTACCTGTGGACAACGATTTTAAAACGTTTTTCTTTAAAATATGTTTTTGAAAGCATCCGCAATATTAAACGTGACACTGAACGTTCAAAGTAGTTCTTATTTTTCACAGTTTAGGACCAACCCCCCCGTCTAATCTGTAGTTACTTTATGTCAAGCAGCTGCTAAATTTATTTGCAATTGAGTCATTTTTAACTGAGCTTTTTTTAAAAAATTCACACCTTGTCCAGCAGGGATTAAACTAGATTTTGGAACCTCACCATATTTTTGGAGAAATGACATACTATGTGTTAGTTACTCTAAACCAGCATTTTATAACAAAACTGACCTGACAGTTAGGTGATTTTTTTCTTAATTGAGATTAGGAGTCAGAACATAATGACTTTTTAAAAAAGTGGTACACTAACCAAGCCCTACCCACAATCCTACAATATCTAGATATTTCTGCTGAAATAACCAGCAGTGAGACAACTAACAATACTGTCAATTTAAATGACATTGTTAAGTTTCAGAGTCAACATATATTAAGCTGAATGGAGAGTGGTCAGGCCTCCCATGGCTATTGATTCTTTGTATTTGCAGATTTGGAAAGACAGCATTATACTGGGTCATATTCAGAAGGTTGCTTTTGCCTTTTTTAGGCAGAGCTGTTCAAAGCTGCCTAAAGGATCTGAATTCCCAATGCCAATTTAAGCTAATGGGACTTGGGTGTCCACACTTCCTATGCCACTTTGAAAATCTCAGCCTTACTTTAAAGAGAGCTTCAATTCTACAGAATCGGTTGGGAGCACCTGACAAGTGATGATATCAAGTACTGGCTTAGTCCAGCCCTTGGTTTAGATTCCCATGTCCCCTCCCTGCTCAACATATTATGAGCGGGGAGTGGAAATGTAAAGACAATGGATACCTCATACAAGCAAAGATGCTGCTTTGCACTCATGTGGCAAGGAAAGGAAATCATGCAACTGTGCTTCCCCCTGGAATTTGTCCTCCCCAAAAAAATAGCCCAAAGGATATTTAATGTGCTGTATCCCTTAGATTGAGTAACACAAAAAGATACAGAAGACCTGATTAATTGTTACCCTACACTTCCTTTGTGCAGCGAGGCTGGTCACAAATTGGATCTTATGCAGGAATAAAGCCCTCAACTCCAACTCCAGTGACTAGCACGAGCACAGGATATCTGTTCACCAGGGCAGAGCTGGCTCTGTGCCAGCTCCAAACAAGTCCCCTTTGCCAGAAGTATTCCAGGCTGGGTACAGGTAGAGAAATAGTGTGACAGAAGTTGATTGGACCCACAGAATTCTGCAGCCCTACAATAGCCCACAGGAGCTGTTGAGGGAGGGGTGCCATTTAGGGTAGTGCTGAGGGCTGACCTAACCTATGCCTGGGACTGGACCAGCCCCCAGCAACCCCAGCGTACAGGAGGCAAAAAGCTACAATTTTTTTGGCCCTCTGCCAATAGTAACACAGGGATGAATCTGGCCCCAAACCCTTTGTATAAAAGGATGGTACATATTGTTGAGAGTGATTCCTAAAAGCACACCATCCAGGCTTTATTCCTGCCCCTGTATGAGAAAGAAAGTGGCTGACCTTTATTTTCCATTCAGATTGTGGTAGTGGGTTTCTTTCTCCACAAAACCTCCCACTTTGAGCCAGCAGAAGGGCAAGAGCGCACAGCAGCTTTGTGTTTGTTGGCCCCCAACACAATTTACCATTTACAAACTAATCCTCCTTAGTTGGAGAGCACAAGGCCTGCTAAAGCTCTAATGTCCACTTCTCTGATTCTTCATTGTCCGCACTGTCAGAGAGAAGCTGAAGACCTAATCAGTGTGTAATTTAATCGGTGTCCGGGCTGTGTCACAGTACAATGCTTTGCTTGTAGTGCCACGGGTTAAGTCAGCCAGCTACTGTTATGCTCCACAGCAGGTGTGAAGAATGTCACTTGGTGTAATTATGTGTTACCACTTTGTCAAGTTCCATTTCTGACATGGCATTTACTCACCACTTAATGATTGTTTTTCCAAGTGGCAGCAAGCTAATTGTAGGCAATACAGTAAAGGGCACTTCTAATATTTTTGATACTGGATTGGGAATTCCTCATAACCTAACAAGGCTCTCAGACTAAGTCGAACTCTCTCTGGTACAGATCCTTGAAATGTGTATAGTCGCTGCAGAATCCTGCATCTCCTACCTTCAGACCAGTAAGTAATAACATGTGAACTGATAGTCCAAAAATGTTTCTCTTTTGATCCTCACCAGAAAGTGTGTTTGTCATTCCCACACCCCTTTTGACCACGGATAAAAGTGCCTATGTAATTTAGGCGCCAAAGTCCCATTTTCAAACATGTCTTAGATACTTCAGTACAGATTCTCAAAGGTTTGTAGATGCCTAAAGATGCAGATAGGTGTCTAGTGGGATTTCCAAAAGCCTAACTGTAGGAAAGAGTGGTATGGCCTAGAGGCCTGAGCACAGGTCTGGGAGCCAGGAATTCCTGAGCTCCAGTTCAGACTCTGACACAGATTTCCTCTATGGCCTTGAGCAATTGAGTCCCTTAGAGTCTCTACTCCACTTCCCCAACTTTAATATCAATACCAATAATAATGCTGTAGTGCTTGGATGCCAAGGCTGCATTGTACACTGTACAGACTCATAACAAAGGGACAGTCCCTGCCCCAAAGATCTTATCATTTAAATATAAGACTATGCTCAACAGGTGGAGCAAACAAAATGGACCCAACACTTATCTACCCTCACAGGGGGCGTTGTGGCCCTGCTGGCATCTGATGTGATCTCAGATTAATATATTCTTCTGACCCACAGTTTTCTATGTAATCCTGCACGAAGAATATGGTTACTGACTCTGGTACTCTGTCACCAGACCCTAGATCTTGTGACTGGGGCCAGCAAAGAAAGCCCGGTTTCTTACAAACTGCGTGTCAGCTCTTCTTACATAAAAGGCTACTTGTATTTGTTATAGAAGGTATAAGTTAGGATACTTAGGATGTTTAATATGGCTTACTTAGCACTGAAGAGAAGCTGCTCATTTTATCCATGGTTGCCTGCTGTCATCACTGGCAGCCAACATCCAGACATAGTCAGACACTGGCTTACATGGCAGGGGTCACAAAACATTCTTGCATCCTGAATCAGGATTTAGCAGCGCTGTGTGCCAAGCCTTAAAGACACACAGAGCATTTGCAACTTGGCACCTGCGGAAATTTTATTTCTTGATGAACAGAGGCCTTCAATATTAATGGATTTCTCTTTGATTCAGGATGGGCCAGGCTGTAAAGTGAATAGGGTAGACGCCAAATGGCAGGGGATCTTGGGTAGAGCTGGAAGTGAAGGGGAGAATGGGGAGTAGGAGAGGAAATGTATGTGTACATGGAAGGCCCACTCCGCTGCATGCCAGGGTATCTATTCAAGTAGGTGTTCCATAGAAAGCCTCCTAATGCTCTCCACAGAGCTGTGCAGCTCTGCTCTGCCCCCTAGGATGTGCCTAGTAGGCATGCTCTGCACAGTTTAACTGCCTCTACTTGTATTTTCTTCTAGCATTCATTTCCAAGAGGAGATACTAGAGTACTATGTCTATTCTGGGTCCTGGGTTCCCAAATCTGAACTCCTCTGCATACCCTTGTCTCCTCCCTCAGGATGGTCTGATCAGTGTAGTAGCCAAAGGACCGCTAATGTGATGTACACTTTTTAGGGTCTTCCTCCCTCTTACTGGCCGTAGCAATGTGCATTCATCCAGCTGTTAGAGCCTTTACGAAGCACCTGCTGTGGAGAGCAGCAGCTGGGGTTCAGTTTGCGTCCAAAGCTTTGGGGCCAAGCAGACTGACTGCATGTGCACTAATCCAACACCATCACCACCTTCACCAACAACAGGCACCTCTTTGACGTGAGGAGATACACATATTTGGGGCAAATCATAGCTTTATAAAGGACTCTGTGGGCCCGATCCTCAGCTGGTGTAAATCAATGCAGCTCAATTGACTTCAAGGGAGCTATTTTACACCACCACCTCTGAGCTGGTCCACCCTCTTCATAGCGCCTTTCTTGTTTTCCATTTTCATAAAAGACTGAGGGGAGGTTTTTGGGGTTTTGTTTCACCTCCTCGTTCTTTTTTTGCTCATTACTCTGACTTGGTCTTTTTTTTTTTTAATTTCTAAACCTTTATTTCTTTAAACTTTCTACCCTATTCTCTAGAGTAATTCACCCAGAGTTGTGTTATACATGCCACATTATTAACTCCTCCTTCCCACCAACTACATTCCCTTACTGTGGCCTCCTTTCCCATCGCTCACAGGATGTCCTCCGCAATTCTATCGTGTGCCCTGATGCACAAATCACAAGGATGTGCTAATTGGATATGGGAGCAAAGAATTTCTCATTGTGAAACATTCTATAATCAAGCACAGATGATGTTCCCTGAGATAAGTCTCTTGAAAAGAAATTATTCTAGACAACTCGGGCATTGCGCTGGATAATTTATCTCTGGATATAATATCTCTGGATATTTTTGATATGCAGGTAAGCCTCTAGGTTTTGTTCAATTGTTTGTTTTGTCTGTATGTTTTTTTTAATCCTGCTAAGTTATTGGCTCCACTGGAACACTGAGCAGAGCCGGCACTAGTCATAAGCAGACTAAGCAATTGCTTAGGGCCCCAAGCAGCTCAAGGGGACCCCCTATTCAATTATTATAAGAACTTGCCTGTTTTAGTATTGGGGAGGGGGGGATATTTCTGCTTTAGGGTCCCCAATGGGCTAGCAGCAGCACTGACAATGAGTTCCACAGTCTAATTCCACAGATTTCATCCAAGACCCTCCACTTATGCCATTTTCCACTTCAATACAAGTGGCAACCAGAGTTTCACTGCCTGGAACTATCTAGGTATTATAAGGCCTTCAGCAGTGTGTCTGACTGCCTAGCCCAACTCAAATAGATTTCATTGTTCTGAATCTGTGTAGAGCGCTAGTCTCAAAGATGAACATTCAGAATAAGCAATTAGGATCTACCCTATCATACTTATTTATTGTCAGGAGGAAATGTGCTCCTGCTTCCACTCCCACTGTAACATACACCCACTGACTGTGGTGCTCTGTCCCCCTGTAGTGGTGAACAGGCCGCCCAGGGTGTGCCTACATTGCACAGAAAAACCAATTGACTGGGGCTCATGGGGCGTGGGCTAAAAATAGCGGTATAGATGTTCCCCCTCTGCCTGGAGCCAGGTTTCAGGGCCCAGGCTCCAGCCTGACTGGTAATGTCCATGCTATTGTTAACCCTGCAACCTGAGTCCCCAGGAGCCTGAGTCAGTTGACTTGGGTTCTAAGACTTAGTGCCACGGCTTTTTTTCTGCAGTTAGAAAGAGCCTTGGCTGTAGCATAGGTGGGTAAGAAAGTTGCTCTTTTAGCTCAGTCAGTAGAAGCTCATGGTTTTATATCCACAGGTCCCAGGCTCAATCCCTGCCGCTAATGATCCACTCAGGACATTGTGTTACACCATGTATCCTATACACTTTACACACCTGTTAATTAGGGGCTTGATCCAAAATCCACAGAAGTCCACAGGAGTCCTTCCATTCACTTCAAGGAACTTGGGGTCAGGCCCTGGCTCCTTTTCTTCTTCCACTTCCTCAGTCTCTCAGCAGCCACAGATTTTTGTTTTTAAATAAAAAAAATGTAGTGATCAGGGAAAGTACTAGGTTATCGGTGCTTGAAACTACCCCTGTGGACCAGGCACAGCCAAAAACAGCAGCAGTATAAATGCTCCCAGCTATCTGATTTTAGAGGGATCACTTCTACAGTGAGAAAATGGCTACTCCAGTCTCCATGCCCATTTAATTTCTTGTGTCATTACCAAGACCTCTAGCAAAAGTCCCAAGTCTGGGGAGGGCGGCTTCAGTGCTGTGGTCACCTGTCCTCTCAGAAGTGAACTGAGGTGACAACTCATTTCACATACACCACTTATCTGCTGTCAGAGGTCCACAACTGATCTGTGCTGGATTCAGATTTAGTTCCATGACGCTGAAAGAGTGCATGGGCCAGAGTCAGTGCCCTGCTTGTCTCCCTGTGCATCACTCAAATGCGTAGAACTGATCTAGTCAGCTCCTTCTCCTCCCCCTGCAGTCCCAGGGTAGGGGAGAGAGGACAGTGTGCTCCAGCTGGTGGATGGCCCTTTGAGGACTATTACCAGCTAGTGCAAGTTAGAGCAGCTCCTAAATTCTTTTACCATATAGTAGGACTGGGATTAAATTGGAGAGAAGCAGGAAGCCATAACCAGCTTTCCAATGCCTCAAAACTTATTTTCTCTGCTGCAGCGATCTCAGTCACATCAGCAAATCTAGCCCCATGTTCCAGTATCAATCTCAGCCATCCACCCCTTCATTTTTTCCTTAATGATTACATGTAACCTAGTTTTGTTTAAAATAATTTAGAAAGCATCTTTTTTTAAGAATGTGTCGCCACTGAGTTATAAAACTGTAAGAGAAACAGAAAGAAAGCAAACCACAGATTTTTGTACTAATGCAGTTTTCAGCCACATTAGCACAATGGGAAACTACTATGGGGACCACGAGACTATTTTAATATGAGATCCATAGAAAGCATTGATGTTTGTACATACAGGTACATGCATTCAGAAATGGTATTATATTGATTTACCTATTATACTGAGTCTTCAAGCATTTTATTTACTAAACACTGTGGTGTATATACTAGGAAGTCCTGATACCTTGCCAGAGGTGTTTAGAGAACTGACTAACTAATTTGGCACAAAAATGTTGCATAATTGTATGCTCTAAAAATAGAGAGCTCAATTTTACAGAAAACAGGAGGAACTCTAGCAAATAGCAATCATGGTGAAGCAGTACAGAGTGCATCAGCAGCCTTCTCAGCTGACAAAACCCAAGGATTCTTCAAATTCGTAAATACAACTGCTGGGAGACTATCCTCAGCTTCGCTAGACTGCCAGGTTCCATTTGAAGCTTTGACTGCAATGCTGACCACAGTTCTAAGTCAGGAATCAGAGCAGCAAGTGGCATTTTGCAAATGTACAAAGGAGGCCAAATTGTTTAGTCACGCACCTGTTGTGCCCACAAAACCCCACATTTGTGCAAATGCACATCAGAGGAGTACAAGCCCAATTGTTTGCACATGAAATTATCCAATTCGTGTCCAAATGAAGGATGAAGTTGTGACTTGGGTTACAACTTGGGTTACAACTTGGTTATGTCCCCTCGCTTCCACTTCCAGACCTTGGGTGTGCCTGCCAGTGCAACTAATCTCATAGAGAGTGTTAGATTACTGTCCTCAGAGCAAGGGGGAAGCAGGGAGAGAACTGTCAGTCACATGGGTGTTTCTGAGGCACAGGATCTATTGGGGCAGTGAAGCTTACTATTTTTAAACATTTATATTGAGGTAGCATGTGTATACCACAACCAGTTTGGGCTCCATTGTGCTAGGCACTGTACAAGTATATAATAAAATGCAGCCCTTAGCCTAGAACCTTTATGCGTTGCCCCTACTCAGGGCTATGCGCTGACACTTTCTTGAGGTGCCCAAAATGACAGGTCACTGTGTAACCTGCTAAACTGGGTGACAACTCCTGCCCTCCCACCCTAGACAAATGTCTCAGGACACTGCCAGCCCTTACTTTGCCTTGCAGATAATACTTGGTGCACCCTAGTTCCTGAGCCCCCTTGAAGGGCATTCCCCTGGAGCATCCAGCGCTGTCATTGGACACTCCCAAAAATCACCAAGGCCACTATCTCCAAAGAGACAATGTGTACACAATGTTGTTTGATTCAACTAAAAATTCACACTTTGCTTCATATTACAGCTCTGAGATCTACCTACAATAACATAAAGAGAAGTTTATTAACAAAGATAGTCTTAAGTAATACTGAATAAGGAAAGTGAAAACAGAACTGGTTACAAACAAAACAAAAATTTAACACTGCAAAGAAACTGAACATAACTTTAGCAAGCTACACTTCTTTGGCAAAAGCAGTTTTCTCACCCTCCAAGTTTTTACTGTAGCGCTTGCTGATTTTCAGTCAAATCAGGATCCATATTTGGATAACAAAATGTCCTTTTGCTGTTTCTTCTGTTTCTCCAACTTAAATGTATTTGTTTCCAGAGTCAAGATGAACCCCTGGGGTTTGGACTCCAGTGTCTTCCCATGCTGATCTCACATGCCCACTGCAACCTGGCTTTTCCTGCTGACTTCTGGACAAATACAGCTCCAATTTTATTTGGCTCCACAATGCTCAATTTACATTAGAAACTAACTTCCCTCCTGTCTGAGAGAAAACTGGTTTCTTCCTTTGTTTTGTTATAGACTTTAAAGCTAAATATCAGTAAGTATCCATAATTCCTCATATAGTGTTAATATATATGTTTCACAATGATATTAATGAGCAGTGTGTTTCTGGCTTTCATTTAATACCTTACAAGATACTACATGTTGTAATAATATTTGTCTAATGAAGAACTTAGGAATAGTGGCAGGGTGGCTAATGGGAACCAGGATATGGAAGTAGAAATTACCAAATCCAAGGTGGAAGTCAAACTCAAACAGCTTAATGGGACTAAATCAGAGGGCTCAGATAATCTCCATCCAAGAATATTAACGGAACTGGCCACATGAAATTGCAAGCCCAAGAGCAAAGATTTTTAATGAATCTATAAACTCGGGGGTTGTAGCCAATGACTGGAGAATTGCTAATATAGTTCCTATTTTTAAGAAAGGGGAAAAATGATTTGGGAAACTACAGGCCTGTTAGTTTGACCTCAGTTGTATGCAAGGACTTGGAACAACTTATGAGAGAAAATAATTAAGGACATAGAGGTAAAAGTAATTGGGATAAAATACAACATGGTTTTACAAAACATAGATCATGCCAGACCAGCCTGATCTTCTTTGAGAAGATAACTGATTTTTTACACAAAGGAAATGCTGTACATCTAATCTACTTGGATTTCAGTAAGGCATTTGATACAGTTCCACATGGGAAATTATTAGTTCAATTGGAGAAGATGAGGCTTAATATGAGAATCGAATGGTGGATTAGGAACTTGTTAAAGGGGAGACTACAACGGATCATACTGAAAATGAATTGTCAGGCTGGAGGGAGTTACTATTGGAGTTCCTCAGGGATCAGTCTTGGGATCAATCTTATTAAACATTTTTATTAAAGATCTTGGCACAAAAAGTGGGTGTGTGCTAATAAAATTTGCAGATGACACAAAATTGGGAGGTATTGCCAATACGGAGGAGGACCAGAATATCATACAAGAAGATCTGGACGACCTTGTAAACTGGAGTAATAGAAATGGGATGAAATGTAATAGTGCAATGTGAAAGGGCATGCACTAGGGACTAATAACAAGAATTTTTCCTATAAGCTGAGGATTTATCAGTTGGAAGAGAGGGGGGAGAAAGATCTGGGTGTATTGTTGATCACAGGATGACTAGGAGTCGCCAGTGTGATGCAGCCATGAAAAAGGCTAATGCAATCCTGGAATGCAACAGGCGAGGCATTTCCAGTAGAGACAGGGAAGTGTTAGTACCATTATACAAGGCATTGGTGAGACCTTATATGGAATACTGCGTGCAGTCCTGGTCTCCCATGTTTAAGAAAGATGGAATCAAACTGGAAAGATGCAGAGAAGGGTTATTAAGATGATCCGAGGAATGAGAACCTACCTTATGAGAGGAGGCTCAAAGACCTTGACTTGTTTAGCCTAACCAAAAGAAGGCTGAGGGGAGATATGATCGCTCTCCATAAATACATCAGAGGGCTAAATACCAGGGAGGAAGAGGAGTTATTTAAGTTAAATGTCAATATGGACACAAGAACAAATGGATATAAACTGACCATCAATGAGTTTAGGTTTGAAATTAGACAAAGGGTTCTAACCATCAGAGGAGTGAAGTTCTGGAACAGCCTTCCAAGAGGAGCAGTGGGAGCAAAAAACCTAACTAGCTTCAAGAATGAGCTTGATAAGTTTATGGAGACAAGTTAACTTGATAAGTTTATGTTGAGACAGCCAACAATGTCATGTAGCCAATCTGCGACTGATAGCAGAAAAGAATGCCAATCCCTGGTGATGGGATTCTAGAAGGGGAGGGCTCTGAGTTATACAGAATTATTTCCCAGATGTCTGACTGGTAGGTCTTGTTTAAGGGGTCAGGAAGTAATTTTCCCCTGAGTCATATTGGCAGAGACCTGGGGGGGTGAGGGGTTGCCTTCATCTGCAGCATAGGGCATGGGTCACTTGCAGATTTAACATAGTATAAATGATGGATTCTCTGTAACTTGAAGTCTTTAAATCATTATTTGAGGACTTCAGTAACTCAGCCAGAGGTTAGAGATCTATTACAGGAGGGGGTGGATGAGGTTCTCTGGCCCACAATGTCCAGGAGGTCAGACTAGACCAGTGGTTCTTAACCTTTCCAAACTACTGTACCCCTGAAGCCTGAGTCCCACCCCCATGGGGCTGAGGCATGTAACTTAGTTTCATGGCGCCCCTGTGGCTCCAGGCAATTGCCTTTCTTGCCACCCCCAATACCAGCTCTGCACTTGCGACCCCTCTAAACCCCCAGGTTGAGAAACACTAGACTAGATGTTCATATTCATAATGGTCCCTTCTGGCCTTAACGTCTAAGAGTCTATGAGTGAGCATTAATGGATGTCCCCCCATACCTCCTGGTCAAAGAAAGGCCATGTCCCCTCCTGCCTCCCTCCTCCTAGTTCTTCCAGCCTGGCAGCAGTGGCAGGAGCTGAAGGAGGACACTCTGAGCTAGTGAGAGGGGTTCTTATTTTATCAACAATAGCTAGAAGAAATGAGAAAAAATTCTTAACCTGTCAGGTCCCCATGCCCCCTGAGAACCTTGTTGTGCCCCCAGTGGATTCACTTTCTGGTATGAGTCACTGCTCCAAGTCTCTTCAAGGAACAGTTAATAGCATCCCTAATAATATAATGCCATGAATATGGGACATCAAACCATGTATGGGAGAAGACAAAAAGTCAGTGAATGCTGAAGCATCAGTATTTCTCATTAACATACCAAAAAATGTGCTAGGTACTTTACAGAAAAATACAAAGAGACATGACCCTGTGATAAACTGTACCCCTCTGACCATCTTTTTTACAAGACTATGATAAATTTTGTACAAAGTATGCCTTGTGAAGTATCATTTGGAAACTCATAATCTGCTGAACATTATTGTCCTGGTAAAACATGTGCAGCAACATTGTATGTGAAGTTATAAGATTGTACGGTATAACATTGTTGTAATATGTTCCAAAGTTAGAAAGGCAGGCCCAAACCAGTTTTTGAAAGACAACAACACACTGGCACTCCAGCTAAGTATTAGCATAATCAGATGAACTATTATAGTCTATCACCTAGTTAACCGGCCATTCTGTGGCAGGAAGAAGGTTGTGAGTGAGAACTTTACATATTGGCAATGGAACAGCTGGTAGCTTCCATGTAAAATGACTGCCTGTCGCCTGAACCCCAGCTAGAGATAATCCTCAAAGAGTGGTGAATGGTATAAGAATGGAGGACACACAGCCAATACTGACTTTTGTGCCTCATTACTTCTAATCTCTTAAAATGTATCTTTCTGTAGTTAAAAAAAACTTATTTTATCTAAACCAGTGTGTTTTTGGATTGAAGTGTTGGGAATCTCCACATGAGATAACAAGGCTGGTGCATATCATTTTCCATTGATGAAATGACAGACTTTCTATGAGTCTGTATTGTCCAGAAGGAGAGAACTGGGCAGTTCAAGACATGCATTTCTGGGGACAAGTCTGGTATTGGTTTTGCTGCTGTTGCCCTGTATGTAATTCATGAGTGACTGGCCAGAGCATTCATGTAATTCAGTGGGGAGTGATTTTTCATGCTACCGGATGTGCGTGAGCAGGACCAGAAGTGATTTGTTCTCACAGCAAAGCAGTGTAAAAAGCACCCCAGGTTGGAGATTTAAGAGGACACAGCTGGTCAGCAGTCCAGATAGTACTCTGGGCAATGTAACAGGCCCCTAGCCCTAAAAAGCTGATTATTATTTGTATTACAGTAGTGCCTTGGGACCCCAGTGCAGGATTAGCAACCACTGCACTAAGCACTGTACAAACATATAACAAGATGACAGTCCCTGCCCTTATAATCCATGCACAGGTTAATTTCAGATGTAATGTGCTGATTGAGAGTAACAAACAATAGGGAGGAAATGGGATGAGGAAGGACAAAGTTACAGCAAAGGGATCATGTAGTTACTCATTTAAGACATATGCACATCTTTATGGCTTAATTTAAGAAATCCCACAAGCAGAAGGGGATGAGCTGAACCCCTACATAGTTCAAGCACACTGGTTATGCCTCATCACTGACAAAGTACTGCCTCTTCTGTGGGCTTCACAGGATCCTTGCATGAGTCCTGGTGAGGACAAGGTATGACTGCCTTTTACCACTAGAACCTCACCCCTTGCAGATTTTCTGCTTCTGAAACAGACAAGAGGCAAAAAGCCAGCATTAGCTAGGGAGGACCAATTCAGACACTCCAGACCAGCAAAACTAAACCATTAAGTTAACACAAATTAGAAAAATCTATACACCTGCTCTGCAACACAAGTGAAAATTAAGCTGTGTTTGTATTTCCAAAGCTGTTATGAGCTTGTCTTCTATATTTGTGTTTTATACCCAATGTAGATATGCCAATGTGCTGCAGGCAAATTAAGCTTAAAGTAAAGGACAGTTTTAAAATGGGTTAAGTTCCACAGGTTTCTATATATAAAACAGGCATTTCACAATATCCGATTGTTGAAATGTCCCTTGAATAAGAACTTTATCATCAGGCTTGTGTGTTAATGAATCTATATGGAACAAAAACAATACTGTTTCCAGGATCAGGACATTAGTTGCAGAAACAATTTCTCAGCTTTATCAGACTATGACTATCAGGCAACAAGTAAGTGGAAAGAGCAGAACTTCAATGATGGCATAATGGATCTTTCAGCTCCAGGCAATGAGTCTCATCATTGCTTACTAGGACAATGTATGCTGTGGCCATGCAAAAAAAATCAGTGGCCACCAGGAAACAGAAGAAAATCTAACACCCTCTAGAAAAGGAGATGGAAATATGGTAAATTAAACTTTGGAAGGGAAATGAAGGCTTTCATTTCAGCTGAAGACTGGGAAAAGTAGACATCTTTTGTATGCCATCAAAAAGAGATTCTGAGTGTAGGCACCCTGTACTTCTAGGGTCTTGGGAATTTTACAATTAGGAAGATCCTGGGAGACTACAATTCCCATGATGCCTTGGGGAAAAAGGAGAGAGACTCCTCCCCTTCCAGGGAGTGAGAAAAAAGCATGTGGGGGAGTTCAGTGTGGTACTGGGGTGGAGCGAAGCTAGAAGCTGTTGGCTACTGCCTGCTGTGCTGCCAGAGTCCCAAAGCGGCTGCTGGGGTCCCAAGGCTGCTGCTGAAAGTCTGCTGGAGCTTTGATTGAGCAGGGAGCTTTGTGGCATTGCCCAAGCCAGGGCAGGAACTGAGCCTGGAGCTGACTGAGGTGGGCCTGCAGTGAAGGTGGTGTGAGTGTCCCCCCACCCTTTTGTTTGGGGCAGGGCATGTAAAGGAATGGGCACAGCGGAGAGACTTTGGCTGGGCCTGAGAAGAGGCAAAGGCCAGGACTGCAGACATTTGGTTGGGTCAACTCCAAATCTCCAGCTTGATAACTGGGCTGAACTGATACACTGAACCAACAGAGCGCCGTCTCCTTCTTCAGATCTTCAAACACACCAACACAAGCAAGGGGTTAGGGCTCTGAACTCTAGGGGAGTGTACATTCTGGAGGAGGGATAGATAGTGGCAGTGTAGATGCCAGTTAGACAATTTTCATTTATTACTGTATACTATTTTTATTAATTGATGTATTCAACTGCCCCTGTGGATTTAAAATAATAGTGATGTTTAATTTCAGTCTGTTATGCCATTTTTATTTAATTTGTTAAGTAAAGGTGTGTTAACTCTAATTTAAGTATATTGGATGTTTAGTTGCATAATTGCAATTGTTGAGTTAGACCTATATCAGATTATTATAATTATTAGACTAGGTTTAGTCCTGGAAGCTCCCAAGGCCCGCTATTGAGCGTATGCAGGGGCCAGCCAGGTGGAGGCACTGCCAATTTTAAATTCCTTTAGAAGTAAAGGGACTGCAGCAGAGGGGTGGATAGAGGATTCCCACCTATGCTACATCATCACTAGGGTACTCAGGATCTCCTTTGCTGTTAGCAACCTTAGGCACCCTTGCACACCGGTGAGTGTTGCCTGCTCCCAAGTAACCCAGAAAAAGAAGGAGGTTACATGAGCATAGGACTTCAATGCGACTACTCACTTTAGTAAGGTCTACTCGTATGTGCGCACACATGCACACTCAATCAGCCATTAGTTTTCAACAAATTTCAGTCCAAAAGTTGGGGCCCAAACCTGCTTCCATTGAGCCAGTGAGAACAAAGCCACTGGTTTCAAAAGGATCAGGATTTAACATTAAGAAACCATCACCATTTTCTTTAACATTGCTAACACACACTGATGTCTGTAGCATTACAAATATTCAGTGTTAACGTTTCTGAGCTTTTCACATTTCCCAGAAGTTTAGATGACACAACAGAAAAATATTTCTCAATGGGTTCCACTTGAGGCCTTAGTCACACCGGTCTGGTCATCTCATAGTCATACCATATTTTGCTGATGACCACTTTTACTTTAAAGAGGCCTGAAATTCTTTCCTTATGTTTTGCTAGGCAGTAATCCCCTCAAATTCCAAGGTGCTTTTCATGTCACAAGTCATATAATGTAATCAGTCAAAGAAACAACTTGGAAGTGCAATCTGTTAACTTATTCTCTGCTGCACAAAGGAAAGCAAAAGCAGAGGTATTGGGGCAAGAATAGTGAGTGCATACCTTTTGATTACATGGGTTTTCTTATAACTCTATTCCTACTTCCTGATGATGAGTTTAGGTTTCACTCGGCCAATGACAAAACAAAATCATGAGACCAGATGAAATCAGATTTACAGGGCAAATGTGTGACAGTTTTTATTTTGTGCTTTTGCCCCACAATTTTCATCATCGCCACTGATGGGCATTGGATTTTACTCCAGCAAACAGAGGTGTAAACAAGTACTAATAAACTGAGATGTAAGTTTGCAAAGTGCACACAACTGCTGCTGTAGCCACAAAGTAGTTAAAAGATGACAGAAGTAAGAGAAGCTAAAAGCCTCCTACTTCTCATGATTAAAGACAGGCAAGTTAAACCTTAGGAACAGTAAATGTTCAGTAAGAATGAAGTTCAGATTATACAAAAGTAGCTTGAGGATACTAGCTTTAATGGGAGAGATCAAGCTGTAAGTAGAAGATGATCATGGTGAGCCAAATGCTTGTATTAGCAGAAAGGATATTTTTAGGTGATTGGTTACAGCCCACTGACAACAGGAGAAAATCCTTATTGGTATGTTATGCCAAAAGAGTAGAAATGGAATGAAAGCATTGGGGTCTCTTTTGTTGTAATTGTAATTGCAGTTCTGGAGGCCGTATGTGATGGCATGGCTTCAGTCATCAGATATAGTTGCATTTATTTTACTTAATGTTTCATGGCAAAACAGCCCCAAGACATCCAACATAAAATAGCAAGGGCTAGATTCACAAAAGGAGATAGGTGCCTAACTGCCACTTCAAGTGCCTAACTCCAAAATTTAGACCCTCAAGTCTCCTGTTCAGCTACCATCTAACCCTGTTGGCACCTGAATGCCCATCATATCTAAGTATCCACCAACAAAGTCCCCTAAAATACTGAAGCCAGGCATTTACCTCAGTGCCTAAGCACCAGCTGCATTCACAAACTGGCATTCCCCTTCCTATCTCCCCGATAGGGCCTGATCTGGTAAATTTGCTCAGAGGCAGCCTTAGAGCACAGCTACTAGATTGGGTCCCACCACAAAACACAACTGGAGGAGGAAAAGCTGTTACCAGCATCACCTTTATAGCAGTGAATAGAGCACTCACCCAGGCTGTGGGAGACCTAGGTTCAAATCTTTTTTCTGTCAGAAGTGGAGCAGGGTCTCCCACTCCTAACCAGTTAGGGGTACCTTAACCAGTGGGGTATTCTAGGATGGGTTTGTCTCAGTCTCCCCCATTTGAACTGTGCCACTTTGCTTAAATACGTGAATGTTGATGGGCCAGAGTGAGAATGCCCACTCACCTGGAAGGGGGACACCTCGATACCAGTCCCTGTCCAATGAATATTTAATTAATTATATAAAGTGGAATAGCTTCCATGGGAAATATTGAGAGATCCTTGCTACCACCACCACCCCCTCGCCTCAGAAGACTCCATAGCCCAACAGTGAGGACACTGAGGTGGGAGAGGTAGGTTCAAGTCTCTGCTCCACACCTGGCAGAGGAGGGATTTGAACCCCCATCATGGGTGAGTGCTATAATTATTGGGTAGAAGGTGGGCAATGTCTCCCTGGATTTTTTTTTTTTTTCTTTGCAAGGAAGGGCTGACCTGGCTTAGCCCTGTAACTCCAGCAGAGGATTCATGGCCGTAAATCTGAGCAGAGGGAGGCACCTAACTCCCTTGAGAGTTGAGGGTTAGGCCACGTCCCTCTCCTCAGTATTTCCTTTTTGGCTAGGTTGGGTGGCTCCCCACTCAACATGCAGGCATTTGTGAATCTCATTCTTAGGCTGCGGCTACACTGAGGGGCCGCCATGAGATCAATTTCTCTGGATTGACTGAGCAGTCAGTGAAGACCCACTCAGTCAATCCAGAAATCGACGTGCTAAGACCACCTTCACAAGTGGCGTAGCGCTGCGTCGACGGGAACATGGTTCCTGTCGACGCAATGCAGTGAAGACAGCGCACAGAAGAGGAGCAGAGAAGTTGATGGGAATTACGCACGTTTTTTTGCGTAGCTTGCGTAACTCCCGTCGACTGCCACCAAATCTCGGAAGTAAGTGTAGACAGGGTTTTAGGCACTTAACTCACCCCAAGCACCTAACTGGGCACCTTACTATGGGCTATGGATTCCAGTTGGCAGCAGGGCGCATAAAGTTAGGCATTGCAACACTGTGTCTATGTTGTTGGGTTTTTTGATTTAGCCTCTAGGGCCCCAATTCAGTAAAACACTTGGGCATATGCTTAATTTTAGGAATGTGAAAAGCCCCAGATTATGGGAATGGTCTGAGTTGAAACAGGCCCCCAGTACAAGTTAAGTACTAGTTTGTAATGGCTCCCTATGGAACCAGCTACACCAGCTGCTTTGAGGAAACTGGTATTGAGCTGGCTGTATATCCACTGATAATTCTCTCATGCTAGGGCAATTCCACTTTGTGAATTTATTGCAGCTTTAAGATTACTGTGTGATGCTGGATTTTAGTGTGGGAATGATCTGACCCAGACTCATTTGCCCCATGAAACCCATACACAGAGATTACAAAGTGGGTTCTAGCTTTCCCAACATGAGATATACAGATATTGGGATTCCTAAGGTTTTCATCCTTCCCTTCAATTTCGGAGGGTGAACCTTCTCTTCCTCTTAAAGCCCAACTTCACAGAGCAGCTGCACTTCTCCTGTGCCAAGTGGAAATACTGTAACTAAGAAAATGAACAGGATACAGTACTACTTGAAAACCAAGTCACAAGATCACAAGTGTTTGGAGGAGTGATGCAAGCTATATCTCCCTCCTTCCGGATATGAATAGCATCAACTCTTTGACACCCACAACATCCTGTGCAGTGAGTACTGAGGTTATCCTGAAATGGAGCTCTTCCATATTAAATTTGATTGTAGTGCAATTTATGTGGTTCAACTTGTCTTCAGTTCTGTGGTACACAACACAATAAGTACTGAGAGTTGTAGTAATCGGATAGTCTTGTTAAGACAGTGAACTAGGACTCAGGAGATCTGGATTTTGTTTCCAGTTCAGCCATAGACTTTCTAGGTGACCCTGAGCAAGTCATATAATTTCTTTGTGCCTCAGTTCTCAATCATTAAAATGGGATAATATTATCCTTCCTCACAGGAATGGTGTAAAATAATTAATTCACTAAGATACTACCATAAAAAAAGACCAAGAAAGAGGGGGTGATTTTTTTCTTCTGAGAATCTACCTGCCTTGCATTATCCTGTTATATCAACACTTTGTATCTTGACCCTCTGTGTTATTAACCTAAAGGAACACTGCTTCATTGATATTATGATATAAATGCAAAGTATACATCTTTTATCAGAAGATCTCAAAGCATTATTGTAAAATGGCTAAGCATTATTATACCTATTTCACAGAAAGGTAATCAGAGTAGCTTGAACTGGAGGAGTCAGCATGTACATATAACAGTGTCTGTCCTGAGTTACTGTCTAGTGCGCCAAAATTTCAGCCTTCATTTTTGAAAAAAGAAGGGTGGAAAAAGGAAATCTCATCATGACAATACATTTCAAAATATGAGCTGAATGTAACTGTTGCAGTAAGGTCTCCCTGAGACAACAGCTCTGAAAGGCGTAAATTGCTCCTCTTCATCATAATGGGATGTTCATGGAGGTTCCCAGTGAAGATTAGTGATGGCTGAAAATTTTGCACTGAACTTCCTTTCAATGGAAAATGGTTTTTTTGATAAAATGGAATTTTTCATTTAAAATATTTGGGTTTTCATCAAAAAAACCCCAAGATATTTTGGGGTTTTTCTATGAACTTTTTTTGAAGATAGTTTTCATGTAAATATTTGAATTTTTTAAAATTTTCATGGACATCTTTTGGATGAAAAAAGTCATTTGCCAACCAGTTTTAAATATCGTAGACCAATACATGCTGGCTTGCATTTTATATATATATAATATTACTATTCATTAAGCATAAATATTATAGCAGTTATATAGCCTAAATTGGCCTCTACTTCCATTATAATCCTGTTCACTTATATTAAGTGTCTCATAACACTTTGTGTTAGCTGAAGTAAGCTTTGACTTAAGTAGATAAGAAAGTTGTCAGGATCACATCATATGATTATTTTACCATAGCAATTGGTAAGGAGTTATTCTTACAGGCTGGTACTGGAATGTCCCAAAGGAAGTTTTTCTCTGCAACCATGAAGGCTAGAAACTTTTTTTTAATGGAAGACAGGCTTCTCATATAATAAGATTCAGCAGCGGAGGCTTTAAAAAAAACACCAAATTTTGTTGCACCAAATATTCTCAACAATCATCATGAGATGATCTGGAGGCTATAATGGAGCACAAACTGAATATGTCAAAAATGTGATGCAGTGGCTAAAAAGGCTAATATCATTCTGGGGTGTATCAACAGGAGTCCTGTATGTGAGACACAAAAGGTAAATGTCCCACTCTGCTAAGCACAGGTGAGGCCTCATCTGAAGTGCTGTGTCCAAAGGAAATTTTTAAAAAATGATAAACCTGACCTATGAGGAAAGGCTACAAAAACTGGGCATGTTTAGTTTTGAGAAAAGAAGACTGATAACAGTCTTCAAATATGCTAAGGGTTGTTATAAAGAGGATGGCAATCTTTTATTCTCTATGCCTACTGAACATAAGACAAGAAATAATGGTTTAATCTGCAGCAAGAGAAATTAAGGTTAGATATTAAGAAAAACTTTTTATCTAGAAAGGTAGTTAAGCCGTCGAATGGGCTTCCATGGGAGGTTGTGGAATCCACGTCATTGTTTTTAAGAGTGTTAGACAAACACCCTGTCAGGGATGGTCTAGGTTTACTTGGTCCTGCTTCAGCACAAGGGACTGGATTTGATGACTTCTCAAGGTCTCTTTCAGCCCCACATTTATACAATTCTATTACAATACTGACATTTATTTCACAGCTGAAGAGGAAAGGCTAATGGAATAAACCCTACTAAAGGAGAGCCAATCTGTGCATGCTCTGCTTGGTTTCTCAATCTACTGCAAGTGGTGTCACATTGGCTTAAAATAAGAATTTAAAAGAGTACTCCTCCCATCTCCTCCTTCCCTCCCACCCCATTTTAATCCTTGACTGAAACACAACGAGGCCAAGCAACTTGCCCAAGATACCAAGCAAGTCAATGGCAGACCCTGGAGTAGAACCCAAGAGTCCTAATTCCCAGAATATTGCTCTAAACATTAGAGGGAACACTCACTTCTCCATCAGGAACTTTACAAAAATTGTAGTGTATTGTGACATGTTTCTCTGTTTCATCACAAATCCACTTTTCTTTTGAAATTACTGTAATTTATCAAGGTACATATTACAGAACCATCACCATGCCGGCATAACCCCACAGTGTAGATGCAGCCTAGTCCTACAGAGACAGGAGAGGTTTTTCTGTCGCTGTAGGAACACACGACCTCCCTAAGCCATGATAGCTAGGCCAATGCTTCTGATGATTTAACTCCATCTGCAATGGGGGTTAGGTCGGCATGGCTACAGCACTCATCTTTGAGCTTCTACATTGACCAGGTGTGTACCAGGCCTTACCCAGGCACAGGGAACGTTTAAACACATATTTAACTTGTAAATAGTTCTATTGACTTCTGTAGGACTATTCAAGTGCTTATATAATTAAGTTTGTGCTTAAGTGTTTGCAGGATAGGGGTTACATTCTCCTTATTGGAATCTTTTATTTAATTTAAATAAAAACTGAAGACTCTGCAGTCACCCCTTAGAAGTGTGAATAAAGATTATTTAAATATCTTAAAAGATGTAATACTGAACTACAAGCATATGTTTTAGATTCACATTTTTTCCACATTTCCTTTTTTATGTGACTATTCTCAAATTATGGATGATCCACCTTATGTAGTCACATCTAATAACAATTAGAACGTGCAATGGAATAAAGATTCACACCAGTGGAATATTTATTAATAGACTTTGGGGGGGAGTAGTTTATTTAATCTATCACCTGATTTACTTAAAAAAATATTCCATAGAATAAGATGTCATTAAGCTTATTTTACAGAAAGTCACTGAACAGAAAATTATCAACTTTGAAAGGTGCTGAGATTAATCATGCTTCAAGTTCATTGACTTCTGCACATTTTACTTAAGGGTTTACTTTTAATAATGTACAGAGATGCAGCTATCATTATATACGATAAAGTAACAGATCAAGTTACCCTAGAAATATATGAACGTACCTCAACGGATAATGTCCTAAAATGTGTCTTTAGTTGGCACTGCTGGCTTTTGCAATTCTGTTATCCACATCTCTAAAGTTTTAAATTTAAAGTAAACAAAATATAAGTAGATTGGATCTCATAGATGGTTTAATAGACATATATCCAATACAAATGTATGTGTGCATGGTTTTGCAAGACCTGAAGTTGAGAAAACGCTGAATGTTGATTCTGATGGCTCTTGCTATTGTAAGGTCACACCTGCAGGTGTAAGCATGCACACTATTTCAATTGTATGAGAGTGGAAGATGGGCTTAAACTAGAACCTCAGATGTAATGGGGCAGATACTCAACAGGTGTAAATCAGCATAACTGTTGAAGTCAGTGAGACCACAGCAGTTTCCACAAGTTGAAAATGTGGCTCACATCTATCACAGATTTGATTAAAACCCTTATTTGTTTTGTTTCTTGGTTGATTTGTTTGATGTTCAGTTTTCTTGTTTGTTGTATCCCTGTAAGTTTGTGGAGTTTATTTTAAACATTTATTCAGCTTGAGTGTTGGGAAAGAGTGCATTTGATAACATGAGCTCAGATGAGTCATGATATATGGCAGTCAAAATCTTCACCTTCTTGTTAGCGTAAAAGTAATCAAACCTGGGGATTTAAAGGATGAATCAGAATCCAAACTTTCCCAATGTCAGCCGGGTTTTCACCTGGCCCAGTTCTGAAACAGCACTGAGCTGCAAAAAAAAAATCTAATTGGAGCCTGCATCTCAGGGTTTGCTTCGGGCCCCATCTGTAATTCAAAGGTTGCAAAAGGTCTTCGCATTTGCAGAGCGCTTTCAGGAAAGGGTGAATTCCTTGTAGATCGAGAGCTCTTGGGCCAACCTGAGGCGCCATGGCCCTCAACCTTGTGCAGCCCTCCCAGACGGGGATGGTAGCACTTTAAACCGGTTTGCGCAGGGGGCCAGAGCAAATGGGGCCCATGCCAGACAGGCCCAGCAGGCTCTTTTCTGGGCGCTGGGTAATACAGAACTCCTTAGAGTCGGTGCATGACACGGTGGTGCAACGGCGACCCCCCCCCCCCCGGGCGAGGAGGCAGGTCAGGGCAGATTCCCGCGCTGCGGGCGGTGCATTAGGGCGCAGCTAAGCGCCGCTGAGGCGTGTCAGGTACCGCTGGGGGGGGAGGGTGCGGCAGCAAGGTGCGCCCCGCCCAGGGGCCCAGCGCTTCCCGCGCGCGCCGGCTATATACAGCGCGGCCGGGGCTCGCGGCGCCCAGCGCTTTGTGTCGCAACAGCGGAAAGTTCCTCCCCGGCGCGTCAAGAGGCCGCAGCCGCGCGCCAGGAGCCGCCCAGCCCAGTCCCGCGCGGGCGGCAGCAGCGCCGCCAGGAGGAGAGCTCGCGCCCGCGCCCCCGCCCGAAGCCCGCCATGGCCGAGCCCCGGCTGAAGAAGCCCCGGGGCAGCCTGCCCGCGTGCCCCGGCTACCGGCTCGTGGCGGGCAGCCGGGTGAGGCAGAGCTTCCCGGCGGCGGTGGAGGAAGGCCTGTGCGGGGTCACCAGCGCCGTGCTGGAGTTCTCCTACCGCCTCCAGGCGCTGGTAAGGCGGCGGCGGCAGCGCCCGCCCGGCTGCAGCTGCTGCCGTCCGCCTCCCCCCGCACCTCTGGCTCTGCTTTTTTTCATGCCATCGGCTCCCCTCCAGCCTCCTTCCTTCCATCCACGCGGCCCCAGCCGCCCTGGTTCGCTTCCCTTTTCCCCGCCTGCTTCCATCCCCGCTGCTTCCCCAGCCAAAGCGGGCCAGGCCCAGGGTGGGCAGTGCCCTCCCCCGCCCCCTGTTTAGTTTAGCTTAGCTTTTGGGGCAGCTTTCAGCCACCCCTCTCGAGGGGTGCAGGAGATATTCCTTTGTGTGCCCACAGCTGTGCAGCATGCTCTGGCACCAAGGTGATGGGTGCTTTGGAGACACAGCTGGTCTGGCAGGCCTTGTGTTGTGCTAGATCAGTGTTTCTCAAACTTTTAAGTAGCAAGTACCCCCTGACTTCTGAAAATGTTAATAAGTACCCCAACACTGAATTTTCTACAGGATTTTATATTTACAAGCTAATGCCAGTGATATGTTGGAAGAAGGGCTGAGTATATAAGGCAGTGATATGACAGATTTCAGATCTAGTGTGGGTAGGGTTACCACTTTTACACCAGGGGTGCACAACTCAACTATGTACATGGGCTAGAGGCGATGTTGGCCAAAGCTAAGAGGCTTTGAGTGGCATGCCAATGCTGGGGAATATAAAGTACCGCGCCAGATTTTTTGCCATAGATTTGAGAGGAGGCAGGGGTAAGATAGAGACAGAGACGGAGCGCAAGAGAGAGAGACACACACACACACACAGGAAAGGAGAGAGAGAGAGAGACAGGAAAAGAGGGTAACTGGTGACATCTGGGGCTGTCCTAGTTATTAGTTTCACTGCTCAGCTACAGCAGTGAAATTGACAATTTTTCTGGGCACTGGGCTTTGAGCCAGGGAGGGGAGCTGCCACCTGGGCAAGTTGCAGGTGGCTGCCGCCTGGCTGCCAGCCCAGGAGGTGGGTGACTACCACCCAATCCAAGCTGTGGCAGAGGAGGCTTCCACGCCAGTTGGGACCCAGGGATGTGGGCAGGCAGCTGCTGCCAGTCTTCAAGCTGGGGCGCTGAAGGCTGTCCCTCGGCTCAGAGCCCGGGTGCGGGTGGCTGCCACCCAGCTGTGAGGCCAGCTTGCGAGACGCAGGAGGTTGCCACTGGCAGCTGGGACCCAGCGAGAAGCAGGAGGCTGCTGCCCGCCTCCCCCAGAAGCTAGCGGCTGCCACCTGCCTCCCAGCTGGGAGCTGGGACCAGGTGGGAAAAGGGCTGCTGCCGTCCAGCTTCCCCAGAAGTCGGCAGCTGCTGCCCACCTCCCCTTCACTCTGTTTTTCCCCAGATACCCCGTCTGTGTCTCACATACTCCCAGTGGTATGCGTACCACATGTTGAGAACCTATGTGCTAGATGCATGAGAGCTTGTGGATGGAGCCTTTTAAAGATACAGATGGGGGAACCCACTTACCGTGAGCTCAGTTCTAATGAAACTCCATTGATAGGGCCAGATCCTAAATTCCTCACTCCCATTTTGCTCACTGCTGGAGTATAATGGAAGTATGGAGTTCAAGATTTGGCGTGTGTAGTAGCATCAAAGTCCCCAATTATTTTTCAGTACATCACAGGGTTTAGGTTACTTTTCTAGTTTGAAGGAAAGTTGGTTAGTTAGTTGAGGATGGGGAAAGGGACATGCAACATATACGTTCTCATAGCAGGTTTAACTTTGCACATTCAGCATACACTAATTTGCACCAGCTGAAGTTGTGGCTCAGTATTTTTAATGACTAGCATGAGTGTTAACATTCAAACCAGATATTTATTTAACAGTAGGCCAGAAATTAATCTCTCACTCCCCCTGTGGTTTCAGTTGAAATTAGCACTATTTCCAGAAGAAGGAATCCATCAGTAGAAGCAAAAGACTGATAAATTCCAAGCTTCTGTTAATTTAATCGTACTAGTTATTTATCCTAATACTGACAACTGTTGGAGGGCTGATTTTAGGCGTCAATGCTGTAGTTTAAATAGATCTTTTCGGTACTAAGGGATCTAAGAGAGAAAATCCAACAGTGCTTAAAATTAAAAAAAAACATGAGACTGCTCCACCACTGAGTTACTTCAATGTTACATTAGTGCAACTCCACTGAAATCACTAGAGATATGATGACAAAACTGTAATAACGCAGTGACAACTCAGTGCCATGTATATTCTGCAAAGCTTATGTGGAAAGCGGGTTTTATAAGATCAGTTTACAAGAGGGGACAAGAATAAAGAATTCTAGCAGATTTGAGGTATATTGCTTGAATGCATTGGAGGTTGTGTGTGTTAAAAATTGGTTGTGTTGGTGAATTAGTGGAAGAACAATTTGTATTTTCCTATGAACATCACTGATCTTGGAAGTGATGACCAGCAAGTAGGATCGATCTTCTTACATGGACTTTAAAAAAAAAAAAAAAAAAAATCTTGTCTGCACTGATGCCTGGATTAAAATAGAAGTCTTTAGTTTTACTCTGAGTAACAAAAGCCTACAACAGACAGGTGAAACAATAACACATTCAGCTGAAATATCAAAGAAATGTGTACTTTACAAAAAACCTATTGGTCAGTTAAGGAACAAGGATGATCAGCACCCTACATCTCATGCCCCATGCTACACTCTTTAGACAAAATGCCCACTGATTGACTGCAGGATCTGACCCTCCGTGTACCTGTGAGACCCTTTGATCAGCTTTGGTGTAAAGCATCAATCCAATAAAAATGAAACGGTATAACTGATAAACATCCACCTGTTAAGATGGTAGAGGTTTGCTATATATATTTATTCTAATACTTGGCACTTATAGCTGGGTCTGGTTGAAAATTTTCTATCAAATTGGTATCAGACAATTCTAATAAATCTGATAATACAGTTCACAACTTTCATAAGGTATATTAAGGTAAAAATCTTAAATCCAGTTAATGAGAAAATATGTAATTTTAATACTTCTCTGTTCTCTTAACTGAGTTCTAGGGATTCAAGAGAAGCTGTTGTGCATTTTTGACTTCTGTTTCTATTTAAAGTAGTACAGTACATTCCTACTGAGGAATGTAGGTTAGTTTCTCAAACTGATTACAGTCCTTCAATAGAGTGCCACAGATGTGGGGGTTTGCTTTTTGGGGGGGGGGTGTAGGTTTGATTCCATTGTCATAAAAAGCATGTTATATTGCACATGTTCTTGGCATGCTTTGTTAGATGGGTGCAGTGGGTCAAAATTAATTATTTAGGCTTTGTGCATGGTCCTAAATGGGAGTTTGGGGGACAGAAGATACAAAATACTAAGAAATGTTCATACCCACAAACACACCTTTTTCTTCCACAATGCATAGGTAGGCCATAGGGCTGCAACAGTCCCTCAGCAGAGACTACTCCAATCCATAGTCTGCACTAGGGGCAACTACTGTGAGAGCCACTGGATCCATGTAGTTGTAGATTCTTTGGCTCCTCGCGTGGCTTGCTCCCAATGCTACCTTTCACATTCTTCATATCAGCCTGTGCAGGGCCAGTGCAGAATCTTCTTCCACGGTGCAGAGGCCCTCATGTGCTGCTGGTCTGCCCTGCACCTTCTTTTTATGGGACTTAAATGGTGAAGAGGTCTTGGTGCTAGCTTTCCACACTTTGGGTACATTCTTGCCGATATGAATAAAACTGACAGTAATAGTAGCATAGTTTAAATCTTGGAGTTTCTGAAGTTACTGCATTGTTTTACAGTCATTAATTCAGAGGAGCAGAATTTGGCCTGTAATATTTTTATATTTATAATAGATATGTGGTACCCTTACATCTGATTGATAGCTATATAAATAAATTAGATGTATATGTGGTATAGTTATATATCACCAGTAATATTTCCCTTGAAAAATTAATTAGTCAGCATTGTCTATATAAGGAAGTTGATAAACTGACGCAGAGTGCTTTCTTGTGTGACTCAAATCTGTTGTTACTTTTTTTTTTTTAACCTCTTTCATATTTCCAAATGTACATATCTTAAAAAGTTAAAGATTTAGCTGAGTGCTGGCTCCTAAGGGGGCCAATCCTACATTCCTAATGCACCCAACATTTCCAGAGAAGTAAATGGAAATTTGGGGTATGCAAGGAATACAGGATCAGGCCATTAGCCATTTCAGTATGCTGTTTTTATTAAAAATAACCCTTTGTCTTGTGGAGTTGTCCTTCAAACTTGGGTAAGTCAATTTTTGGTGGGTGTGAGAATACTCCGCCTGAGAGGAGATTAGGCAAAGGAAGGGAAGGGAGAGCGGAGAGGACAGAAAAAGGGGGTGAAACATAAGGGTGAGAAGTGTGTGGCTGGGCAGCTAAAGTGTTGTGTATATAGGAAAGGGGTGGGATGAAAGTGTACCGGTAACCAATGGCAATGCAGCAAAGGAGAGAAAAGTCAAAAGTTAGCTTCAGGGTGGAGTGAACAATGGTGTGAGAAGGCTGGGATGGTTCCTCCTGGCTGCTGGAATCTGTGCAGAGGGAGAGGAAGCTGATAATTTTGGTGCTCTAGATAGGTCCCTCTGAGTCTGCTCGCTGGTGGTGATTCTGGAAGGGTCTGAATACTTTTCCCCACAGATAGACAATCAAGTTCTGATACAGCTATTTAATTGTTTCCACCAATCAAGAACCCATTTGAAGCTAAAAGTCATAGGAGCATATATTAGATCTGATTTACCAATATTCTGTTGGATATTAATTTCCTCCTGCCTCCCCCCTCTCCTCCCAGCTCCAGGCTTTCATACTATTAACAGTAATTTTTGTTGTTTAAATATGTAGGGTGAAATTTTTGATCAGGCTGATGTGGCACTACCGAACTTTTCAAAGTTTTTCCAGCACCAGGCTAAAGAAGAGAAGGAAGTTGCAGAAGCCATGCTGAAATACCAACGAGAGAGAGGAGGCCATTACTGTTCCAGAATCCTCCAGGTGTGCAGCAGACAAATCTGCTCTTCCATAATCTGCAAACTCATTTAAACTTCTGTTGCATATATCTATCACTCCAAACCTTTGGATCTATACACCATTAGCTTTCCAAATACTTTAATTCCCTTATCATACTCATGTATACTTTTGTTCTTGTTTAGGGATTTATTTATTGTCAGACATGCAGCCCTCACTAGGGTTTTCATTTTTCTAGACAAAGATGAAATGAAGGCACTCATTCATATTTTTCTCCTTCTAATATTTTGCTACCCTAGTCAGTCTGGTGTTTGTTGCTCTAGTAGGGGCAGCTAGGCAGAACTTTTGCCACTGACTCTGAAACTGAGGGCCAGACTCTGGCCTCAGTTCTCTGTGGTGCAAGTCCAGAGCAACTCCGTTGACCTCCTTGGAGTTACTTCAGTTTTACACAGGTATTTGGCTCAGACATTTTAAGACACATTTTAATCTCCTTTACACAAGTATAAATCAAGAGTAACTTGAATTCAGTGAAGTTGCCAGTATAAAATTTTAAGTTATAGGAGAATCAGACTCCTGGGACTTTTGTATCAAACTAGTATCCTATAAAGAGTTAAATGTGTAATACTATTGCATGCCTTTCACAGCATTCATTTATAGCAGCTATGAGTAAATAAAGTTGCCCTTAACTAATTTAACACATTCAGTTTCCACAGTGTAGAGAGGTAGGTTTTAGTTTGTTTGGGTTTTTTCTTTTAAGAATGCACCTCAGTTATATCTGCAGGTATCTGAATCCTTACTGCCTGAATTGAAACATGTTACATTAGCAGTAAGTATACTGGAAGTGTCAGAGTCCGACCACTGACTCTGAAAAAATTTAGAAAACAAACAGAAGTGGAAGGAGCTGTTGCAAAACCCTAGCATCCTTCTGCAAATGCATTTGTTGTATGGAAGACTAAGAGTTTCAGGGAAATAGCAATGACTATGACAATACTGTCTTGCTTTAATATATGAATTCTGTCTTGCTTTTTATGTTTCCAGAGACCAAACTGTGAACACATATCCACTGTGGTGAAGGCCCTTGAAGTAGCATTGGTACAATGGAAGACAGTGACGGGATATTTTGAAGAGCTTTATGCCCTGAGTATTGAATATGCAGACCCCCATAGTGCAAGCACTATTAAGAAACAATTTATTGAACCCAAAATCCAGAAGATCAAGTTGATGGGAGACCTCCTGACCAATGCTCGCAGGCTTGAGTGCTCCCACGATGGCAGAGGCAACCTTGGAGATTACCTTATGGAACGGTTACAGAAGGAGCTAAAAAAAGGCATAGAGACAGATTCTAGTCATCACTGCATCCCCTGTACACCTCTTCAGCAAGGTACAGGGACTGCGGAGGGGTTGCAACGGCCCCCCAAAGAATTCCCCCAGCAGATGAGCAGCATAAGGCCAAAGCATGCAACCCTATGCTGTCCTTCCTCACAATCTCTGTGCAAAGATATGCCAGGGGCAAAACGGAGGCAGGACAGGGAGTAGTTGGAGCACTATGCCTATTCTGGGCCATGGAGCAACCTCTAGGCAGCCATGGGGGAGGCTGATGAAAGCTTAGTCAGCCCCAGGGCTACTTTGGCTCAAATGCAGGAGATGCAATGGTGGTTTAAAGGCCCATGACCCCCCCACCCTTTAAAGGCCCATGACCCCACTCTATTTCCTTGGCTGTGCCTCTCCCAAAGCACAGAATCTAATCCATAACATACCTCCTCCTTGTATCACAGGTATTAAGGCTGCTAGATACATACAATGTCAACATTAATTTAACCTTTCAGATTCTGTTTCCCGAAAGTAACATTTTTTTTTTTTTTTGGAAACCACCAGATTTCTAGGTTTCTTTCCTGTCTTAAATCTTTGATTGGATTATTTTGTGTAAAAGAGGGGTTTTTTTTAAGTATATAAGGCTTTTTAAAATTTTTTAGTACAGAGTAATTTCTATGCTGGAGAAACTATAGCTGTTTATATGGTTAATTACTATATTATATAATAACCGATTGTATAATGTAATCATTTTAAACATTTTTACATAAATCTTAAAAGACTTGTTTTCAAATGAGGGGGATTTCCATGATATTCTTATAATTTTTGTAGCATTATAATAAAAGGATAGAAAGCAGTTGAGTGAATTACTCTTAAGTTATTTCTAGTTCTATACTTCAAGATGAAGGATATTAATGTTTTGTTCATAGTTATGAGTGCATGTCTGCAGGAACATGGCATTCCATGGGTAGACTATTGGGCTATTATCTGCTTTGCTCATACTTGGAAAGACTGTTTGGTAGATGTATACTACTGGTTCAGAGAGGGGTGAGCCTAGTGTGCCAGATATTCCTTCTATTGGCTGGGCAACATATTGTTGAAAAATAGTTACCCCTGTAATGTTACCTAGGGTACAAGCTGGACGAACAGCTGTGTCCCCTCAGTTCTCCAACATGGGGTGCCTTTTACACTGCTTTGCTATTAGAGTTAAATCTGTTCTCACACAGCCTCCAGCATGTAAATTGCTCCCAGTTATCCTGCAAGAGTACTACAGCTAGCCTTGAATTACACTGCAGAGTAATACCAGCAAATTCCCAGTCCTAGATTTTACCCCAGAATTGTATGTCTTGTAGTGCCCAGCTCTCTCCTGGAAAATACAAGCTCATATAAAACCCTTCATTTTATTAATAGAAAATGATCTGCACAAATCCTGTTACCCCAATTGGAGTTTCCCAAACACACTGGTTTGGGAGGTGGGGGGCAGGGGAGGAAGGGAGGAAACGAGTTTATTACCTGCAAAAAAAAATTGTGATAGATTGTGATTGCAAGTAATGAGGCATAAAAGTCAGAATTGGTTACAAGAAAATAAAACACAACAAACACCTAACATAACAATCTAAGTGAATTCAAAGCAAAGACCTCTCTGACCACGTTACAGCAGTCTTACTGGCTGAATTCCTTTCAGTCATGACCCCTCCCCCAGTCTAATGCTGCTTCCTTTGTTCTTCAAGTGTGGTCAATGCCGTGAGTAAAGCGGAAGGGAGGAATAAGTTGGGGCATCTCCTTTCTCTTTTTATAGTTCTTTCTCGTCTTTGAGAATCACTCCAGCTGAGGTTCAGGAGACAGTCTGTGTAGACAGGAGCCCCCCCCCCGCCCAGCTGTTTTTGTCAAGATGTAAATTTTTGCCCACATCCTCTTTCCTGCCAAGAATGCCACTTAAGCGGGTGATAGTCCATTTGATTTTGCTGACACCTGGCTGAGATGTCGGCTAACCTTTGTCTCTGGGGAACTTGTTTGTGACCCTTCCCCAGACCCAGAACGTCTTTAGTAACACATACAGTAGAATTGTATAACTTTACCTACCGTGTTGCCACACATTTTACCAGGACAATAATGATCAGTAAATTGAGTTTTCAAATGATACCTCACAAAGCATGCTTTTTATGAAATTTAGCATAGTCTTGTAAAAGGGATGAACAGAAGAGTACAGGCTCTCACACCATCTTTTAGATAAGATTTAAAACCAAGGTCTCTATCATTTGCCATCACTACAGATACCAGGACAATTTGCATGAGTGTAAATTGAAATATTAACCCTAGTGTACTGGCCAGATTGAGACTAAGCAACTGCATTAATTCCCACATAAATTCTGCTGTTACTTACTGGATAAAATACTCATTTGGTAACATTGACCAACCACCATAATTTATTATTTTAGCTGTAGGCAGGTAATAGTAATGTCCAATATTGCATCCTCTGTATATCCACTGTAGGTATGGCTCATTAGCAACTGACATGGCCACCCAAAGAGTGCCAACTCATCAATTTTGACTTTCAGTAAGTTACTACTATATACATATACTACTATATGGAACTCAGTCACTGAAACAGAATTTAGACACTTTGGAGTTGCCTATATCAAAAGATTATCTGATGTATTTGTAATTTTATTCACACGCTAAGTGATATTCCTAATAGCATTATAGCTATAAAGTGCCATTTTTCTATATAGAAATTTTATTTTGTCCAAAGCTATTATTCTTATTTTACTATGTACATATGCTAATGCTTATCTACAGGCATGATTTATTTATGTATACATACTAGATCTTTAATATCAGAATTGTCCTTTTATTTAGCTGCTACCAAAAATATAGTTATGGAAGAATGGAACGCAAAAGGAGGAAAACAAAACTCCAGAAAACTGCAGTCAAGTGGAAACATTGCAAAGTGAAATGTAAAGTCTGAGTTCCTGAACACAGCTGTAGTAAGTGCTCATTTCCATAAAACAGACATTCTGGCCACTTAAAGAAAAAAAAGGAGTAACACCTTGCTCTATTTCAGTTGCTTTCCCAATCTCCCTTCTATTACTCCAGTGGCCTGTTCAGCTGCTCATGGAAAAAATAACTTCCTCTACATTCTACTACAGTATTCCACAAGAATGGTCCAAGCCACTGTACTAACACTATTGTGAGTGGCAATATATGGGATCATTTTCCTAGGATGCTGTAATAATTAAAAGGATACTTCCATCTCTGGGCCAGATTCCAATACCCGTATTCATGTCGAACAGTAGCTTACTCCACAATTAGTCCCTTTGAGTTCAATTCAGTATAAAACAATTCATCCCTTTGTAAATACTAGTATGCTGCTAGTTGGTTGTGAACACAACAAAACTAATATAAATACATAGTTTAAAAAAATCATTCGAGTAGTTTGTGAACAATTCTCACACTGCCTCTCCACCATGCTATTTGAGTCTCTTACCTTTCCAGAATCTGCTGTAGGCTCACTCAGTTTTCATCTTGGCAGGCTAATATAGTCCCCCTAGTCAACTCCCAAAACTCCTCCTCTTGCAGGGTAAAGGGAAGTCCAACAAAACAAATAACCCAAAATGAGTCCAGTACTTACAGTGCAGGGACTCCTATGTCATCTTTAATCACTGGGCTTCTGCCACAGGTCTTTGGCAGAGATCCACATTTAGCTTCTGCTCTCTCCAGGTTTCCCCCAAGTTCTGGCTTAATGGCCCAAAACACTACCAAATGCTCAGTACGTTACCCAGCTCTTTGCACTCCCTTTAGACTTTTTCCCAAGATTCTTCCAGAATACCTCCCAAGACTTTTGATTGGAGAGACCGAGTAGATTCCATTCAGGTAGAATAACGCACAAGTTGTCCCCACCTTACTGGGGGAAAGGGAACTGTTTATAGCTCTACTCCCTTTCCCAGCATTCATTGCTGCCCAGCCTGCAATCCCTATGATCTAACTGCACAGGTCCCAGAATGCCTTATTTCTATGGTGAACCATGAAAAGGCTTAGAGCTGATCCTTGAACTCCTCTTAAAGGGCCAGATCACACTGCTACATATAGTTATAAATTATTCCCATTCTGCAAATGGGACAACGAAGGTAAAGAGAAGCTAAGTGGCTTTAACAGGTCATAGTAAGCCTTTGACATAGCCAGAAGAACCAAGCAGCCCTATCTCTCAGTCTCACACTTAACACTTGTAATTGTTCCTACATCCCAATGTCTCATTCAAAATAAATAGGGTTTATTACACATCTAATATTAAAATATATATATTACTTTCTTTAGTTGATAGGGAAATACTTCCCAAAAGAAAATTAAAGTCTATTAGTTCTTTTTTGTGCCCAAGAATCACTACTAGAATATCAGAGAGTTGAATGAAACAAGCAAATTTCCACAAGTTTGCTACTTTACCTCTCAGGAACAGCTGGGATATATAATTACGAATGTATTAGGGTGGTCAATAGCTGATCTCTTTGGGACATATCACTTTTCAGCATTGGGGACAAAGTGAAAGAAAGAGGTAGTACAGAGTCAGAAAGATATTAAACCTAATCAGTTTTGTGTTTTAAACAAAATTGATTTTTTTTTTTTGGACAATGGTATAATGTTGACTGTATCTGAGAAGGCATAAGTACTTTTTAGATGGAAAATTGGGAACTGTTGAAAAATGAAATTACATGATTAAAAAAGAATTAATCATTAACATATAATCCAATTGAACTGTTATACAAATAGGAATTCAGTATTGGACCACAGTCAGTATTTTAATTTTATGGACTATGGATGAAATACAGGCCCCATTGAAGTCAATGGGAGCTTTGTCCTTGACTTCAATGGAGCCAGGATTTCATAGTATGTGTGTAATTGCAGCAAGGAAATGAATCGTAGCCAGTTTAGATTTTTTTTAAGTTTTATTTTATTATTTATTACTCTATTGTGGGCTAAAATTGCCCTCTTGCCCGTTGCTATAATTTTTTTTGTTCCAGTGCTGACTGTGGATCTAATCCTGAACGCCTTGCACACCCAAAACCTCCACTGAAATCAATGGGAGTTTAAGATGTCTGTAACATGCACGAACAGGTCCACTTTGGTGTATGTGCTACACCAGATGAATTAAATTAACATTTAGATTAATATATTTATTGTCAGTTTCATGAAATTTTGGATTTTTTAAAATTTCTTTAAGTGCTTCTGAAATGTACACAAATACATGAAATATAACATTCTCTCATCACATTATTTAATTTGTTAGTGCAAAGATGAATTCAACAATCTCTTACTTAATTTCTTGTACCCAGAAGGAAAAGAACCATTCCATGAAACCAGCAAAGTATATTCTGAGTTGAACTGAACAGGGGAAGGTTGTTCATTTCAAATATTTGTTATTGACCGATGTAATGAAAATCGTTAGTGTGAGGGAAAACACACACACATACTGTTGCTCCCTTTTGGGCAGACACTACCAAGCAGTTTTAAAACCTGATTTATAATTTGATTATTAAGTATTGTTTTGCTTTATTTAATAAAACAGTCACTGATCACAGATGTGGGAGTCAAGGTAATGCTAACTGCAAACACACCTGTAAGTATCCATTCTCCTGTGGGTAATATTATTCATGGATAGTTACTTGCCTGCCAGGATCGGCCCCTTTAAAATGGAACTAGGGGTGAAATTGTTCAAAGACTCCTAACTCATCAACAAAGAGAACATCAAATAAAATGGAAACAAGTGATATTCTAAACAGTGAGCAAAGCATTCTAAACATTATATGTGAACTCTGCAAAGGGAGTGACCTGAGATTTGTTTGGTGCTAACATTTTTTTCTAAGGACCAAATTCTGCCACCCCGCTCAACTCAGTAGCACCGTTCCTCTAGAACAGTGTTTCTCAATTAAATTTAGCCACGGAACCCTTTTGAACTGGATAAATAATTGCGGAACCCCCCAAACTCTTAACAGTAGTTTTACATATGGGGCCAAAAAAAAAAAGTCAAAATAAGCAAATTATATACAAACAGCTAGGTCAGCGTTTCTCAATTAAATTTCCCCGCAGAACCCTTTAGGCTCCGCAGGGAAATTACACATACTCGATACCCTCCGCCGAAAAATCCGGGACATCTTCCCTTTTTCGGCAGCGCGGAGAACAGCTGCTCTCGGCGGCGTGATGTCACTTTCTCGCAGAACCCTAACAGTGTTCCCCACCAATTGAGAAACACTGCTCTAGAAGCAGTCCCATTGAAAAGCATGGGAGTACATGCACAGCAAGAGAGGACTCCGTATCGGGGTGTCAGATGCTGTCTCCAAGTGTTTTACAAACAGAAGCTCTTATGTGAAGGGGTAACTTTGCCATGCAAATCTAGGTCATAGTGGCCAGGTCAAAACCACTATTGCTCTGCTACATTGGTGTGACAGCTACAAGTAGGTCTGCACTCAGTTCTCCTAAGGGGCTGCTTTACTAATGCATTAATCCATTGGTTTCTTAGAGGCATCAACTTGTCCCTGAACCATATGACTGCAATTTACCAGTGTTAGGTCATGTCTCCTACATCAGCAGCCACCCTCCCACACACACACAGTTGTTTTCTGTAAGGGCCAAACGTATCCCCAAAGTATCCGGGCGTGGCACGCCTCCTCCACACACACCCCTTTGTCCGGTGCCTGGCTCCAGCAGGGCCAGGTGGGACACAGCAAGCCCCGCCACGGAGGATCTTGTGGTGAGACTGCTGGCTGGGCGCTCCTAAACAGTCCCTTTGCCGGCGGCGGCGGCAGCAGCATTACAAGCCCCTGCCGGGTAACGCTGTAGGAGCCGCATTTCGCGAGGCAGGGCCAGCCTAGACGGGCTGCGAGGTCGCGGCCAAACTCTCGGCTGTAGGGAGTGAGGGGGCGCCCCCTGGCGGGCGAGTTGTGCCACACACCCGGGGGGGGGGGGAAGTAGTGCGGGATTGGCGCGCTGGGGCGGCTCGCTCGCCTAGCGCTGCGCTTTGCGCGGATTCCAAGAGGCCCGGCCCCGCTGTGAGACGGGTGGGGCCCAGCCACTGCGCCCAGCTGAGCCCCGCAGAAGAGGCTCGCTGCACCGCCGCGCAGGGCGGACGGTCTCGCGCTCGCACGGCCACGCGGGGGGCGATCTGCAGCCCCCTTTTCCAGCCGCCAAGGCTCCGCGCTGGGCGAGTCTTTATCTCCACCTGCTGGCCCCGGGCGCCTTTAACCTTCGCTAGCGCCTGACTCCCCTTGACTCCTGTCTCCCCCCTCCCACCCCTTTCCTCGCTCTTTAGCTGCATGCATCCCCCCCCCCGGAGCCGGCGTCCAGGCCTTTGGTAGCGGGTTCCGCCAGGCAGGCGGCGGATCTGTGCTCAGGGACGCCAGGGGCTTGTTGCCCGGGCACGCGACTGTTTTTCCACGCTGCTTCCCGAGGGACGAGTCTCCCCCCGGTGTCCCAGCCCCGTGGCTCTAACGGGCTCGGCCAGGACCCGCCGGGCGTGATCCCCTTTGAAGACGCCACCAGGGCGTTTTCAGCCCTCCCCTCTGCCTTCCCCCCACCTTTCCTCCCTCTTCTAACTTTCACATCTGAGTTCTCCAGCGTGTTAGAGAGACAGCCCCCCCCCCACCTCCACGTTATCAGCCTGGGGGCGATTTGGGAGAGAGGGGCACAAATCCTGGCCGTCCGATCACATTCTATTTCCTTCCTTCAGACAGTCCAAACGTCAATGGGGCCTCGAGTACACCCACTGGGAGGACGGGCAGGGGAGAAAGGCTGGCTGGCCTCCCCCTCCTCGCTCTGCAAAGCAAGTCCACACCAGAGCCCTGCAGCGGGACTTGATCGCAAGCTGCTGCTTTCATTTCAGACTCAGCAACCGTACACCCCCCTGGTATGCCTTTCTGTCATCAGGTTGAATATATTTCTCGATCTTCTAAGGCAATGAATCCTGCATCATGCCAGGAGCCATTCTCTAGTGGTGCTGGTGTGGGAGGAGGACAGTTATCCATTCGGAAGGCCTGCCTGACACAGACTTGTTGCTCGCAGTGTGAAAGTGAGGCGCACTCTACACACCATCGACACAAACCCCTACACCTACTTTAAAAAACTCATTTCCTTTATTGGGTTTCATCGCTCCCGTTTTCTCTGACAGCACGCTTTTCTTCTCGGTCCCTATTCCCGCGGCTTTCCATAAAGCAAAAACCAAACCAGAGACCGCAACAAACAAATCAATTGCATCCTCGGCGCGAAGTCCGCGATCAATTTCAGTGTCCCGTCCCTTCTCAATGGGGGAGATGGCCAGTGGGCAAACACCAGACGGCTCGGTATAGTGTTCAGGACAGGAGGGGACCCTCTCCAGCTCGATTTCGAATTATTTTAGGAGGTTCTTTTACAAATCAAACTCTAAATTATCTGGCCAGAGACATGGGCAGAACAAGGTCTAGCAAGTTAAAGGTTTTACTATTACAACGGAGTCAAGTCCGTTTAAAGTGATGTGAAGTCTAAGTCAGAAATTTTCGAACCATTCGATTTTTTCTCGTATCAGACCACGAACTAAGTCAATCAAATACAATGATTTAGAAGGGAAAACACAGATAATAGTCCTTTTCGCCTTCGGACTGCTTCCCGGATTCCTTGAATATCAGCTGCACCCTATTCCTGGGTACAAAAGTTACACCGCATTTTTTCACTTTTGCAAATGATTGACAGAAAATATTAGGTTCCTAGAAGGAAAACTAAAGGCGAGAGAGAGAAAGCGAGAGAGAGAGAGAAAACAACATAAAGTGCATCTGTGTGATCCTAAAAACAGCACCCAGCTCACTCGCCCTTCCTGAAAAGACAAATTGCAACAGGAAGAGAAAAAAACAAAACAACCTGCAATGCGAAGTTCTATTTCCTTCTGAACGAAAAAGTTGCTATTCATATATTTACAATTTGGCAAATGTTCCCTTACAAACGATGTCACTCAATATATCAATCACAGTGAAGATATATTTTAAAACTACCACTAAAGGAATATATCTTCATTTCTTTGTCAGTAGCTTGGTTCTCTCGTTGTACTATATTGTTTCTTAATCGCTGATCAGAAGAGAACTTTTGCAAAGTGCCATTAAAACGATAAATATCTATTTTAGCTAGCTAGCTTTCTCTCAACTGCAATAGCCAATAGCTAGTTTAACAGCAGAAATCTTTTGCACGTAGCAAAAGCTTCAGTGGGAATAGCCCAGATCAGAACCTGAATATAAAAGTTTTGTTTTGATTTTCTTTGCAATATTCTTCATCAAGAAGCCTTTACATAAAAATATCAGTCATATCCTCAACTATTTGCATAAATACGAAAGCCCCTAAAATACCACTTGAGCAAGGGTGAGAAGAGGAGCGCTCATGCAGAAAAGAGTTAAAATAAAGATGATCCCACTGTGACGCTTATTTGCTGGCTGCAGTTTGACATTTGCAAAAACTTTCCTACAACTTTGGCCTGACAAGGGCTCCAGCTGCCCTCCAATCAGACGCGACCCCTTCCTCGCCCACCCCCTCCCAGACCCCAGCCACTGCCTCCTTGGGCCGAAGGGATTGGCCGGCAGGTGAAAAGGAGCTGGGCCGGCAGGAATCCCCCCCCTCCCTCAAGCCAGGCTTTGGGATAAATAGGGTCACCAAGTGTGCTGTCTGGATGGGCATCGGGGGAGGGTGTTTCAGTGTCATGCCAAGGCAGAGCTGAACGGGGGCAGGGAGACAATCACCAGCCAAAGCTAAAGAGCTGTTTTGTCTCAGCCTAGGAAAGCGTCTCTCTCCCAATTAATTGGAGACACTTGTGTGAGAGCGACTCCACTGAAGGTCCGGGGGGGGGGGAGTTAAACTAGATTAGTCTGGAGGATAAACCCCCCCCGATTCAAGCAGTTTACTTTGCACTGACCGGCTGCTGTCCCGTGGCTACTGCCCCTGCTTCTGCCGCCCCCATGGACTTGCTAGGCCCCATGGAGATAACGGATGGCTCCCTCTGCTCCTTCTCGGCGGCCGATGACTTTTACGACGACCCCTGCTTCAACACCTCGGACATGCACTTCTTCGAGGACCTGGACCCGCGGCTGGTGCACGTGGGTGGCTTGCTGAAGCCGGAGGAGCCGCACCCCCACCACGCGCACCACCACCACCACCACCACCACGAGGACGAGCACATCCGGGCGCCCAGCGGCCACCACCAGGCCGGCCGCTGCCTGCTGTGGGCTTGCAAAGCCTGCAAGCGGAAGACGACCAACGCCGACCGCCGCAAGGCGGCCACCATGCGGGAGCGGCGGCGGCTCAGCAAAGTGAACGAGGCGTTCGAGACCCTCAAGCGCTGCACCTCCACCAACCCCAACCAGCGCCTGCCCAAGGTGGAGATCCTGCGCAACGCCATCCGCTACATCGAGAGCCTGCAGGCGCTGCTGCGGGAGCAGGAGGACAGCTACTACCCGGGGCTGGAGCACTACAGCGGCGAGTCGGACGCCTCCAGCCCCCGTTCCAACTGCTCCGACGGCATGGTGAGCGCGGGGAGGGGGGCACCCGGGCCGGGGAACGCCTTGCCACGATCTGCCCTGGGAGGGGAGGCTTCCGTGGCCTTCGCTCCCTGAGATGGGAGATGAGACTCTTCCCCCCCCCCCCCATACCTTGATCCCTGGGAGGAAGGAAAGACCCTCTCCCCCCCCCCCCCCCAATACCATGATGCCTGGGAAAGAAGCAGGGAGTCCTACCGTTTACCCCCGGACCCTGGGATGGGAGATGTGGTTCCCTCTTGTACCCTGATCCCTGAGAGGGCTCCTGTCTAGCCTGGTCTCCCTAAAGCCCTGCTGCGAGTGGCTCCCTGGGAGTGCTGTTGCTGGGCCCCTGGGAGAGGAGAGGTAGGGATCCCCCATCCCAGGGTGCCTGCTATCCTTCTGTCTGAACTCTGTAAGGACAGACCTAGGGCAGAGTAGCCAGGATCCCCTCTGTACTAAATAAAGGTGGACTCACCGGAGGGCTGGTGAGGGAGAGGAGTTTGTTTTCTAGTCTCCGTCACAGTGGGTATCTATCCAACACCCTTGGATCTCAGTGAGGAGAGCTGGAGCCTCTGAGGGTGGCGTCCCAGGAAGGGGCTCCCTCTGCCATCTCAGTACAGCCACAGGTGGGGCGACTCAGGTTCCTGATCACCTGTGAGTGCAGCTCTGGAGAAGTCTTGCTTGGGTTCCACATCTTCTGATGTTTATTGGGGGAAGCCAAGGAAAGTGGCACTCCTGATCCTGGGGTAGGGAAGCAGGAGAAATATACAGCTGGGGCTGTAGTTTAGCTATTCCTGGTCCCCACTCCTCAAACACAGACTGCCTCTGAGATGAGAATCACAAAAACACTGGGACAAAGGGCTATGCCCTGAAGGGGATGATCCTTACTGGACCTGAATATTTGGCAGATAATAGAGCCGAGGGAAGATTTATGTGACCAATTCCTCCTCAAAATATAGCATTCCCATTTCTTTTGTTGGTAGGATCTCTGTCATTGTATGTGAAAGCATCAAGGGTGAAAATTAAATGTACCAGTCAGGATTTTTTTCTGTATGACATAAGGGAAAGAGAGTGAATAGAAAGACTACTAATGGGGGAAATAGGATTTCTTGCTAAGGAAAAGGCTTTTAAAGTATTAAGACAATTGGATTCTCCCTCACCCCTTAACAACATCTCCCTTAACAAATCAAATGTTCTATTCTGTAATCCAGACTCACTTAGAACAATCACTAATTAAAATGTTAGGAAGCGTGTGTGTGTAATAAATTATATATAATGGCAAAAAAAAGAGAGCCCCCAAAATCCTTGGAATACTTTTGTAATATAAAATATTCTTGATTTAATATCTATTGAGCAAGATTCTGTTTTCCCTCTTTCAGGGAAGCTAAAGTTTTACTGTATTTCAGCAAGGGTTGGGACTATGACACACCAGAGACTGGAATATGAAATTAGATTTTTGGAAACCTTGTGAATATTCTGCTTCTGATCTGGTGACATGCATCCATTCTTTTGATTTCCAGATGGAGTACAGTGGGCCCTCTTGCAGCTCTCGCAGGAGGAATTGCTATGACAGCAACTACTACACAGAATCACCAAATGGTAAGTATTTGTCTTAATTCCAAAGACAGGTGTGTGGAAGTGGAGATTGTCAGCAGAACACGCTTCCTCTGCCCCTTCTCTCACACAAGTGCTAAGCAGACTCCCGAAGGGCTGAAGGAAAAAACTCCCCTTCCTGCCAGCAAGCAAGCTATGGACACTGATCCAGGCTTCCCTGCATTGTTTCCATAATTCTGTTTGCAAATGTGGGGATATCTTATGCTTGCATTTCATATAACAATTATTATTATACTTACTGTGTGCTTTGGCATGCATGTTCATCTCTGCAAACAGGCTTCAGATTTTAAACTGTGCTTTGCAACAGCGACTGGCCTGTCCCAAAATTTTGGATCCAAATTTTGGAGATGTTCTTGGCTGAATTCAGAGCAACCAATTCCCTTTCTGTACTGAACCAAAACCCTGGCTCCAAACTTCCTCAGACTAGTGCTAGATCATCCACACTTTGAGGCTCCAGACTTTGCAAGTTCTAGTATGATCTCTACCTTTTAATGATTGGCATCTTTCAACAATATTTATTATACATTTCCACTGAATCTTTATGTGCTCTGTAATACTAGTTGTTTTTAAGGGTCCTCTGGAAGAACTACCTCCCCTTGGCATTAATTCCTCATTGGGTTAATTGATCTCCTTTTCCCTCTATCCTTAGATCCAAAACATGGGAAGAGTTCAGTTGTCTCCAGCCTGGACTGTCTATCAAGCATTGTGGAGAGGATTTCCACAGATAACTCCACCTGCCCGGTGCTGCCCACAGTGGAAGGTGGAGCTGAGGGCAATCCCTGTTCACCCCAAGAAGGAGCTACCCTGAGTGAGAGTGGAGCCCAAATCCCCTCACCTACCAACTGCACCCAGATTCCCCAGGACAACAGCAGCAGTGACCCTATCTACCAAGTGTTATAAAGCCAGGTCCAGCTGCGCTGCTGTGTAAACACAAACTGCTATATGCTGCAAGCTCAAAGACCTGCCGTGAAAGACTTTAAGTATTTCTTTTTCCAGTTCTAAAATATCTCTCAAAATTCCTTCAAATATATAATTTTTCAAGCCTGTATTATTTCAAAATACACTTAATTATTTATTGGTTGTTGAACTAAAGCTATTTAATATGTCTAGAGGTAAAATTGCATAGCACGAGATGGCAATGTTTAATATGTGTTTTGGGCAATGGGAGCCTCACTCTTGAGTTCTGGTAATACTTTTGAGAAGAAAACTAGATGAATCTCAGGAGTAAAGGCATCACACTTCCTTACTGTTACCCCCAGGCCTGCCCAAAATAAGGTTGTGGACCATTTTTTATAATATTTTTTTTTTTTGTATAATTGTAAATAAGAGCTGCTTTGCAAAAAACAAACAAACAAAAAAAAACCCAAACAAGAAAACAAAAAAAAGAATTAAATATTTAATGTTGCTTGGTTTGTCGTGTCAAACTTTAACTTTATATATTTATACAATGTGGTTGCCAAGAATGTTTTCAACAATATTCTAAATAAAGATCCTTATTTATAAAATCTGTGGCAGTCTCCTGACTTTCCTTAGGGCTTCTAGAATTACTACCACATTTAGGAGCGGTGTTCTGAGTGCTGCTTTGGCAGGAGGAAGATGATTCAGCAAAGCAATCCGGCACTGTCCCACAGACTTCCGTAATTGTGCCAAAGTGGGGTCCGTTTTCTGGGTATCCTAGTGAGGTGCTTTCTTACAAATCTGAGATTATGAAAAATGTATATTGAGCCAGACATTTGCATGGCACTTACAAGCATAAAGACTCATTCCCTGCCCCAAGGAGTTGACACTATAATGACTCAATCTCATAAGGCATTGTTTAAGAGCTAAGTATTATGAGAATCCTCAATTCCCTTTACAGCTATTGGGTGGGAAGGTCATTCTGCACTTGGCTTGAGGTGCTCAGCATCATGCAGGATCAGGTACCAAATTACCATAAATGTTTCGATAAGACATGTTCTACCTGTAAGATGACATTCTGTATCTGAACATTCATGGGCACCAGAAAATAAATGGAGCTCAACGCCATGTCCTGCACCTCAGCTTTCTCTAAGGTCTGGGATGTTTGTATTTGAGGTTCCAGCTTTCAGACAATTACAGATAGGCCTAAGAAGAGAAGCTTGGATTTGGATCTGAACTTTTTCCTGGCTTTGGAGGTGTTGCAATCCAGCGATCTGGTTCTGGTTTGGAGCCCTCTCTAAAAATAACCAGTGAGCTACATCTCCTTCAACATAGGGAATCTTGTGAGCTTGCCATGAAATGTATAAGACCTAAATACAGATTTACATCAGTACATTATCATTAATCCATACACGCATGTTTGTGCAAAAATAACCAGCTACTATGACACAGAATGAAACCACCCATTCTTTTCACATCACTGTGATGTATGCATTTATATAAGTGTTTAAAAAAAATCTTAAGAAAATCACATATGCAAATGACCATATGTTCCAAATAATTTGCTAATGGTTCAGCCATTTCATTCGCTGAGATGCATATAAAGATAAACTGTGCAAACCTCATGTCTTCTGTAGGAATGTGGGGAACAGCTATTGCCATTGAACTGCCTCCCACTTCCTGGTCCCCTGCTGAGGGGGAGTACCTGGCCTCATGTTGGACAGACGTATGCATCATTCCTCCTTGCCAGCCCTGTGTAGCCTACCCACAACAGGAGTGTTTGGAACCCTCTTGAGCCTAAAATGGGGATCCATCTTTCAGAACTCCTGGGAACAGCAGCAGCCAGGGGAAATTCCTGGAAGCATTGCTGAGACCATTGGTGGCAGTAAATGAGTGTGGTGTGGAGGCTCACAGTTGGCCCCATAACACAACGATCTTTGGGAGAGAGGATCCTTGGGAAGTTCTCCTCCAACCTTGTGCCTTTCATTGTCTTTACTGTAGGAAGGGCTGATCCAGCCCACAGATGTTAATACTGCCCGTCTATCTAATAAGTTCTTCCATTAAAAATAAATGGACCAAAGTCTGTTCTCATTTACGCTGTTATAAACCATTTAAGCCAGCAGAATGGCACCAGTGTAAGTTTGATCAGAATCCAGCCCTAATTTATAAAGATCAAATACATCAATTTAAGGACTGACCTAATGCTCCCTGAATTCAATGGTTAGACTTTCATTGCTTTCACTGGACAATGGATCAGGCCCACAGTGAAAAAAGTGCTTTGAGTATTCTAGTCCCTTCTCTTCCCACACTCCTAGTCTGGTAAAAGTATCGTGGATGTAATTTTATGCTTATGTAAATTGAAGCCAGTGGAAGTTTTGCCTGCTCAGGAAATACAAGACTGCCTAAATTATTATTATAACGTTTGGGCCTGATACACCACTGCATTGCTCCAGCTTTACACCAGGGAACATTCAACACAACAGAGTCACGCTGATGTCAAACTGGAGCAGCACAGTGGTGAATCAGGCCATTTGTGCTGGCCAGTATGCATGCAGTTCCGTGTTTAGTCATGTATATTACGTTTCATTTATTTATTTTAGCAACCCAAGTTTCCACATACTGACGTTAATGTTACAACAGAGAACAAGCACTTAACACATCTCAAAATAGACAGATGGATAAAAAAGAACAAATATTCACACCTTTACTATGCAAGGCCCCATCTTTTCCCATTGACGTCAATGGGGAAAGGCCAGTTGAGTTAATGGGAGCTGCAATGGCTCAATAGGGCACTGACGCATATAATTATACATTTTAAGGTTAATTTTATGTTCAATTTTTTATTTAAATAAGGAATATTGAGAACAGTGAAATTTCTCCCTCTCCATTTTCAATGGTAATACACTTAAATGAAATGCTTATGGGTAAAACACCTCTCTGTGTTATATGGAAGCACAAGTGTAACTGATAGAAGAAGTGTGGTGAAATAGATTTTATCAGGAGGTTTCAGCCCTGGATTCCAAATACCTCAAAGTTATGAATGTTTAAATCTCAGGGTTTAGTTTAGCCTATTGGAGAGGGGACATAAGCAAAAGTGAGAAGCAGATGAAAGCGTGGGCCAACATTTTCAAACCTGAGAGCCTAAATTGAGGCTCCTAAATCAACATCCCAGATCTACATCTTGCAAAGTACAGAGCACTTAACAGATACGCACATGCTTACAGTTAAACACATGATTAGTTCCACTGAAGTCAATGGGATTATTCATATGCTTAAAGCTAAAAATGAATTTAACTGTTTCACTGAATCAGATTGGAGTGTTCAGCAGGATTGAGCCCCTACATAAAAATGACCTGATTTTCAAAGGTGCTGAGCATCTGCAGCTCCCATTGACTTCCATGGGATTTGTGGGAATGATACCTTTGAAAAGCAGACCAAATTTAAATCTATATGCAGACATTTCAGATAAAAGAGCCTAACTTCAGGCATGGATTTTAGAAAGCATCGACATTCCTCGTGCAATGTTACTCCCCTAAGGAAACTCACAGAAATATGAAAAATTAAAGGAAGTCTATGCCTAAGTATATATAGAGATAAATATGTGAAACAGGAACATTTTGTTTTCTTGAAGCAGGGTCGACTGTATAATCCTTGAGTGTCCTATTGCGGCCAAATGTGATATGACAGGTTATTTTATTCGGATTGTTATTATGGGTAAAACACAATACAACAAATTTATATTTATTTATTTATATTTATTGCTTTGGACATTGATGTGATGATATTTAAGATGTAAACAAATAACAAAAATAGAATTAGTTGAATTTTTGTCATTCAGTTTAGAAAATGAAAACATATCACAAAAAGCTGTTTATTTTTTTTTAACTTTTTGATTTCAAACACAAAATTTCATGACTTTTTTTATCAACACATGACATTTTTTCTCATACTAAAACTCTTATATTAGGTAAAAAAAAATCAAATAACCATTTAAATTAAAAATTCAATTAAAATACAAAACATTAAAAACAAAAAAAAGGGTTCATTTCACACCCAGTGAAATGTTAATATCAAAAGTTTGTATGGATTGTTTTAAAAAGTTCAATCAGCTCTAATCAGAAACATTAAAGAAAGAAAAAATATCTACTTAGCACCTGTTTCATAGCAGATGCGCCTTTTGCAAAATGGCTTGTCATTTGAAATAAATAATTGACCTTATAAACCCAACTATAGATACAAAAATATATGAATAGTACGTGGCTACTTCTAAAAATAGAATATAAGAAATGCATTAAGATGAACCCTGGATATTAGCACTTGTAGAGCATTTTAGTTTTAAGGATACCTTTGGAAATAATACATCTTGCTCATGGGGAGATATGTAAGACTCTGAACATTGTGCAGAGAAAACTAAGAGTCAATAACTGCTCACTTTAGTTGTATTACAGTCGTTAATCTGACTACACGTGCGTACATGGAGAAATATTCAGTTGTAAATTAATCAAATATTTGTTACTGGATATAATTTGAACATTAATAATAGGATAAATAATATAATGTGTGTCCGCTTTTCTCTATAAATCATTATTAACTTGATCCTGCTCACTTGGACATCAGTGACAAAACTCACCTTTAGTGGAAGCATAATCAGTAATTCCTATATATCACATTTGTGGTGATAATGCCCATAGTATAAATTGCAGAGCCATATAATAAATTGCATGTATCATGCCCCTTTGCTTATTACACCTGCACTCTGTTCACTAATCCATCTTTACCATGACTGCTTCTAATCCAAATTCCTCTGCAACTTCAAAGAAGCTGCTGGTTTTTTAAAGATCAGCCTGCCTGAAAAAATGGCCTAACAGGAAATAGAAATAGCTCCAATCAAAATTTTTATCATGCCCAAAAACATTTCTGAACTACTTTTTCTGAAACATATGTGGCATCTACAGAATGCATGCTGGTGTGGGGTGATAAAAAGGTCTTTTGGACTAACCTCTATAAACCACACATAGCATTGCTAGTTGTAAATAAAGTAGCCTTCCCAAACTCATGTCATTGTCCTTTATACAGCATTATCTTCTATTCCATAAATGTATGTGTTTTATATACACACACACACGCAGACATACATTACTTAAGTCACAGTGATAGTCATGTGATAAAACACATTTATGTCACATATTTGACTACCTCATCTGGATTCTTCTCATTAATGCTTCGCAGCCAAAGCTAATTTATTTCTAATCAGTTCAAATCCAGCAATCACCATTTTATTTAAAATAGAGAGAGGAACTGTCACAAAAACCTTACTTTCTTTCCCCCTAAATGTGAAGTGTGTGCAGGACCTGGCATGGGGTAGAAGGGGAAAGGTGTGTTTCTCTAAACAACCTTCACCTCCCCTGATCTTAGGGCTGACCAGGGACTGAATGGGACCCCAGAACAACAAAACAGTTCTACATTATGCCACCTAGGGCAGTCCCTTCCCACCCCCAGTCTACCCAGGAATGCCTCCTATGCTGAGAGTGGGTGGTGTAGACGACCTATGCCAGTTTTATGCTACCTGGAGATTTCCTTGTTAGGGCAGCTCCTTTGTGCTACAAAGGGGATGGAGCTGGGAGCCAGGCTGGCCCATTATGGAGTCACCTGGATAATGACCTAACTGTTTTAGACTTAATAGTAGAGATTAATTTACCTCAAAACCCACAATATCACTCAGAGCTCTCCTGGTAACAAAATTAGTATAGGAGGTTAGCTCACATTTTTATAAAAGATCAATAATGCTATAATTTTCTGTATAGACATGTTAGCAGCCCAAACTAGTGGGTTGTTTTATGTAAGTTTCGACAAATGATGCCAGCATTGCTGAAATGTAGCCACAACAGGCTGGCAAGTGCTGGACATGAATTAAAGGTCTACATAACTAATAGCAAAATGTAACAAAAAAGTCAGCCCCCTAGACTAGATCTTTTCTCAAAATCTCAGAGCCAGAATGACTAGTTCACTCGGACTGCGTAACGTCACCAGAGTGGTGAAAACAGTACACAGTGGTAAAATGGACCTTCAAATTCCCAAAAGCTAGGTGTATGGATCTGTAGATACCGAGAGAAATCCTGGCCCCACTAAACTAAAATGTAAAACTCCCATTGATTTCAGAAGGGTCAGGAAATTTCTCCTAGGGTATTCCTGTATTCTTGGTATAAGCATTATTTTAATAATAAGACTTTTAGTTAAAAAAAATACTCCCTCCCTCCCGCTCCAAAAGAGCAGAAGTTGTGTAGCATATTGACCTAAGACTTAGAGCATGAAGTTAATATCAGCACTGACCATTTCAACTGACCTTGAAATGTTTTGGGTTTTTTTTTTTTTTTTGGTGACTGATGATAATAACTGTCCAAGAGCAGCATCTGCAGGAGAAAATGTAAACTGCATTTGTTTCCTCAATGATCTATTTAATACACTGTATTTTTAATCAGACAAATATTCTTTTTTCCTCTCAATTTTTGTTGATGAAAAAATAGTTAGGTGCGGGAAAGATTATCATCATTGTTTGTACTATAGTAGTGTTCTGGGGCCCCGCTCAGAACCTTGTTGTGTTAGGCACAATAAAATCCACATCTGAAGACCCAGGCACTACTCTGACATTTTTACATCTAAGTAGACATAGAAAATAAAAGGATGTAGTATTATCTTATTATTGTGTAAATTGTGAAGGGGGAACATTCTACATTTCTCTGGCTGGTTGATTTATAAAGATAAAAGGGCATGTGCGTGAAGAGGCTGAGGGATGTGGGACATGAACTGTGGTCCTGGGGGAAATGGATTCCTGGGCAAGAATGCAGGTGAAGCAGTCAAACATGCATGATAATTGTAATTCATCACAAGGTTCTGCAATCTGATACAAAGTTCAGCAGTTTGTCACAGGGGGGATTGCCTCCTCATATGTGCTATATTATAAGTGAATCACAATGGCAAGCAGAGTGCTATGAGAAGTATTTACACAAGTTAGGAATGGCCTTTCCTGAAGTCATGAGTATCAGAGTTAAGCAGAGACACCTGAGGTTTATGATAAGCCAATCCTCATGAGTGATGTATCACTTACCGCTCTGCCCATTACTGTATATTTTGTAATAGAACGTTCCTTTCTTTTTAAATACCTGGTTTGTTTTCTTAATCATTAGATAAAAGGATTCAGTTGCCACGGCTTTGTTGACTGCAGCACAGCTGTGTGTTTAGCTGATTTTGTTAGTGGATTGGGATAAATAAACCTTGGGGACAGACTGACCTTTCAAACATACATTCATGTCTCTGTCAGTTGTTGCCTTGTGGTTGTTGCCAATAGCAGAAAATGTGCTGTTACAATGCTGTATTTGATGGGCATGTGTGATTTCTGGGACTTGGGTTGTTTTTCTTGATTAGTGGGTGGGATTAGGGTTCTGAGTGACAAGTTATTCTGCTAATGGGATGCTATGTGGAACATAAATGGTTTGGCCAGATTGTGAATTCTTTCATCACCTCGGTGAGCCTTTACTCATCTGAAGTGAGTGGGATTACTGGTATGAGTAACTGCTCACCATTGTGAGTCAAGGAGTCACACTCTGCCCCTTTGTGCAGGTACTGGGTTTTTTAATTGTGGCATTTCCTGATCAGAATTAATTGCTGACATTTCTTGGATGGTTTTGTGCTCTGTGTGTGTGGTGGTTGGATTTTGGTGGTGGTCATGTTTTAGTTTTTTGTGGTTTCAGATAAGAGTCTGTGAGCTTGTGCCTGAGAGATGAGCTTTTTCAGGGCGGAGACTGTGTGACAGTGTCTGTACAGCACCTAACACAATGGGGCCTGGAATCTGGTTGTGCCTCTAGGTGTCATTGCAATAAACATAAAATAATAAAGAACAATAACAGCATCTGGTTAGAAGTGTTACATGTTTCTGATAGTGTAGAACATTGATTTTTGCTTGTTTGGTGAAGCATTCACTCTTGGAGAGCATTTAGCATAACATGTCTATTCCTAAAGCAATGAGGAACTGCTGAATGGGGACTCAGGAGATCTGGGTAAAGGTCCCAGTTCTGCCACAGACTCTGTGTCCTTGGGTAAATCACTTAATCTCTCTGGGCTTCAGTTCTCTATCTGTAAAATGGAGAAAATAATACTGCTTTTTCCCATCCATTGTCTGTCGTGTCTATTTAGACACAATCTTTTCCCTGCAGAATTTACTGTAAATTCTGCAGGGAAAAGATTGTGTCATCCTTTATGAATGTACAGTACCTAGCACAATGGAGGCCCAATCTTTGTTTGGTGATTTAGGCATTGCACTAATACAAATCATATGTTGTTATAATTATTATTATACATTTACTCTTACATAGTACTCACATTGGAAAAAGGAATGGAGCCAATTCTAGGGTTTATAAACATGCTGCTTAGATGTTTATTCTGGTTTTAGGGCTATGCTGTCAAAAGATTTATGCTGCTAAGAGGTCTATTCTAGTGCTGTATGCTGTGAAATGAGCATAAAATCTAGGTGTTTTTATGAAAAAGCATTACATATACTATTATCATAAAAACACTAGAGGGCAGTATTTCTATGAAAAAGAAAGGTCTTAGGTCCTGTTCGTTTAAAAAAACAAAAAACAAAAAAAAACCCTTTCATTTAACCCTAAACCTATGTCTTCATCAGTTCATCATGTGAATATCATTCACACCACCAAAATAATTACTTCAAATTAATGGGCCAAATTCCTCCCCAGTATACCCCCGTCAGTTTCAATGCAATTATGGCAGAGAGCAGTTTGACTCAATGTTTGCAACTTTGTCTATAGGTATTAACACGGTGGTGCCAAATTCACGGCTGGCAAATGTGCATGAAGTGTTGTTTGTGGATGTGAAATCATATGTATGTGAAGTTATCCTTAGTAGTGGTTTTAACCTTTTTAGGGTGGGGACCACCCTTTTGTTCTGTGTTTGTACAGTACCTAACACAATGGGGTCCTGATCTATGACTGAAGCGCCTAGGTGCCACAATCATACAAGAAAAATAATAATGCTAATGGAGTTGCACCAAGGATTAATCTGGCCCATAACATTGTCACTATTATAGTGGCAATCTGATAAAAGAAGCAACATTTGTCCTACCTGTTAATTTCTTTTCTTAGGAATTCCTTGGGCACGAGTACCCCACTCACTTATGGTCTGCCTTACTGGAGATCCAGGGGTAGTTGAAACTGTTAGTAGGAAATAGGCCACTGATCAGAGTCACATCTATAAAATTCAGGCCCGAATGCGCTCTTCCAAAACTAAACAAATGCCAATTACATTAACAATATGACAAACTATCAAAGTAATGAGTCCAATTAACACAACTAATGATGAAACCGGCAGTTTTGTTTGAAATATTTCCTAGAGAGGTGTTAGAACAGGAGAACTCTGAGAAAAGAAGTTAATGTGCTCAGCTAATGTTCTTTTCATCCTCCACTATTTCTCAACTCCAGGGAAATGGCTAGCAATTTAGGGATCCACAAGGCACAGCACTTCAGCCAGCAGAGTAGAATCTCACTCAATCCCACCAGTTCCTGGGATAATATTGACTAAGGATTAGATTGTCATAGGCTTTTGCACGAGGTTTAAGGGGGGGGAGGATGAGCACTACTTCCTCCCTGAATTGTTCTTCTAAAAGCAGAGAGAGTTTGTGATGAACAATTATATTGTTTTTATTTAAACGTTACATAACACACACAACAGCAATTGGTTCTGACTGCAGCCTGCAGCTCCCTGCAATCTCAAGCTCTGCCTTCCAAAATGGAGTTGGCCTTGGGGCTCTGAACCTACACCTTACACAACAATAGCTACTCCACAGAATCCTCTGCTTGGCCTTGCTCAGACAGACTCTAAGCCATAGAGTGCAGGAAACCAGGGACTACCCTTCAGTGCTCTCCCTTATTAGTAAGTGGGCAGGTAGGAGACAGAGAAGGACAGGAATCCTGGCTCCACTCCTTACTTATCAGGTAGGCAAATAGGTGGGAGTAAGCTGCTCTACAACAAGATGTGAAGTAACTTACTCCTTTCCCAAACCAAAGGGGAGCAGGAGAGGAATTGTACCTCCTTGAGTCACAGTTCAGTCCTTGACCTGCTCCTGGGGTGAAGCAGCTACACACCACCCCTTACTCAGGACAGATCATAAAGTTACAGTCTAGTCCTCTGTGAGCAACCAGTGGAAAAAAAGCAAAGCTAAATCCTCACACTGTGGTATTTTGTTAATTTGATTGACAAGGACAGTTTAGATTTTGCTGTTTATTATTCCTGATAGTCTGCTAGAAAACATTCTGTAGCATGTTTCATAAAAGTCATGAAGTCTTAATAATATATGCTACAATGCTAGAGATCTGCTCCTAAATTCTGTGTGCCCTCAGCTGTCAGATCTTGGTTGAGAGGTCTTAAAGGCAGCCATTTTGTGTGTGTGAATTATGGGGGGGGGGGGCAGATTCATGAAGGACAAATTAGTGAGGTTCTTCTATTTTTAGTACCATGAGCAACCACAGCCTGGAGAATCCTCCCACCATAGGCTTTCTCTACTGATGACTCCAAATATAGCTCCATTTGTCCAGGCAAATCTCTTGTGTACATGTGTAAGCCTTCTGTTCCCTAGCCTTTTGGAGTGGGATTTGATGTTGTCTGGAGGGGGAAGCCTACTTGCTTCACAAGCTTCTCATATGCAAAATCTTATTCAAATAGAAGATCTGGAAACGCTTTTATCCTTTATCCTAGGGATGAAAGTAAATGAATGGAGCAAACAAATATTAACAGCACATGTTCTGTAGAAGGCTCTATTCTGCCCTCAGTTCTGTTCAAGGGAGTTGAACTGTGTGAGGACAGAACTGAGCACCTAGTATCTACGTTATCCATCTTCTATCTCAGCGGTTCTCAACTGGTGGTACGCGTACCACCGGTGGTACTTACCGCATGGCCGGGTACTACCGCCGGACGGGCCCTCCCACCCACCCTTGCGAAACTGCCGCCGAAAATGGGGAAACGGCGGAAGGGTTTCGGCGGCGGGCATTGTTTCCGCCGCGAAACCCCGCCGCCCATCTCTCCCCGCCGCCGCGAAATCCCGCTGGAAATCCCTCCCGCCGCCGCCAAACCCCAAATGGTACCCCAAATGGTACTTGACCTGACTGTACCTGGCCTGAGTGGTACTCGGGGAAAAAAAGGTTGAGAACCGCTGTTCATCTCATGAGATGGATTTGGATAAAAAAAAAAAGTTCAGACTCTACAATGCCTCTGCCTGGGTTCTCTGCATGGATTGAACCTAGGGTCTCTGACCCTGAAAGCACGAGTGCCTACTGGCTAGGCTGATGGCCAAGGTCCATTGGTTTAGTGGCAGTAGCACATGTGATCCAGCACAGGAGAGGGACAAAGACACACACACTGCCAGCCTGGGTTAAATAAATCCACCAATAAAAGAAGATTCCCAGGTGAAATGGCTACTAATATTAATGATTAGATCTTCATCCTGAAGATGGACATTCCCATACATTTGTTCTGTGGCGTTAAGGTTCAGGACATACTTTATCGCCTCACATGGAAACCGCAAACATTAGTGAGAATGCACCATAGCATTTCTTTAGCGCTATAGCTTGTGTCTAAGAGCTGATTGGTTGCTTTTCCATAGCGTTCTGCTTCATCACAGATATTGACTGAACCCAGGGCATTCAAACCTCTGAAGCACTATTAAGAAGGCATATTGAAGCCTTTCCAGTATCCATCATCTGCAATTTTTTCTTATCCATTCTTCCTTGAATGATTCTGCATGATCTCTGGGGAAGAGCGGAAGACAGTCATGCGCTGAACCTGCTTGTTGTGAGCCAGTTGTTCATGTTTTACCTGAATCTGTCACCTTGCCTCATCTGCTCTCTGGCCTCCTTTTGCAGTACGAGATGTGTTGATCTGATCTGATGTGTTGATGAGATGAGATATTGCATTGTAAGGGACTACATTGTGAGGGCTTCTTAGATGCAGATGGGGAAACATTATTCCTTAATCTTTTAGAGACATGGGATCTTTAAAACTAGAGATGGAAAAGATTGATTAGGTCATTAAGTGCCTCCACCTGCCAGTGAAGTGCTCTCGACAACATTTTCTAGTTCACACAGTATATTTTCTACATGATGCTGCTTTATTATAAGCACTAAGAGAATGAGTATTCCCTTTTAAAATGTCTGTGACAATGACTGGTAGCTAAGGATTTGCATGTTGTTGTAAATCCTGTATTAAAGATCGGATTTTCAAAAATGGCCTCTTATTTCGGGTCCCCAACTTCCGACACTAATGGTGGGATTTTCAGACAGGCTTGTCACTTGCAACTGCAATTGAAGCAAATAGGAACTTTGGCTGGGCTTGCAGACACCTGTGAGTATTTAACTTATGCAACTATACTGTCTGTACTATTACTTTGTCCTCCTAGCCACCCAACCCTATTTATTAACCTATTGCATATTATCTGAATCCTAGATTGCAAGCTTTTGAGGCCAGTGAGAGTCTCTGTGTTATTTTTTCTATCTTGTACAATGGGACCCTGTGCATGACTGTAGTAGAAATAATAAGAAAAATGTCTGGTGCTCAGTGGCTATGAAATCCAGGCCCTCGGTATCTAAAATCTGGCACCCAAAATAGAAGTATATGAACTTAGATGCCTCTTTAGAAAAGTGGGCCTCAAAGGAATTAATAATATTCTTACCACTCTACTTAGCAGTAACACATCTCAGGGAAACCGAATCAGCTTGGTTTCCCATGGGAGGAGAAATCAGTGATGTGGAGTCAGTGCAACTTGTTCATCTATCCTATATACACTAGTATTTGTACAGATTTGGGCACAGACAGCAACCAGGTAATCCCCTTTTTCAGAAATCTCCCCTGTTTTCAAGAACTTCCCTCTCTCCTGCCCCCTGCCAAGAACTATATCACAAAACAACAATATACCATTGCTCCAAAGACTGTACAACTGCAGGTATGCTAAGCAAAAGAATCTATAAGATTATCTGTAACATTTCCATCTAGTGACTCTCACCATAACAATACTGTAGCAACAAAACTGGAAGCCATATATCTCCATTCTCATACAGTCCTTGACTCTTCTGCTTAGACAACCAGCAAGGTTGAACTGTAATGACAGCTTTTAATTTGTGGAAATCCATCCACTGCGACCTTGACTGAGACCACTCAGGTATTTCTCATTAGCCAGTGAACAGCTATCAGATGGTAACAACTTCTAAGCTCTACTAGTGTAGGCTGAATTTGAACCAGCTCTTTAGAGGTGAGAAGATCCATATTCCATTTCCAGTGACACATTAGATACAACTTTTAACTTTCATATCAAGTAGAGCCACTAGATCATAATATATAGGATATATATATAACTCTCTACATGTTCAAAGAGCTTTCCAGATATTCACAAATTAATCATCATCATTCCTTTATGAGGTAACTAAGTATTATTATCCCCATTTTACAGATGGGGAAATAGAGGCAGACAAGTTGCTCCCAATGTCTTACCCTTGGTCAGAGACAGAGCTGGAATTAGATGTCAGGAATTCCTGACTCATAACCCTGTTAAGAAGTTGGTCCAACAAGAGGTATTACCTCACCTACCTTGTCTCTCTCATAACCTTATGGTTATTCCTGTACATCACTCTGCCTCTAGATGGTTCTTCAATGGAAATAGTAATTATTTATTTATTATTAACTAACTGTTTGCCTGATGTACCCTTGATATGTGTGCACTCTGATTTCTCCAGGTCTGTACTCTACAGGCCCACTCCATACCAGGGATCTATGATCCGGGAGGAACACGGGGGTTGGCAAAGTCGGGGCATGTCCTATTTAACCTGAGGATGTACTAAATTTACCATGGCTCCTCTCTATGCTTGGAAACCTCTTGAAGGGAGACTGCTGGAGCCACTGGCTCAGTGGTTATAGCTAAAACTATACTTCAATAACAGCAGAACAATCTTTAATAGCTTAGTGGAACTTCTCTCAGGGAAATACCGTGACAGTTGTGGACTGAAACTGAGCTGCTAGATCCACTGTGCATGAAGTACTGTAGGTTTCTACCCTGAAAACAGTGTCAAGTAAGGACTTGTCTTTATGTACAGTGGTGCACCTGTAGCGCTTTAATGAAGATGCTCGTACGCTAACAGGAGAGCTTCTCCCGTTGGCATAGTTAATCCACTTCCCTGAGAGGCAGTAGCTATGTTGGTGGGAGATTGCCTTCTATGATGAGATGACTGGCTCTGTGGATGTGGGGAAAGCGATGGACGTGATATACCTTGACTTGAGCAAAGCTTTTGATACGGTCTCCCACAGTATTCTTATCAGCAAATTACAGAAGTATGGGTTGACTGAGTGGACTATAAGGTGGATAGAAAGCTGGCTAGATCATCAGCCTCAATGAGTAGTGATCAACAGCTCAATGTCTAGTTGGCAGCCAGCATCAAGCGGAGTGACCCAGGGGTTGGTCCTGGGTCGGTTTTGTTCAACATCTCCATTAATGATCCAGATGATGAAATGGATTGCACCCTCAGCAATTTCGCAGATGACACTAAGCTGGGGGAGTGGTAAATATGCTGGAGGGTAGGGAAAGGATTCAAAGTGACCTAGACAAATTGGAGGACTGGGCCAAAAGAAATCTGATCATGTTCAACAAGGACAAGTGCAGAGTCCTGCACTTAAGATGGAAGAATCCAATGCACTGCTACAGATTGTGGACCAATTGGCTGAATAGCAATTCTGCAGATAAGGACCTGGGGGTTACAGTGGCAGAAGAAGCTGGATATAAGTCAGCAGTGTTCCCTTGTTGCCAAGAAGGCTAACAGCATATTGGGCTGCATTAGTAGGAGCATTGCCAGCAGATCTAGGGAAGTGATTATTCCCCATCTTTTTGGCGCTGGTGAGATCACATCTGAAGTACTGTGTCCAGTTTTGGGCTCCCCACTACAGGAAGGCTGTGGACAAATTGAAGAGAGTCCAGCAGAGGGCAACGAAAATGATTCGGGGGCTGGTGCACATGATTTAGGAGGAGAGGCTGAGGGAACTGGGCTTATTTAGTCTGCAGAAGAGAAGAGTGAGGGGGGATTTGATAGCAGCCTTCAATGGCATGAAGGGGGGTTCCAAAGAGGATGGAGTTAGGCTGTTCTCAGTGGTGGCAGATGACAGAAGTAGGAGCAATAGTCTGAAGTTGCAGTGGGGGAGGTCTAGGTTGGATATTAGGAAAAGCTTTTTCACTAGAAGGGTGGTGAAGCACTGGAATGGGTTACTCCTGCAGTCCTGACTCAGTCTGAACTCAGGCAAAATCTCACTGAAGTCAATCAGCAAAGCAGGACAGTATAACTTGGAATAGAAGATGAAGAAGAATCCAGTACCAGATCCCAATGAAGCTGCAAACGGAATTTAGATAACCACAAAGAAATTATCCAAATTTTGTCCCAGATACAGGACTGACCCTCTGTACTTTCGCAAAATGGACCAGGGTATCCTTTTTAAGTTTGTCATGTTTAAGTTTTGTACCTCAAGATCACAAGTGTAGTATGTTTAGAGGTTTAGTCCCTAGCAGATGCTTGTGGCTGTGCACGTGACAAAATCACCATATACTTCTGCACAGTTGACAGTAGCTTACCGGAAGATCCACAGGACTAGAATAATGGGGATGCTGCAAGTCTGAGTTGCACTGGCCCTGCTTTTCAGGGAAGTTTGCAAAGGACATACCTAAAATTTGCCTGACTCTAAACGGGTTTATTAGTCTCTTACTTTCACAAAACCTAAAACTTACTATAAAATAATCTGTGCCAACTGGGAGCGACGGGGGGAGGGGTCATGACATGGAAAGAGATGTATGAACTTTAAATCAGGGTATCCTCTTACTGTCCACATCACCATTCATATTTAGGGCCCAGGCTTTTGAACATACACTCCTCTGCTTGAATAATATAGAACAAGAACTGATCTACATATATCCATAGCATTACAGAAGTATTGCTTTGGATATATTCACAGAAACACTGATTTGTTGTAAGTTACTGCCAGCCAACATGTTGTAAATCATATGTTCTTTTAAAAGCGTGCTCTGTTTTAGTAAAGGCAAATCCAAGTTTGGGTCTTTCCACCCATCAATACAGTTATCTAATATCAGAAATAAATACCGTTTTCCTTTATTCATGGAGCTACAAGATAATGGCTGCCATTGTTGTCCAATCCGAGCAAGGTCTTCTCAATTCTCAAATCTGTGGAAATCTTTCCCAAAGGACATCTGCCAGAGGTGCTATGTTGCTGTATTCAAGGCTCAGTGTAAGGCCTTCCTTCCTGGATCAGTCCTTGCCAGTTTTAACTTCTCTTTTTCATTAATTCTTTGTAAGGGACTCTCTTTTTTTGTCCATTTTAATGGATTTTGGAATGGCTGCTTTCACTAGACCAGTTTTGTTTATTTGTGTTTCAGAAACCCATCTATTAAAAAAAAAAAAAATCTAGGTGCCTCATAAAATTCTGAATAAATCAGTTAACTAGGGTGGGAGATGGCAGAATTAATGTTCCTGTCTGGATTCACACTCACTGCTGCAAGAACATGTCAATTACATCTCCCTGCACCTGTGTGGCTCATTATCCTCCAGGAGGAATTCATCTGCATAGTCTCCCTTATTGAAGAGTCCTATGGGATTTAGTGGGGATGATGCAAATAAGGTGCTAAATAATTCTAAAATTATACCAGAGAATGAGACCCCCCTCTCTGCTCTTTGTACCCTCCTGTGGAATGCTATAGCAGTGATGTAATTCTCTATTAAATCCTAGGGGACGGTTCCAAAAACCTAGAGAAAGGTATCATTTCAAATTCAATGTTATAGTCTTTCCCAGGGGATTCCAACAGGAGAGAGTCCTAACTGTGTCTTTGACACCTTTGCACACATTTCCCCTGGTCTGCCCTCCATGGCACACTCCCCCAGAGTCCTCCCCATAGGCCAAAGCTCTGTGAGGGATGGGGAATCGGGTTGTGAGTGAAGCAGGGACATGCCTGCAAGCATGACTCCCTGGCTCATGCTACCCACTTTTGTGGCTGTACTGGCCAACTCTGGGCACCTGGTGTTACTCCAGCTGCCTCCACCTCTCTGCTCTGGGAGGCTTTTCTACTGCTGGGAGACCCAGCGGCATGTGCTAGCCAAGTGGATCTGGCAGAATCCAGAGATGAATCAGACTCTACATCAGTAAGCAGTGACTAAACGTGTGGTGTCTTTGGAGCAAGCACATCACGGTGCTTCACAAGCAAATGAACTATTTAAATGTAAACTTCCTGCAAACCCCAGAGCTTAGAAGGAAATTCACCCATGCTGTGCAGAACCAGCCCAAGGTCTTCGGTATCATGAGCCCTACATTAGGGCTGCACTGGAGGGCTGTGGATAGAGCAGCCCCCTGCTGAATGCTGCCCACTAGTCTGCACAGGAGAATAAGGAGGATCCCAAAGTGGGCAGGTTAGGGACAGGCTAGGGGAAGGGCTACAATATCCATATTTGCCAAGATCGAGAAGAGTCCACTACCCCATTTAAGTGGTACAAAGCAGCTGATGGTGCTTTCTGATCCACAAGCTGAAATAGCAGTATGGGGCCAGTTATGTCTTCACTGCAACCTCTGAAATTAGACCCAGGCTGGAAAGGGGGGATAGATTTTGCCTTTCCCAACCACTCTGGCTTCTCCCATATAAACCCAGTTACTCAGGCTCTTTGTGAAAGAAATGGATTTCATCTTTGATGCCAACAATTTAACTACCTTTGCTGGAACAATTATACTTCATATCCCTTCCTATGCAGTGTCCAAAAAATACTTAAACATGATTAAATATGGTCATATTCCATGTGACTGACTTGGTAAATATTTACTTGGGAGGAGAAAGGAAACAAATCACAGTTATTGATTTATCACATATTGGGAAGCTGGATTAATCAGGAGATTTATTGTTAATGCTTTAATTATTTAAATCAACATTGCTGAGATTTGCTCACAATGTTCTTGCCTTTCAAAGTCCAAAGTTCCACAGACAGTTTTAGCTATAATGATTTACAAGTAGTTTTCCCATCTGCTTGTCTAAGTACATATCAATCACTGTTGCGACCTCAGGGTAGGTTGGTGGAGCAGTAACAGCTGTAGGAGGTGATTTATTCAACAAAGATACAGCTCTGGCTGCAATATAAATACACCAATGAAGGAAAAATTATAATCATGTCAATGTACTAGAAAAATATTTGGTTTGATAGCAAAACATTCAAGATTTACAAAATACAGCATATTCCATTCTATATAGTCAGAAACATAGACCATAAACTTTTCCATGCTTAAATGAAAGAAAATATTTGAAGGGTTGAAATAAATGCATGGCTCAGTCAAGAAATGATTGTTGGCCCTCTTCAGTTATGTGTCTGTATGTAAATACACACACAAATTAGCCAAGATTTTTTTAAAAGTGACTAATAATTTTGGCTATCCCAGTTTTTGAATGTCCAGCATGAGACACATTAAAGGGACCTGATTTTCAGATTGCGCTGAGCATTCATTCTCTGAAAAATCAAGCCACTTTAGGAACTCAGATTGGATACCCCCCAAAACTGAGGCACCCTAAATCACTAGTCACTTTTGAAAATCTAGGCCTTAATATAGTGTGGTAGCTACAAGACTTAATTCATTGTTTTCCTCAGCATGCTTTTTCAAAGTCACTTTTTTTAAAGCCGTAGAAATATTCATGCCCTGCTAGTGGTGCCATAGTATCTTTGTCAGATAGCAGCAGTATTCTTTTTGTATTAGCAATAATCCTCCAATTTTATATATTGAATTTTTCCAGTCTTGTCTCACTGAATTTATACCAAATCCAGAACAGCTGGAGAAAGGCTAAAAATTTGCATCACCATTATATCCACCTCTGACTGCAAACCAGGGTCTTAGACAAACTGTACTCTGTGTTGCAGTTAATTGACTGGCTTCTTTAATATTTTGCTGTGTTTAGTTATAGCATTTCCTGGGAATGAGCACTTCTTTATCTGGGAATACTTATCCAGGACCAATCCCTGAGGAACTTACTAAGGCTCTGTCTACTCTCTGAAAGTTGTACTGTTTTAACTATAGTGGTATAATTAAAGCAGTACAATTGCCCTAGTGTGGATACAGCTATGCTTGTATAAAGGAGAAGGGAATAAGCTATAATGGTACAAGGCATCTTTCTACTAGTATAAATGCATGCACACTAGAGGCTGTATCAGTATCACTAGATCAGTACCAAAAAAAATCACACTCCTAACCAAAATAGTTACATTGGTTAAAAAAAATCTATGTGCAGACCAGACCTAAAAGCGTTTTTGTGCCATTTAGACACAGCCCTACACTGGGGGAAGTGCAGTACCACACTGGCCCAGATGGAATTCCTCCCCAGCCCACAGGGAAAGCCACCTACTGGTGCACCCTTTATGGGAGGATCATACCCTCATCGTGTGCTGGTCCCAGTCTGTGGACCAATACAGACAGTGGGTGAGGAGGAGGGGTGCTGTATAATGGTCCTTGGAGCACTGTATGTCTAAGGAAGGATGTTCTGTTTTCCTGAACTCCAGTTATTTCTGGTCCTGTTGCAAAAGATAGAAAGTTCCCAATATGGCCCCACGTATTTACTTAATGGGCTTCAGTGGGAGTTTGCCTGAGTCAGGATTGAGTGAAAACTAAGCAGCTCAGCATATGGTCCATAATAAACATGCTTTTGATTGTTTTGGGGTGGGGTTTTTTTTGGTTTTTTTTTAAGCATCAGTCCTGGCAGCCTGCATTTATCTAACTGTACTATAGAGGTCCCTAATAAAACACTCCATTATGTTCATTCTTTTCAAAAGTAACTTATTATCTGATATTTTAATTTACCTCTGCACAACACTAACAATTCTATAGTGCCATTCGTCATGAAGAAGGATCCCAAAGGGCTTTGCAAGATAGATGGCAGATGAAGACAGTCTTCACTCACTGGTGAAATGCAGCCCATTATGAATGGAAGGAGTGACATAATGAATGATATGCAACCCTGTAGGGTAGATTGTAACAAATGCTTAACAGTGCACAGCAACACTATGCAACAGTTTAAGACACGAAGTGAAGGATATTACATCCAGTCAAAGCTTAGGCAATTAGGAAAACAATAGAAACTTAGCTAGGCAGCATATTGGAACTGGAATTTGATTAGGACACTTTTGATCACACTACTGCTCTTGTAAAAAATTACATGACCGCTAAGGATCAGGTTCTTAGCTTCACATCTCTTCTCAAAGACAACACCCCACAGTAGCTCAATGCTTTGCCTAAAAATGTATGTCACCTACTGCATCACCAATACCTTGCACCCTAGGTTTTTCCATAGAAAGCTCTCAACCAAACGGTAGGCCCCATCTTGTTTCATTTGTGAGACCTAACTAGATCACCATCCGAAGTGGTATGGCTTGCCTTTTAGAAAAAGCAATAGCATATTTTGGACTCCCATATATACAAGAGTGGCCTTGTTTGTTTTTAAATGATAGTTTCAGGAATATAGTGAGTACATTATGTGCTAAAGTGTATCACAGCCTTCCATTAGAAGACCTTAAACTGAATGGTTACAAGAATCAACATTAACAGATAGAGCAATTCTTAGCATGATGTAATTGACAAACAGTAAAGTAGGACACAGATTGAATTACAATATAAACACATTTGCAAGACTAGTATTCTTCCTGGCTCTCTTTTGTTTTGAGATTACAACACAGAGAAAGAGAAACATATATATCTATAGCTTGTTCTCTCTTCCCCCCCCCCCCAAGCATCTAACTCCAAAATATTTTGAATTTCTTGCATTTTTGCTTTTACTGCGAATAAAATCCCTGCCTTCTCAATAACTCTTTTCTCTCATGAGTATCGTTGCTGTTGTAAATGATTTGTTAGAGCTGTTCCAAGAGTTTTTCATCAAGATTTTGTAAAACTGGTAACTTGATCACCTGGTAAAAAGAATTCAATAATTCCAGAGTTGCAGAGTGGCCTGTTTCCCCTTCTACTGACCCCCTAATAGAATTGCAGCAATATCTAGTTTGGGTTCCTCCTTGAACATTTCTGAGGACTGTGTTCTGCCCTCAGAATGTCACCCCTTAAGTATCTGCCATCCTGCACAGCAAACCTCCATCACAAGTCTGAATTAACTCTCTCCACTTTATGGAGCCTTTCAAGGGTGTAATCATTTGGGATATAATTGTGTATGGAGGTTAGAGGTGCATCTGAATGACTTTGCCATTTCAGAATGATCTGCTTCCAGTATGTGTGATTTTGAAATAATGATGTCCTTCTTTTGTGTCTTCTAGTACTTGTGGAGCTTTTTAGACAAAGGAGAATGCAGTAAAATGCAGAAGAAAGGTCTTGGGCCCGATTCTCCTTTCATTCACACCAGTATCACTCCATTGACTTCAGCTGCATTATTCTTAATAAAAACAATGAGAGTCCTGTCGCACCTTAAAGACTAACAAATTTCTGCAGGCATAAGCTTTCATGGACTATAACCCACTTCCTCAGATGCATGAAATGGAAATCATAGATAGGAGGTATATATACACATCCAAGAGAGGAAACAACAATGGGGAGGGCAAGTGCTAACAAAGTCAATTCAGTTAGAGTAGATGAGGCCTATGCAAAACCGTTGATTAGAAGGTGAGAATGTGTGAACAGTGACAATTACTTCTTGTAATGAGAGAACCATTCCAAGTCCCTATTCAGACCCAGTCCGATTGTGTCAAGTTTGCATATGAGTTCCAGCTCTGCAGTTTCTCGATGAAGTCTGTTTTTGAAGTTTTTTTGTAGAAGTATAGCAACTTTCAAGTCAGCTACAGAGTGTAACTCTTATTCTTGATGTACATTGATATAAGTAAGAGGAGATTCATGTCCCTTTAATAATTGTTTCTTTTAAGAATAATCCTCTTTATTTCCATAGGGTACCTTTATTAGCTGTTTTCCTCTACACCCTGACATTGGCTAGACAGGGTGGTCTTAGTGGAAAGCCTTGAAGCTGGTTCTGCTCAGGGGTTATCCAGTTTTTCTGTGGGTTCCTCTGTCTTTTTCACTTTGGTGATGAGATAGAGAAAGGGCAGCTTTGGAAGTGATAATCCTCTGAGAGTGGTGTTAGGAATTCCATTCTTATTTTTACATTTTTTTTTAGACAGCTCTAATTCATGATCTGTTTACAGGAGGGATTTAACACAGCACCAGGTAATGTCATCAGGAACTCTCAAAATAAATGAATACATTAACCTTGGAAGCAGATTTAGTTTCACAGAATTGTTTCTTTCATTTTAGGAGACATTTTGTTGTATTCCTAAATTGCAGTGCTCAAAATGGGGAGGAGTGAATAAAGTAGTTGGCAGAGTTCAGAGCTCTTCATAGATCTAAGATCCTTCCATGTTCCCCTATGTAATTAGGCCCCCATTCAGCAGAACACTTAAGCATGTGCTTAAAGTTAAGCAACTGAGTTATCCCATTGACTTCAATGGGCCTACTCATGTGATTAATGTTAAGCAAGTGCTTAAGTGCTGTGCTGAAGCACAGCCTCATTAATGATTGGATAAAGTTCAGTTTTAATACCTGGATTCTGTCACAATTTAAAACACCCTATATAAATAGAATAAAATTTCAATGCCTTTCCTAATTTTTCCTATAGTCACCTCCATGTCTCCAACATTCTGATGACGCAGGAAGAGTAAGCATTTTGTTCACTTTTGTATCTTGACACCAGGCATCATCTTTGTTGCCATATGATTCAACTCCCCAGGGTAATAATATCCTGGGATAAACAGACTATATTCTAGATGGAGCTCTAACAAATGCTGTTCACAGTATAGCATTCCCTCTTAGGTTCACGGTCTATTCCTCTTTTAGTGCAATCTGGTACATTTTTGATATTTTGGCTGTCAGTGTTAACGGTTTTTACACAATCACCCTCAAATCAGTTTTCTGATCAGATTACCCTGATTGACAAAAAAATTGCACCTTATTTCCAGCCTGAATTGGTTTAGCTTCAATTTCTAGCCATTGGATCATGCTCTATCTTTCTCTGTTAGATTGAAGAACCCATTATTAAATATTTGTTCCCCATATAGCTACATATAGAGTAATCAAATCACCCCTAACCTTCTCTTTGTTAAGATAAATAGATTGAGTTCTTTTTGTCTGTCACTATAAGGCATGTTTTCTAATCCTTTAATCATTCTCATGGCTCTTCTCTGAACCCTCTCCATTTTAATCAACATGCTTCTTGAATTACGGGCACCAGAATTTGACGTAGTATACCAGCAGCAGTCATACCAGTGCCAAATACAGCCGTAAAATAACTTTTCTACTCCTTCTCCAGATTCCCCTATTTATGCATTGCAGGATTTCACGAGCCCTTTTGGCCACATCATCACACTGGATGCTCATGCTTAACTGATTATCCACCTTGACCCCCCATATCTTTTTTTAGGGTCTTTACTTTTAAGGATAGAGTACCCCATTGTGTAAGTATGCTCTACATTCTTGGTTATATGATCTTGCCTGTTTACATCAAAGTTAGTGGGAGAAGAAACATTAATCTTCCAATTTGAGGATCTCTTCCCAACACCTGCATCCACATAACTTACACAAACAGCCTTAATTCAAGCTCTAAACTTGAATATTTTCCACTTATAACTACATTTTTATATTATTCCTAAGAGAATTTCCCTATCCAGACAGCTATTTTGCTTCAGATTCCACAATTCTTTATCTCACCCATTGATCTCTGATGTGGAATCTTGTCAAATGCATTTTTAAAATCTAAATGTACCATATCAACTCAGATTCCCTTATTTATTACAGCTGCAGTATCTTCAAAGAACTCTTGCAGATCATTGCAGCATGACCTCCCCTTCCAGAGTCCATGAAGGCAATTTTTAATCAAATTATGCGTGTCTCAACATATCCTTTCAGATAATTTCTGACGTGCCTGTGTTACCCTTTGTCCCATTCCTGCACAACGCCGAGGAGAGAACCAAGGGTGGCATGACAGGAGACACAAAATGTCCCTCCTCTCCTTCCATAGTCAACTCTGTCCTCTACCAAAACACCATGAAATCTAGGGGTTATGTGGGATAAAGTGACATGGCAAAGTAGAGGTAAAAAGTCAAACAGACATTCTGAGTAAGATGTTCCCTTTCTGCCATGAGTTATAAAACTGGGTGCTAGTTAATGTGCTTAAAGCAGCAATAATTGTTCCCCTGCACAATATGAGCTCTATCAGAGGACTCACAGAGCATATGCACTGACAGAGTCAATAGCAGCAAGACCAGTACTGCTGCCATTACTGAGAGTGGGCCTGAAAGGACCATCTGGCCAGTGAGCCACATTTTTTAGGTGGGGTTTCCTCACAGGTCCCCCAACCACCATAACTTTTTCAGGCCCTGTCTGCAATGCATCCCCACTTATCCCTTGGATTATTATATTACTACTACTAATGGAATAACTGTTGTCCAACCACAGTGTGTTAAAATCTATGCAGAGTTTTTCATTATTTTCTTCCCTTCCATGTGCTTTTATATGGGAAGGAAACATAAGAACCTAAGAATTGGTCCTTAAGAAATTATTTCCTGATATACCTCTTGGCCTTTGTATTTTTAATAATGTGATAAAGTGACTATTTTTCAGACTCAGCAATTTATCCTGAATCTAGCAAGCTTTTATAACTTGAATGCTTAGAGTTTCAAACATGGTAATAGCTTTATTGAAATGGAACTCTGCCAGTATATACCATCTCAGGCTCTGGTTCAATATGTATGTCAGGTAAATGAAAATTCTAAAATATAATTTCTAACAATTTTGTGGATAAGTCAATGGAGCTAGACAGATCTATTCCAGCTGAGGATCTGGTCCATTAAAATTCTGCATTGATTATGCAGCTGCAATTCATAAATAATTAAATAAATTATCAACAGTTTTCTCCTACATCTTACTAGCATATTTTACTAAGACACCTCCACACCCTATATGAACATGAGATAATATGACGATTGGTTCATCAAAGTTAATCTCTCAGAGTTACAGTGAAACACTTTGTCCTTTGTTTAAATAATTAGAAGTGATTATTATTTATTCATTGGTAAGCACTGACCGTGTGCTTGCCACTGTACAAGCAAGAGAAGAAAACATGGTTCCTGCCCAAGGAGCTAAACACTGTCAATTTATTCTCAAGTTATCTCGTAACTGCTTACTGTAGGGTTTCTTCCTCTGAAGTAGCTAGGTCTGGCCACTGTCGGTGGCTGGACACTTGACTAGATGGACATAGGAACATAGGCATTGCCACACTGGCTCAGACCCAAGGTCCATCTATTCTGGTATCCTGTCTCTAACAGTTATCAGTGCCAGTTGCTTCAGAGGAAGGTGTAAGAACCTGGCAGTAGACAGATGTAGGTTAACCTGTCTCCCCACAATAGGTTTATCTGATCTCCAATAGTTAGAGACTGTCTTAATCCTGAAGCATGAGATATAATATCACTAGTAGAGTTTGTGTTTGCACTAAATGAACTTCGGAAATTCTTGTTATCCATATAGATGTCCAAACTCTTGAAGAAATAGATTGGCTCCAAATCTGAAGTAGTTGTGGGTCAGGACAAAGTCACAAAGTTCAGCTACTAGGTGTGACATATCATCATCAGGGAAAATGTTCCTGATAGCTTGTAGTCCATCTTTGTGTGGAATGTTGGCGTAGAGAGCTTCTACATCCATAGTGGCTAGGATGTGTTTTCTGGGAGATCACCGATGGATTGTAGTTTTCTCAGGAAGTCAGTGGTATCACAAAGATAGCTAGGAGTGCTAGTGGCATAAGGCCTGAGGAGAGAGTCCATATAGCCTGACAGTCCTGCTGTGAGTGCCAATGCCTGAGATGATTCCCTAGGAATTCTGGATGTCCCATCAGGATCCCCTAACCCACAAATACTTCAGATTTGGAGCCAATATATACCTTCAAGTCAGTGGCACAGCTATGGGCACCCGCATGGCCCCACAGTATGCCAACATTTTTATGGCTGACCTAGAACAACACTTCCTCAACACTCGTCCCCAAGCACCTCTCCTTTACCTATGCTACATTGATGATATTTTCATGATCTGGACCCACTAGAAAGAGTCCCTCAAAGAATTCCACTGGGATTCAATAATTTCCACCCCACCATCAACCTCAGCCTGGACCAGTCCACACAAGAAATCCACTTCCTGGGCACTACAATACAAATAAAGGATGGTCACATTAATACCACCCTATACCGAAAACCAACTGACCGCAATACATATCTTCATGCCTCCAGCTTCCACCCTGGACACATTACAAGATCCATTGTCTACAGCCAAGCCTTAAGATACAACCGGATGTGCTCCGATCTCTCAGACAGAGACAAACACCTGCAGGATCTCCATAAAACATTCTTAAAACTATAATACCCACCTGGAGAGGTGAAGAAACAAATTGACAGAGCCAGATGGGTACCCAGAAGTCACCTAATACAAGACAGACACAACAAAGAAAACAACAGAACACCACTGGCCATCACCTACAGCCCCCAACTAAAATCTCTCCAACACGTCATTAAGGATCTACAACCTATCCTAGCAGATGATCCCTCACTCGCTCAAGCTGTGGGAGGCAGACCTATCCTTGCTTACAGACAGCCGCCCAACCTGAAGCAAATACTCACCAGCAGCCGTACACCATACAAGAAGAACACTGACCCAGGCACATACCCCTGCAACAAACCCTGTTGCCAGCTCTGCACACACATCGACTCTAATGACACCATCACAGGTCCTAACCACATCAGCCACACCATAAGAAGCTCATTCACCTGCACATCTACTAACGTTATATATGCCTTCATGTGCCAGCAATGCCCCTCTGCCATGTACATTGGCCAAACTGGACTGTCACTACGCAAAAGAATAAATGGACACAAATCAGACATAAAAAATGGCAACATCCATAAACCAATCGGAGAACACTTCAACCTCCCAGGACACACTGTAGCTGATTTGAAAGTTGCTATACTTCTACAAAAAAACTTCAAAAACAGACTTCAAAGAGAAACTGCAGAATTGGAACTCATCTGCAAACTTGACACAATTTAACTGGGTCTAAATAGGGACTTGGAATGGTTCTCTCATTACAAGAAGTAATTGTCACTGTTCACACATTCTCACCTCCTAATCAATGGTTGTGAATAGGCCTCAACTACTCTAACTGAATGGACTTTGCTTATACCTAACTTCCCCATTGTTGTTCCTTAACCTTAGATGTATATACCTCTAATCTGATTTCTATTCCTTACATCTGACGAAGCGGGTTACGAAAGCTTATGCCTGCAGAAATTAAATTTGTTAGTCTTTAAAGTGCTACAGAACTCTTTTTTTAATTTAAAATAATGTGTTTCTTCATGCATGTTAAATTACGCTAGGCAATCTCTTCTGCAGGCAGAAGACTGGTTATTCCATGAGTTCTGAGCACAGTCCCAACTATTTGCCAATCAATCCAATATGATGCTTAGTATTTAAAAAAATAAATAAAAATAAAAACAGTCTGTGGTTGTCTCAGAGATACAAAATATAGTGTAAAATATCCATTAAGGCAAACCGAGCTATGAAAAATATCTACAAAACGAAGTCTGATATAGTCAGTCTCCAATTTTACTCTGAAAAATCCCATGAAACTGAAAGTTTAAAATAGGCACCAGTCATAATAAGTGGAAAGGTGGCTTGAGTTCAGCATGCTTGGAGCTGTAATGAGCCCTGAATGTCATGAAGTAAATGTGAAATGGCCTGTTTTTGAAGCCTTAAGCATTTAATGGCCATGTTCTGAAGCATATTACTGAGGGTAATTTGAGGTCCTATTGGTCTATTCTTCTGTCAATGCAGAGGTTCATAGATTCCAAGGCTAAAAGGGACCATTGTGATCATCTAGTCTGACTTTCTGCATTACAGAGACCACAGAACTTCCCCCAAAATAATCCCCAGAGAATATATTTTAGAAAAATCATTCAATCTTCATTTAAAAATGGTCAGTGATGGAGAATGCACCATGACCGATGGTGATTATCAATGGTTCCAATGGTTAATTACCCTCACTGTAAAAAAATGTATGCCTTATTTCACTCTGAATTTGACTACCTTCAACTTCCAGCCATTAGATTATGTTATACCTTTCTCTACTAGATTGAATAGTCTATTATTAAATCTTTGTTCCCCACGTAGGTATTTATAGACTAATCAAGTCACCCCTTAACCTTCTCTTTGTTAAGCTAAATAGATAGATTCAAAGAGCTCAGTCACTCTAAGGCATATTTTCTAACCCTTTAACCATTCTCATGGCTCTTCTCTGAATGATCTCCAATTTATCAACATCTTTCTTGAATTGTGGGCACCAGAACTGAACATGGTATTCCAGCAGCAGACATACCAGCACCAAACATAGAGGTAAAATAACCTTTCTACTCCTGCTTAAGATTCCTCTGTTTATGCATCCAAGGATTGCTTAAGCCCTTTTAGTCAGTTTTGCAATGGGAGCTCATGTTCACCTGATTATTCACCATGACACCCAGAGTCACCACTTCCCAGGATAGAGCATCCCATCCTGTAATATGGCCTATATTATTTGTTCTTAGATTAATACATTTACCTTACATAATACCTTAGCCATATTAAAATACATATTGTTTGCTTGTACCCAGTTCACCAAGAGATCAAGATTGCTATGAATCAGTGAACACTCCACTTCATTTTATATCAATCCCCCAATATTTGGATCATCTGCAAACTTTATCAGTGATGATTTTATGTTTTCTTGCAGGTCATTGATAAAAATGTTAAATAGCATAAGGCCAAGAACTGATGCCTGTGGGATCCTGCTGGAAATACATTTGCTCGATGACGATTCCCCATTTACAATTACATTTTGAGACCTATCAATTAACCAGTTTTTAATCCATTTAATATGTGCCATGTTAATTTTATATCAATCTAATTTTAATCAAAATGTCATGTGGTATCACATGAAATGCCTTACAAAAGTCAAAGTATATTATATCAATGCTATTACCTTTATCAACCAAACTTGTAAACTGATCAAAAAAAGATATCATTGGACAGGCTCTGTTTTCTATAAAGTCATGTTGATTTCCATTAATTACATTAACTTCCTTATGAATTGAGTCCTATATCAGCCATTCCATTATCTTGTCTGGGATCAATGTTGGTCTTACAGCCTAGAATAACCTGGGTCATCCCAATTAACCTGTTTAAAAGTTGGTGACTTACCTACATTTCTGGCCCTCCCCACATAAGAATGGGCCCTACTGTAATAATTTAGAGAAAATCACTTTGGTACATTGGCTGGGATTTTCAAAGGAGCAGGTGCCCCACCCCAGAGAATTAGTCTGCCTTGAAAGAGCCTAGCTATTATCTTTATGTCATCAACATATGTCTTTCCAAATAACCAAGGCTAAAGGATCAATAAAAACAAACTATTTAACACTGAGTACAATCATCCACTGGATTGTCCTGGAGCAGAGGAGATACAAAACAACATAAAAATTAGGGTATGGTATGATCTACACTAGAAATGCTACAGCAGCACAGGTACAGCTCCACCACTGAAGTGCTGTATCATAGATCCTTACTACACTATGGATCTAGCCATGTCTACAGGAGGGCTTAGGTCAGCTTAACTACGTTGATCAAGCAAGGCATGACATTTTTCACAGCCCTGAGAGATGTAGTTAAACTGACCTAACTGTAGTGTTGACCAGCTCTATATCTCCTTGAATCAAGAGTTCTGGCAAATGCCCGGCCTGTGAATAGAGTGGTGAGAAGACCTCAGTACATTCTGTGGGGTGTACATCTATCACTAGCCACATGTTCCTCCATGAAAAACCATGACATGATGCTGCGCAATCACTAGCTTATATAATAATTGCGTAGCTAATTCACAATCAAATTGGAATGATAGTATTTTTACACCCACTTCACGTGCATTTTGAACAATGACTGCACAAAGGTGCAAGATAATGGAAAAAGAGGCCCAGGGTATTTTGGTTTATTATGTGGCCAGTGTAAGATTGATGAGTTCCCTAGCTTCATTTCCTTGCTATTCAATGCTTTGACTTTATAAATGATGTCACTTAGCAATTTTAACTGACTGAAACTTTTTTTTTTAAAGAGCAATTCAGCGTCTGGAGTGGGCCAGCACTAACGCGCAAAAGACACAAACAGGCATCTAGATAACATATTACTTTTCACCAAACAGCTTTACCAGCCAGGATATATATTTTTTTAAATCGGAATTCTCATCGTATTTAAAACCAAATAAAGGATAACATTTCTCTTTTTCTTCAGATGCATTCCCTGCTCAATAAGGGCCATTTGTCAATAATTACTCCTCACTGGACAATAGCACAGAACAGGTGCGGGAAGCCATTTCTGTAGCGGGTGTCTGTCTGCCCTCAGAAGTTGCTGCCGTTGTGTCAAGGAAGAAGGACAGGTAAGAGGCAGCATTTTCTGCCAGCGTCACCTTCATATGTCAGAAATTGCTATTCCAGCACCAGGGCATGAGGAAACATGAGGGGAAGCAATTTATTATAGGATTCCCTGTCATCCATCACCAATTGCTATACCTGTGCCACAGAATTAAAAGGAAGCGCTTTTGATGGGGGAGCACACAATGAGCTGGAGATAACGTCAGATTTTTGCTACCGGCAGCGAAATCTACAGGGAGGCAATTTTCTGACTACCTCACCCGGCTGGCTGATTCAGCCCATTCATTATATTGAAGGCGACTCAATATGACCTTTTTTCCTGCATATTTCCCCAGGAAGACGGAGATTTCCACTTCAGTGTCCTCAGCACAAAAGAGAAGCAACCAAATAAGCAGTAAACCTTCCCACACGATTTGCCTGGGGACCGGGTTCTTGGACAATAAAAATGTCAGACAGTCCGCCACTGCAGCAGCCGTCTTGAAGTTGGTAATTTCAGGTTTTCCGAGGGAGGAAGGGGCGGGAGGAGAAAGAGCGAACTAGACCCGGCTGAATAACGGGAGCTGGTTCAGTGCATTGTCTGATTAGCCCTTCCCTGAGAGCCCCAGGGGCGAGGAGAATACAGCGGGCACGGACTGCTTGGCCGATCTGGCCCAGCTGCGCTCTTGCTCTTGCTGTTTGCCTGGCCCCACACACGCAGGGGAAGCCAGCCTCGCCGGGAGGAGGAGCTCGCCATGCCAGTGGGGCTGCAGTTCAGGTGATTTCGTGTGTGTGTGTGTGTGTCTGCGTGCGTGAGCATCTCCGCTTCTGCATTAGGACCCAGGGAGAATTGCTCTATTCAGAGCCCAACGCGCCTGCGCCGGCTTGAAGTGTCCGGAGACCGGGCTGGCTGGACCGAGCAGCTAGTTCCCTGCTGGCACGCAGCCTCCAGCACCACCTGCGAGTCCACGGGCGGGCCGGGCCTGGGGGCTGGGGACTGATCGCCGCATCACCAATGCAAGCTACCTGAGGCATCGCTGTGTGAGAGAGCCCGGCTGGATCTGCTGCCTGAGTCGCGGGGGACGGAGGAATCAAGCGTCCCCCCCCCCCTTTTTTTTTTCTTTGCAGCCCCCCCCCTCGCCTCCCACCCGCTGCAGAGGAGCAAAACCCCGGAGCCCAGCCGGCGCGCTGGAGCTGTGGGATCGGCGCTGTCCGTTCAGCACCAGCCGCCCCTGCCCTCGTCCACCTCCTCCTTCAGCGGGAGAGCAAGGACCGGCACAGCCAGCCGCCGGGAGCCGGGCGCCCAGGACCGGCTGCGGAATGTGATGTGACTCGACCCGGAGAAGGGAAGCCCCCAGCCGGCTCCGGCTCCTTTGTCTGGATGCAAGACCCGCAGCTCGAGGTTTCTGTGGCCCTTCGGCTTCTTCTCCAGTTCTAGGGCTTTACCTTCGCCCCCCACCGCCAGAGAACTGGGGTTTTGTTTGGGGGTGGTTGGCGTTTTTCCCCCCCTCCCCCAAATCAGGATCGCTGCGTCCAGTTCTCCCTCACTGCAGCTGCCTCTGCTCCTGTCTGTCTCTCTCATAGAGACTTAAACTCCAGCACTAGCTAGAGAGAGGGTTTTTTTTTCAAAATCATCAATAGCTCTGGGCTATTGCCGCGGCTGGGCGCTAGTATCCGCCCCATCCCACCCCCGTTGCCTGTCTGGCTGCGCTCCCCTCCCACCCCCTCTTCCACCCCCCTCCCCCTGTTTTTGCACCCAGCTGCCACCATCCTTAACCCCGCCCCCTTCCCACCTAAGAGGTTCCTTGACCAGATGTGCAGCCCTGGCTTCGTTTTGGGCCACGTCTAACTAAGGCGAGATCCTCCCCCCTGCACCATCGGTAGCTACCTGGAAGACCTTTGCAACTGCTGTTCTTGGGGAGTGTGTGATCGCTCCTCTCTAAACCCTTGCTTCCAACAAAACAGGCCACGAGTTTCTAACTGCAAATACAAGAAAGCTGAGGACTGCCAGTGTTAACTTTCAGTGGTGCCCTTGGGTTGGTAGCCGTTGGAAGAAGAGGGACAAGGGGCTGACACCAGTTGGGTGCCCTTTGCCTCGGTGACTCCTGCCCACCTCGATAAATCACTGGTTTAGGTATCAGCTGCAAGCAAGAAACCACCCCCTTCTGTGCTTGCTGGGCGCCGTGCTTCCTTGCATGAGTCTGCGACATGCCTAATAAGAGACGCGATGGGCCAGGGCGACGACAGCGAGCGCATTGTGATCAACGTGGGAGGGACTAGGCACCAGACTTACCGCAGCACCCTGCGCACCCTGCCCGGCACGCGGCTGGCCTGGATCGCTGAGCCCGATGCCCACAGCCACTTCGACTATGACCCCCGCACGGACGAATTCTTCTTTGACCGGCACCCGGGCGTCTTTGCCCACATCCTGAACTACTATCGCACAGGCAAGCTGCACTGCCCAGCCGACGTGTGTGGGCCTCTGTATGAGGAGGAACTGGCCTTCTGGGGCATTGACGAGACGGATGTGGAGCCCTGCTGTTGGATGACCTACCGCCAGCACCGCGACGCCGAGGAGGCTCTCGACAGCTTTGGTGGGGCACCACTGGATAGCAGTGCTGAGGACGCAGATGCCGATGGCACCGGTGACTCCGGGGATGGCGAGGAAGAGCTGGAGATGACTAAACGCCTGGCACTCAGCGACTCGCCAGATGGCAGGTCCGGGGGCTTCTGGAGAAGGTGGCAGCCCTGCATCTGGGCACTTTTTGAGGACCCCTATTCCTCCAGATATGCAAGGGTAAGCTATACAACCAGCCACTTAATCACCACACTTACAGCTTGCCTAGGCTATTCCCCCCACCTCAGTCCTCCTTGCTAACTTTGTTACCCTCAGCACTATGCTATGCTCACTCTAGCGCAGACACACAGGCATGGGCACGGGGAGACCTGGACTCTAGAGCAGGCACACGTGCATGGCCACATGCGGTCTAGGACAGGCACACATGTATAGGCCCCAGATGGCAGGTCTGGGGGGGTTCTGGAGAAGGTGGCAGCCCTGCAGCGGGGCACTTTTTGAGGAGCCCTATTCTTCCAGCTATGCAAAGGTAAGCTATACAATTGGCACCCTAATCACCACACTTACGGCTTGCCGAGGAGAGCCCCCACTCCCACGCTCCTTGTTAGCTTCATTCCCCGCAGCACTACTGCACTGCATTCACTCTAGAGCAGACAAACCTACATGGTCACACGGAGACCTGGACTCTAGAGCAGACACACATGCATGGGCACATGAAGGCTTGCATTCCAGCACAGGCACAAGTGCATGGGCAGATGCTGTGTGGGGCATTCACACATGCGTGGGCACACAGAGACCTGCACTCTAGACGAAGGGCACATGCATGGACTCATACCTTCTCTCCCTTCCATGGAAACGAGATATTTATTAGAGCAGGCAATACACAGAGGATTGAGAATGAGTTCCCTTCCCACCACCATGCCTCCAAATGGTTACTATTATACCCTACCAATCAAAAGAGGCTCCCCCTCCAACCCTCTTTGCTGACCTAGCCACTATTTCCCTTCCATGAGATGGAGATGCATTCATTAAAGCAGGCAGTGAATGGAGAAGACAGACAGGTTGGGCGAATTTCTTGGTTATAAGGTAACCTCTCATGTACCATTTCCTTATACGGGCAGTGTTAAATATTTCCCATCATGACTCTTTGATAAATGTCCTTCAGTCTCCTTTATTCACCTAACTCCTGTTTCCTTTCCATGTAGAGAGGGAGAGGTGTTCATTAGAGCAGGGTGCACCTGCATGGAGAAGGGATGTGTTTGATGGGTTTCTTGCCTTGATACTGAAGGACAGTTCCTCCTCCCTCCGACATGCAATTTTAATGCAAAGCAAATGAATGCTGGTGTGAGCCCCACCAGAGCTATATGTACGTGTATTCTGAAACAGCCAACTGACTCCTCTAAGCAGGTGCCTCTGGAGCAGTGATGTATAAGGATAATCACATAGCCATATGCTAATCTAGGGCCTGATTCTATCCCTACTGAAGTCAGTGGTGAAGCACTCCTTGACGTCAGTGGCATCAGGATCAACCCCTCATGTCTGTCTGGATAAGCGAGAGACATGATGATTGATAAGTGAATGAACAGGGAAGATGGCTCAACTTGATGTGATCCCTATCTTACAAATGCACAGCTAAGACAACTCTTGCCAGCTATAAATGGGCATGGCTGGTTTATTGGTGTGGGAGGATAATCAGTGTTTCCTGTGTGGATTTAAGGAATGAGATAAAACTAGAGGGCAACCTGGAAAAATAAACGGATGAAGAAGGAATAAGTGGATGAAAAGGGATGGAAGGATAGAGTGTAGATCAATATGTGAATTGATGGTGAAATGGTGGCTTGGAGGATTCAGGCTCAGCAAAAATCTCTAATGCTGAGATGCCACGTCTGCAAACCAAATGAATGAGGCAGACTGGAGCAGAGACTAAGGTAGTTTCTATGCAAATTCTTTAAGATTTTTCTTCACATACTCTTCTGAGATTTCCTGCTATATAAAGAAGCTAAAATTTAAAAGGAGCTTCTTTAAATAGTACAGAATATAAAGGATTAATGAAAAATTTACCCCAACATAAAAGGAAGTGCTGTTGAGCTGGAGCTTTCAAATTCCTTATATCTGCCAAGGGAACATAGAAATGGACAGGGAAGGCTGGAAGATGTTTTTCAAAAGGTTTAGTTAGCTTCCTATAATGAACCAACATGTTAGCACTCATTGATTTTAGAAACCGCTTTCTTGGGTGGTCAGGCATCTGCTGCTAAAATACATCCCAATGAGAAATGGAGCACCTGCCCCATATTTTGTGGCATGGCCTTAAAGCTAATTGCCAGTGTTTCCCATGGACTAATGATGCAAATGAAGAAGAGTTTGTAAAATCATCTAACGTTTGGTCATGAAAATACTGATGTGATTTAGATTGGAGGCTGAAGTTTATGATCAATATTAAAAGACTTTGTGATGCACTATCTTGAATTCCAATGGGATTGGACTTTCACTTTACACTTGTTAATGATGAAAGGTCTTTTACAAGGTGGTTCATGTTCTTCTGCAGCTGTTATACAATTTATTCATAATTACATATCCATTTCTCTGTGTGCACACACTGTTCGATTCAACTTCTGCTTGGCTTCAAAGCTGTCCTTTCCTTAAGGTATTGCTATGGATGAGACTGGAGAATTATGAATTCTAGTCATTACACAAAGGTGTACACTGTACACTTCCTATTTTAAGTAACAACCATTTAATTTTTATCTTTAATCACATAAGGTGTAAGCATTTAACAACTTACATAAAGGCTTTCACCACTACACATGCACACTTGTCCATTAAGAAGACATTAAAAGACACTTAACATTTTCTAATAAAAGCAATATGTAATGGCTGTGTGTGTAAAGAAGATAAAGAAAGGTTGATCTCTTCTGTGATAATTTAATGACATATACCACAAAAGTCCTCAGACTCACTATAGCTAATTAGCAGTGAAATAATCAATAGCCTCTTTAATATATAGATGGTATGCTAAAGAAGTCAATAGTACAATACAGTAATATAGTTAGGTAACTAAAAAACTCGCATGAATACAGTTCCATCTGAATCTTAACTAACTAGACTACTTTTTCAGTTACTTATTTCAGTCATACACCAATGCTTAAATTAATTGTTATTTAAAATATCATTTAATTAAACCAACTAGAGCGTATAATATTTGTTAGTGTTGGTTAGAAGATAGTTCTTAGATTTATAAATGCTTTCATGTTTTCATAGTTCACCAAAATGGTTAGTTTAACATGATAGTACAAACTTAAGAATTTTAATTTAAAATCCTTGTTTTACCTGTGCCTTGCAGTACCTCAGGTAAAAAGAATACAGTATACAAACTGAAAGGTTCAGTACATGTTAAAAACCCCACAGATAGTGACATATATTAGTAGCATAACATTTCTCTGGACAAGATCTGATACAATTATTAATTGCGAACAATTTATCTATTAGCATTGACTGTTTCCTTCAGGAATTATCCATGAAAAAAAATAAAAACTTACACAAATCTAGTCATTTTTGCAAATTTTTTCATTAGTAGTTTTTCCTTTTGACGATCAGAGCCATATTTCAGTATATGGGTGGTTTAGGACTTGTTTGTAGTAAACGTGATTTTGAATGTTCAATATTTGGATTCATTATTTGAGATGAGTGATTGATCACCTAGGTCACATGTTATCATTTCTGTTGTCAGATTGGATGTGCGTTTGGAGAAAGGGAGGGAAATTATGTATGTCTGGTATGGCTTGCTGTTATGCAAGTCTTCATTCTGTCCCTCCACCCTGCCCCCTCCTTCATTAAAAATGTCGGTGTTGCTAAAACAGGTGTCTGGTCAGTAATAATTTACCCTATGGATTAAAAAGTGGCATTTCTTTTAAGCATAAGGAGGAAAAAATAAAAGCAGCTCACTATAAGACTGAAGGAAAATAGGGTGATGATCATCACTGGAAAAACAGAATTTATGGACCAGATTTACAGAAGTATTTAGGTTCTTAAAGAGGCACCTAGTGGGGTTTTTACAAAAGATCCTAAGTGGCTAGGTGAAATCTAATGGAAGTTAGGCATCTAACTCAGGAACTTTTGTAAATTCCCGTAGGGGCCCATCTGCATCTTTAGACATCTAAATGCCCTTGTTAATTTAGCCCTAAAACTAGTAAGTATATTAAAAAAGAAAGGTACATAGCAACTTTAGGCTGGAGCCGATTCCTAGCTGGTGCAAATCAGCAGAGCTCCATTGAAGTCAATGGAACTACATCAGTTTACATCACCTGAGGACCTGGCACTGTGTGAAATAGAAGCCATTCTGCTATAGCAGGCTTTCTGATGGCTCTACTGTAACAACTACCATGAAGCTCCAGCTGTTCGTAATCTCATCAGTATCTATATCACCATTTCATATACAAATTGTTTAAAAAACACAAAAATATTTTCCTATCACCCTGCCTTTCTTTTAATTTTTGTTTCTTTGTGTAGTGTCTGAGTATGCACCCTTAGGCCTGGTCTACACTTATCTCAAGATTTGGCAGCAATCGACGGGAGTTACTCTGCGTAGCTTGCGTAACTCCCATCGACTGCTATGCTTCCCTTCTGCACAGCGCCAACGGGAACCGCATTCCCATCGACGCAGCGCTATGCCACTTGAAGGGGTGGATTAACAGCGTCGACTTCTGGATTGATTGAGCGGGTCTTCACTGACCGCTCAATCGATCCAGAAAGGTCGATCTGACGGTGATGACTTTGCCACCGTCAGTGTAGACATACCCTTATTCAGGCAAAATTCTCATTGACTTCACTGGGAGTCTTGCCTGCACAAGCGCAGCAGGATCCAGTTTCCTCATCCCTTTCCTACTACTTCCCTAAAAAACGGAGTTGTTGTTTTTTTTTAAACTGACAATTGTTAATTTAGTCAATGTCTGGGCATCTGGAGCTTTCCGCAGAGTTTGTGTGCTTGTGCTCATGCTAGCTTTAAACTGTTACTCTTTATTAACAACTCTAAGACGGGCTCTTACAGTACTTCCAAATAAACATTGCTGTTGCTTTAAATAAAATGTTTAAATTAAAAGCTGGTGGGGCTATGATGGAGTTATGTGGAAAGCAGCATTCAGCAGCTTGGCTTCTCAATCCTAGGCTCATATGATACTCCCTGAGAACAGAGGTGAGCAAGGAAATCAGCAGTTTTGAGCTATGGATGAGGGGAGGTTTATGGAAATTTATGATAAGGGTGAGTGACTGTCCTGAGTCATGCTCCCCACATTTCTTCTCAAAGCCATGGAAGCCGCTGCCTACCTCCATGTGTGGTCCTTGGGGGATGGATTTTTTGCATTAGGAAGGGTGAGACTGTTCATGGAGTTGCCCTCCCTTCCCTTTGCAAACCCAAGAGGATTGTCAACCTTGTAAAACTTAAGCTAGTTTCTCCTGCACCAAGAGAACCCTCCCCCGCTGGGATGTTGATGGTGCAGAAAATGATGGGGAGCACATGACAACATGGCTCTAGAAGGAGCCATACTTCCATAGGTCTCAGTGTTCTAGGAACCCTGGTTAGCTCTGGTTTCCACAAATATTTGAAGACCCACAGGAATGTTGGTTAATCACTGGTTTATGAGGGCCAAAGCCCATTCTTGTCCCCCAAAGAAAATTCAAGGAGGCCCCTTACGGAAACTCAGTGTATTAACTTGGACCTTTTTTTGTTTTTGTTTAATGAAGTTGCACAGTGAGTGATTATCATGTGGTTGCTGATATTGGTTGTGTGTTGCAACCATTTTACATTCTCTTCTTGTAATTAGGAATTGCCAAGTTAGAAAAACCATTCATCCATCTAACTCAACATCTTGCTTCTAGCCATAACGAAGACAGTTAGATGACAGCCCTCATAATAAACTACCTTTCCAAGTTCTGCAATGCTCTATTGCAAAGAAGAAGTGAGAATGCTAGAAGGACAGAACATCCCTTTAACTTTATAGCATAGTTGGTATATTTAAAAAAAAAAAAAAAATTGGGCCCCTTGGATCCACACTTGCAAAGGATCCTCTCTATGTGGATTTGTTCCTAACTAGAAGTGGGGAAGGATCCGTCACCTCCAGTGAATTTTCTCTTCCCTTACCTGGAATGATGGAAGAAATCCATCTGAGTATGGGGAGGGGCAAGCTAGGGGCAAAATATGGTGGGGAGAGAGGAGACATGCATTAACCTTCAGATCAATCTTCTGCTTCTAGTTATATTCATTTTCCTGTAGAGCACCTTTCATGCTAGGGCCACCCTTTAAAAACAGTTACCAAGGGCTGCTGCGGCTGAAAACTCCCTCAGAGCATGGCAAACCCAGGCCCCCAACACACCCCAGGAAGAATTTAAAGAGAACTGTATCAAGGGAACCCTCACAAAATTATTTTCCTGCCTTGTCCCTCTCTGTGGGTTTTCCACTGGAAGGGAATGTCTAAACCTGCGTTTAAACTTCCTGAAACATTCATTACCATACACTTTGGCAGAGATTTGAAGAGGCTTATTATATTGTATATTGCATTATATCTTTGTAAAAAGCATTGCCTTTTTATGTTACAAGAGGTTCCCTTGTTCTTATATTACAGCACAGATTAAACAGTGGTGCCCAACAGGCTTTCGCAAATCACCCTTTTACCATTAATTATTTTATACACCTCTTTAATATCCCTTTTCATCTTTCTGACCAAGGGACCCATTCCTGAAAATGCTTCTGCAGCCCACTGGTGAGTGTTTGTGGTGTGTCCCACTCTGTGCCCAATCCACAGAGCATGAGTCTTTTATAGCCTCTAGCTCAAGCTGTAGCAGCTCATGTCTTTTGTTCTGGAAGACCCTGGTTCACTCCCTGGTGCATTGGCCAAGATGGCGGCCATCACATTTACACATGGGAGCTGTCCCACTGACTTCAATTATTATTATTTTTGTAAATCATTTATATTATGGTAGCACCCAGTCAGAAACAGGGCCTCATTTTTTATAAACACATTGGAAGACATGGTCCCCATTCCAAAAAGCTGACAGTCTAATTTCATTCAAGATATCACAAAGGGAAGGGCAGATGAAAATAACAATTGTACGACTGCATGGCTACCTAGGGTAGCTAGTGCACAACCTGACAATTCTGATTCTTAGACGTTTTCATTCCTTTGCCTATTTCCAGTCTTATTACTCTTGTTTTAAAACTTCCACCTGTTTCCATTTTTAAACAACCTCCGCTTCTGCTACACTCTATTTCCAGTTTATTATTTATTGTTATGCTTCTGTTTTATCCTATGGGGGCTATTCATGTGAATAGGGACTGTTGGTGTTGTTAAGGGTTTACTGGAATTAACCTAGAGGTTGTGGCCCTGTAGATCTCTCTCTCTCTCTCTCTCTCTCTCACACACACACGCACACGCACACGCACACCCCTCCCATTAAAGTGGATGGCATTTCAGTATGTGGAAGGACTCCACAGTCAGAATACCCTGCAATACTCCTAAAGCCTAATCCTGGTCCCACTGAAATCAGTAGAAGTGCAGCCACTGACTTCAGTTGGGTCAGGATTTGGCATCTAGATTTTTTTTTAGTCTTTTCTCTTATGCCCCATGTCCCTAAATATATTCTTTGCCCTTAGTCTGACCTTTACTATTTTGGCTTTGGTGAAGAACAGGCAATAAAATACTGATGCTTTGTGGTGGCACATTGTGTGCGGAGGGGATGGTAAGAGGGAGATGAGAGCAGTTAATCAATTATTTTTATGTATAATACATTTATAGTTTATGTTCACTGTAAAGTATGACACAAAACTGATCGTCACAAATTAGTCCATACGTAGTAAAATTATTTTTCTATCTACAGTAATATTCTAAGGTATTGTTTTGCCTTCATTGCAAAACATATATTAGAGACTGAGCTGTGTTATGGTGCTATTTAAGTTATAAATAATAACAAAGGGTATATGTATTGCCTCTCTTTTGTGTAAACTGAGAACAATATGAAATCAACTACAAAGGGCCCAAATCCTACTCTTATTGTAATCAATGCCAAAACTTCCATTAACTTCAACAAGAAAAGCTAATTTGTCTGAGAGTGTTGAACAGAATAACAGATCATTTACAGTATGTTTCTTGAATAGATACATTACATATATACTGATTCTGAAGCAGTATGGCATAATATACAAATAAATCTCTCTCGCTTGATAATTCATTGGCAATGAAGTTAAACAAAACTTTGCAAATTATTAAAAAAGTCTCTTAACAAAACCTTAAACACACTGTACTCAAACCTATAGTCTTTGTGCAGGCAAACGTCTCATGAAGTCAATGGGAGTTTTCCCTGCATAACAGCTACAGGGTCGTGTCCTTATTCAGACTGCAAGACTTAATTTTATGTCCAAACAATTTCTGATCAAATGACATCTGAATTTTGTATTTTAGTAAACAGAGAGGGCAAATGGGGACTGTTAAGATTGTTAACCTGAGGCCCAGCCAGCAATCCTGGAGACAAGTGCATAATCCTTACTCATACAAATAAGCATCGCAGGATTGGGCCCATATTTTGTACAGATTTGATTTTATGCAATTCCAGTGCATTCTTGAATAAAACAATAACAGAGCAGCCATTTTGAGGTCTTTGCAACTAGCTTCTCAGTTTCTATATCCTGCATCTAGACTGAAGGGAGAAACAACAGTATTAGAAGCCTGACTTGGCTTCAGTTTCTGAACACTGCGCTATATACATGTATGATACATATATCTCTCCTATGTTCAGAATTTGAATGAAAAATTAGAGGGAAATAGTGAACTGCATGAAATAAAATAAACTCAGTGAAATTTGAATGCTGACAGTTTTAGTGTAATTTTAGCATTCCTCTCTGCTCAATAAGGGCCCAATTCTGCCACCATTACTCACCCTGAGTAGTACCTTACTCCATGAGTAATCCCATTGATTCCAGGAGGACGAGACACAGAACAAAAGTACTACTCAACATGAGTAAAGATAAAAAAGATCAGGCCCTAACTGATTTTCATTTTCTTCAGATAAGATTTATGGGATGTAATGGGGTTCTAATAAATCACGCTATAAAAATTATGAATAAATCTAAGTCCAAAGCTTTTTACAGTGATTGCTTATGATGTAAGAACCTTTAATAACCGTAAGTTAAAATTGCATTGTAATGACTCTGTTAAATGCAATAAATCTCTGATTTCAGCATACTGCAGAGAGCCAGCTACATATATGCTGCACACATTCCTAGAACGCAGGCACACTCTACTGGCATACTCTTATATAATTAGATTGATGCTTCACCGGCAGCAGTAAATCTTACCATAGGACTGTTTGATTTACATTGAGAAAGGTTAGATCAAGACAGTCTTTCTGGACCTTCATTTGAGTGATGGAAAGATATTTTTTTTTTTTTTTAGAAAGGAACACCATCCATTTAGGAGGAAGCTAGTTCTTTGTCTTTTTTTAAAGCAACAAAAGCAAGATCTGTTCCAACTGAATTCTTCAATATCCCAAGGACATACATGACTTAAATAAGCATTTCAGTCTGCATGACTGGGCAGCTACATTTACATTCCTTAATTTCCTGGGCCATCAACTCAACATTCACAAAAAAAGTCTTTCAAAATGGGTACAGAACTATATCAGATGTAATAACGCCTATTTTCCTTAGCATCAAAGAAAATAGAAAATCATGCTCCATCAATATATAGCTGCATTTCCCATTCAAATAGAGAGAGTCCTGGTCAGTCCAGAGCGTGTATTATTTGATATGCTATAGAGATTCACACAAGTCAGAAAGTTCAACTGTGGATTTCAATTTGAAACTGAATTTCCACCATTCTATTCTAATTTATCCAGGTTCATATAAAGCCCTCATCACCATAGCATCTGAGGCTCACGAGTGTTTGGATCCGGCGTTCTGGTTTGTCCAGTTATAAATTATAAAGAAAGGCTGCAGGCACCACATTGGGATTAGACGTTCAGTTCAGGAGAACAGCTAATAAATATAGGGACAACTCCTAATAGGGGCTGAACACCTGGCAACTCCCATTAGAGCACAGGCAGTGTGGTTTAGTAGAGAGGGCACTGGGGCTGAAGTCAGGAGACATCCTGTGCCACTGAAATGAATGGCCAAACTCCCATTGACTTCCATGAGGCCAGAATTCATGCCTGGGTTCTAATCCCAGCTCTGCCACTTGTCAACTGTGTGATTTTGGGCAAGCCATTTCACCTCTCCGTGTTCCTGTTTTGCCTCCCACCCTTTGTCTGTTTTGTCTATATAGACTACAGGTAAAGACGGTCTCTGGCTTTGTGTATGTGCAGCGCTAAACACCATGGGGCCTATACCTTGACTGGGGCTTCTAGCCTGTTCTATAATAACCACATCATCATCTTGGCCATAATGTGCCATCATTTTTTAAAGCTAACCTCCCTATTGCTTTCAGTGCGGAGTCTTGATTAAAATCTAATAGCATGATACAGCCCATTAATAGCTTCTCAGCATTTCTCAGAATTTGGCCCACATGCTGCAAAATTGATTTTTAACTTATGTTTTCCCAGACAAACCAGCATGGCTTAACCAGCCCTTTGAGAGACTAACCAATCTCTTTTAGTGTCAGGTGTTTTTTCAGTACCAAATGAATGCACTTTTAGCTGAGTTTTGCTTGAGCAAGTGATATCGGGCAGTTGGTTGATTAGTTCTAGGTGTTTATTCCTTCTAAAACTCCCAAGTGTACAAGTAGTTTTATTAAAAGAGCTTATGTAAATTTAAACCAGTATGGATTACTTGAAGTGTTAGCTATGTCTAACCAGCAATAAATCAATACCACAAAAGTGCACTCACTCTTCCTGAGAAAAGAGAATTTAGGCAGTCTGCTCCATTAATAATTTTAATTTACCTGCAGGTGTCAGTAAGATTTCAAGAAAATAATATTTTAAAACCTGCAGCATTTCATTATTGTTTTTCATCCCATAACACAACATGTTTATATACTTGCTACCGTTAACTGCAGTCGCTTTTTAGTTATAGAAGCCATTACAACGACAGCACACTATCTAGCCTTCTGGGGAGAAGATATTTTGGCCAGGACAATAGGGCAAACCTCTGCTTCTACAAAAATTGCCATGAGATCTTTAATGTTCTCGTAGAACTGACAAGACTTTGACTTTTTAGGTCCCATCTAAAATACAGATACACACATACACAGAATAATCTTCCTGGGAAGTAGGAAGGGCTTTGACTGGTAAAATTTCATTCTGTGGCTCTCTGTAGCCTTGTTATGCTACATGGGTGAAAGAGTAGAATTTGACCTTTTGCAGTATGTGCACTATATCTATGGCATAAACGAACACGACAAGCCCTATCACTAAAATGCAAGGCTTATGCACCATTTATGTCCAGTTTATGCCCTATTTTGACAAACGCTGATCTTGTATTGAAGGCAGTGGCCTAGGACTCAGGAGCTCTTGGCTCTGCCAGGCTCCCTATGTGACCTTGAACAAGTCACAGGCTCTGTGTGGGCCTCAATTCCCTATCTGTAAAAATGGGAGTGATAACCCCTTTGGGTTGACAAGCTGTCCTTTTGTAACCAGTCTGAGTGAGGGGCATAAAGAAGAGGGGAAGCTACTTGCACCTTCCCAGTGCTCCTGTTCAACAGGTCCTAACAATTTGTCCCTTTATGTGAGTTGTTCATCCATTTAAACTTCATTCCTTGTAGAGAGCAGGCACTATTCTACTCATTCTTATTAATAATAAAATAAAATAGTAATAATAATAATAAAAAGGAGAAGAGAAAGTGAATTATTTACAAGTGTTTCCAGTTTCCCAAGTAGTTTGACCAAGTACAGAACTGCATTATCCAAGTTACCACATGACTGTGTGAAACCATATGACTGCTGTTTCTCTCAGATTTGTGCGTTAATATGTACCATTTGCCCGTTGCCAGTCCTCTGCACTAAACACACAAAACGACTTAAGCAAATTACCAAATGTCAAGGAAAAATGACTCCCCTAACTTTGACCTTCATTTAGCTGACACTTCCCCATAGAGCAAGATGATCTGCATCACAGCCAGAATCAAAATCATCTCACATTTGTTCACATGGGAATTTCAGTTTTATTGAGACCAGTTTCATCTAGTCCACTATCCTGTCTCCACTAGAAGCCAGTACTAGCTACTTCAGGGGAAGGTTTTTAAAAAATTCCTCTGCACTAGGCAGTTATGGAATAACCTGTGCCCAGGGAAAGTTTCTTCTTAATGGTCATATTTAAAGGATGAAGCATGATATGGGGGTTTTCGCCTTCCTCTGCAGCGTGGGGCATGAGTCATTTGCTGCTGGATTCTCTGTACCTTGAAGTCTTTAAATCATTATTTGAGGACTTCAATAACTCAGTCTTAGGTTAGGGGTCTATTACAGGAGTGGGTGGGTGAAGTTTGGTGGCCTGCGTTGTGCAGGCGGTCAGACTAGATAATCATAATGGTCCCTTCTGACCTTTAAGTCTATATATTGTGGAAATGAGTTCCACAGACTAATAAAAAAAGCAATAGAATAAATGTAAAGCAAGGCAACCTTCCTGAACAACTTGGGACCAGATCCTGTTTCCATTGTATTAAATGATAATTTCACTATTGAGTTCAGCAGGATTAGGCCCTGGCTTGATAGCTAGGAACAGAGATATGTAATGCCATGTATTTATAGTTCAGGCACTGGAGCTTACATGTTTGGTATCAGAATGTGAATATGCTATAAATCACCAGCTCAAAGCAATTCCTTGCCATCTGATGACGTTAGAATAAGGTACATGAAATGAGTTGTGATCATAGTACAGTTGCTATTAGGAGGTATTTACACCACAAACACTTAGCATCCTGGTAGAGGGGGAGATGGGTTTTTCCATCTCTAGAGACTGAACAACGCTCTCAGCCTTAGAGGTAGGCTCCTGTCAGGGCGAGGACACATCAGTTAAACTGTCCTGAAGAGACTTTCATTTCCCAATGCTATCATTCCGTCACCTTTCGGTCACTATGTGTAAAGGCAAGAGTCCTTTAAATCTCTGAAAGCTACTTTTGTCATAGTCATCAATATTTGATTACACCAGGAATTTTCTTTTAGTGGCCGCTGATAAATTGCATTTTTCATTGCATTACAAAAGTGCAGCATCAGCGGGGCTGCTCCCGAGTCCCAGTGCAGAACGTTAAGCACATGAACAAGTCTTTGCAGGATCCTGGCCTTAAGGAGCAACGTTAAGTGAGAGCAGAGTTAGACCTTTTGCGCTACGTGCGCTATATCTATGGCATAAACAAACACCACAGGAGCAATCGCTACATGTGGCAGTTGTTAGATTTGCAACCTTCACCGTGCACACACACACATACACAGGTCCAAATGTTACTTAGAGAAACTATTCAGCAAGAATCCCTTCTATTGTGATTTCCTTGGTATTCGAGTTCTGCCGCTGGATTTCAATGAATGCAGCAGCAGCTCCTTAGGGTTACTATCTGATACGTCCATTCCAGCTCTAAAAGAGATGCAATCTTATTACAATTGAGAAGTAACAAACACAGAAGGAATCTTCCTCTTTTTCCTGTCGAAAGAGCTTCTCTGAACACACTAGGGAGAAAACAACACTGAACACATTTCCATTTTAAAAATATTTTACTTACTCGTTTTTTGATAATCGAGACACAGCACATGGCCAAGTCTAAGGCAGAAGTGTTCACAACGAGCAAATAGAAACAGCACACAATACAGTATGGGGGCACAGATAAGAAATCACCCTGCACCCCCAAAAATACCCTTGAGTTCTGGATAGATGAAAGATTTCAGTTCAGGTTACCTCACCGTGTTTTACATATCGCAAAAGGTGTGGTGGGAGGGAAGAACTAATATTATTTCTCAGTTTGAAAAAACAGTGTTGCTGAAACTCAAAAATACAGCATCTGCCATCCAGTGGCTAGGATACAAGAGAGTGTGGCAGGTTTGGAAAGGATTAATGGGCTCAGTCCTGCAGTCCTGACTCAAGGACAACTCCCACTGATTTCATTGAGTGGTTAGCCTGAGTAAGCTCTGCAGGGTAGGGCCCCAAAGAACTCCACAACTCAATCTCCATCTTACGTACAGCTGATTTAAATGGAACAGTTAATATTTATATGAATCATTGTCAGTGTCAAGAAAGATGAAGTTTATAAAAATAACAGAATCAACTCAGAGTCTGAGAGTTTTCAGACTCACTGGGTAAGTGCCACCTTACATGCTCTATTATTTATAGATTTTTTTTCCTAACCAGTGCTGTCATCCTGTCTCTTAGAATTATTAGGAAGGTGGAAAAAGGAATCTAAAGCAGATGTAAATGCAGGAGAAGTCTTTCTGAAAACTCGAGCCTCTCATTCACAGTTAATAGGAGGAATGTGTGTGTAGCGGTTAAAGCAGAGGGCTGGAATATAGAACTCCTGAGCTGTACTCTTAGCTCTGCTACTGCTTCACTGTGTGTCCATGAGTAAATCATTTAGCACAAGAAGTATCCACTACTTTTGGGTGCCCCAATTTTTGAGTTCCTAACTTTCAGACATCTTGGGTGGCATTTTCAAAAGCATTCAGTGTTGGCCTCAGAGGGTCTGTCTACACTGCAGTTGGAGGTGAGAAGGGAGCTAGGATAGCCATTCCCATGCTAGCTCTATATTTAGCTAGCATGCTAAGAATAGCAGTGAAGGTGCAGTGCACGTCAGTGGTGGCTGGACAAGCCCACCAGGAACCCTGTGTACATACTCCATTCCAAGCCCACATCGGGATCCATGCCATCCGTGCCACCGCATCTTCACTATGATTTGATAGCCAGATAGGTGCAACCACGCCTCTGACTGTAACACAGATGCATCCTTAGAGGCACAGCACAGAAGTTGCAGACAAGTGGGACGAAGGTGGCTTTAAGCAGGGGAACTACCTAAGTTCAGGCAGTCCAAACTGAGCTGTTTGTGGGTGGCACCACTTAGAATCCCCATAGTGTCATCTGCTATGGCCCTGCCCACTAAGTGTGTGGCTATGTCGCTCAGTTCCAGTGATAGGGGAACTCTGTCCCTGCCAAATTCAGGCCCATAAAAAAGACCAGAATAAGGAGGAGAATTCTGGTCCTAGAGCCTGATTTTCACAACTTCATCTGGAGTCCCTGAGAGCTATAGGTACTCAACACTTCTCAAAATTCAGGTCTAAAGTGTCTCAGGTTAGGCACCCAAAGTCTGTGGGCACCTTTGGAAATTTAGGCCTCATACGTTTTGTTCAATTTACCAGTCTGGATAATGAAGAACATGATTCTAATACTTCTGTACATCACCAGGATGTTATGAGGCTTAAGTCACCATTTGCGAAAGCGCTTTGAGAATCAGACACACAAGGAGCTATATATATATACACACATCAAAGTATTAATAACAAGCAAGTCCACAACAGTCAAGTCGATTAGGGGGAAATCCACCCTTGTAAAGAGAACCCAGTACAAGACCTGAGGCATCTCCTAGTTCTTCCTTAAACCTTCCAGACTTAAATAGGACTTAAAACCGGTGCAGAGCAGGTGAAGTTTACCTTTAATAGCAAAGAATTTGGGTAGTTAGGTCAGTATTTCCTGTATATTTCTCCATGAAGAGGAAGCAGACATCATCAGGCTTCTCTAACTCAGATGAAACTTTCTCTTGCTTTTATTCCAATGTGAGGCAGTTTTCCTCTCTCTCTCTTTCCTAGAGAACTGCATGACAGTCTGATGTCTAGCTATAATGACATGCAAGAAAAACTCTGATCTTAGATCATATTTCCTGTCAGTGTAGATTGGTGCAGTTCCATTGACTTCAGCAAAGATGCACTGATTTTCACCAGCAGAGAACTTGGCTGATGTCTCTCTCTAGCGGATGTTCATGTTTTTAAGGCTTAGTTTTACAAATAAAATGCACACATACAAATATGTGCATGTTACGGTACATTTAAACATAAGCTCCACAGATGCACACTAGAATCATTCCTTTTTGCCACACTATGATTAATCACAGTACCTGAGACAGAAATCCATGTGCTTTTTATTCAAGCAGGCCCAATTCAGCAACCGGTAGTAGCTACAGACATATTGGGAGTATAAGTTCTGGTATCTGCAGAAGCCAAGACACAAATCTCGTTCTTGGGAATTGGTCTCTTATTCCTCTTTTTGACAACAATTCTAGGCTTTCCTGGAACATGAAAACAGGCCTCACTCTATATGTTTGAAAGGATGGTTATGCAGAGATGAAGCTAAAGTCTGAAATTAAGAGTCTATAAAGAAACTAATGTACACAGATGGCAAAGGGCCTTACAAGACACAGTACAGACAGCTTGTGGCCAACAGAGGTACAGGAATGGATACAGTAGTCCCAGGCCCTGTGTCATGTTTTCACAAAGAGCAAAAACTGATGTGTGTGGGGATGAATTTGGACACAGATGAGGAAACTTATTAAGTATCATCCATTGCACTGCCCCATACATGATATTAATCACAACAGCCTAAAATTTCAGCATGGTGTATAAAGATCAAGTGGCATTAACTCCCCCTAGTGCTCATGGGAGACATGCTATTAAATTCACATGCATGCAGTAATGGAAAAGCCCGTTAGTTCACTTGCAAATAAAAATTATGAATTCTTCAATTTGTTTAAAACGACACCCACAGGAGACTTGCAGGCGAGAGTATGCTTATTTTCATGAGAACGTAGTGACCCTGGCCAAAGCATTGAAGTGATTAGTGATTTGGGTGCTTCACTGTTTGGGTGCCTGATTTGGAACTCTTATAGAGGGCTGATTTTTAGAAATGCTAAGCACCCACCTTGTGAAAATCAGGCCCTTTTAAAGGGTCTCAGGTCAAAACACCCCAGATCACTAGTCACTTGAAAATCTTGTCCCTTGGCTTTGAAATTGAGATCTTTTGGGTGCAGTTTTTTGCTAAAGCAAGACTGTTAGAGTAACAATTACTCTACTATTCTGTCTCCAAACTAGAGCTGGTCAAAAGTTTTCTAACTTTTTTTAAACCAAAAAATGGTCTATTTTCCAGAGTCAGATTTTTACTCCCCCACCCTCACCCCCCCAAAAAAAGTGTTGATTCAAAAACTTCCCTTTTCTCCAAGAAATTGAAAAGAGAAAAAACATTTTTTGTTTTGTTTTGTACTTTATCATTTTTCTGTTCTTCTCCCACTTCCCTCACCGCCTCCTTTTTTCAGGGACAAATTAGAAAGACAAAAAGGAGTAGAGAGGAAGAAAGGGAGAAAAAAAGGGTAGGGGGAGAACAGAAGTAAAGGAAACAAAACAAAAATCCCCCCAGCTCAAAACCTGAAGAAAATGGCTTAAAATGCTTTTTGAATTTTTTCAGGAAAAAAAAAATGTTTTCTATTTCCAATCAGCTTCTACATAGAGTACACTTTTCACTGCACAGCTACAAAAAGATCTCAATGTGTATGATCTTTTTACTCAGGCAGGTGTGGAAACAAATTTCCACATAGATCAGGAAGCTATGTGCCTGCTTTGTAAACTTCACATTTGCAAGCCCTGACCTGGCTGCATGCTGTTGTTACATCTTCTAAATGCGAGACAGCTCTTCCTCCTTGAATGATCCACACCTCTGCTTCTGGTACTTTGCCACTTACTTGGAGATGGTGGTGAAAATGTTGCTTATTAGAAAACAATAACACTAGTTTTATTTATATAGCTACCCTCCTACCCAAAGCATACAGGGTGCTCTGCAGCAGAGCAATTGCAAATACAATAAACATCACAAGTACAGTCTCTTAAAACAAACAAAAACAAATCAGAAAGTCCAATTTAAACAATGGGAAAGAGGTTTAGCCATGCTAAAGGCACATTCAGGGAAAGGGGGAATAGCTTTTTCAGAGGGCGGAACAAAATCAGATGCATGTCAAGGGGAATGAATTCCACATTGCAGTGGCCTTCAGGGAAAAGCAAACATGCCTGCTGACTCCAGAAGCAGTGGTTGGAATCCTGAAAAGGGGTTGGTGCCTTATGTCAAATACCCAGCAGTGCAGAGCTGAGACCATCGTGGGCTTTAAACTCCACATTGGGCCAATTTAAAGCAAATACATCACTTTGCAAAGAGCCAGTATAAAAAATACAAGTTGGGGATAATGTAATCCAAGTCATTCGAATCAGTGAGCGTTCATCCACTGCATTCTGAACCTGCTGTAAGCAAAGAACAGCCTGACTAAGAGTCCTTCACAGAGGGGATCTGTAATCTCAGCCTTCGTGGTCATAGAAGCATGTTTTGTTGTTGTGAGGTTGTGACTAAATAGAGGAACAGCCTGTGCAAACTGTAAAAAGGAAAAACACTTGTACCATCTCTGACACTTCACTTGCATTGGAAGGGCATGGTCCAAGGACATTTTGGGATTCCAGCAACATGTTCTCATGCATTCATTTTTTCTGTGGCCTATCAAGGATAGACACCAACCTGGCAAGAAAAACGAGGCCAGCTTTACCTCCTCAAAAGTTCAAACACATACAGAGGGACTTTAATGCTCTGGGATGCCTTTGTGCTCCGAAATCCCAAGTAGGAACTATGACCTTCACCACACATTCAAGGCCTTCAATCATATTTGGAAAGATCTTAAGAAGGATTTAATGTGAAAGGTCTTTCTCAACAAAAATGCTGTATCTTCAAGAGGCTAGGACACATCACATGTACTTGCCATACCTAAGAGAGAAGATAATTATTGCCTCTGAAAGCAGAGAGGTGACAAGGAAGCAGCAATGTCAGCCCAGTAAGTATTACTCCAGAGGGTTCTCGGTACAGGTTATATCCACAAATATGTATCACACACTTGTGCATAGTTTAGCATATGGTTAGAACCAATATCATTTAAAAATGAATCTGGAGCAAATGATTGTTAATCTCTAATTCAGGATTTATTAGTATAATGAAGTGATGTGGTTCATCATATGCATTCCCTTCTCTAGGGGCTTCAGTATGAATATATGCATATGATCTGATTGTATTGATTACATACAGCATACACTATAGAAGCACGGAAGAGCTATGGTCACTCTTGAAAGGCAGCATAGCCTAGTGTAGTAAGCAGGGGAGTGAAAGACAGGAACTTTCAAGTTCTAATTCTGGCACTGACTTGATACATGATCTCCAGCAAGTCACAATCTCTTGCTATTGGCTTCTCTGTCTGTATAATCAGGATAATACTTATTTACCCACTTCTTAGGGGTATTGTGAGGACTAATTAGTCAATGTTTGCACATGAATGGCACCAGAAGGCAGCCTTTATCTTTATTTTATTCAGAACATTCAGCACTCCTACAATAAAGAAATTGACAATAAATAAGAAAGCAAAGCCTACAGCAATTCAGGTATGTTACTCATAGGAACATTTAATGTTATGCCTATAATATCTTCTCCCAAACCACAGTTCAAACTTAAGAAAGTCTCTTTGCCTCACATACAGGAAGAATCACTGTAGCAAGATACTCCACATGCAACCAAACTCTACATCACAAAATCATTAATAAGTCTATTAAATCATATTTGATTGGGAGATGAGAAAGGAAGAAAGAAGTCAGGGAAATGGGATTCACAGAAGAAGATCCACTTATCTTGTCTAAGCACAGGGAAATTATTGCCTTTATATCTGGATATTTTAAACTCATTAGACACAAAATAAAGAAGAACAGGACTATATTCAAGCCATATGTTGTCTTCATAGTTGCAGCTGGACTAGTTTACAGGAGTCCCATGAGACTAAAAAATTTTCATCCTGAGTGTATTGACCCAGCTTCTGCTGTAGCCTACACGAATGGAACAGAGATCTCAGGTTCAGGGAATACTGCCGATACAATCAGTTTGTGTCTGAGTCATCAAAACCCTTGAGTTGCATAACATGAGTTCTCAATCTCCAGATTCAGAGAACTAAACAATTATTCTGGCTGCTCTTAGAAAATACACTATCCACTCAGAATAGGTGGGTGACTCATAATATGACAGCTAGTGTAGTAAGGGAAATAATATGGCATACATTTCAGGATCCTTGTACAGTCCATGGAATAGGGCAGAAAAATGAGGCGCAGCAGCTGTTATCCCAGAAGAGCATAAAGGATGTTGGGATCAGCCATCTTCCATTTCCCAGAAAGGGGGATCTATTCCCAGCAAGAAGCCCACCAACAGCAATTCCAGGCCCCAGGGCCGAACAGTCAATGGCCCCGCTAAAAAGGGATGACTGAGGTCTGAGTGGGCTTCTGCTGGAAGTTTTTACTTATTTATTATGTGCCATGCAGGTTCCCGGGTGGGTGAGGAGGCGGCATCTACTACTCACCTTCCTGGGTCCCTTAGAGATTACTGATGAACCCAGGAAGCTGAGTAGCAGCTACCATCTCCTCAGCCTCCTGGGAACCTGAATGGCACTTAATAAATAAGTTCGGCTCAGGAGAGGGGTGGAGAGTGCGAGCAGCAGGGGCCTTGTGGGAAGGGATGTGTGTAGAGGATACATATCTATCCTCCCCTCCACCCGGGCCCCTTTAAATTGCTGGGCTCCTGGGAAATTGCCCCCCTTGGCAGGTCTGCCCAGCAACATCAATACCTCAGAGCTCTCATGACATAAGGCATCAAAGGCAGGCATTGAAAATAGTTCTACAGTTGCATGTGGAACTGTACGGGCAGAAGCATCTGATATGCTATCAAGAGCCAATATAACAACATGAGCAGTGGGGTCAGAAAAGGTGTCACAAATTGGGTATGTCTACAGAGCCTTTTGCTGCCACATGTAGCTACACACCACAGCCCACTGGGTGGGCACAGCCTGCTTTTCACTGTGGCATGTAGCTACACATACCCTACACACCGTCGCTGGTGGTGTGCAGCAAAAACATCTTTAAAAACAGCCTCTTTGACCTCCTCCATCACTGGCATTGTGTTGAGGTGCTCAGATGACCTAATGTCCAAGCATTCAAACAAGTGACATGCAATGGATGTGTGATGGCTACTTTTGTATCTCCTCTTACCTTCTGAGTGCACAGACTGCATTGAGGGCACCTGAACGGTCTGAGGACCACTAGCTGAGGCCTCATGTCACTGCAACGTTCTTGAATGGTTTTAACCAAGCAAACAATGAAACTTTTTTGACAACAGTTGGAGACATTGTTGAGTGCAGAAGCCTTCAAAAAGGCCAGTCTAATTCTGGGAACCTAGCCCCCTTTATCTGCCACTATTTTGTTTCTGTCTGACGTGTAATGAGGGCCTAAAAGATTTTTTTTCTTTTTTTTTTTTTTTTTACAACAACATTAAAACGATCAGGAAAGTCAAATATGATCTCCCTGTTTTTTTCTGGTGGATCTTCTATGGGCTTCAGAAATATCAATTACTCTTCCACCTTCACTGAAGAAGTGGGGAACGGGATAGGGAGAAGAGAATATGACATTTTAACACAGACTTTCTCCTCAATGTTCATAAATCATTAAAATTAAATAGATGTTAATTTAAAAAAAATCTCTTTGCAGGTCACAGTTAAGAGTTAAGGCCTGATCCTGTGAGATAGTGATGACCTGTGAATAAAGGCATTGGCTAATGGTACATAGCATGCAAGTGTTTTAAAACATGCACTCTAATCAAATGTCTGTTTGCAATACTTATGACCTGAAGAGTTAACCTGCACATCAATTGTCAAACTCTGCTGGCTAATTTTGTACCAATATGCAGCAAATCTACCCTATATTTGGCTGCAGCCTATGTCCTTTTTCAACTGGAAAATGAGTGGGTAAATCATATTTAAATTACATGAGTTTTCCACCCACATTTTAGAGTCATTGTAGATTGATTCTTATCCAAAAGTATTAAAAATGCAGATAGTCCATGATTTAACGCATTCATCACCATCCCTCCTTTTCAAGCTCTGTGCTACTGACATTCCCCTGAAATCAATGGTATGTTAGGAGCATTCTGATCATTCACCAACATAGCATCTGCCTCCTAGCTTGGTATAGTCAGCAATAGTCAAAGGACTGACGTGAAGGTTTTATTTTGAAGCAGATACTTCTATAAATGGTACACATGGAGCATGAAGGCATATGAACTGACTTTAGTGACCAAGATACATTTTTACTGTTATTTACTCTTGTTAGCACTGCACTAACCAACATACCTAAGCAGGGATAAAATGGATTCCAATCCTTCATATGTATCAGCAGCAGAACCCTTAACTAAATTTCCTCTGCAGGATCTTTCCTATTGGTAAGAGATGCAAAAAAAATCCAGCATAGCTTTCAGAATCCAAACTGAGATTGCAAACTGAGAGATTTGTTCTGGAAGACATTGAGAGACAATAAGGGCAGGATTCTTAGCTGGCATGAACAGTCATAGCACAGCTACGTTTGATGGAACAACATCCATTTACACCCATTAAGATCTGGCTCTAAATATGGAACTCCATGATATTTTTAACAAAATAATCTCTCACAGTAGAAATGCAATGTCAGGACTGAGATTCCATAACTCTCACAGGAATTGTGGGTGGTTAGCACCTTTCAGAATCAGGTCCTAAAAGAAATCTCAGAGATGGATTAATTTCAGCATTATGGAAAGAGTTTAAGCTGGTGAATAAAGCAATTGTTTAGTTTTGATTCATTAGAATTAGTGTTCCATGGGGAAGTAATAATAATCCTTTGCATTTCTACAATGTGTTCTATACAAGGATCAAAACACTTTACAAACATTATATTAATTCTCACAACATTCTTGTGAGGTAGATAAGTATTATTTTACCCATTCTTACAAATGTGTAAACTGAGGCACATTGAAATTAAATTATTTTCCCAGGATCAGACCCCCCCCCCCCCAAAAAAAAAAATCATTGGCAGAGGTAGGAATAGAATCTTGATTTCTAGCCCCATTGTTTCAAATCACCACAATAATGACAGATTTCAGCAGAAGTGCTACTCTGATTTAGCTTCCTGCTAAATAGTTCAAGAGGAGTGAAATCCAAATCCAGTAGCATGAAATTCTGCTGAGCAGTGCTCTAAAAACCTAGTGTTCCTCCTCCTGTCTGCAAAGGAAGGACAGTAAAGAGCTTTCACACACTCCAGGATGACCCACAATATCCTTCCTTTCCTTCTCCAAATATTTGGTTTTATTCCTTAGAAAATAAAGGGATAAACTAAGATGTGGGGGAAACTCCAGCAAAATTATTTACAGATTAATTGCCATAGTCATGACAGATACCACCCTCCTGCCCCACCTTCTCATAAGTTTATTGTGTAAACATCCTAGATTCATTTTATTAACAAAACAACAAGTGCCCTAGGACATCCAACCTTTACAAGCTAAAGACCGAGGGATGCAGGACTGTCCTAATCCCCTCCCCCATTGCTGCTCCAGCAGGAAGCCAGAAGCCATTGGCCAGTGCAGCTGCCAAAGTGGGAAATATGGCCAGAGGAGGCGCATGGCCAAGGCACTCAGGGAATGTGCTGCTAATTCACCACAGGTGAGGATCTTCTGTTCTGAAAGAGATATATGAAAGTGGCACCATCTTCTTCAACAGGCCTTCTCCATGAGAGGATTCAGTCATATCCGCTAACTTTAGCGACAGCAGAACCCCCCAGGAGGGTTGCAGTGCAAACATTGCCTAATCACCCCTTTTCTCCCCAGCATGAATGCCCCACTGATGAAGATGTCCCCACCCCCTTGCTGGTGAATGACAGCTGCCCTTTGGTCCCTACTCCTGCCATGCTAGTTAGGTGCTTGAATTAAGGCCATAATCTATGAGATAAAGTCCAGTAACATCAAACAAAATTTTCTGTTCAATCTAGGGATTTCCTGTCTTATAAGAAAGAACATTAAATAGCACCAAAGAACCTTCACCTTCATTCTGCAGATTGTACAAGAGATTTCCTAAGGAATCTATTTTAATTCCCACATACTTTTGATTTACAGTTTTATACAATTTCTATTGCTGCCTACACAAATGTTTATAACCCTACTTCAGTTTATCAGTTGGGAATAACTAGCTCACATGGACCATTAAACCCCAGGGCCATTGCCAAAGAGCAGTTTGGGCACTTACATTCTGTCTACCTAAAATTCCTGCTGTAGTATCAATTGGGTAACGTATTCTTCACTTCCTCTCCTGCAACTCTGAACTAGTTTTGCTGTACTCTGTTTAACAGCTAACTCCTTTCACCCAGAGAGGGCTGGTACTTCACTGGTGGATAGGGTTATTCTTCTGTATGATTTGGAAAGGACTTTGGGATCTTCCTGGATGAAAAACTCTACATGAATGTTATAACATTAGCACTGTAAACCCCATCTTGTGACTATTTCCAGGGTTTTTTTGGAAGGTTGAAGAAAAAAAGTTCTGTATGTTCTTCTCCCTTCCCCTGCATAGTACCCTCTTCCCCCCCCCCCCCCCCCCCCAGTTTTGGCCTTTCCCGAGATTCTTTTAAGAAAACATTCAGATTTGACAAGTTAGGGTTTGATTTTGTTCTGAACTGAAAGATGTAAAATAATTTCTTCGTTCAAGGAGAAACAACACTGTCTTGGATTTTTTTAAAATCTTTCTAGTGATTTTCCAACCATCATGTTGACATTTCTTTTTTTTAAAAAAAACTTATGTCCATGGTGCAGGTTATTTGATAACATCTGTCATCTCTCTCCACTCTTCCTAATAGTTATTTTTATTTATTATCTTTATTAGGGTAGTAAGAGGCCCCAATTGAAAACCTGGCCTCATTGTGCTACGCATGGTATGTACACATAAGCAACAGTCCCTGCCCTGAATAACTTTCAGTCTAAATAGCCAAGATGGACAAAAAGTGGAAGAAAAGAAGTATTATCCCCATTTTATAGATGAGGAACTGAGGTACTGAAAGCTGAGGGTCAGATTTTCTAAAGAACTCAGTATGAGCAGATTCAGACAACGACTTTTATAAAAGCTAACCTATCAGAGAAATATTTCCTTCTTTCCCTTAAACGTGGAATTCTCCTGCCCGCAAAATTATACTGCCTGAGGCCCAGGAAAGGCAGGATTCAATCCTGCAAAAGTGATGGGTTAAGGTTGATTTCTCACAGCTGTCCAGAACTAAAAATAAGAGCTTTATACCAATGAAGATAAGAGATTTTCTGCTTTCTGATGGGCCCCAGTGTTCACTTGGAGCCTCAGATGGTCTTCAGATATTTATTGTGTCTTAGAATCATGATATTTTTAGATATAGAAAACTATTTTGGGGTATTTTTAGATTTTTTTTGGTGGGGGGAGGGGGTTCCTTCTGAGTCCTGAAGAGTTGGACTCATGGTAATTAAGGGACTTGCCTTTATAGGCAGAGTGATATAATAAATAGTCCCTAAAAATTTGTAGAACTCTCTAAAACATTCTTCATCTTCTACAACATGTGTCATTTATACAGAATCCATCTGATGTAAAGGTTTTATTGACACTTTCTTGGGATGACTGGCATAACTTCACCACTTGTGACTAAAATAAGTGGATATTCTACTCATGTAGATACAGCCTTTATATCATAGCAAACTGTCGTCTTTTCTCTCACACACACACACGCACAGAAATGAGACTGGGTGAGGGAAAATAACATTGCCAATATGCCCTGTTTCTCATAGGTATATATAATTTTTCAGCACTCATATACTGTATATTTATGTTTCAACTAGCTGCAAAGCCTTCCATATTTGCAATTAAGTGGACATGTTAGTTAATTATAAAACTAAATTGTACATAGATGTGAGGTACAAACCTGCTTAAGTGTAATTCAGGAGATGCGGCAACAAAGTTAGCTCCAAAGGAGTTAGCTACACAGTTAAGTGTGTACTTAGATGGCCTGTATATGCCTGCAAATTTTGACCATCCAGTGTTGTTCCACTTAATCCTGAGTGTTTTGTTTAAGTACAGTTCACTGTGTTTTTATTATATAAACGACTTCCATGTTTCTCTGGCACATACCAACAAGGGGTTGGAGCTATCCCTCCTTAATGTTGTTATTTCATGATTTTTGAGTATTCAAGTTAACCAGGCAAATGTAATGTTTCTCCAAAAAGACTTTTAAATTGAATATCCTAGGTGTGGATTTTTTATTTATTTTAAACAAGAAAAGAGAAATTCCATAATGGGGAGCTGTTTTTCTGGAAACCACTGGAACAACCTATCTCAGACACTTTACAAAGTCCATAGGAGGGAACCTCTCTCGCAGACCTGAAGCATGAGGTATACATAACCCTACAAGGCGCACAGTGAAAAAGGCAAGTGTTTCTGTAACTCTGTTTCATTCATTGCCTGCCTTTATTGAAGTTTTCACTATTCAACTCAGTTAGGTATGCGTACATTCACAGTCTGGTTCTCCTCAGCAAAACATTTTATTGAAAGAGGGAGAAAACTCTGTATAAAAAAGTAATGCCTGTACGTGTACTGTTGTTTTAAACTTGTCATTAGTCAATCAATTCAAAACCAATTTTCCTAGGGACACTCAGACATTTCTCCTCAATGAGGGCTGTCATCTTGGCAAATTTCAGTTTTCTACCTCAATCCTCCTCAGGGCTAAGGCTGATCAAAACATTGCATGGATTTTTTCTTCTAACTAGGGGTTTCTTATACTCAGAAATGGCTGGCTAGTTTTTGTTAATACTTAAATGAGGGATGGAGGGGATCACCTTTGGGCAGAGACAAGGCCTGGGAACATTTAAACTGAAAAGTTAAAGTTTTAAGCAATTGAAAATGGGGTTTTAGACTGGAACTACTTACATACTTTTAACTATAGCAATTTAGAGGTTGTTGCTGCTGTGATAGACGACAGATTAGGCTGGACAGATAAATATATAAGCCCTGGAGTAAGCTTGAAGAACTTCCACTGAGGTTGGGTTACATTAGAGCTGAATTTGTCCCAGAGGGTCTTGCGAATGCCCTGTTTATTTGGAAAACATAGTAATAGTACTAAGCGTTTATACAGCACTTTACATTTTCCAAAGGACTGTACAACAATATAAAAGAATTAGACGTCACATTACCTGTACATTATATAAAGCTATTTGAAATAGATATTTCTCAGGAGACTCACTCTACACACTTCTCCAATTTGTATCCCTCTGTAAAGAGAAACAAATGAAGAAACACTGCTTTAGGTTTTGTTTTGACCAAAGCAAAACGCATTAACAACCACTGAGTTGCAGTTGTCACTTCCAATGCAGTTTCCAAGATGCTATCCATATAATCTTTATACCTAATCTCTCTAGGTATTTGTAATTTGCTATTCACTGGTGTGTTCCATCTTTGCTGATAGTGAAATCATTTAATAGAAGCAGGTAGTGGGATAGGTGACAGGCTGATTGATAACAAGGTCTCCATTTAAAACCATACTATCATAGGAGACAGACGTCTGGAGCAGCTTGCAGGCAGAGTTCTGTTTAATTTTGCTGCACCCAGGAAATGTTATCACAGAAATTATCATCATGCAACATGGCATTCACCAAACAAGAAACCACCACCACAAACATAACCCAACCTAACACATTTCCCTAGTAAAAAGGAATTAGAGACCTTCATTCACAGCCCTCAACGTGATTTCTTAACCCATAAAAATGTAGGCCCTCTACAGGATACTTAACATTGAAATTAGACTGGCAGTTATTCTTTCCTCTCCCCGCCTGCCAGTAATTACCACTATGTAAGGATCTTAGTTTCATCTGGTTAAGCGTGCCAAAAAAAAAAAAAAGAAAGAGAGAGAGAGAACTGATTTTGGAACAATTTGTATTTTAAATACAATCTCTTATATGCCACTTCTTTGGCAGAAATACTGGTGCCATCAGAATAGAAAACATACACATATTACATTTGGGGCCTGCTCTTGCTCCCATTGAAGTAAATGGCAAAATTCCATTGGACTGCAACAGGAGTAGGATCAGACAAATCTTAGAGGCTAGAGGCAACTCCTCCATGTTTCTATAAACACTCGGACACAATGGAATCAGTGTGGGTCCACAGCACAAACAGTGAAGAGGGATAAGGTTTGAGACAACTGTGTAGGGGATCCACACATTACTGCCCAGGTTAAAGCTCTGGAGTGCTGTGGCTTCCATCTCCATATCTGTCCAGAGTTTCCACCTATTTGGAGATTCTAGAATGTCTGACAGAATACACTCTCTATCTATTGCTGTGAGAAAACCCTAAGTTCACTTCACATATACCTGCCTGCAAACCCATAAGGATGGCGCTTCATGGATGGGGAAGGGTGTAGAGAGGCAGAGGCTGGTGCAACGGCATCTCTTCCCAGCATTGTCTGCCCTGCCAGTCTTGTGGGTAGGCTTGCCACTTCTGAAGTACAAAAAAAAAAAAAAGTGGGAGACATCTGGGATGATTCTGAGCCCAGAATTGGTCATCTGGCAGTATGTCCTGGGAAAATATGTAATGGTACTCAGTACATTTACCTCAGAAAGGGATGATCCTGGGAAACCCTGGACAGGTGGCAACCCTACCGGGCTTGAGTTAACATTAACCCATTTTCCCCCTCCATTCTTTAAACACACCCGGAGTGATGGTTATGCATAAATAACCCACAGAGGGATAACATGATCCCATACCCCATTATGACATTCTTGCAATAATAAATAACCTAATGCATAAAGATAGGTTATAGGTGGTAGGCAATTCTATCCTGAATCTTCCAGACCTCAGTCCAGCTCTACAATCTGCATTCATTCCTAATTCAATAGTGGCACAAGGGTGAGGTTAAGGCAAAAATCTTAATTGCACAGGATGTTCAAATGGACATAAAACAAAACCCTTTTCCTACTAAAGGGCTGAATTCATATTATTTACCAGGGAACTCTGTGATAAACCAGCATTTTACAGCCTTCCCAACCAATGATCAGATGGACAGTCTTTGTGCATTAGTGGTTGTCTTTCTTAATGAAGGAGTGCTGCATCTTCCATTGCCATGTGTTGATGCGGTTGCTGTGGTAACAACTGAATGAATAGCAGAGAAAGCGGTGGCATAAAATCTGTTTACATTGATAGCACGTAAGTGAAGGCTGTCTTTTGGTGTACTTGACAGACACACACACACACACACACACACACCTCTTTTGCTAGGCTGTCGTGCATTTTTAAAAGATATTTACTGGGCCACAGCACAGGGCAAGATATTTGCCTGTTTTAAAATTATTATGTATTATTTGAATTGTAGTAGTGTCCAGGAGTCCCAGTCATGGACCAGAGCACCATTGTGCTAGTTGCTGTACAAAGACAGAACAAAAAGGCAAATTGTAAAGTCTTTGAGAGAGGGACTAAGTAAATGCACTACATGGCATACTTTATATGCCATATCTCCCCAATGCCTAAATGCAATGTCAAGCTGGCACCAAATCAAACTCATGCAATTTAAAATTAGAAATACACAGTCCAGACAAGGATTTAGGGAGGCCCTGTATGGTGACAATAGGTATCACTAGTGTCAGTCTGTGAGCTAGCGAGAACCACAGGGTCTGTCTGTCTGCAGCTGCTAAAATAAAGAATCACCTTTGTATTCACTACACCCGAGTCCTGTCTGTTCTCTACTATAATATTTTAGAGGGATTTTAAAAAAATAATTGACTTGATTTTGCCTTTACCAACCCTAAACATCACAATGCATTATGGGGGCTTAGCATGCAGGAAGTTGTGCTAAGCAGCTGAATCCATATACGTTCTGAAATTTTCTTAATGGCTCACTTTATTTGCTGTTTGCATACATCCAGAGAAACAGTCTCAACAGGAAAACCTTTAATGCTAATGCAACCTTATATTTCTTATTTCAAAGACTGCGACAGACAAATAGCTATAACAACTGGCTTGTTTTCAGTTGTACACTTGGCTAGCAGTGGATATTTCTAAATGTATTAAACAGCTATTTTTCTTCAAATTGTTAGAAGAGTATCTGCCATAGGAGCAGGGAGGATGGGGAATAAACCAACAGTAAAAAAGTAGGTGACTAGAACTACAGCAGAAGCACACATAGCTATTAGGAATATCTAGTACTGCAGACATTTTAGTTAATGAAAATGAACCTATGAATAATTTTCTAAAGTTCGTTCAGGGATTAATCTATTTATATTCTACTAGTATTAACCATGGGTCTGATCCTGTTTTCCTTTCGTGGATAAAACTCCCATTGACTGTAGGCCTGGGATCTAGCATTTTATTAACATTATGAATCCTTTGAAGAAGTTACTGGTGACTTGGCGGTTTAGTAACATGACACAGACCCCTTCACTTCTAGCTTCAAGGGATTCCATCTATGAACAAACTTGCAGAGGGGATTAGGTGAGTATGGACTCTGCCCATCTCTAAAAAATGCCACAAACCCCCCCATCTTTGACAAAGCCTTTTGCCATAACAAGAATGACATTCACAACACTGACACCCCCTTCTACCAGCCCAATTTCTCTCCTCCCTCTTGGCCTCCCCCAAACAGAAACATAACCCTAGTACAAACCGAGCTCTTATACCTCAAAAAAAGGGAGAAGAGAAGAGCCAGAGTCTCTATGAAGTTCATTAGGGATTGTGAGACTGTTAATCAATTTTACATAGAAGATGCTCAGACCCTGCAGTGATGGATTATGATATAAAACTCTAACGTGGAGAGAGAGAGCTCCACCAGCAGCAAACATCCATACAGTTAGTTTCAGTAAAAAGTTAAAAGAACGAATGGGCATTAGAGGCTGAACTGCCATACAACCCCGAAGGTGTTGATCCACGCCAGGATAGAAGCACAGCTTGCACTGTTACTACACTGAGGCATTAGGTTTTCCATGTTCCCAACCATTCACACTAAATTCACTTAGAAACACCAGGGCCAGATCCTCAACTGGTAAATAGCAGTATAGGGGAGCTACGCCAATTTACAACAGGTAAGGATCTGGCCAACACACCTCTAAATAGAAATTCTTTGGAAAAACAAATAATTCTTGATAACAAATGAAAGCTGCAAAACAATAGAGCTAGAGCCTCTCATTGCTGAAACTGTTCTTTATGGAGAGCAATAGTTAAATTACAACTCATCTAGCAATTTCTTTGTAATATATATACTAGCTACCTACAGTAAATAAAAGATATACAGAAAATGCAATGAAATGAAAGATAAGAGCAGGAGAAACTCTTATTCATTCCCTTCTTATTGAAAGATGTCTGATGTGTGTATTTATCTCAGGAAGTAAATTCAGGGCAGGATGCCAAAGGTATGCGAGCATTTCAGAGTGACTGAAAAGAAAAGATGACGAGGGTCAGGCACCATATCTTTCATTTAAAAGGGCAGTTTAAAATTCAGAGTTAAGAATTTGAGTGCACAGAACTTAAAATCTTAGACAACTCAAAAATTGCCTTTGGAAAGCAAGTTTGCAATGGATCAAGATATTCCCTGCTCCCCTTCTCCCCACCCCACTTCTCTAGTTAAAAGAATATTCTCAGGAGAGTTGGCAGATACACTAACTTGGCATGTTGCACATGTAGTAATAGCGTCAAACCCAGTCTCTGGTTTGTTAAATTTCTTCAGAGTACCCAGGTTTCATTGACCTGTAGCTACTGCATAAACTGTTCAGCCATGCAAATTATAGTAGACTAGGAAGACAAATGAGTTTGAAAGGATTTTCAAAGGTAAACTTAAAACTCCTGAACTGGTTTTCTAATAACATTCATCACAGTCCATGCTTGTTTTACAATATGTTTCTGAGCCTACAAGGACCTTGAAGTCTTTAAACCATGATTTGAGGACTTCAATAACTCAGTTATAGATTAGGGGTCTATTACAGGAGTGGGTGGCCGTTGTGCAGGAGGTCAAACTAGATAATCACATTGGTCCCTTCTATGAGACTGTGAGTGTCCTATTCTAAAAGTGCCAGTACTTGCTCAGAGACTTCTATTAGGTCTCATAATCCAGTTCCTTAGGATCATCTTTAAATGGGACTTCACTAATTACAGCGTTATTAACCAAACAATTTTCCTGCTCCAGTGCGTGACTGAGTGACATAATGATGCGAGCCTTCCAATGGAAGGAAACACTTTTGCACATGCTACCACTTCCAAGTCCACACCTGCTCCTACCTAAGTCAATAATAGATTTACTGCCAAGTTCAGTGGGAGCAAGATTGGTGTCCAAAGTAGATGGCTCATTTACCGTGCTGGGTTGTACAGCCTAGAAAGATATTCTGTCTGAAAATCTCAGCAATTCTCCTGTTGCACCCCAATACTACAAAAGCTGCTTAAATGAGCTGCCTCTGCTGCAGTGCATGAATCGAGTCTGTGCGTTGTAATGGAGATTTCCATACTCTGCTGCAACATTCAAATAATCCAAGAGGGACTCTATGTAAGGTAGCTGCATTTATAACCTACATAAAGCATTGTATTTTATGCCATTATTTTAAATTTCAGAGACTCTGAAGCATACAATACACACCAGATGCAGACAATAGGGCTGTCTTACTAGGCAGTGCTGCTTTATGGATTTAACATTTTCTTTCACATCAGGCAAGTGCTATTCCTACCACCCCGTGGGCTGCTTGTCATTGCTCTAGGTGATGCCAGCATGTCACCCCCAGAACTGCTGCAGAATTGTGAGCATATTGCCGTCCGCCTTGCCTAATAATAAGGGATAGGCCCCCTGCAAGGCAGACAGCAGTACATTTACAGCTCAACAGCTGTTCCAGTGGCGACAGGCTAACATCACCCAGAGTGGCTGTGACAGCCAACAGAGCGGAAGCAATGAAGCTGCCCGGCACTGCAGAGAATTGGCAAAAAACTAGAAAGAAGCAAAGTCCCAAAGGCCAAACTGAAGATGTCCCCTGTGGATTAGCTTCCTTTTAAACAATTACAGCTACACATCTGCCATGTGTCAGCTGGGACAGGAACACTTCTTCAGTTTTCCTCTCTGCAGCTTCTCCTTGGCTCTCTTAGTAGACCCCAGGATCTCTATCCTCTTCCTATCTTAGTCCCTCTCCAATCTCCCACCTTCCTCCTCTTGCTCTCCTCCACTAGCCCAGTCTCTCTCTCCCCCACCTTCAGGTGCACGCAGACTTCATGTGTCTCCCTGCCCGAAAGCACAGTGCACTGTAAAAGGCAGGGCTTAGTTAACCTATTGGCAGCAATTCTGTTGGACATGCTGCATCATGATCAATTGTTACCTTTAAAGCCTAGCAGGTGAATCCAGCTCTGAATCTCCAACATCACTGTTCAGATTTCACACAAGGACAAAGGTCCAACCCGCATCCAGGAAAGACAACATTGTGCTACGTTGTCTATGTTTGGGCTATATCTTTTGGATGTCCCAAGGTCTCAAGGCAATATTCCGTTTCTTAGAAAAATGAATAGACAAGCCACTGAGCAAAGCTACAGTTTGCCATGAACAACTTAGTGTGCTCGATCCCAGTCTTGGATTTGCTGAGTTGTCCATTAAAGTTATTAGAGACTTTGTGGGCTAGACTTACCAAGAGATTTAGGCACCTGGTGGTATTTTCAAAAGCTCCTAAGGAGGTGAAGTGCCTAGCTCCCATAGATTTCAATTGTGAAAGACAGTGATTTTAATGGGAGCTAGGCACCTTCCCTGCTGAGGTGCTTTTGAAAATCCCACTAGGTGACTATCTGTATCTTCAGGCAGCTAAATATCTTTGAAAATCTGGTCCTGTGCGTTGCAGGCGTTTTCAGCTGCAAAACAGCAACTTCAGTGCTTTACCGATAGCTATTTCAAAGCGCAGATGAAAAAGAAAAGAAAACAATTCTTTACGACTTGCTGCTGCTGATTTTTACTGAGCTCAACAAATTGTGTCAAATAGAAAAACATGTACTTTGTGTATTAACTACAAAAATGCTAATTACTTAGCCTGTATTTCAGTGTGTCAAGAGCAGCACATGTAACATCTGTGTTCTATTCAATTATGTGAAGTCATATCATGTCCCATCATTCATCTACGCAGCCTATCATCTGCCATTCTGACTTATCTTCAAATAGTTTGGCAGATAATTTTGACTCCTGCTTGCTATTTACTGTAGGGAGCAGACAGTGACAAATATAATGTCCATGTCACAACTCAGAGCTAATGAAATGGACCTTTTTCATCAAGCAAGCAGAAAGCAGAAACTGAGTATTAACAAAAAAAAAAAAAAAGGCAGATATTTCAAATGACCAATGAACAGTTCAAGATACAATACTTTTAAGTTTCACATCCATTCGTTGTGCTCTCTACCACTGAAGTCAGCAGGAGTTTGCCACTGACTGCAATGCGAATAGAACCCATAATCCGTATTCCATTCTCTATTATACTAAGCCAGATGAGTCCTGGCAATTTGTCTGCAATGGTGATATAGTTCTTCTGTGCTCCACTAACACTACATAAGATAACTGGCAAAGTTCAGTTTGGCCATGTGAATTCACATCCATTAGAGACCAAGAATAGGGAAACAGGGAAAAGAGCAAATGATTGAGTGTAGTATTTCTGCAACTGCAGTTGATAGAAAGAAAAATTTTTTTTTTTTTGGTAAACATCAGAGATTTTCAAAATTGCCTTAGGAATTTAGATACCCAATTTCCATTACAAAGAATGAACACTGGGCTTCCAAAACAATTAGGCAGCTTTGAAAATCTCAGCCTTATCTTCTTGCATACATGATGCAATGCATTTCCATGAAAACAGACATTCAGGACCCACTAGCTGCAAACCATCTTTTCTTTGCAATTTAGACACTACCAGTATCTCCTTTTACCTTTGAGAGCTGAAGATTCTTGACAAAGTCAAACATTTAGCAAGACTGCCTGAACCAAGACCAGCTAAATTATCTAGGTTTAAAACATTTCTTAAGAGGACAACATGCCCACTGACTGGAAATCTTAGAGCAGAGTGGAAATGCAAACTAATCAGTAAAGAAAGTTTGAAGTTTAAGAGTGCTATATACAATTACCAGGAATCCATGACTCAAGACCAATACCTCAATTACCCAGAAGTGGCACAGCTAAAACCTAGAACCTGGATCCAATGAGACCTATAGTGAGAACCAGCAGCAGAAGCAGCAAGGTTCCAGCATGCATGACCCAGACCAAAATCTAGCAGTAATAAAACTTGTAGGATTTAAAATCCAGATGAGTTATGACCCAAACCAAGATTCCAGGAGTAGTTGGTAGATTCCCAGAGCAGAGAAAAAGCAATGAGTGAAAACAAAAGTACTATAAAATCCTCAGTTATTTAGGGCAGAACTGATTAAAAAAAAGATTGGAAAGTCTCCAAAAGCTGCCTTTTTACCTTAATACTTATAGCGTCAACCATATTCCATGAATTATCTTACACACAAGTTCTTGCCTTCTCCCTGATTTATCTGCTTTCCTCGACACATTCTGCACAGAGCTGTTTAAATAATAATTGGATATTTTACATCTAGATTGTCTTTTCTACAAAACCCCTTTGTAAAGATCACCCTAATATGACAACTACAGCAGTCTCGCTCCTAATCCATTATACAGTTCTTCCACATAAAACACGTCGCTTACTACAAAAACACACAAAAGATTTGTTTTTTAAAAACAGTCATCCAGAGAGACACTAGACAAGATAATAGATACTGCCACTTTAAGACTAAAGTTTCCTCTCAGAGGTACAGGAAGGTCAACTTTGGTATTCTGCTCTTCATACACATGCAGAACTCACATCAGTGGAAGCTCCACACAAGTAGGAAGAGCAGAATAATGGGATGCTGTCCTGAGAGGAGAATTTTGCCCTGTTTTGCATAGTATCTTTAATAAATTGTCCTCCAAAGTGCTTTATGGAGTTAAAGAAATGTAAAAAAACAAGTAGATCGAGAGGGGGAGGGGGAGAGAAATATAGACAAGGTACAAAGAGGTTTTGTAGCTGAGCTTTGAAATGAAATGGAAAGTAAGACACAGATTCAGGATGATGGAGCCAAATGGCAGGAGATGAAGAGGAAATGACTGTCCTACCAATAGATTGTATGGAACAACAGAAAACAGGCCAGTGCTAGGACAACGGAAAAGGGAGTAGATATAGACAGCGTCTGTAAAATAGGTTGGAATAATACTTTGGAGGGTTTTAAACAAGCAGAGGAATATTAGAATGGTACAGTACTTCTAAACAAAAAAAATGTACTGGACCATAGTTGATAGTGATATGTCATAGTGAGCCTGATTTTCAGATAGCATTGACGTGCAGCTACATGCCTAACTGGCACATGTAATTATTTCAATTGCATGGGCAAACTGAGTAAGCGTGAGTGCAAATAACTGGCTGCATTTGCATGGGCCATGTTCCAATTTGCTCAGTGACTCGTGTAAGTTAGGTACATGAATGGGATGTCATGAATTTTGCACGTGGAGTTCTGTACGTAATTTGCCTGAATTGGGGGGGGGAAATGCACCAAGTCTCTATCTGTAAAATTAGCTACAGAGAATGAGCAGTAGCAATTTAGGACAACTATGTTACATTCAACCCTTTTGCCAAGGTTACTCAAACATATTGTGGGGGCATTGTTTTTATTCTAGGTGGAATTGTACAACAGAAAAGCTTTCTTCCCTATGATACCAGTGTGCACTCATGACCTATGGATATCCCATTCCAGTCAAAGCTGAGAGCATTAAGTACACTTGAGATCACAGCACACTTTGAGGGTCATTATTTATCACCCTTCATCAAAGGGGAAGTGATTAATTTTTTATGACAAACAAGTCAATACAGCAAGAGCACTTTTTTCCTACATGCAGCAGCTTTATGAACTGCTGGGAGAAAATGAGATGACCCGCTGGGTAGCAAGAAACCTTTTATTTACTTTGTGTGGAAAATGATAGTATAGGTCTCTGCTTGTGTTGTGATATTTAAGGTAAAATGCAGCCAGATTTAATAGAAAGGTGACATTCAACAGCACAAGACTCAAACCGTTCTTCCTCTCACAGAGCTTGTAAATAACTATCAAGGGTAAAAAATAGATGGCGAAAGATGTTCTTTGCTCACCCACCCACCCTCACCCCCAGTAAAATAGCATAATCTAAAAAATGTCTAGTCAGAGTGAACAAGGACAATTTAATTTCATTCTAATTTAATGAGGTTTGTTTACTAATTAGGCAATTTCCTCAGCAAAAAGCCCACAGTGTAGCCATACTGCTTTCCAGAACCAATTCATCTGTAGAATTCTTCCTCTCCATGTGTTAGCAGAATGGAAGAGTCTTGCAGCTCTCTCTCCTTTTAAGATATCCACTTCTAGTTTAAATGGTTTCAAAAGAGATTAGTGACAGTAGCATCTTACTGAGAAGCAAATTCCTTCTTCCTCTGGTCTTACCCTGGGTGCTCTGTATCATTACTAAATGTAGGGGCAGTAACTCACTCAGAAATACTATTTTTGTTGGCCTTAGTTTCAGGGAGCTCCTTTGAGATGTCCAAAGTGCAGTGGGATTGGTCCAATCTGGGTTACAATCTCAGTTAGAAGTTTAAAGGGACAATGGCAGCATTCAGTCCCAACAGTGAATATTCTGGTCCCACGGATTCAGGGATGACTCAGCCAACTGGTCCCCAGAAGATCCTTATCAGATGGATTTGGAGAGAAAAGACCTACTTCCTGGCCTGGCAAAGGAGCAGTATAGAGAGAGTACTTTTTAACATTTTAGTGTAGTAAACATTATCCCATTTGTCATAGCAATTATGGAGTAGAAATATCATCTGTGGGATTTTATCAGTGGCAGATCTGGGACTTTCTGAAAGTGATTTAATCACTAGCCAATTGGGATGAAATCCTGGCTCCACTAAATTCAACAACAAGACTCCCATTGACTTCAGTGGGCATGTCTACACCGTAACACAAGCACTGCAACTGCGCTAACCCAGGGTCCCAAGACCCTGCAGGGCTGGAGGGTCCAAGCTCAAGTTAAGCCAGGACCTAGGGTCTGAACCCTATTGCTTTGCTGTATAGATGTAGCCCCATTTGACTTAGTATCCCACAATTCCATGGGACAACTTCCTTAGTTCTCTGTCCCAACAATCTGCAATCCACTCTATTGAAAATGGGAGCCTCCCCCCTTTTGCAAACAGTAGCAGCTCAGGTCAGCATTAACCCATTCTCTCCTGATCACCGATCTGCAAGCACGCTATCAGACAGCCTCCTGGGTTTGCAGTGGAGAGTGAACCGATCAAATCTTTCACAAAGCGAGCTGCTTCCTGGTGACATGCAGGGTGGACAGTAAAGTTTTCCCACAATGCACCACAGCCCTAAGGCTAGAAAGGCCATATTTCTGGAGGCAGGGGATGCGAGGGACTCTGGGATATGGTTACTTTGATTCAGATCTGCACACTGCAGTGTGGATGCCAAAGCCTAGGTTCGAACACGAGTTAGAAAAGTCTTAAAACACAATTAAAATATAATGCAGATACTCAAGCCCAGGGTTCCCTAGCATGGGTCAGCTGACTTGAGTCTCATTAACTCTGGGCTTACACTGTAGTGCAGACGTACACAATGGGGCCAGAATTTCATCCTTGGCATTGACACTCTGCAGTGATCGCAGGAGCACCTATGTTATTCTAAATGCAGCGAGGATCCAGGCCGCAAAGGCCATGGAACAAAGAATATTGTGTTTTAATGGTGCCCACTGTACATGAAAGAGGACAAATTAGGTATAAACCACCACTGAAAATGCAACAATACATTTCAGAAAGTTTTGGGACCACGTCTTAACTTGTAGCCTCAATCCCTCCATGTCTGCTCCCTATAATTTACAGAAGAAGTTGGCAGCTTGTTAACAGCCAAATAAGAACATTGAAATTCAAGGATAAACCCATTTCACCAGACCAGATAGAGTATTTACATGATAATTATAATGACAACACAACTAGGTTCAAGAATGATATAGGAAAAGTGCATTTTTAGCATTCTAAACATTTTGCAATCTTGCAAGGAAATTGATTGTATCATTTTCACATACATGTTCATTTCGAACAGTAGAAAATGTTACAATCTACTTCGGCCCGATGTTCTTTCTCATGGATATGGGTCCAATCCTAAATTCAGTCTCCGTGCTAAATTTTCATTTGTTTACATGTGTGGGGCAATGGCATGATATGGCTACTAGACCACATCTGTACTTCCTACATTATTCTTGTATTTGGTAAATTGTTAGATATTTATATTCACAACATACAGTGCTGTTCCACTGAGCAATGTGATCCGAAATGCAGCAAAATGGTACTGGTTGGTTAAAAGGGATATTATTTCTGTAAATCTTATATGCTGTACACTATCACCTAATGATCGTAATTTGGAGATAGTGGGTCTAAATCTGTTCTTGGACTACTTTTACAGCAGTGTAACTCCATTAGTTTTAGATGATTGCTTTTCTGATTTACAGTGAAATCGGAATCAAGACCAAGATCTTTTTTGCCTCTTATACTTTACAAACTCCACAACAGAGTGGGTCAAATTCATGCCTAGTGTAAAACCACTGACTTGAATCTGGAAACACTACTGTGATATGAAGTGTCTAGTGCAGTTCCTATTTACTCTACTTAAAATTTTAAAGAGATTATGCTGAGCTTACTATAAATCATTGTTAAAACACACGCACGCACACACAAGTATAGGGATTTATAGTCTCCTTAATGACTTATCTGTAGTCTTAGTTTCATTCTAATGAAATAACAAGAGCTCTCTGACCTTATGAGCCATCTTAAATACAAAATGATGATTATGAAGATACCATGACCAACAAGGAAAAAATCACTGAACCAGTTGTCCCGGGGTTCTAAAACAAAGTCTTTATGTATTCCTTTAGAATGACAAACTAGTGAAAATTTTCATGTGGCCATTAGGAGATTAAGGCCAATTGTTACTGAGCTTTGAAAAGAAATCAGTTTGTGAATGCTAAAAAGGGAACTAGAAAATGGCAATTTACACAAAGTCATTGCAAATGCCTTTACTGAACAGTTGTAATAGAGCAGAAAAGATAGGAACTTTGATCCCAGAAAGCACTTGCATAGCTTTAAGCATGTTAGTAGTCCTAGCGAAGTCATTAAGTGCTTACGGTGATATCTGTATTTATGCACTTTGCTGAATATCAAGGCCTGTTAGTGGGAAATATTTTATATCCTTCCCCTTGATGCCAGGGTCTGCTTTCCCTATAATTTTTCAGAAACAGTCTCGTTAGTGAACAAGAAAGCTGTGCAGAGAGTAAGTCCCAACTTTTCAAAACCAGCCTTTACTTTTGCAAGTCTCAGGTTTTAGGTACTCCACTTTTCACACCAGGCCAAAATTCTAAGCCTGGATATGTAAATTGAGGCATGCAGCAGGGTGCAGACTCTGAGCACACCCCCTTGTGGCATGGCATGCAACTGCAGACACCATGCCTCAGTTTCTCTCCTGGGCCTTCAACACCATGTGCAGATTTCAACTTCTTCATTTGCTGAGGTGACTTAGACCTCACGCTCTGTCATGTAAGAGTCCACCTTTTCTGGGGAACTTAGGTCCAAGCAAAACCCCAAACCAAAAAATAATCTTCTGTCCCCAGTCTCAGACCAGGCACAGCCCTTCCTCCCAGAGGGCCTGTCTATTCTTTCCTAACACACTCTACTACCCCCCTCCTGGGGTTAGCCCTCCGCTGACTTTTGCCCTAGCTTTGCAGTCTTCCACTAATCTAGGGCTTCTGTGGGAGTTTCTCTGTTCCTTGCAATTCTCCCCAGTTCTCCTCCAGCCTGGGAGTCACTGTGCTCCAGGACCTACCACAGAAACCCAACCCACTTCCTGTTGTTCCCGTCCTCTAAACTGAGCTTTTCCATGGCTTTTAAAAAGGACCAGGTGTGCTCCATTAGGTCCTGCAGCCTCAGCTGGAAGGCAGCTAATCCATCACAGGTGAGACTGAACCCATCACTACCTTAAAAGGTCAGGCACCCTGTGGCAGTCACCTAAATTCATATTCATAGATTCCAAAACCAGAAAGAACCATTGTGATCATACTGTCTGACTTCCTGCATAACACAGGCCACAGAACTTCCCCAGAATAATTCCTAGAGCATACATTTTAGGAAAACATCCCATCTTGATTTAAAAATTGTTAGTGATAGAGAATCCATCACAACCCTTAGTAAATTGTTCCAATGGTTAATTACCCTCCCTGTCAGAACTTTACGCCTTATTTTCCATCTGAATTCCTCTAGCTTCAGATTCCGGCCATTGGATTGTGTTATATGTATTTCTGCTAGACTGAAGAGCCCATTATAATATATTTGTTCCCAGGTAGGTACTTATAGACTATAATCAAGTCACCACTTAAACTTCTCATTGTTAAGATAAATAGATTGAGCTCCTTGACTCTGTCATTATAATTCATGTTTTCTAATCTTTTAATCATTCTCGTGGCTCTTCTCTGAACACTCATCAATTTATCAATATTCTTCTTGAACTGTGGACACCAGAACTAGACACTACTACTACTAGAGATTCCCCCGTTGATGCAATATGAGGATATTGGTACCTAAATAAAAGTAGCTTGATTTTCTAAGCTACTGAGCACCTGCCCCTGTTATTGACATCAGTGAGGTTTGTGGGTGCTCAGTGCCTTTGAAAATCAGGCCACTTTCATTCAGATGGTGAAGTTACCTATCATTAAGCACCCAGGTTTGGGGGGGGGGGGGGGGGGGGGAAGTGTCCCTAGAGCATTATTGCAAGATGTGCTGTGCCCTCACAGCTTCTACTGGTTTTGATAGGGATGTAGGTGCTGAGAACTTCTGACAATCAAGGCCTAAATTATATGTTATGCACCCAAAACTGAGGCACTGAAAATTAGAGGCCACTTTTGAAAATGTAGTCAGAAATGTAAGCTATGTAGTGCTGCAGGTAGCCTATAGAGCAGGGGTGGGGAACCTTTTTGTTGCCAAGGGCCTGATGGGGGCCCGGGCGGCGGGCGGGGATTCGGCAGCAGGGGGGGATTCGGCGGCGGCACAGTTACGTGTGGGGCGGTATCCGCCGCCCGAATGCCGCCGCCGTTTCCGCCTTTCGGCGGCGCGGTTTTACAGTGTCCACAGGGTTCCGTGGGGCAGTAACCGCCTCCGGACTCCCCCCGCCGCCGAAAATGGGCAGACGGCGGCAGGGTTTCGGCGGCGCACACTTCCCGCCCGCCCACGGGGCGGATCAAGTTCTTTCGCGGGCCGTATTCGGCCCGCGGGCCGGAGGTTCCCCACCCCTGCTATAGAGGAATCTGAATTCCTGTAAGCGTTAGGCATTATAGAACTGTGGTCATGCTTAGGAAAACTGACTAAAGATAGTCAAGATGGAGTTGGGGAGAGGAGACAGAGAAAACTAGCCATTGTACATTGTAGACAAGTCCCAAAGATAATCCTGAGGAAACACTTCATATATAACAGGTACGTGTCTATATATAGCAGACCTCTTTACCACATAGGCCAGGTTACACGAAATTTTCTACTCTATGGCCTCCAATCCTGTAATCCTAAATTCAGTGAAAGCTCTGCCGGCATTAACCTGGCCTCCAGGATACCACACACTGATTTATTCCTTTTGTCATATAGATGTTTAAGATGGTATTTTTCATCATAGGTTCATTTTTATCAGCTCTGTATCTTTTTTCTTTCAGAATCCCGGGACTAGGGTGAAATCCAGGCTCCAACGGCATCAATGACAAAACTTCCAGTGATTTTAATGGGGCCAGGATTTCACCCTTAGTCTCATGAGAAGTGGAATTTATAAAGGTGCATCAGGGAAGTTGGGTACCCGACTCCCTTAGACATCTTTGAAAATCCCAGCTTAGAGATGGGCCTAAATAATAAAATTGAATCGTGATCTGAAATGTCACATTTCATCTTGTGGAGTCAGTTGGATTTGGGATTCAGTCCCATCCCTAGTGACATCTGCTGTACTTCTGTACAAATACTCCTGTTCTTATGGACAAAAATGCCAGTGTTACTATGTTTTGAGATAATTTTACATATTATCACAATGAAAATCACTGACACTGAGACTCAATACTATTGTTGTACATTTATGGCTTTTAAGAGACTGTAAAAGGTAAGCTTCATATCCTCTACTGATTTTGATTTCATGCCAGCCCTCGCTCCACAAAATATTATTTTTAAAATGTTCACAACTTGCCAAACCATTAAACAAACCTTTTTAAACAGTTCATAGGATATCATCTACCCTAGACATTTAGGCTCTGAAGGACCATCCAGCTCCATTCCCTCCTTCTGGAGTCATAAAAATGCTATTTAAACTTAATAGATGCTTTAATACACTCATAATTTCTTCATTTCTTGGGCCTATTGTTTCATGAGCGCAACCAAAATAATTCTTTTCCTTAGTCGTAAATTCTCATAACACTAAAAGTGTTAAAGATTTAACAAGGTCTGCAATCAGGATAGCCTGGGATATCACTAACATAACACCTTCAGTTTCTATGGTTAGTACCTGTATACTTTGTTTCAGTTTTTGTGAATTAATCTAAACCGAATTAAGGCCACTTTAATTCTGAATGCAAACATCCACATAGGGGTTTAATGCAGTTTAACTAACTTGCTTTAAATGCACACCATTAGTTAACTGGATTAGTTAATAGTTAGTTTCATTCATTGTCCTGAGCGTCCCCATGTAGATAAACCTAAATTAAGCTATGTCTACACTACAAGTGATTCAATGTCACAGGTTGTGTATAGACCTCATCTATTCTAACTGAATGGACTTTGCTAACACCTACCCTCCCCATTGTTGTTCCTTACCCTTGGATGTATATTATACACATACACATACACACACACACACATCCTATCTGATTTCTCTTTTTTGTATCTGACGAAGTGGGTTGCAGCCCACGAAAGCTTATGCCTGCAGAAATTAAATTTGTTAGTCTTTAAAGTGCTACAGGACTCTTGTTGTTTTCACTGTAGCATAGGTGTTCCTACATCTACAGAAGAGGTTTTCCCATTGACGTAGTTAATCCATCTCTCAGAGGCAATAGCTAGGTCAATGGAAGAATTCTTCCATCGACCCACCTGCGCGGACACTGGGGGTTAGTTCAGCCTAACTACAGCATTCAAGTGCGAAATCAGAGCCCTGACTGATAAAGGTAAGCTGAGCTAATTTTGAAGGGTAGACTAGGTCATAGCAATGGTTAAACTCTATCAGACATAAGAAATTAGGAAATGTAACTATCATGACCAAACCGAAAAGGGCCTTTACTCTATTGACCTAGACAAATTAGAGGATTGGGGCAAAGGAAATCCGATGAGGTTCAACAAGGACAAGTGCAGAGTCCTGCACTTAGGATGGAAGAATCCCATGCACTGCTACAGACTGGGGACTGACTGGCTAGGCAGCAGTTCTGCAGAAAAGGACCTGGGGGTTACAGTGGACAAGAAACTGGATATGAGTCAACAGTGTGCCCCTGTTGCCAAGAAGGCTAATGGCATACCGGGTTGCATTAGTAGGAGCATTGCCAGCAGATCGAGGGAAGTGATTATTCCCCTCTATTCAGCATTAGTGAGGCTTCATTTGGAGTACTGTGTCCAGTTTTAGGCTTCCCACTACAGAAAGGATGTGAACAAATTGGAAAGAGTCCAGGGGAGCAGGGTGGATAAAATCAATGATTTTTTTAAAAAAATTAAAAAAAAATCCAATTTTTTTGTTCAATTTAAAATCGGCTTTTTTCATTTTTTTTTAAATCATCAATAAAATGCTAAATTTCTCTCTCATTTAAAAAGTTACAGTTACAATTAAATCTCATCATAAACATGCTAAACCTACACTTACAGGCTCATAAAAATGAATTAATGGCTCTAGTCCATCCAGCCTAACTACCAGCTCTTGCTTCTTGAAAGTTCTGGGCTTTCAGTTTCTGCTTCTCAGCAGACCAAAGTCAGATGTGCAAAGAAAGACACAGGCTGGGTAGGATTGTTGTTGTTCTGTACTTATGTGGTGGTGGAGCTGGGCCAAGCAAGGCAGAGGAGTTAGTTAAGACACTGTTTTAAAGGCACAGAGAGAATATTTTCATCGTTTGGTATTATTCACTCAATGTTGGCAAAGATGAGAAGATACTTAGAAGAAGAAACGGAAGGATGCTCCTTAATAACTTGTGGATGCGGTGCCCATTTAATGCATCTTTTGGCCAAAGACTTAAGTACGTCTTCTCCAGGAATAAAAGAAAATGCTGAAGTCGCAAAATACTTCCGTAACAACCATTTTGCTTCAGCTTCACTGAAGAAAGTAGGAGGATCCAAACTAATTCTACCTCAAGATGTTCAATGGAATTCTGTGGTTGATTGTTTTGAACAATTTATTAAGAACTGGCCTATTCTCATAAAACTTTGTGAAGAAAACCGTGATAAAATAGATGGAAGTATCTCATCCAAAGTATCTAACATTGGATTAAAGCAGAATATAGAGGATATGCTCAGTTTACTGAAGCCTATATCCATAGCCTTAAACAAACTTCAGAGAAATTGTTGCTGCATTCTTGATGCTGTCGAAATTTGGAAGCACTTCAAGAGACATTGAAGAAAGAAATACCTCACCAGAAAGTTAAACTGCAGGCAATAAAGAAGTGAATGGATCAAGCACTAACTCCACCTCATTTTCTTGCCAGCATTCTCAACCCCAGCCATAAAAAGGTAGATGCCTAACTTCTAAAGAAGGTGATACTGCCATGGCATGGGCATCTCAAAATCACTCCTCAGTTATGCCGGTCATAATAAATTTCAGGGCTGGAGCCGAACCATTACATGCTTACTGACAATGTTTTGAACAAAGTCACTCCCTTGAATTGGTGGAAATCATTAGCCAGGCACCTTGAAACAGAGTTCCTTCAGTTGCTAAGCCACCTTTTCACAGCAGTAGCTTCCTCTACAGGCAGAAAGAGAATATTTTCATCGTTTGGTATTATCCACTCAAAACTAAGAAATCGACTGGGAGTTGAAAAAGCAGGAAAACCCGTATTTCTGTTTCAGTCTATGAATAAAAATGACAGTGAGAGTGGAGAAGGTGAGAGCTAGATGTAGAAGTTTTAAGGACGGCGTACGTTTAGTGTTGTGATGACTTGTCTGTTAGAGTTAATAAAATTTGAAAATTAAAAAAAAAAAAAAAAAAAGTTTAAGGACAGCTGTCAGCCAGCAACTCAGGAGACTGCTGCAATTGCAAATGTGAAACATTTATGTAACATTTAAGATTTAGTTTAATAAAATAGAAGTGCTATTGTGTTTGTGTGGGTGATTTAGTTCTTACCATTCCTAATGTACTGCTGCTGCATCTGCAGCTTGACACAGGTAATGAGTATGATGTACTATTTCCTAAATTAATAAAAATCAAGTTATCTAAAAAATGACACAAAGTATACCCTCCTAGATGATGTAAAATGCTGTATTGAGTTGTAAATGAACAAGTTTTAGTGATCAGATTTGCACCATTGTTTAAGAAATATATGAAGTATCGTCAGTGGGGAAACTTGATTTAAATCAATCCACCCTGCAGCAGAGAGCAACAAAAATGATTAGGGGGCTGGAGGACATGTCTTATGAGGAAAGGCTGAGAGAACTAGACTTGTTTAGCCTACAGAAGAGAAGAATGAGGGGGGATTTGATAGCAGCCTTTAACTACCTGAGAGGAGGTGCCTGGGAGGATAGAACTAGGCTGTTTTCTGTGGCAGTAGATGGCAGAACTAGGAGCAGTGGTCTCAAGTTGCAGTGGGGGAGGTCTAGTTTGGATATTAGGAAAATCTTTTTCACTAGGAGGGTGGTGAAGCACTGGAATGGGTTACCTAGGGAGGTGGTGGAATCTCCATCCTTAGAGGTTTTTAAGGTGGGGCTTGACAAAGCCCTGGCTGGGATGATTTAGTTGGGGTTGGTCAGGCTTTGAGCAGGGGATTGGACTAGGTGACCTCCTGAGGTCCCTTTCAACCCTAATCTTCTATGATTCTATTCTTTTATTACAAAAATACTGCCACTTTGTCATTTTAATTAGAGATAGACACCCCCCCCCAAAAAAAAAAAAAAAAACAGAAAAACCAGCAGTACTTCAAATGCAAATCAATTTAATTTCAGGGAGGTTTGCAGCTGAATCACCAACTCCAACACCATCCCTACTACAGTTTTACTCCTAGGTCAGATCCAAAATTAGAAAGGGTCCTCTGTTTTGATTCAGAAATCTTGTGAGAATAGTTGATCTCATGAGATTCCTTCCCCAGTTCAATAAAAATTTCAAAAAAAATCGCTTACAAGATTTTAGTCCCTTCACATCCAAAGTGAAACCAGTACCAAAGGCCTAATCCCACTTTAGAACTGAAGCCTTCTCTGAACCTGAAAAAGAGCCAACTCTGAACATGGCTTCCTCAACTCCAAAATTAGTATAATAAAATGGGATGGTGTTTAAACCTGAAAACCTCCAACTTACAAGGAGAAAAGATAAAACACTGCTGATTCCAAAAGCTCTAGGAGGATGCGTCCAGACAATATTGGCTTTCAGGGAGCATGCAGTTCTACCAAAATGATACAAAACTACTCAAGATAGTGAAGTTGAAAGCAGACTGTGAAGAGTTACAAAGTGATCTTACAAAACTGGGTGACTGGGCAACAAAATGGCAGATGAAATTCAGTCTTGATAAATGCAAAGTAATGTGGATTGGAAAATATAATCCCAACTATAGATATATAATGATGGGGGTCTAAATTAGCTGTTACAAATCAAGAAAGTGATATTTGAGTCACTGTGGATAGTTCTCTGAAAACATCCACTCAATGTGCAACAGCAGTCAAAAAAGCTAGCAGAATGTCTGGAATCATTAGGAAAGGGATAGATAATAAGACAGAAAATATCACATTGCCTCTTTTTAACCCCACAGATAGAATACTGACCACAACTTTATAACTCCATACATTTATGGAGTATTTATATAGAATTTATGTAGAATACTGTGTGCAGATCTGGTCGCCCCATGTCAAAAAATATATATCAGAATTGGAAAAGGTACAGAAAAGAGCAACAAAATGATTAGGAATATGGAAAGCTGCCATATAAGGAGAGATTAATAACACTAGGATTTTTCAGCTTGGAAAAGAGACAACCAAGGGGGAATATGATAGAGGTCTATAAAATCATGACTGGTGTGAAGTAAATAAGGAAGTGTTATTTACTCCTTCTCATAACACAAAAACTAGAGGTCACCAAATGAAATTAATAGGCAGCAAGTTTAAAACAAAAAAAAGGAAGTATTTCTTCACACAACATACAGTCAACCTGTGGAACTCCTTGACAGAGGATGTTGTGAAGGCTAGGACTAGAACGGGGTTCAAAAAAAGAACTAGATAAGTTCATGGAGAATAAGTCCACCAATGGCTATTAGCCAGGATAGGCAGGAACTTCTGTTTGCCTGAAGCTGGGAATGGGCGATAGAGGATTTAAGCAACATCTTAACTTTAAAACACAGAAGTGGCACCATTAAAGCTAATTGGTCTCCATAAAGTTAAACATGAGCTTGAGATGATCAGGACCAGAATACTCAGCATCTGGCAGAACTGAGCCCTAAAATACTTTGATAGAATATTTAAGAAACCAGAATTCTAGTTATCCTCATGGTCAAATAACTTACATTTACTCTTCCCTGAAGCCTAGTAATGTTATCCAGTATAAAATTTATATTATTTTTATTTCAATTTTAGCTCTCTTCAAGGGAAAGCACTTGACACCAAAATATATAAAAACTCAAAATATACTTGCTATAATCTTTTTTCTATATTAGCGTGAAAATTGTAAACTATACCCACTAGCTTTAAAGCCTCTCATTTCTGAGCAAAAACAATATATATATTTGACTGACCAAACAATATATGTACATATGTGTGTTTGTTCACAATTAGCTATCTAATTACTGAGGACCTCATTTTATAATCCCTTTCTCAAGCAAAGCTTCAATTGAGCCAAAGGGAATTTTACCTGTATCACTGCTCCAGAGCAAGGGTGCTGAAGAGAGTATCATTGTCTTGTCTCTAATATCGCAATAAAAATCACCATCTGCCTTCTGTGGGACTGTGGGATGAAGTCAACCAACGGGCCCAGTCCTGTAATCATCAGTCCTGTTGATTTCAACAGGAATTTTATGTAAGGACTGTAGTGTATATCTATAGTGTATTTATCTTGTGTTCAGTACAATATCTAAAGTCAGCAAATCAGTATATGTTTAAATTGCGGCTATTGATTATTAATAAAGAATTAGCTAACAGAAATCCATACCAGTCAGTGAAATAACATGGAAATAAGCATTAGAGAAGGCTTGGGGGCTGGGAAAGGTTAAAAGGGTAACTGTCTTCAACTGCTCTTGTTCAGCTGCTATTCACTATTATTTATTTGTAACATTAATCTTAATGGTGGTTACATATGGGCCTTTTAGAAAGTGCACATGAGGTATGTTGTTCAAACAAAGTATCCGAATGTTTTCTTCTAGCTGTGCTAACTTTTCCCCCAGGGTAACAAAGAAGTTTTATTCCAAATCCAGAGCTTTTCTACCAGTCTTTCACACCAATGTACAACAGAACAACTGATAACAAAAAAGTTACTTTTGATAAGTATAACTCCTCACGAGACATAGGTCAGTGGCCTGAACATAGTCTGGGGACCCAGGAACCCCTGAGTGCTAATCCTGACTCATACAATGACCTCCTTTGTAGCTCTTAGCCAAGTCACTTATGGGTTAATTTTCACAGGTGCTCAGAATGACTCTTTGAAATACAGGCCATTCACCTCTCTGCCTGGTTTCCCCACCTGTAAAATGGGGATAAGTATCTATTACACAGGAGAGTCACGGGGATTATTGACTGTTTGTAAAGTGCTTCAAAGATTAAAAGTACCATGTAAGTGCTAATAATAATAATAATAATAATATTTATATTCAGGGCACTGGAACTAGTTTCTCTGTTCTGGCATATGGCCAGAACTGTGCTATGCCATCAACAGTTGAAGATATATAGGTCGCAGCTATTTTGGGCAGCAGAAATGTCAGTACTAGAGTTACCACCAAGAGAAAGGTATGCACTTACCATTCTCTCCACATTTTTGATATCCTTTCCTGTGCATCATCCAATAATGGAGGCACTGTCTGTCAGTGATCACAGTGAACATTACCGTGTGCATGGAATACCTGTGGCAAACCCCTTGCATGGCTAAAAAAGGAGACATCACTATGCCAGTTCATTTAAATCCCTGATCCCCTAAACCATACTGCATGGAGGACCAGATCCAGCAGGCATCTTTCCTTTGACCTCAGTGGGCTTTATATTGGGCTGCATGGTCCTAAATTATTTTTTTATAAGTACTGTGCAACACCTGCACAAGATCTGGAGTTGGAAAATTGACATTGCGTATGCTCAGAAATGCAGCCATAAATCGACTAGAATGCTCAGGCTTTATTTTTTGCTGTTCTCAGTGAGAAATCATTGGTTTTCACTCTTGGTAACAAGGTCCCAGTGTGAGCACAAGCGTATCTGCTAACTGCTTATTATAGTCTCTGCTGCAGCTAAGTATATCTTTGTTTTAAATAGGGACAAAATAACAGAAGCAATTTGATTTAAAAAATTGCTGCCAATAGAATCAACTAAATCATTATTCAGTAAATACTTTGTAATGTATTAATATAACCTCAGTTTTTCCATAATTTGTGAAGTAGTCTTTAATTAGGTAATTTTCCATTTGGGCAACTTCTGTGTGGGGAGAACCAGGACTATGTGCCAGATATTTCCCACACAAAACGAAGGTGAGTAGGGAATTGGCTTCAGCCTTTCCAACGTGCCAGCAGCACAATTAAGCCAAAACGGGGGTAATAATCTCTAGTGGTCAGGACCATTAGCAGATTACTTCTTCCAAGAGCAATGGGAGAGCAGGGAAGAAATTGTGAGTCTGATGTCTGAGTCCCTTAATGAGCTCCTCCTTGAGTTGTGTGAGTACACATTGCTCCATACACAGGGCTTTCTGCAAAGGGACATTACAGCCCATAGATACTGGACTAGTGAATGATCTTGCATTTATGTAGAGAGATGAACTAGCTAAATTTGAATATGAGCTAGATATTGATTTCTATTGTGCATGCATGATAGCTACGTTTTCTCCCAGAAATACCATTGATCTTGGAGGAGAAACTGTTTTCCACTGTCCTCCACTGAGAGGATATCAATGGAAACTTGGTCATGTCTTATGCTCTTCTAATGTAGTCAACTACTGTCTCAGTGTGAGATCCTTATTGAACTAGAACTAGTCATACTTTTTCTGATAGACCACCACTGTGACTGGACTAGTTGTGAAGTTGCTATTGAATATCAGAACTTCAAAGGATCTGATACAATTATTGTTACTATCCTACCTCACTTTGTTCTCAAGCAGATTGCTGAGGAAGCAGAGTTTTGACAAATTGATCCTCATCTAACCTGAATGAAAGGGGCTTTTGATTTGTCCTTGAAGCACCCCTTCCTCTCAAACAATCAGAGCAATTTCCTATCTAGTTGGAGACTTTTCCTAATAATCACATGTCAAAGAAAACATTTCCAATATGAAGATAAAGTACCTTGAAAGGCAATCATTCTGCACAGTGTACTTGTAATTAACATAGGAAACTCGAGATTGGAATTTATATTAGATTTAAAATCACAAAAAGAATCCACAGATCAAACAATACAATGGATGAGAATCCAGTGTAAAATTCTAACAGAGAACTAAATAGAACTGGCAATAGAGAGGGGTCAACCAGGGTCATAAGTACAGGCAGAGCAGAATAAAGATTAGAGTTTTTAATTCAACTTTGCATTAATTTATTAGACAAAAAAGTGCCTTGTCAAAGTGATTCCTACATGAGGTCATTGTTACTGTATGGTTTGGGGTTTTTTTTTTTTTTGGTCCTTTGAATATATTAGAACTGTAGTACAATTTAAAAAAAATATGAGACTGAACCTATTAAAAGAATAGCGGCTGCACAAAACACAATCTTGGAAAATAATACCATACGTAGAATCCTTCATCTGAGGATCTTAAATTGTGTTCAGACATTAATTAACAAATTGGACATTATGGGATACATTATTACATCCATTTCATAGAAGTATAAACTAAAGCACAGAGAAGATACATGACTAGGTTCAGAGTCAGTGAGAGTTGAGAATACAACTCAACAGTTCTGATTTCATTCTTCTGCTTCACACACTAATTTTTTATCCATTAGACACATTACCACCTTAGTAATACAGGAGGAAAAAAGGATAAGACATCAAACAGATGTATATACAAATAAGATTTGAAGTTACCTGTCCATATAGGCACTGGTTTATGAGGCGATTATTTAACTAAGAGGAAAATAGAAATATGAGGCCAGAGACATAGTATATCCCAATGAGGGATGTGTATAATTGATGCACAGAAACTGAGTTTGCCATTATCCGTCTAACTCTGAAAAGGTTTAATAAAGGTCTTTTAAAAGCCATGGTTTATGTTATGAAGTACCACCACATTATGATTACAGAGCAAAAATGGCTGTATCCGCTGTGGTGGATATCTAAATATATTTCATCCGTCTAAATATTTCATCCTCCAAGATCAAATCTGATTTTCTTTTCCATGAATTGCTTATTTTTAGAAAGGCACAAAAATATTGGACCAGATCTTCAGGAGATGTAAATTAGCATAGCTGCACTAAAGATAATGGAGCTATGCTGATTTACACCAGCCGATGATTTGGCTTGCTTTGTAGTTTTGTTTTATTTTGTTTAAAATGAACATCTACTGCTTCTGACACTGGAACTTCCAGGACCAGGTCAAAAGGCAAAACAGATGCACGTGAAGCTGTAGTTTCAAAACACTAAGCAAAAATTTTAAAATCACCTTTCTAAATGACTTGAACAAAATTTGTTGGTACTAAAATAATGTTACAGAAAATGAATGTTAGAACAGAAACTCTTATTTCCTTTTCCTCCCTATTAATAATTCTTACTCCCACAGAGAATCCTGTGGCTGGTATATTTGCTCCTTACTCTGGCAAAGATGAACAGGGAAATTTGCTGCCCCCAGAACTATCAACAGAAAAATGACGGGCATCATATATCAGGCTGAAAGCAGAGGGATGCTGGACAAGTGAAAGCATGAAGTTCAGGCATGTATAGTATGGATATTGGACCATATATTGTTTAGTGTAGAATAGCAGATTTAAGCTGCTAGGATGCTAAAAACAATGCAAAATGTGGCCCTAGTCCTGCAAGCAACTCTACATGGGCACACTCCATGGATCTGCTTTCAGGATCAGGGCCTTAGTGTTTAGTGTTAGTGTTTCAATTAACAGCATAAAGGGGCTGCAATGGAATGGAAAACAGAGGTGAAGTGCCTAGGACGGAAAGTCGCACAGTGAGGTTTGCACAGTGAATTTTGTCACAATCAGATTTCACTTATAAAAATCAAAACATAATGCAATGAAATTACATGAACAGGAGCAGGTGGGTCAAGAATATATTAAATAGAAGAGATTGATCCTAGCAGATCAGGATTTCAAAGCCCTATGTCCTAAATGTCTGTGGGCTTAGATACAGGATTTGTGTTGGACCATTGTGGAGAAAGGAGTGAACAGCAAAAGCCAGATGAATGCCAGATACCAATTTGGGTTTGCATACTGAACCTACTGAAAGTTTGAAGACGTTTAGATCTAAGGTTTTGGTATGGCACCTTCTCTAGTAGAAAGTAGGTGAGATTGGGTTTTTTGATATATCAAATTGTTCTGGACGTATGTTCTCAATTTCCAAAAAATAAATAGTATAAAGATACTTGGATACTTTCCACTAACAGCGAAGAAGAACTGGTCAAAAAAATGTGGATGGAATATTTTTCCATCAGAAAATGTTGTTTCATTGAACTCTAAACATTTTGCAGGAAAGTGTCAATTTCAATAAAATTTTCAATTGAAAAATATTGAAATTGAAATGGAGTATTTCATGTTGATTTTCCTGTTTCATTTCCATGATTGTTTTGTTTTGACTTAATTTAACTTTCCATCTTATTATATTTACATATATTTAATATTTTCTATTTATGAAATATAATATTTATAGCATATAATGTTTCGGCATCAAAATAAAACACTGTCATCATAAAACTGAAACATCTCAATAAGATTGTTTTGCTGTTTCCTAGTCAAAATATTTTGGAATTTCCATTCCACTAAATATTTTTGCATTTTCGACTTTTCAAACAGATCCAGTATGATGTTTTTCCCCAAAATTTCAGAACTTCCGGAAGGATGGAAATTCTGTTTCTCAACCAGCACTATAGCCAACATCTAACTTAATATTATTTGTTGTTTGTATTAATTTAGTGCCTAGGGGTCCTAACCAAAATTGGGACCCTGTTGTGCTAGGTCCTGGGCACACATGCAGAGAGCTTGCACTCCAAGTAGACAAGACAGACAAAGCGAGGGACAAAGAAAGTTCTATCATCTCCATTTTACTATTGGTAACTAAGACACAGAGAAGTTAACTGATTTGCCCAAGGACATACAGGGAGTCTGTGACAAAGCTGAGAACTGAACCCAGATCTTTAATCCCACTGTAGTGTCCTAATCCCAAAGCACTTCCTCAGCCTCTGCAGCTGTATTTTCAAAGCAGTGCACACTGGTTTGACTCTGATTCCTGATGACACAAGTGGGAATTGTTTCTAAATCTGTGTATTGGCTTGAAAATTCACATCCTTTGAGTCTACAGATAACTGTGTACATTGTGTTCAGCAAAACTGCAAGAGTCTACAGAGTTATGGGAAAGTAGGGCTGTAATGCATTATTAGATCTTTTGAAATGCTCAGTGGATTCTGACTATGTGCATACAAATACTCTGAAATGTACTACACTTGGAATCTATTATTGCTCTACTACCTAAGCCTGCATGACCTTCCACAACAGACAGAGTCAGCAGAAAAGCCATGGCAAGCATCAAGAGGTTTGCCAAGAAAGAGAATTTATTTCACTGTTAAACACTATTTAATCTCAGAGCGATCTCTAACTGTGCTTTGATGCTGTTTATACACCAAGGGTTTTGTATGTGTATAGAATTTATGACTTTGGTAACGTGAAGCTGCAAAATATTGCTGCATGAAACCCATGAGCTTGGGTTCACCTTGTTTCAGCCAGCTTTGACCGTGAGTTCAGTTTACAAACATTTGTCCCGTCAGGTTCGTTTACAGTTCTGAAGTCACCTAAAATCATAAGAGCGGCCATACTGGGGCAGACCAAAAGTCCCTCTAGTGCAGTATCCTTCCGACAGTGATAGATGCTTCAGAGGGAGCAAACAGAACAGGGCAATGTATTTAGTGATCCACCCCTCTTGTTCAGTCCCAGTTTCTAGCAGTCAGAGGCTAAGGACACCCAGAGCATGGGGTTGCATCCCTGACCATCTTGGCTAATAATTATTTCTGGACCTATCCTCCATGGATTTATCTAATTCTTTTTTGAACCCAGTTATACTTTTGGCCTTCATGGCATCCCCTGGCAACAAGATCCACAGATTGACTGCGCATTGTGTGAAGAAGAACTTCCTTATGTTTGTTTTAAACCTGCTGCCTATTAATTTCATTGGGTGACCTCTGGTTTGTGTGTTATGAAAAGGGGTAAATAACACTTCCTTACGCACTTCCTCCACACTATTCATGATTTTATACATCTCTATCATACCCCCTCCTTAGTCATCTCTTTGCCAAGCTGAACAGTCCCAGTCTTTCTGATCCCTCCTCATGTGGAAGCTGTACTATAACCCTAATCATTTTTGTTACCCTTCTCTGTATTTTTTCTAATTCTAATTTTTTTTTGGCAACCAGAACTGCACCCAGTATTCAAGGTGTGGGTGTACCATGGATTTCTATAGAAGCGTTATGATATTTTGTCTTATTATCTATTCCTTTCCTAATTGTTTCTAAGATTGTATTAGTTTTGTGACTGCTGCGACAGGTCGAGCAGATGTTTTTCAGAGAATTATCCACAATGACTCCAAGATCTTTTCTTTAATTTAGACCCTATCATTTTGCATGGGATTATGTTTTGGGATTATGTTTCCCAGTGTGCATTATTTTGTATTTATCAAGATTGAATTTCACCTGTCATTTTCTCGCTCAGTCACTCAGTTTTGCGAGATTCACTTTGTAACTCTTCACAGTCAGCTTTGGATTTACCCATCTCAAATAATTTTGTACTGTCTGCGAAGTTTGCCCCCTCACTGTTTACCTCTTTTTCCAGATCATTTATGAGTATGTTGAACAGCAGTGGTCCCAGGACAAATCCTTGGGGGATCCTGCTATTTACATCTTCCACTGTGAGAACTTACCATTTATTCATCCTGTTTGTTTCCAATCTTTTAACCAGTTACTAACCCATGAAAGGGCCTTCCTTCTTATCCCATGGCTCCTTATTCTGCTGAAAAGCCTTTGGTGAGGGACCTTGTTTTAAATGCTTTCTGAAAGTCCAAATCTATACCCCCCCACAGCAAATTTGAAGCACACTAAATGTTCTGATACTATGGTGGCGGGCATCTAGATTAGACAGATGCAAAGTTGGCGAGACTCAAAGCTAGTGAGTTTTACTAACCCTGTCCACCTAATAGGACCCCTCCCTCATCTTTAGCCATCTTCTGGTGGAAGAAAGAGGCCCTACATTCTACTCTACCCTGCTGCATTGGAAGCCAGGCATGATAGGGTAATTCTCCCATAAGTTGTACCAGCATTATCTTCTGTGGAATGAGCAACATATCATTCCTTTTTCTTGAGGAATAGAAATGGGAAACACTCCTTTGGTTCTTCTGCTTGTTTAATAGCCCTTTAGTGCTTTGCAGCTGAGATGTCCCAATGTGCCCTATACTACACTAAGGGAACTGTGACCTTGTATGAGTTGTGAATGTATTAGGGATTTAAACGATGCAACGCAATACAACTCTTCTGAAAAGGGCCCTCTCTTTCTCAAGTGGCTTTAACCATATTAACCACATCCTCATTTTTCAAAATTACAGTCTGCAATCTATTAGGATTCGTTTTAGACTAAAACGCAGTTGCAGACAGGAAAAGCTTTTATCAGTTGCAGGGTATAGTTTCATCTTGATGCATGGGAGTTAAAAAAAAATGTTAACCGTCACGTGTCAACATGAGGAGAGGATACAAAGGTGACCGGGAAAGGAAAATTAAGACCAAAGATGAGAGTGTATTTACCAAAAAACCCAAAAAAAACCTACCACACCAAAGTAAAAAAATGCAAACATTTCTGGGGAAAAGACAGACCTTCTGTACTGATCTGAAATGGTTTGACTAGCTCCAGTTTATTGCAAGGCTTCTGGACTTCAGCTCCAGCCTTCTGAGAAATGTAGGAATTGCTATTTTGGATGAGACTAATGCTCCACCTAGTCCAGTATCCTGTCTCTGACAGAGGCCTGTATCAGCTGCTTCTGAGGAAGTTGCCAGAAACCGTGCACTGGGAGGTTATGGGATAACTTACCCCTGGGGAAAGTTTAAACACTGACTTTCCCTGAGTTGGGCTGAATTCTTAGCGTATCAGTAAAACAAGTTAAATGCATCCTCAGTACAGGGTACACTACATGCAGCATGCTTTAAATGAGCATGAGCAGAGTCAATCATGGCACATGTCAGGGAGGAAGAGGAGAAGCACTTGGGGTAAAGGATGGACAATCTCATACAGAAATTAATATGCAAGGGATCAGTAGGCCTTTGTAATGACCCCTTCTCACTAATTTCTCATTGCTAGAGGTCACAGACATGCTCTCTCTGTTTCTGTGAAACAGCCATATATGATCTTGAACCTGCACCTCCAACTATTTATTTTATTTCCAGTCTGACTGCTGACTAGCTAGTAAATACTGCAAAAATCTGATTGCCATGCACAAACAGCTGTACTCCCATGTGCTCCCACCAATCCATCTGTCCAGCATAGTGCATGCTTGTTGAGTGAGATGTAGGGTTGGATTAAAGACAAGAGAAGGAAAATACACACCACAGAGAAGAAAATTCTCTCCCTTTAATATTCTACACATTTTCCCTCTTTTCACTCCTGTGGTCTGCATCTGTCATGTAAGGATGTTGTATTAAACGCTGGCAGGAAAAAGTTCAGCGTAATGTGACATACAACATCAGAAATTAGAGCTGGCAAAGTTCTTGAGTTGTCTTATGTAACGACCTAACAAAACAGGACTGGTCCCTATACCTCATTCTCCACTTCTATTTTAAAGATCTAAAAGATGGGCTACTCTGTGTGATGAAAGGAGAATTTGGGGCACATCTTCCCCCCTTCTTCTCTCTCTGAGTCAGGAAACTTCAAGCAGAGATAGCAGGTAAGGCTGGGATTTAGCAGTAGCAGAGCAGTTTGTAGGGAAAGTGATTTTTCACACATGGATTGGAAAAAAACACTATGGACTAGATTTGCTATGATGCACTGCAGCTTGGTCAGAGAGGAGACCAAGGTGCATTATGAGAGATGTAGTCTGGCCAAGGAGCCATAGGAGAGAATGGGGGCACAAAGCACCCTACCTCCCACAAAGCACTGTGGCGTCTTTGGCCACTGCAGTTTAATGTCAAACTGACTGATTAAATGTCTCTTTCAGTTTGTTAAATTGAACTAAAATGAAATATTTTGTTTTTCTTACAGAAAAATCGAATAATTTTTGTAAAATTGAAGTTTTTTCCCATGGAAAAATTCAATTTTGTGGAGTATTCTGTCAAAAAAAAAAAATAATTTCAATGGGAAATTCCTGAGCAACTCTAATCTAGAGTGAAAGTCACACTTGCCTCTGCTGTTACTATCTAGCTCATGCCAGCTGAAATGTCACTCTTGCACTGGGCAGCAGGCAGTGAATGAGGTGTTCCTTTCAGCTCTTCCTCCCAGTTACTAGTGGCTACCCACAAGATTTATGAGTAGACAGCAAAGCTTTCTTTCCCCTTCCCTCTGGTGACTCCCTCACCTACATTGGGTCTCACTCCATGCAGCACAGTGGGACAAGCAGTGGAAAAGAATAGACCTGCACTGCAGCTTTTTGGCCCTAAACAGCAGCAAATTCTACCCCCGAGGCAGCCATGTTGTGAGAGAGATGGGAACAGAGAAGTTACAAAATAAATTCAGGGACAGAGAGGACTAAAAGTGAGACTGGACCATGGTTGAGAAAAGGTCATTGGAAAGGGATGAGGGAGAGGAAAGGCTTGGAAAGAACCAGGTGAGAGCAAAGGAAAAACAACCATTAAGAAAAGGAGATGGGAGAGAGATTAGGCACAAAATCTAGGGAAAGGGAAGGAAACACTTCAGCGACAAATACAGGAAGAAAGGTGTTGTGGCTAATGCACAAGATTTTAGGGGCGGGGAGTCAAGTCTGGTGGGTTTCATTTCCTGTTCTGCCACTGACTTGTCATGGGACCTTGGGAAAAATCAAATCAGCTTCCTCTGCCTCAGCTTTACTAATCTGTAAAATGAGGATACTAATACTAATGTACCTGACAGGTAGATGAAAGCCCCTTATGATCCTAGGGTGGAAGTATTGTTATCAGAAAAAAGCTCACTTCACTCACTTTATCCCACAAAAGTGTCCCTTGAGTAGCCACTGAGAATTTGGGAGCTATGCTTTATACACAAAACCCCTCCAGCCCCTTCACACTACACCATTTTGTGTAATACATTGAAACCATGAAGTTGGGAAATTCACTCAGGAATCCTAAGACATGATCCAAAGGCCTTTGAAGTGAATGGAACTCTTTCAGTTGACTCAAGTGGTCTTTGGCTCAAGCCCCGAATTACTCAGACATTTTTAAGCCCACTCCCCCGCAATTACCCAGGTTTTGGTTAGATTTCAGTGGAGCTGCTGTAAGCCACAACGTTCTGCTGTCATTCCTGTTCTAGATATTGTGGCCCAATGTCTTCCAACAAAAGTATCCTTTTTATTCCTCTACTGTTCAAACTGATGTAAATAATAGGCAAGCGCATCCTTCTTTGGAAAAGTAGTAAGTGTGTGTGTGTATTCCAGATCAGCCCTATATTCATAGGTTCTCACACACTAAAACGAACCATTAGCATTCACCTTATAAACCGTTCCTCAAAATGCCATGACAAAATAGGGGCAAATAAGTGTCTAAGTAAAAACTTTAAACTTCATAAATCCATTGTTCACTAATGGTCAAGAAAAAACATCTAGGGCCAAATCCTTGACTGATGTAAATTGGCATAGTTCCATTAAAGTCAATGGAGGAAACTCGACTTACACTTACAGAGGATCTGGCCTCCCAGGTCTGAGTATCCTCTTACTGCTGATATACATCAATGTAAGTAACTTCACCAAAGCCAATGGAGTTACACTGACATAGAACTGGTGTAAGTGAGAAGAATCATGCCCTTAGTTTACAGAAAATATGCCTGCACAGTTCTTGATGATCATTTGGTTGAAGTGCTATCAGTTGGCGGTGATTATAGGGAGGGATAGAGTTATTTTTGCAGTTACAGCTGAATATGCTCAAGTGGCCTTGAGCAAACTTAAAAAATATTTTCTTGCTAAGTGATCCCAAGAGACATATGTCTCTATAAAATGGTTAAGCAGAAGCTGACGACTTGCACTCAGAGGGTTCAACAATTTGAAAACGATTATTTTTTGTTTTAAATCTTCCAGACCATTCAGGCAATAGAGAGTAGGAGAGAAATTTTAATTTTCTTGAGAAACTTCCTCTCTGGAAGATTAAGAGGTAGAACCTACGGTACATTGAACTGAAATTGTAATTACCAGAAGGTTGGAACAGTGATAGGTTTCTCTGTATTGCTCAGCCAGTGGACTTCATCTTCCAGAGAGTCTACTTCATTACAAATTTTGAGTCTAAGTTCATTCAGCTTGAGGCTTCCTCTCCACACAGAATGCTAGTTTTAGAACTGTGTGGTGCTTTCTTTGAGGAGACGGAAAAACAAAAAGCGGTGGCCCATTTGTAGTCATTTAAGATCCATTGCAGTTTCCACAATTGTAGGGTTGTTGGCCAGATTACCTCCGACAGCCAGAGAGGTGGCAGGGAAGGAGGGCTATCAAGGTATCAGTTAGGGTTTAGACCTCTACATCTGACAAGGTTTAGAGAAGCAAAGGGGCTGACATGCCAGTGACATAGGATCCTTAAATGGACCCCAGGCAAGTGGACGATAGGCATAGTGGAGCTCTCTACTGCCATGCTCCCTTCCTTCTCCTACACTGGGAGTGGGTTGGCAGCTGGTGCAGGAGCCAGCTACAGCAGTTTTACACTAGTACAGATTTTCTCTGTGCAAACAGAATTCCCAGCTGGCCATTACCACTCAGATCTGGCCCTTTTGTACCACCTGAGCAGCACACACCAAAGGGATGGATTTCATTCTTTGTACTCAAGTCACATTCAATTTGAGTAACTACTTTCCATCCACTTAAACTCCTCCCTGTAGTTTCATTTGGACAAGGCATGCTTGTCCCAATTTCCAGTCTTTAGTTATTGTGTAGTTGTTGTGTGTCATTGAACAGTTACTATGTTTACCCCACGTCACTGTATTTTAGTGGCCGGTGAATTTGTGTGCAGATTCTCAGATGATGTAAACTGTTGTCGTTTCACAGAAACATTGACTTAACACCAGTTGAGTTTATGTGGGCAAAGTTTTCTGGGATCCCTTTGGATAAGACAACACAGAAATGCAGGGCATGTTATTAATTTTTATTTGCTTTAGTCCTTATGAGCAAAGAGCCAATACAATGTAAACATGCATGGAGAAAATTCTGGGGAAAGCACCAGTAAAGAGAGAGAGAGGGATTTACTTTCTGACCAGTCAATATTATCTGGATGCAAGCTCAGTGCCCAACTAGCTATGCTTCCCACAATGACTTGTCTAGTAGTTAGGCCAAAATTTTCTCTAGTGCAACTCCCAGTGGAGTTAATGGAGTTACTCCAGGGAGTGAATTTGGTCCACTGTGCCTATAGAATGCTTAATGCGTATTAAATTTTCCTCTTTACTTTCAACCCTGTACCAACAAACTTTGCTGTTACTGAAGTTAACCCAAACCGGAAGGGGAAGGCTATGAGTGCTCCTGTTGAGGCACCTCAGGAAGAAGTAATCTGGAAAAAGACCCTAAAGGAGGCTTAGTGTAGAATGAATTAAACAGCCTTCTTCACTCATTCAGAGTTGAAGAAGTAGAGGTACCCCTTCTGAAGTGGTGCAACGGAATCAGCATAGGCCAGTATGGGTTGGGGAGAGCCGAGTGACCAGCAGAGCACTGTTTGGTTACAGGACCATACCTACTCACCTATACAAGACCATTTTTACTTATAAAGGATCAGCCAAATACAGCTGTTGTTCAAGCTCCGTAAAAGCTAGCAATGGGATTAGCAGACGTGGTTTTGGTTATGGATTTCCAACATAAAAGAATGGGGCCCAAAACTTTTTAAAAAATGGATGCATAAAACTGGGCTAAAGTTTATATTTAGGCACCTACATTAGTAATCAAATGTTCAAAAAAGTGCTAAGTACCCATTTAATGAATTAAAGCAATCTTAGAGATTGGGAGCTGCTGCATGCCAAGGACTTGTAAAATCAGACCTATTAATTAGGTGACAAAATTTGGATTCAGGAGCCTAATTTTAGGCACCTGTTTTCAAAAATCTTGACCATAGATTATTTTGCATTTTCAAAGTTTTCCCTGAATACTTGTGATTCAAAAATGAAGCAGTAATTTCACCTTCCCATTTAAATAATAGCTATGCTGCTTCTAGGACTGCAAGGGCAATACTTGGTCTGTTTCCTCAGTTCTCAATCTTTGAAGGTGTATGATGATATGAGTATTGTCTCACTCACTTCCTCCCACACAAGCTTGATGCAACCATTCAAAATGGATTCAGTTGAGCTCTTTTTATTCTCCTAGTGCCATGGGGCAGACCTATATCATCAGGAATTTCAAGAAACATCATGGGACTTCAACCACACTCTGACACCCAACCCACCCAGCTCAAGACTGAAAAGCACCCCAGGAAATTTAGCTTGGAAATTTGCACTGACGTCCAGATAAAAATTCTAAAAAACTGTGCTGGCTCTGCAGAACATTCACCGATAAAAACAATTTTGCAGAAAGCCTTGCATTTTTGCACAAGCTCTGCAAGGTGGGAAACAAGAGGCACATTTTAATGTTGTGGGTTTTTTTAATTTCACAGTGAATATTTCACACAGCTCTAGTGTTGGTCATGTGCAGATCTTAATTAATCTGTTACATGGTTCCACTAGAGAACACTAAATATAGGCCTCTCTGTAAAACCTTAATGGAATCATCAGAGTTTGTGAAGCTTCTTATAGAACTGTTAAGGGATTTTGCACATCAAACCCCTTTATACAAAGAGCACACTCTAAATTAGACAGCTATATGCAAGAATATGGTTTGCAATCTTCTATCCACTTCTGGCCATTCTAACAAAGGGGAAAGGTGATCCTTTTAATAACATGCAACATTAATATTCTCTGGACACCACTAAAATCTGGTAAATAAAGCTCACTGGTCTGATCTAAAGCTCATTAAACAATGGGAATCTTTCTACTCTAAATATATATCAATGTAAATACCAACGGCAAGGGAAAGGTCAAGATTATTTACAGTACAGTAGTGCCTAGAGGCTCCAACTCAGATGGCAACCCATTGTGCTAGGCACTGTTGCTCACTATGGATATCGATAGTCTTCTCTTAAGAGCCGACAATCTGCTGTGGTAATGCAAAAAAACAACAACAACAACAGACTAGACTAGACAAAGAATGAGAAGAGGAACAGAAGCACAGAGGTGAAGTGACTTGCTCAAGGTCACCCAGCAGGACGGTGGCAAACCCAGGAAAAGGACCAAATGTTAATGATGCCCGTTTTAGTATCATTTGATGCTAAAAACACACACACAACTTACTTTCAAAACTGCCTGTAAGGAAACATTTTTGCCCTACCATAACCTTCTTTTGTAACCTTATTAATTATATCTTAATTCCCTGTTGATAATAGACTGAAAAATATAGCTAAGTAAACATTTCCCCCTCCACTGTGCAGTAATACACTGGCATAAGGATGGTGGAATCCAAGCTCACAGCTATTTAAAAGCTTTTGCATAACTCCGGGGAAGAATTCCAAGTTGAAATTTTCCAAGCCGTGCAGGGGATTCAGTGACATGTTCCACTATTTTAAATGGAAGATGGGTGGGTAAGTTCTGTGCCTGGCTGTGTAAATTTCTGCAACAGTTTTTATTAAAACCTCTTAGCACTTCTTAATTGTTAAAACACAATGGAACTTACTGCAATAGCAAATTCACCACGCCTATATCTATATTAAATTCACCGTTCCTGAATCTATGCAAATCATAGATGACTTTCAAATATATTAAACAATGTTGTCATTGAATATTTTATTATTCAAGAATCTTCCATTTTCCTTTAACACAACATGATAATCTTTAAAAGCAACAATTAAATGAAATATAAATCATGCACTGCTCAGGATCAAAGACTCAATTACAGTATGCTAAATCAATACTTTAGGACAGGGGATCAAGGAGTTGGAACAAAAACACGTTACTAGGCTATATCCAGAGTTACACATTCACTCACTGCATGGATACCACAATTGTCTTGCCATTGTGCAACTGTGTCAAGTGACTGTGATGGCCATAATAAGGTGGGTCAAATATGGGGTAGTTATTTAAACACTGGGGGTTACTAACACAAACTTGATGGTCCCAAAAGGCATCAAATTTTCAGCACTTGCAGCTAAAGCCAAGACTAACTGATCTCTGCACATAAATCTATCTCACACACCAACCAGCCATGCAGGAGCCAGCCACAATTGCAGGCCCTGTACCCAACAGAGCACAGAAACGACTCCCCTTGTGTGCCCCCTGAGGAATCAAAGGGGGCAAAGAGAGAGGAGCTGAAGCTCCTCCACACTGGAGTCCAGCAGTTGCACAATAAAGCACGTGCCTCAACCCCTCCTCAGAAGAGGTGCAGCAGTGGGCAAACTTTCCATACATGGCATGGAACTTCCGAAATCAATGTTTCTCTGGTGCACAAAGCTTCCTGGCGCTCCCACTGGGGCAGTACGGAACTGCACCACCCCAGCACAAGGCTGTTTGTGCATACCACAACAAAGCTCTTGTTATTTACTGAGCAAAGTACAGGGTAGTCAGTGGATGGCTTGCAAGCTTTCCCAGTGCTGCCCCATCAATGTCCTGTAAACTTAGAGACCAGTCCGAGGGACGAGAAAGTAATTCGATCTCCAAGCTTAGCAGCACGCGCTAGGGCAAAAAGGAAAGGAGGTCGAGCAGAGAGCAGTGAAAAATAAAACACTCAGAAAGGCCAATGAAAATTCAGCAGAAGCAAGTTGCTTAAACGTGACTGCTAGACGCAATTCCTGTGCACTGAAATGCAGCCAGAATTAGCAGTTAAATTATTTGCTTATCTACTGGAAGGGAGCCTGCTAGAGAGGAAATGGGTTTCACCATTCAGGGGTGCAAAAGTCAAATTATCAAACAAAACCATAGGGGATAAGATGACAGAGCAACTAAATGATAAAAATGGAGGGGGGGGAAAGGCGAAATCCAAAGTAAGCAGGTCAACAGAGCAACAAACAATGTCCAGGGTGGATGCAAAAATGGCATCTCTGGGCCCTGTCTCCATTCACTATGCCCCCCCCAATGCGGATTCAAAAATCTATCCAAGTCAATGGAAAAAGTCTCCCATTGACTCCAGCAGGCTTTTGATCCGGTCCCCTGGACTGCACATTGGCCATATGTTTGCATATCACAGTGAGCCCACCCTCATCTCTCACCTTCTCAAAGCGTCAGCCCCTCCTCTCACGCATGGCACCTTGCTGCTGACACTGCAGGCACCATTACCAAATGATTTAATGAGCATAATTGAGAGTGGGAATCCACACAGGCCTCATCCAACAGCAGCACAGCGCATTGCCCTCAGCTGTGGGCCTGCTGTTGTAGCTTGTTCCTAATTAAAAGGTTTTTGCAAGAGTCTGGGTATGTCTACACTGCAATTAAGCATCAGCAGCTGGCCCAAGTCAGCTGACTCAAGCTTGTGGGCCTCAGGCAACCGGGCTGTAAAATTGCAGTGTAGATATTCAAGCTCTGGATGAAGCCCAAGCTCTGGGATTCTGCGAGGAGGGATGGTCCCAGAGCTCAGGATCCAGCCTGAGCCCAAATGCCTACACTGTAATTTTACATCCCTGTAGCCTGAGCCCCAGTCAGCTGACATGGGCCAGCCACAGGTTTTTAATTGCAATATAGACATGCCCTCTGTATCTTTGGTTCGCTTCACTTCTTGGTCATGGCCAAAAAAAAATTTTTTTTAAATTGTATTATCAGGATGTGTTCAGTTACCACCAGGCCACTTTTCCTTATGAGCCCTTTCTTTTGCCCTGCACTATTCTCTCGGGTTGCTTTGTCTTTTCAGAGTGTAAACAGTTTGGCAAAGGGACAAAGCCTGCACTTGTGTTTGCACAGTGCCCAGCACATCATGGGCACTACAGAAAATACATACAATTATGATGAGAAGAATGTTGCGGATCCTTTCGTTTTAATTTGTTTCTGGTCATCGGTATAGGTAGAATTAGGAGTACTTGTAAGCAATGAAAAGAACCTCCTGTTCTGACTGTTTCTGATTTCTGACACTGGTCGAAACCAGTGCAATGGAGCCCCATCCCTTTGGTGCCTGTGGAAAGGTTTTCCAGGATCAGAATATTGCATCCTAACCATGGCTTGAGCCACACTTTTTCCCTGGCAAAAGAATCTCTCTCCCTAAAACTATTGTTTTCAGCAGAACTGGTGCGCGATCAAGGCAATGGACATGCTGGCCAAGATTTTCAAAATGAGTTGCAAAAAGGTGAGATTTTTCAAAAACTGTAAAGTGAGGTAGCTCCAGAAGCTCCAACTGAAATCTACAGGAGCTACAGGGTGCTTACCACTTTTGAAAAATCAGTCCATTTATGTTTAGGTGCTTCTGTTTGGATTTAGGAGCCTAACTTTAGGCACCCAGCTTTGAAAATCTTGGCCAACATCTTTACCCTTTCTCTGCAGCTCCCAAGTGCCTATGCCTTGCACATTCATAAAAGCTTTCAAGACATGTGTGTGGCACTACCATCACTTCTGGTCCTCCTCTTCCTCTTAAAATTCCCTTTTTTTTTTTTTTTTTTTTTAAATACAGTCCATAGGGCAGAGGGATTCAGAACACCACATTGTTTTAATGAGCAACACTTCTATTGCATGTAATCAGTTCTATTGTTCTCTAAGTGTCAGTCTCTATTTTGCCCCCATGAAAGAACCTCTCATTAGTTCTTTCATAATTTTTTGTCATAATGCAGGTTTCTAGACTGAAGATGGTAGAAATGCACATTCTGAGTTAAACACTGGGTACCGTGTGCTAAATTAGTATCTATTTTTATTATGGACAGCAGTGTCTATAGATGCCAATCAAAATCAGGGCCCCATTGTAGTAGGCCTGATATAAACATGTAAGAGAAGATCCCTGTCCCCAAAGAGTTAACAATTAAATAGACAAGACAGACAAAAAGGGGGAGGGGAAACAAAGATAGAGAGCTGGGGTGTTTTGGAGGTCTGGTCAATGAGAGAGCCAGGAATATAACTGATATTAATCTCGAATTAAATAATTGATTTTAATCATATTTTGCATTTGAACATTTAGTTATCTTCCTAAAGAAAGAGTCTCATTGGTTGGTCACCATTTCAACATGTTGATTTGCAACTGAATATAGCTTTTATACTAAATTTGGTGCTTCCTTTTTGCTAACCGGGAGAACCTTATATCTATACACATGTAAGCAATTATATAACAACTTACATTTATTCAGATTCTTGATTTGTATTTTTTTCTGTTGGAAAATGATTGTGTGTTTCTTATTTATTAGATGATTAATTTTTTTACTTGCAATTTGTGTCAAGCTCTATTTGGATGGAAATCCAAATTCAATTAAAAAAGTACAAAAACAGGATTGTATTTATATATTTAAATAAAACTACCTCAAATGTGCTGGATACATTGGAGAGGGGTTAGTTTTCAATGCAAAACATTTTTTTAAATAATTGATTATTTAAACAAATGAAGTACTAACATTAGTTAGTTAATTGAGCTTTCTGTTTATGGCCACTTTGTCTTCAAGAGGTTAGATCTAGAAGATCTTATACCTAGTTTTTTTTCCATAGATTGGAAGAAGAAAACAAGCTTCCAACTGGTTTCTTAACTTTGAGTGAACTAGGCATTGAATTGAACAAGTTGAATGAACCAAAATGAAGGAAAGACCTGCAGGAAAGACCACTGCTGGCAAAAAGCTGCTTTAGCATTTTAGCAAACTTTGATTCCAGATGCTTAGCCATTTATTTCAACCAGTTGAATGGTTTGACTATCTTTAAAACTTGACAGCAAATATGTACTGCTTAATATTTTTTGTATTTTAACAGATTATAAATTTAGGATAAACATAGGTTGTCAATTTCAAATTTTAAAATAGATTTTTAAAATAAACTTGGTTTTAGTTTAAATTTAAAAAAAAATCTGACAAATGAAACATCCAAATTTAATTTTTTTTTTTTTTTTTTTTTTTTTTTTTTAAAGTAACTGATTTTCATCCATCCTGGGGGAAAAAAAGTCAGTCAGGGTAGTGGATGAAATGGGTTTACCAAAACCACCAAGTTTCAGATTTAAAAAAAACTCAGCTGTAAATAAAAATAAAATTAGAGGAAACACGCAGTAAATAAAACCTGAACAAACCATTCATAGTATTTAACACCTTCATATATGAGTTCTACAGGATTTTTCCATAAACATTTCAAGGGATCTAGAATTATTTTTGCATATGAGAGTGCTGGAGATTTAAAAAAGAATGGACGGCGCGAACTATAGTGCTAGCTGTAAAATGCATGTAACGCCACTTTGTTCTTTCCATTGGTATTTCTCACCTTTAAAGTAAGGGGAGGCAGCAGTGTAATTAGTGGACAGCTCGATGGACTGGGAACCAGGACACCTCGGTTCTAATGTCACCTCTGCCACTGGCCTGCTGTGCGACCCAGGGGCAAGTCACTTCATATCTTTCTCCTCTCCCCCCTCCCAACCCCTTTATCTTTTCAATTTAGATGACAAGGTCATTGGCGCTGTCTGTCATTGTGTTTGTACAGGACATAGCCCAAAGGTCTCCAATTGCAGCTGGGGGTTTCTAGATGCTATGCAGTACAAATCATTAATAAAATAATAATGGTTGCCTTTTTTGAAACCTATCTGTAAAGTTAACCCTTCTAACATCTACAGACAAAGAGCTTAATCCTGCTCATTTTACTCATATGAGTTATCTCACTGAAGTCAATGGGATTTACTTGCATCCATAATGCAAGCTGGATTTAGCCCAAAGAACGCACAGGCAGGTGGAGGACATTCGTCTTAGAGCCCAGTTCTCTAGCTCTTACTCAAACAAAAGCCTCTTTGATAGCTTCTTCTCTCAGGCAAAATTCCCACAGAAGTTTTACCTGAATAAAGCAAGGTCACCTTCCCTCCTTAGGTTGGTATATTATTTACAATGTAAAGAAAACACACAATGCTTTCCTCTTCAAGGTATTTAAATACAAGAAAACGATGATTAAATATGCAGGTGCATTAATTTTTCCCTTTTGGTAGTCTCTCCCCTTAACCACTGGGTTCAGATGTTGTTTTCAGAAAGTCTACAGAGAATCAGCTGATGACAAGACATTAGTTGGGGGACTACACAGATGTTATGAACACCTACATTTCATTCAAAAATTAACAATTCTATTAGCAAATGCTTGACATTCTCTCAATACTGCCTTAAAATAACGCAGACATGCTTTGCTCACTGATGCTCATCAGGGAAATGGATTCACAGTCCTTCTATCAGTTCAGGTAACAGTTAATATAAAACAATGCACATAGTACTTATGGTAAACATGAGAACAATTTATTTTACAATATGTTTAACACCATTGTTACATCTCTCCTTTCTCCACTTTTGTGGACTGCAGTCACTTCTTAGATTATAAGGCCAGAGGAGACCACTGTGACCATCTAATCTGACCACCTCTCCATAACACAGTCCATAGGACTTTCCTAAAATAACTCCTCTTTGAACTAGATTATATCTTTCAGAAAAATGTCCAGTCTTACTCTAGCTTGTGGAGTGTGCTGGAGTTGTTCAGAGTTATAACTGCAGCGGGAAGTCACGGCTGGTAGAGTTCTGAATGCAGTTTTCCTGCCAGATTTAGTCTGATTATGGTCACAGTATTTAGGCTGCTAATATAGTGTATGTGCTGCCTTTTTTTCTGGGAGATATGGGACCAGATCCTCAGCTGATATAAATCAGTTTAGTAGCATTGAAGTCAGTGGAACCATACCAATTTACATCAACTGAGGACCTGGTTCATACTTTTATCAATTAGCATTCATCTTTGTCAGTGGAATGTGCATTTTCCCCAGAACTGTGAATATCCTAGCTGGAAAAGGGATTTTCCAGTTCCCTGTGCAGCTTGCAAACCCCCCTCTGAACACCAGCATCATTTCCATGTAGATATTTAACATAGCTGCTACAGGAATAGACACTGAACAAACTATCAAAATAAATATCTTATGTATTTATTTCAGATATTTATCCATGGTGTCTGTCATCTTGGCAACTGGACACATCACACCCCATATAAGAGATACTAAATACAGCTCAGACCTCAAGCCAAAATTTTCAGATGTAAGATAAGGCCCCTACCTAAAAGTTGCCTGATTTTCAAAGGTGCTGAGCACCTCTAGTTCCCACTGATTTCAGCTGGAGTTGTGGGCCATCAGGACATTTATTTAGCTGCCTAACTTAGGCATCTAAAATTTGAAAATGTTGGTGTCCATAATTATAGGAGAAACCCTTACCCTACTGCCGTGAAAAACTCCTGGTCAGTCAAACAGAAACAGCAAATTTGGCATTGTGGCATGAAAATCTATACATCATCACAAGAATCAGGCTCTGGATGTTAGGATCAGAGGAATGCCTGCTGCAGGCCTTGGAAAGTTCAGTCTCAGGCGCTCCCCACTCAGTTATAATCACCAGTAGGAGGATAGGCGGCTACTGAAGTCTCTAGTAAATTGGATCCCAAACAATTTAGGGCTTTAGATCCTTCTCCACATGTATTAAATATGTTCTGTGACCTTGAATGAGTTCACCAAGTTAAATTTGTCGTTTAAAATAAGATGTCCAAAAATCTTGAACCAAGAAAAGCTAACAATAGGGTTGAGGAAATCACTGACAGCACCCTGTTAATTACTCCCGCAAACTCCAAACATCTGACTGGAGAGAATTACAAAAGCAGTTATCCAGGGGATTTCTTTGCTGCCTAGGATTATATCTCAATACAAAACCAAGAGAGTCTTCAGAGCACAAGATCCATCCTACACAGCAAGCGAGATTCTTTTTAATCCTTAGCTGGGGTTTTAGGAAACTGCCAAACAGTGTGTGGGGTGGAAGGGTGGGGGAGAATATAGGATATAGTCCCATTTCTTGAAGAAATTTGTGGAAAAATTATGTTGACTTTGTGGAGAATAGATAGTCAGATAGTTCGGTGAAAGATTTAGGGTAAAATTTTTCTCAAATATTTAGGAGACTTAGCCACTGACTTTCAGTAAAACTAAGGCTCCTAAGTCACTTTGGCACTTATGAAAATGTTGCCCAAATTACTTATATTTATACAAACAGCCAATACACATTAAAATACAACAACTGGTCTTTCAGAAATCTGTGGGAAAATAGAATTGGTGGGGAGAGGGGGAGCATGAAAGCCACATAGCAGTGTTATCTGTTCTTTCCCACCCCTTCTCAACATCATCTTGAACTACAGTTGTTGGTTACGGAATCTGATGAACACATTTTCCATTTTATTTATTTATGTAGGGGGGATTTATTTTTCTTCCGAAAATATTATCTGCCCCTCACTGTTTGTAACTCCTTTTCTTATTTCCCCTTTTCCTCTTTCACCTCCCTCATCTAATTTTTCATTTCTCTCCTTTTTATTTTTTAAGGCAAACATTTTCAAAACTGAGTGGTAACGTTAGGCACCTAAATAGGGAGGTATTTTCAAAGATGCTAAGTATATACAGCTCTCACTGACCTCAGTGCCATCTGGGGTTGCCCAGAGTCAACACTTTTGAAAGTGAAACCATCTTCTATTTAGATGCTTGATTTTAGACAGCCAGCTTTGAAATTTTTGGTCCATGTCTTTTCCTCCTCTCTCCACCTTTTTTACCAGCTCATCTCTTGCAAAAACAAGTTGAATGAGCTCTTTATTATCTGGATGTGGTTAAGGTCTTCCAGATGTGATTAGGGTCTTTCTTTGCAGATGAAAAATGGCACCATATTGGGAATTTTTTTCAGAGTGAAGACTTCCAACAACTGAGTAACCAGCACCATTTCCTGCAGCATCTGGGTATTACTGTACACAGCACTAGCATCCCTCATCTTTTAACTTGAGAGTCAAACAGTATTCAACAAACGATAGCATAAACTGAAATGGTATAAGAAGTTGGTTTCTAAAACAGCTAAACACAGACCTTTTTAATACTGTAACAGAGTTACAGTGAGAGCTCTGGAAACTTGGATCTAATGCACTTCTCAATGGGCATGATCCTGCTCCCATCAAATTCAGCAAGACTTTTGCCGCTGAACTATATGGGGTCAGGATCAGGACGTAAGTCACTGGGTGGTCCTGCAGAGTAGCGCTTATCTTAAAACTCTGGATGAATTTCATCCCCATGCAGAGGGACAGTCCAAGACCTATGTAACACAAATCCTACGTAAGCCATTCAAATAGGAAATCATAAGGGAAATGGAAGGTTTCTTGTGTCCTGGAAGGCACAAGCTGGCCAATAAGGTGTAGAATTTTCTTTTAATAAAGGATACGTATTCACTGCCAGGAAATCATAAACCTCAGAGGTAGGTTACAAAGTAGTGATAGTGGGTTACACTAGTATGTTAAATTCCTACAGCACAAAAACCTGGCTTCCATATATGGAACAGCAGAACTTTCAATCTACCCCTGTACATTTTTCAAAGCAGCAGATCACCAAGGCTATCATTTGGTGTTACTCAGAGTACCTCAGAGACAGAATGACCTTCCTGTTACATGTCTAAGAAGGTTTCTGAAGCATACTACCCAAGAGATACAGAAGCAAAAGCCTTGTCTAAGGTCAAAAGAGTCTGACATGATCATTTATGTCTAATATATAAATCTATGCACAGTCCTAAAGGAAACCACAGTGATTTATATGAAGTTTTGACCTGTGAACGACAAGTCAATACCACTGAGTATATTTCTGGGAGAAACAACTAGTGTACTATTGAGCTAGGAATGGTTTAAGAATTCAACCCTAAGAATCTGTCACTGGAGCTCTACATATGGGGTTTTTTGGTACATAAAGGACTCCATTAGCCTAGATTTTTTAAGATGGAACCGTTTGAATGGAAAGCCACAGAAGTAGGGGTGCCAGTTTTGGCTGGATGTATTCCTGGAGCTTTCATCACATGACATAATCTTTAATTAAAGAGTAATTCCTGGAGACTCCAGGACAATCCTGGAGGGTTGGCAACCCTATACAGCAGTGAAAGTGCAGTGATTCAATGGCTAAAGTTCGAGGCCTGGCAAAGTTCCACACTTGGTTCAGAATGGTAATTAGTTACTACTTAGCTGATAATTATCCAGCTTTGCTGAGGTTTTAGAATTAATATTTTATTGCAGTGAAAAATAATTTACACTTCATTATATTGACAGCATAACAGTTAAAGCTCTCATTTGCCAATAAATAATTAGATCATCAAGAGCGCAAGATGTTTTACAAACATTTCCGTAAGGAGTCAAGCCATGCACAGTGCATCTAACATGCTAGGAAAGGGTCTGCAAAGATGCAGCTCTATTTCACATCTAGTTATGAGGGGCAAAAATGTTAAACTGAGGCAACCGCTGTAGCTCACCCTTTTCATTCTCTCATGAGGCTTCCTTACTCCATTGGAATTTAACACCAAGTGCCCAACAACCTAACCCATACCTTTGACAATGAAGGGTGGGATTTTCAATAGCACTCAGTGTTGGCCTACCTCTTCTCCCAATGACTTTAATGAGAGCAAAGTTAGGTCAACACTGAGCACTTTAGAAATCCCACCCAAAACTGTTATATTATAGGATTAAACCCCAAGAATCTGAATGTTTCTGCTTATAACTTCTGGGACAACTCTGGATACACAATTATAATCACATCTATTTTCTTTAAGCTCATGTCAGCTTCTCTCCTTGTCATTAGCATCTATCTGTTTCTTTGCTTTCCTCTTATATTGCTTATTAATACTTAGAATTTTTACATTGCTTTGTATCTTCAAACAGCCCTAGGAAGATTAACTAGTAAGTAGTCTTATGCAGTATGCTATACTGGATAGAGCTCTGAATTGGGTGTCATGAGATCTCAGTTCTAATCCTGGCTTTGCCACTAACCTACTTTGTGACACAGTGCAAGCAACTCCCTGTGCCTCTGTTTTCTCCCTCACCCTTTGTCTATTTTCTCTGTTTAGACTAAGTCTTCAGTCCGGGAATTCTCTCTTACTTTGCATATGGAGGGTGCGTAGCACAATGGGGTTTCAGTCTCAGTCAGGTCCTCTATGCTCTAGTTTAGCAGTAAAGAATAATTCACAGGCAGGGAAACCAAGATATGCAGAGGTTAAGAGGTTTGTCCTAGTCACACAGTGAGTCAATAGCAGAGCCAGGATTGGAGTTGGAGCTTTCCTTGGCTCACTAGATCAGAGTGCTTTATGATTCTACTTAGACATATTTGTATTTCTCTCAGTTTTTTCCTCCCCTCTTCCACTTTTCCTGAAGGAATTTCTTCTTTTGACTACACAATGGAGAAGGCATTCTTCTTTTCTGACTGACATCAGATATCCTGCAGCACACTGTAAATATTTTGCATCAGTCCCCAGAAGCTAGTTGAAGGACCCTGGCCAGTTTATCTAGGCATTTAATTCAGAATGACAACAGAAGGCATCTTGTGAACGATTTGAAGCTTTTTTGTACTGCTTTAATTAATCATTCTTCAGCAGGGAAGGAGCAAACAAGGAAGGTGTTGTCAGAAAGAGGCTAATGGATAACTACTGTCCCCTCAACACAGAAAGGGAAACTCTCTGCTCCCCAAAAAGCTTTCTAGCTCTGAAGCTTAACTTCTAAATGTGACCCCACTGTAACCATTGCAGCAACATCTGCCTGAGTCTGCAGACAGACTGAAACAATAGCTCTGACAGGCATGAACTGGATCATGTGTTTCAATGGGGCGTTAGCACCAAGACCCACTGCTGTAGGATCCCTACCAGCAGCACCCCTATAAAGGCCTCTGTGGCACAAGAAGACTACAGAGGGCCCAGCCTACCCAAGCTGATAACCAACATCCCTAGTGTAAGTACTAGGGTTGCCACCCTGCCTCTTAATGGCACACTGAAGTGCCCCTTCTTCACCCAGGGGAGGGAGGCTCCTGCTGCTGCACCTGGAGTGGTTATGAGGGTCCCCAGGCCACTACCTCTGCCCTTCTGAAAAATGACATAGTACCTGTGCCACGGCCACCCCAAGTGGGGGGCAGGGAGCTTCATGTCATGGTGCACCCATGGCCCTGGGTGGCCTTACTCTGGGTTTGCCTCGTACGATCAACTGAGCAGAGTGAACTGAAAGCGTTTCTGGCAATACTCTGGAGCTCTTTGTCTGTGGTTGGACCTCAAAGGTGGGACTCACTTCCAGGAGATATCAGGATGACCACAAACCTCAGCAGCTACAAGGCAAAATGCAAAACCTGCTTCTTCAGTCAGCCTTCCCACAATAACATGAACCAAAACACTAAAGTCGTGTCCCGGTTAACTGGAACAGGGAGAGAAGTAAATAGGTATCCATGTGCTCACATTAGAATTTTAGGTGTCATTCAGGAGAGGAGTGGTCTCTGCACTGGCACATCCCCACCCAGTCAGGGAGAGCAGCTCTTTCCTGTCTAACAACGCCACCTGTAGTAATGCGGGAACTCTGCTTCCGTCTCACTATCCTCTGGCCACATGAGTGACCTGGCCCTCCACCCAGTATACTTTACAGAAGTCAGCCCCTTCTGGAGCCTCACAGGATATATCTACACTGCAAAAAGACGCCCCGCAGCAGTGAGTCTGCAGAGTCCGGGTCTACAGACTCATGCTATGGCACTAGAAATAGTGGTGTCAACGGTCCTGCTCAGGCTCTGAGACCCACCCGCCTCACCAGGCTTCATAGTCCAAGCAGGAACATCTACGTGGCTATTTTTGGTGCCGTATCACAAGCTTGAATCTGTAGATTCGCGCAGCAGAAAGTCTCAGAGCAAGGGGTGAGGGTTTGGGGGGGGATAAAAGGGGAGGCACAGTGTAGATATATCCATAGCTCAGGGAAGCTCAATAGGTTGCACCTTCCTCAGAGGCATGCTTTGGCCACTGTGGTCAGTCCCCACACTTCACCCCAGGGACTCCTGTGCCTCAAACAATCCCACAGTCCAGGGGCTTGCACTCCCTGCCCTTTGTTCAGGGGTTCACGCAGGCTGTGGCTCATCAGGGTTCCTGACTGCAGTCAGACTTTTAGCTCACCCTGAGAGTAGCCTCTCTTCTTTTCTCCCCATCATGCTTCTTGGCCTTCTTTCAGGTGCTTCCCACGGAGAAAGCACTCCCCACCTCCTCTCCACTGGGTCTCCCCACTCTAACTGGGTTCACACTGCTTCCATCTCTTCCCCAGCTGCATAGAATAACTGAGCTGAACTATCTGATCTCCAACAGATCAGGATCAGCTGGGGGAGGAAGAGTCAATGATCCATCACAGGATGAATCTTTAAAGGACCAGCCAGCCTGTGTGACACATTCAGATACCACAGTGACAGGCATTGCAGAAAAATCTAGAAAGAAAAATGGAGCGATGCTATTTGGCAACAAAGTGATTGCCAATGAAGTTAATTTAAGAAAATAAGAAAAACATTTTGTTCAGTGTAAGGGTGTTTGCACTTTCCAGCTGACTGAAGTCAATGGCTCTCATGACAAGATGAAATATCAGTCGCAGTTTCTATTTTCCTTGTCCAAAGAATTTTCTTTTAGAAATAGAAAGTTTTCTATTTTCCTTGTCCAAAGAATTGCATTGACATTGCTCCATTCGTGCTTATTTCAGAGGGCTCACAGAAGTATGGCAACAAAACCCAGTCTTTTTAACTGACAGGAAAGGTATAATACCTTGAAAGGCTGTACTTAGATGTATACACTGCCTAACAAATATACTTTACTTTGTGCAGAAAGAGTGGTGTAAGTAAATGACTGGCAAACATAACAAGCATAGATACTCATTTTTCAAATTTCTCCGTTGGATACCCTTAGCACGTATCCCTTCAAAATAGAGAGACTTTACTACTTGTAAAACAATAACACCACTACCACCTATTTTTTATATAGCATTTTTCATCAGCAGGTCTCAAAGGACTTCACATTCTTTAATGTCCTTATCCCCACAACACCTCTGCAAGGTAGGGAAGCATAAATGTATCGCCTCCTCCCAGCACTCCCTCGTGGCTTCAGGGCAGCCCTGCAACTGGCCCCTTGTCTCATTTTCCCTCTGATTCCTCAAGTAAACTCAATACAGCCTTCAGAGTACGTAAATAGCCCTTTTGCAGGGGTAATTACCAAAAGTCCCACTACCCTAAACCAGAATTCGCCCTGCACAAACCAAACAGTACATTCATCCCAACTCTCCAGTAGCAAGTATGGCTCCAGCCTCTCTCACCTTGCCTCACCTCAGTCCTTCTATATGGGATGTTTCTCTGACCTCTTCCCTTCCCATGTAGGGTTCAACCTCTTGCCTGGAGCCATCAGCAGGATCAAATCATTCCCCAAACTTCAGCCTTCTCTGACTCTCCGGCTCAGCGAGCCAGCAGCCATCTCCCTCTGCTGCTCTCAGCCTTCAGCCATGGCTCTCTGACCCAAGGAAGTTGTAGATGACTCCCCGACTGCCCTCCCACCTTCTGCTTTTACCAGACTGATCTAGTTCTATTGCTCAAGCAAGAAATTCTCACCGCTCCCTCCTTCAGGGCATCCCATCCCTGAAGCTCTGAGCCCAGCTCTTCCTCTGAGCTCTTTTGACTCAGAGAATGCTGGAGTCTCTCCCGTTCTACACTCTGGGTTCTACACACTCACTCACAAATCTGGGCTCTGATATTTTATCTAAGATCCTGGACTCTCATTTATATCTACCAGGGACAGTCTCACCCTCCTCATTGCACCAAACTAGGGTGCCCCTGGACTGGAACAGGAGAGCTGAGACCAATTTAATTTAATGAGCCAGCTACCCTGTTACAGGAAGTATTATTATTCCATTTTACTGATAGGGAACCGAGGCACAGAAAGAGCCACTTGCCCGGGCTCACACAGGAAAGTTGGTGACAGAGGGAACTGAACCCATGTTTCCCCAAGTCCTAAGCTAGTGCCCTAACCACTGAATCATCCTTCTAAACTGAACATGCCACTTTATCTTCTGAAAGAGTTTTTACTCCTATTTAAATGTTAATGTTTAAATTTGTATACGTCATCATATATAACCTGGAGGAGAGTTCTGTCAAGGCAGCCAATGAAAAATTGACATGAATGTTCTAGCCAATATATCACTCTTTGAATAGAACTTTTCAGCAGAGGAGTTCCACAATTTGTTGAACCTGCATTTTGGACATTTGCAATTAAACTGAGGATATAATTTTTTTCATTATGGCAAAATTATTTTAATAGCCATAATCAACACAATCAAATATAATCAATCCATCAAGTCAAGTATAATTTAGACGCTCTTACAACAATTTTGTATATATCCAGCTCGTATGTATATGAAGATGATTACACTTGAAAAAACACCCATATAACTCCCTGAGGGTGTCTAGCTCTATGCCACTCTGTGCTCTGCTGGCTCTCCTGCTACCTTAATGAATGCTCCTGCTGCAGCCTCATGTTCCTCTCTGCCTCTGTTAGAATTCTTTTAAGGTTCTATTCTTGATCATCTCTCTTCTCTTTATGTTTTCACTCATCTCTCCATTGTTCCGTCTATCACCTTTATGTAGACGACTACCAATGCAATTTTTCCAGAAGTCCTAAGGGATTTAAGAGCATACATCTAATTGAAAATAGAGGAGACATGGTCTAAATCCATTAGGCATTTCCCCAATTTTCCTCTCTACTCTCAACCTGCCTAGTTGATAGATCAATGGACTAAGATTTTTTTTCTTCTTTTTTAATCCTCATCCTAAGAGTACCTACTGCCTCTTGGGAAGTGCTGCATGGACGCTGAAGGTGCAAACATCTCCCAATAGATGTTTAGCACCCATAGAATATGAACTGATGTATATAAGTTCTTAGGGGGAGGGAATAAGAATTATCCTACATCTGTTAAAGGGTCATGTCAATGTATGATGCAACATATGTGATATTTATTTATTAATAATAATAGTTTTGCAATGTTGAATTTTGCGTGGTTCTTATAGAATAGGTCGCACCGCCCGTGGATATTGTACGTTACTTACCTCCTCCTGTTTACATGATAAATGCTATTTCCCAACTGTGAAAAGGTTCCATGGCTAGATGGCTTTGTTGAGCCACAGCATTGGATTCAAGACTTAGTTCATGAGTTTAATGGAATTCCTTTATATCATGAGCGCCTCCTGGACGCTGCTGTTCACAAAATGTCAATTTACATCCCTTTCGCTACCTAAACTGATAATTTATGATGATTTTGTCCAACAGTTTTCTAGGATGGTCTATAAAATCTTGATTTAATTAAGAATAGCAGTTCGTTTGTGTAAAATCATGGAAAAAGATGAAGACAATTCTCTCAATAGTCAGAAATATACAGTTCTTTCCTTGAAGGCATCAGTTTTACTAAAAGTATAATTGAGGGGTTTGGTCCTGAACCATAAAATGTCATGGTTCCTTTGATGTCAGTGGAGTTATGCTGATTTACACTATCTGGGGATCTGGCCCTCTACTGGATTTAGCAACCTATAGATGATGTTTGACAAAGATCTCAGCTGTTTGCCACATCTCCTGAAGAAAACGTCCCATCTAAATACATGATATGGAAACTCTGTAAGAGACGTGTAACACCTTTGTTCCACATTTAAGTCAGAGGTACATTAGTAAAGAGAAAGATAAAAACAAAGAAAGCCCACTGTAGCTATGCTTAGCACATATTTCAAATGCTTTGCTGGAATGGGGCCTCAGACACGGAAGAGAATTTGAGAATCGTTAACAGTGTAACAAAAACTTCAACACAGCCAAGTAAAACTCTATGCAAACTCCTGACCCCACTCCTCTTCGGCATCATCAATTCTCCTAATTATATGCACCTGTCTCCCCATAAACACCATGTTAAAGCACTTATTTCAGCAGCCTTAGTTTCAACTTTAGTGCTCTACCCCCTGGACACACTGTTCTTATACACTGGGTCATGTTAACCCCTGGTGTAACTCATGGAATTAAACTAAGGATTAATCCAGCCTATGATTTACAGAGGGGCTATCAGACCTTCTTACCTTTATTTCTTGGAGATTTAAAAAGCTTTTGACAATATCAGAAGAAATATGACGAGGTGGGAGAAGGGCAGGAGCAAGAAATGTGTTCTGGAGAAGAAAAATCAGTGCAATGATGATTTAAGATCAGCTTACTAAGTAATTTCCGCCCACAGCTACTTATTTTAGGTTAAAGGACCTAGAGATTGTCACAAATCCTGGAAGGATTAACCATGAGGCAAATCATGAGTTCCACAGCATGCAACATCGAACAGGGGCTAGCTGGAAGGGATCTAGCCATTATGTAGGAAAGATGTTTGATCGTGACCAGCCTACACCGGATTCAAGACAGCAGCTCAGATGTGAAAGGGTCCAAATCCCAATTTTTTGGCCAATTTTTTGAAAAAGGAATGAAGAAATATCATTCAAATAGGGAGACTGGAAGTTAAGTATTACTTATATTGTTTGTATTCTAGTAAAACCTATTGGCTCCAAGATAGTAGGTGCAGTACATACACCTAGTTAGAGACAGTCTCTGCCCCAAGGAATTTACAGTCTAAATAGATAGCAGACAAAGGGTTGGAAAATGGAAGTAGCATTATCCCCATTTTACTATTGGGGAACTGACACAGAGATGAAGTGAGTAGTCCAAGATCAGATAGGAAGTCCAAGGCAGGTTTAGGAAATAAATTCAGATTTCCTGAGTCTCAGTCCAACACTTTAACCATGTGACTATCCATCCACACTAATTTTACTACCCGGGTAGGTAACATTAAATTAAACAAAGAGCTATCTCTTGAGCCCTGATCTAAAGTAATTTTGCTTGCTTGCAAGTTTAATGACAAAAGAAGTCATCCAACTTGTGATGAGGACACTTGAAGTCATAAGTCCTTTGCTGGTTAAAAAATCACTCTAATCTTTTGTGTTCTGTCTCAGGAGTGCTCCTCAAGACTGTAATAACAGGGCAGGAAATCTATTCATTCACAAAAGGACAGAATAAGACAAAAGATCCTGTAGCACAGCTGGATACATAACCTTGTCAGGCAGGATGGGACTGATGGGAATATGTCTCTCCACAGGGAAATAACCTTGCTTCATTGAACTGATTCCATCAATAGCTTGCATTGACAGGAAATCTGCTGTAAGCAACCTTGTACTGCATCATTGTCTTGTTGTTAGCAGTCAGTCACGGGCCTAAGAATTCCTGCAAACAGGACAATGCAGTCAAAGAAAAAAAAAAAAAAGGAGACAGAAAAATGTCTGGGATCGTTTCTTTGTAAAACACATCTGTTTTACATAGAGGAATGGATGTAATGTCTTTTAAAAGGGAAAGAGAAAGAATCCACAATGGTGGAGTGCATCTCAGAATAATTCTTCAAACCCAAGATGACCTCAATTCAGAAGTGGAGAAGCTAAAAGGCAAAAACCCTCAAATGGATTTATTTTTGTAAGCCAGTTTTCTACCTTCTTCAACTGTATGTACATGTATGCACCTGCACATCCCTGGAGGATGTTTGATCTTATGGTGAATCTCAAAACCAGGACTCTGAAAATTAGTGTTCTGTCTTTGCCTCTGCCACAGACTGTTTGTGACCTTGGACAACTCACCCAGACCAAAACTTTCAGAACTTGGGTGCCCCTAAGTTAGACGCTTAAATCTACCTTTAGGGACCTATAAATAAATGGTCTGATTGATCAGAAGCATGGAGCACACCTGCAGCTGCCATTCACCTCAGACCATCAATTTAAAATTTAAAAGATGTCTACCTTTGGGCACCATATTTGAACATGTTAGCTTTAATCTTTGTGCCTCAATTTCCCATGTATAAAGTGGGATAAATACAACCCATCTTACAGGAATGCTTTGAGGTATAATTGGTCCATGTTTGCAAAGGACTTTGAGCTCCTCAGATGGATGGAACTTTACACAGTGCATGGAAAGGGCATAAATGCAGGATAATTTTAAAGTAGATGCAACTTAGTTTTGAAATGCTTGGTTTAGTGGAACAATGGTGTGTGGGACTGCAATCATAATATATAAGAAGAACTCATTTCCGGAACTACATTACCTTGGGGAGAATCCCTAGCTCGGTAGTAGAAGAGATACAGGCTGCATGGAAACAAAGCCAAGCCACCAAATTTGGATCCAGAGCCAAAAGCTTTTCCAAGTTTAAGTGTTTTTGGATCTACATTTCAGCCCATCATAGAGAGAGACTGCAAACTCCAGATCATGAATCTGAATCCAAACTCCCTGAGAGTCTGGCAGGTTAGGCTGAGCCAATCTGTGTGCAATATAAAAAAAAACCCTGACTTTAATGACAGTATTGTCCATGTAAAAACAAGATGCATGGTGAATTGTAGAGTGGAAGAATCAGAAACAGAAGTAACTGTGAAGTCTAACAATGCTGGTCTACAGCAGCAGAACTGCTGTAGTATCTAATGCACTTCAAGTATGTACAGATTACATATTGTATACTTAAAAAAAAATATGACAAGCTTCAAATCTGCCTTCAAGACACCCTCTCCACCTCTGCTGAAAGCAGCCCCTGCTACCTAATTAGAGAGGCATTCAGAAACTGTCAAGCACCAGGTTTACATTACACGTGCTGAAAAGTTTACCCAGACTGTTAACTGGGTGTTGAAAGCTGGATGAAATCAAAACTGAATTTGTATTAAATAGGGATGCCTTTTGAAGCAGTGCTCTCTCAGAGAAAATGGAAGCTGAGGATCTGGATCACTAAGCTCTATCTTGAACTCCTTATTGAGCAGGTAAAACTCCCAATGAATTCAGTAGGGATTTTGCCTGAGCAAGGACCCATAATGGGGCCAGGGTGCCTCATTTGCCCACCATCCAATCTCAGGTAGAGCTGGTTGAAATGTTTCAAACAAAAACAGTTTTCATTAAAAAAATGGCCTTTCAGAAATGAAAAATTTTGAAAAAACAAACATTGGCTTTTTCAACCTGTTTGTTGTTTACCAAAATGCCATGATATTTGTTCTTTTGCTGCAAATCTAGTTGTCAGTAAACAAACATTTTGATAACCATTACAATAAGGTTTCCAAAAATAATGTTGATACACAATTTGATAAAACATTGATTCAAAGCTTAGCAAAAAGATTAAAAGGTCCATTTGGAATCCTGCAAAACAATCTCAGCAATTTATTTTTAATTTTTTTAAAATCAGATCTATTTTCAGTTTAAATTTCCGGAGCATATCAATGCAATTATTAAATTTCCTTAAAGCAACTGTGCAATATGCTAACAGGGACAGCATTTTCAGTGTGGATAGTGCATTTTAAACATACAAAGAAAAAGAATAAATACAATGATTTACACTGGCCTATAATTTATATACTGGGAGCTGAGGTACATTTTTTCCCCTTCACTTGCATAACTGTAGAAACACTGTGGACAGAAATTTCAAAGGCAAGTTGTGATTTTTTGGGTCCCCAGTTTCAGACACTTAAAAAAAAAAAAGCCCAATTTTCAGAAAACACTGAGCACCTACCCTTTGAAAATCAAGCCCCTAAACTTAACACAACCAATAAATTGTTTGCAAATCTTCTATGTATTATAAATATGTATCTTAAGGATTCTGAACGTATTTTTCTATTCCATGCTGTTTCGTAATTTTGAGTGTTGGCAAATTAAGTACAACAATCCCTCCCCAATTTTTAATCCTTGTTCTTAAGAACAAAAAAAAAAATTTTGAGACACATTTTCAAAAACATTGATGCTCAATTTCTACTGCTTGAAAAATGTTCATTCCCTGTCTTCATGCACTAGAACCATGTCTATATGCAGGTTTTTGTGCCTGCTGGGTAATTGAGAATGCAGATGGGTACTTGGATGTGTAAATCCCTGCTTTTGCTGTGCAAATGTGGGTTTGTGCTGCACATGCATTTTTACCTGGTACAGCTTTATGCAATCACATATGAAATCTGACTCTACCATTAGATGTATCTGATGAATTACTAGGTATGATTACATATATTAAGTGCTAAAACTTATTCCCATGGGAGTCAATTGCATTTAGATTAGAATCTAAATATTTTATTGAAACAGACACAAACTCCAAAAAATAAATTGTTTTCTTTAGAGAACAGATGTAGATTGGAGAAAGTTGTTGCTGGAGTGAATTTCTCTGTATTGATAGTCACTCATGCTACATAATTAGGCAAAAAATGTGCTCAGTAAATAAATGATTGCTTGCTCCCTTTTCCTTTATCACTCTGATGAAGCATTTAATACAGAGGTGAAATATCATAGTAAGATAGAACAGTGAGATAGAACTTGAACCTAATTAGAAAACATTCTTAGTGTTTTTCATCTGCACTCTAGTAACAGCTGCTTTGAGAGATATCTATAGGGATGATCTAACTTCAATACTGGCTTTTGAAAGCTTTCCAAATCCTGTAAAATGTATTAAACTGCAACATTGATATGAACAACACAGACAAAAGAAAGCAATTACTTTCTCCTCATTATTTTGATTTGCTATCTTTACTTTTACTTGGAAGGCCAAAGCAAAATACCTAGCAGGGATATTTTATGCTAGGGTTTGCTTCAGAAGTTTTGAAATTATTTGATCTATGTTTATATTCTCCTTAATGGGAAAATGAGGAAGGCGATACAATGCTGCAATGGAGGAAAAGATTAGTAACTATTTGGAGCACCAGGCTTCCAGACCTCTATTACGTTAGTTAAGTTGTCTGGATTCTGAATATACTTGTGAGGGTGGGGAAGCCTCTTTTCAACGCACCGTACAATCTGGCACCACTGGCAAGACTATTGGAGGTCACAGCTAAGATAGATTGGCAGAGTGGTGTGGGAGAACCTAACAGAGAGTGCTTGCTTGCAGGGTGCATGGGGTCAAACACTGGCGGCCCCTTGTATTAAAATAAATAAAAACAAATTTGATAAAATATTAAAGATCTCTCTGTGGATCTATGCAACAAAAGCAATTTGGGCTCCCGCTGCTGGTTTTTCAGAAGCCACTAAGAATCTTCAATTCCCAGAGCTCTTCTGAAATCAACCCCAATGTTTGGGCAAAGATACATTAGTACATGCTCTGTTATAATTTGCAGGTGATGTTTTAAAACTGGAGCAGCCATGTTAATGTAATTCCTCCCCCGTGGGTTTGTATGCGAGTCCTGTCAGTCTATCCTTGAAGAGCTGGGGTGGAGGATTGAGTACATTCAGTCCCACTTGCAACAATGACTAGAGGTAAACTGCCCCCAGGGCTGTGGATTTTGGCTGCAGTTGCTATAGCAATGAGATCTTTTCTCTTCAGGAAGTAGCCTGTGAAGACTGGAGAAGAATCAGCAGAGACTTTCTGAAGACATCAAAATCAAGGAATATTTCCTGAGGAGTGGATGAGGAGAGACATATCTTAGGTTAGAAACAACCCAATGGGGAACTGCTCCAGTGGAAACAGAGAGTTCAGCCAGAGCTCTTGGTGTATCCTCTGCAAGCTCCGGTTCCTACTGCTGACTCTCTTTGCCCTTCTAGCATAACCATGCTGGAGTGGCCATAATTTGGCCCTTTATTTTTCACCTGAAATGAGCGTTTTATTAACAAAGGAGAGTGGGGGGGGGGGGGGGGGATTTTTTTTTTAATGACTTCCCACTGTGTGCAAGCCAGCGAGCCTGATGTAGCTATAACGACAGCAATCCATCAACCTGTACTTCATAAAACCAAATAAATCAGTGACCTGCAGCTATGCTTGCTCAGCACGGTGCATAAGAAACAGAGTCCCCAACCTAGCTACCAGTTTAAGAAGCAAAAAAGACCTGATCCAAAGCCCCCTGAAATCATTGGCTCCAACACACTGAATTTGGATCACACCCTAAGCCTGCAGCATATCCCGAGTCCCTGGCATTCTGAAAGAACATGACAGGGTGAGAACTCCAGCTGCCCTAGATGGGATCTCAAATAGCAGAAAGGAGAGATGGAGAATGTAGGAAATCTGACAGATGGCAAAGCAGTTAGGAGTGCTATGCTCAAAGGACATGTTTACAGTTATAACAAGGTGGAGGTGGGGGCAAAATGGGGTTGAATTAGCAAGGTAAAGTAATTCTATCAAATATTTTGTGCAGGTCTTAAGGTATAGTTTATAATCTTGACTCCCCCCCGGTACTCATGCCTCTTTCTGCATAAAACTGCCTGCTGTAGTCAGCCATTATTCCAGATCCCCTTCTGTGCATTCTGCTTGTTTGGGCACTCTGACACTTCCTTCATGACAGTCCTGAAGACCTTAGGACATACTCTCCCTCTAATGCACATACACAACTGCCAGCAACGCTAATTGAAGTTATGCACGCAGATCGAGGGAGAACAGTTTTTATCTAAAGTAGGTTGCATGGGAAATTGAAATCCCTTGTTGATAATTCAACTCAATCATTCACCATATACTAGGGGCTACTGTTTGCTAATTCTATTCTTGGCCAAAGCTATCCAGTGAACCCTTAGAGGAAGATGTTTCAGAATTACCTGCTTGTGACTTATGCTGTAAACCAAACATGAGTACAGAAATATAGAACAGGCGACACTGGTTTCCGACATGTGACTCCAATCATTATTCCAAAGGTGCTGAATACCCCACCTACAACTCCCAAATTTCCAGCATGCCATAATGGTAAAGGATGAATTTTCAAAGAAATTTTAAGGAGTTTCCATGAGCATTGGGTACCTAACTCCCTTAGACTCCTTTGAAAATACAGTCACAATGGCTATAAATCCACAACTGGGAGTCAATCTAATCCCAGTTTTGCCCCCACTTGTGTAACTTTCGGTAAGGGCAGAATTTTCAAAACAACTCAGCTACCTGTGGGTGTCACAATGGGAGTGCTGAGGACTTTTGAGAATTTGGTCCCAGTTATGAGTGACGAGTTCTTTTGAAAATCTGGCCCTTTACCTCTTTATGACTCAATTGCCCCCATCTGCTAAAGAGGGCTTGTAGTACTTACAGGAGTGTTGTGGGGCTTGTTCCAGTAGTCTGTAAGGTGCTTTGAGATCCTTAGACAAAAGGTGCAATACATATGTGCAAAGTGTTATTGTTGTTTTAGACTCCAATTTGCCACTTTACTGCTTCCATTTGGTGTTAGCCAACACTTATTGCTACTTTCAAGTATTTGCATTGTAAATGCTGATTCCTGACACCAAGGCGATTCAAAATGTCATTTCTGGTTAAAAAATTAATCTTAGATTGTTTAAAGCTTCCGGCCCTACTATTTTTCAGGCAAGAGTACATTTATAAATGGATTATAAAGGGTTAATAAATGATTAATAAATGTCATAAGCATGTTCGAAACATGAGTGGGATAAGGTATAGATAGTGTGGCTGATGGCCGGCTTCCCTCTAGTGGATCTCGTGCTTCGCTCCTGTTGGGGGCCAGGAAGGTGCCCATCACCCCGTCTTCCCTGGGGGGAGAGGGGTAGGGACCCGGGCCCACCCGCTCCTCTGGGTCCCAGCCCAGGGGCCCTATGACCAGCAGCTCTAGACTGCTTGCTCTGTATTTTGGAGCTGCAGCCTCTTCCCCTGGGCTACCTTCCCCCCTCAGTCCTTCTGGCCTCTCAGGCCCTCTGTCCTTGCTGCCCCTTGCTGGGCTCAGTACCTCTGTTTGGGGTTCCTCCACTCTCCCACACTTCGCTACTCCAATCTGCTTCTGCTACTCCAATCTGCTCCACTCCGCACAGCACAACACCTCTGCTTCCTCCAGCTTGTGCCCTGTGTGTTTGGGGCGGAGCCCTTTTATGGAGCACCAGCTGATTCCTAATTGGCCTCAGTTGGCTCCTAATTGCCCCCTCAGGACTTCAGTTAGGCTGCAGGGAATAAAGCCCTGATCATCCTAGGGCTGATATATCTCCCTTCGCATACTCTCCTGCCACCCTCTGCCCTTGATATATCACAATAGTTACGATCACATCAGTATAAGGTGTTATAGGCATGGCTTCCATCAATAAGCAACCTACTGGAATCTATAATAATCTATGACAATTAATTCACCCTTTAATAAAACATCTATTAATCATTTATTAACGTTTTATAAGCTATTTATAAGTACACACTTAGTGTGAAGTGTCACCTCTTTATGTCGTTTCTTTGGAGTCAGACGTCTCCCACATTTGGACTTTGGCTGCATAACCATCCATGCAGATTCCCATCAGCAAAGCAAAAGCACACAGCATAGAGATCGAGGCTTTGTCTTTGTTGCAGAAAGGGGTATTTTGACATTGATGCAGTTAATTTGAGATTGTTGTCTCCTCTAGTATTTTACATCAAGATAAGATAAGTAGTTTTTACCTTCATGTAGCTAATCAAGGTCAACTCCAGGCAAGGAGTATAGACCCAAAAGCCTTCCAAAGTCAGACAGACCGAGAATTCACTGCAGATTTTTTAAAAGCAAGGCTCAGCGATGGAGAACAGTTCAAGCTCTTCCTCTAAGCAACTGATGAATATGGCTTCAGCTTCTGTATTCAACAGTTCTCAAGTTTTGGCTCAGATAGCTCAACCCAAGACCTTTGTCACCAGAAATAGAGGCTTCTGCTTAGAGAAGCAATGGCCTGCTCTTGCTCTCCTTTAGGGTCTACAGCAAAACTCTCTGAAGGGGTCAAGGGCTTAGCCCACCTGTGACAGACTCCACAAGGGGAAATGAGGCAACTCAGGTTCACCTGCAACTAGTTAATGCACTGAGTTCCTGGAAGGCAGTTAAGTGATCAGAGAAGCACCTGGATAAAAGAAAGCTGCTCCCACTGGGACCTAGCTAGGAGAATAGAGACTTCTGGGGAGAGAAACAGTTTCCAGAATGTAGCAAAAAGCTCCTAGAGAGAAAAGGGTTCTCAGGGCGGGGGGCTCACCAGCAAAGGAAACCAAGGAAGAAGGCATCTGGGTGAGAGAGTTTCAGAAAGGAAGAGACTATGAATGCTAAATCTAAGAGAAACTTGGCTGCCATGAAAGACTTCACCAGGCAACTGCAGAAGCCCTGGAAAAAGAGGAATTATGTGTTATCGTCAAGAAAGGTCACCATAGTTTGGCCTCCGTGGGGACCTTGACCCAAGAGCAGAGACCTTCCCTCCCGCCCCAGCTAGAGAGAAGAAACCCCTGACTCCAGAAAAGGGTTTGGGTCATGAAGTCCTCACTGGTTAGGGACCTTGGACGGAATCAGGTTTGATAGACTAAGGTTGACTAAGCCTCTTCTCCTGCCAGGTAGAGACACTGAGGGAAGAGGCCTATTCATGTGATGTTCCACCACTAGGGTTGAATAAATTAGATACCTGAAGGGCATTGTTCACTATACAAGCCTCAGTGGACTTAAAACCCTTATTCAGGGAACGTGAGGCAGAGCTGCAACGCTGGCATGGCATCAGCCACTAGAGGAGGGTCTATGGGTGAGACCTCACCTCAGGCCTTTAAGCACTTCTGTCATATAAATGCTACTAATAAAGGAAAGTGAGCAGTGGTAGTAATATGCCTCATATAGTCTTTTTAATCTACCAGCTGTTGAACAGCAAGTTAATTAGAAACACTTCAACATGTATGGCATACACCATCCAGCAGCAAATATACCCAAGCCACTACATTACTGCAGGCTGGCAAGTATATTACGAACAGCAGTCTTATGATAGGCAGAAAGTACACCATGACTATGTTCTGGAAGACTATGTAAATTTAATGATGAAAAATAAGATATTTAGAGGTCAGATAGAAGCAACAGCTTATGGTGCAAAAAAAACAAACAAAAAAACAAACATCAAAGCCTGTAACCCGAACTTACTCGGACATAGGTGAAAGATCTTATTGAAGCATGCCAAACTGAGTCAGATATTCAAAATGGAGCCATGCTAATTGAGGGAAATGGCTGGCTTGTAAATGTGATTCAAATTACAAAGGTCCAGGAAATGGAATCAACAGGGAAAGCAAAACTTTCAGGCTCCTACTAAGTGGACTTCCCTTGCCAGCCAAAAACTAAAATTTAAAAAAATATATATCCAGAATTCATAATCCACAGCTCAGTTGTGCTTCTGCAATCCACATAGCAAATGCTTGAGTGTGTCCTGCACAGGAGAAATGAAATAATCATAGGGAAATTAAATATTGGGATATAATGGGCTTCTCTCCATAGCAGGGCAATTTCTATGAAATACTAGCTCCAGAACTTACGGTGCTTGTTCTATATTTACACAATGCAGAGTTAGTCAGAAAAAGGTCAGAATGCTTAAATTGTGACTACATCAGTTGTTGTTGATCTCTATTGACCTTGTAGAACGCACAGGTCCCTTATTTTCTGTATGAAGGGTCTCTTTTGCCTTTAGTGACTTGATTACTCTTTGTGATAGACTCTGCTTTTGTGACTTTCCTCCTGGGTATGCCTGGTGAGCCAGTCCAAGGATGTTTTGCTTGTATTAGGTTATCTAATTAAACATCGCAGGTCCAGCTTCATGGTGTTAAACTAGCTAGTGATTTGAAATACAGTGTGCTATGGAGGAAAAAATAAGAGAATTGGGAATTCATGCAGTCTTGGCTCTGCCACTGATTTGCTGTGTGGCCTGGCCCAATCACTTCACCATTCTGCCTCCATTTCCTCATGTGCAAGATGCGGATAATAAAACTTACCCAGCTACCTCACAGGAACATCGTGAGGATCAGTTAGTCCACATAATTCTTTGAACATATAAAGCACCACAACAACGTTGCACAATATCATTACTACTCCTTTACTGGATTCAGATTTTAAGGCACCCAGTTGTATCTCTTTAAACATAGGAGCAGCCTGAAATAAGTTCATTATTAAACAGAACAAACAATTCTGTATGAGTTCTATTATTCACTGTTGTACTTAACTCCACTTTTAAACAAAACTCTCACTTTTTAATTTTCCTTGAGGCTACTTCAGAATTTCCAGCGCTGTAGAAGTCAGTACAAGAGTGTCAAAGAACCAGGGAAACTCTTGCTGCAAAATTTAGACACAGATTGTTGCAGAGGAAATGGCGGGGGGAGGGGCTGGATTATGCTGTAGTGTAATAAGTAAATCCAACTGATTTGGACTGTGAATAGAAATAATATTGGGTTCTATCCTGTTTATTAACAATAGGATAATGCAGCTTTTCTGGCCAAAACTGCACACGATGCCCATGCTCAGTTTCAGTTCAGCTTCCTGACAACAAAACAAACACAAAGCTACTGTGTTTTGTTTAGCAGCTGTACAACTCTAACCAGTGACATAAGCATTAAGGTACCTTCATACATACACCTGGCAACCCATAAAACGCGCTTACCATTGTTCTCCGAAAAGCTGCTCCCTGCTGCCACGCCATAAGGCAAACGGCAATACTAAAAAGTCCTTGATGCGTAATAAAACCGTGAGCAAGCCAAATAAAAAGGAACGTGAGCACTGGAAGTAACATAGTAATATACAGTAGTAAAAATAATCAAAAGTGCTAGAGAGGTCTATCGTAAATAATTCATACTAGCTTGTAACTTTGAAAATAATTCTTACATACACAGAAGACTTTTCTCTCCCTCCGGATATCTTTTTACCCCAATTATGTGGGGAACACCCACGAGAGAGCACTTACACTACACAATGATAGCTGGTACAATATTGTGTTGTACTGGGAAATGGAGATAAGGGTCATACTATTACTAATGTGTTTTGTGTCCTGGGGTCTTTGACACGACTGGCTACTAAACAGAAAGAACATATATACAATTAACTGCTGTTTGTTTTGTTGCCAAGAAGACAGACTGAAACCGAACACGGAAACCATATGCAGCTGTGGCCAGAAAAGCTGTATTATCCGTCTATCATTAAAAACCAGGCTAGGGCCCATGACTACTTTTATTTACAATCTAGTTCAATTGGATTTACTTACCACACTACAGCATAATCAAGCACCCGCTTTCCTCTGTCACCTTGTATTCTGCAGCAATCCATACCTAAAATCTGCGGCAAGGCTCTCCCTGGTTCTTTGGCACCCCCATACTGAACTCTACAGTCCTGGTAATTCTGCAGTAGTTTCAAGGAAAAGGAAAAGCTAGAGCTGTGTTTAAAAATGTGGTTGAGTACAATAATGAACAGTATAACCCATACAGAGTTATTTTGGATGCTGAATTTATTTCAGGCTGCTCCTACATTTTTCATTTTGCTGCAGGTTTTTTTTTTTTTATGGACATGTATACAGCTGGATTGTGCAGGCTACTGTTGGGAGGAAGCTGGAGGTTCCAGATAGAATGCATAAGAAATGGTAAAGTGTGGGTTCACATGGATTAATCTTTATGTGGTGGGAAGGGAATAGGCAGATTGAGAACTGGTGGTGGGTTGCTGCTTAAGGAAGATTTTGCAACCTACTAGGGAAATTCCTTTTTTTTTTTTTGGCACTCCGCTGCAGCAGTTGTGTCAGCTTCAATGATGCTCTGACGCTGGTAAAAAAGGATAAGCAAAGCTGCGACATGGTGGGAATGTGGAGCACCTGGAGGGATAATGTGCTGAGCTCCCTCTGACCCTGTCGTAGTGGACAGGGTGGACAAGGCAAGACTATGGTATCATGCACTGCTTCGTGTAACATGCATAAACTGAGACAAAGATGCTGAATCCTGGTTCTTTGTTCATGCCTCGTACTAATTCTTGAAAAGCCAGGGCATTGTTGGTGAATGAGTTTCTGCCTTTTTGCTTCATGCTGTTGAACACAATGTTGGTGGCTAATAAAAGCTAACACCATCTGTAGTTTGACATGGGATAAGGCCTCAGACCTTGCATGCATAACCAAAACTTGCCAGAATGATACTGCAACGTTGCTTTTGTCTCCGGATGGGCATACAGTTCAGCATGAAATGAAGGAGGATTGAGGAGGTGGTGCAGCCAGGACCGGATTTACACTTTATGCGTCCCTAGGCACAGCATCTTCAGCACTCCCTCCCCAGCTGACCTTGTTTTCCACACAGGGGGGAGGAGAGACAGGGCAGAAAGGGGCTGGGGCAACCAGCTCGGCCAGCTCCTGGCAGGGGGAAATATGTTCACCCCGGGCTCCAGCTTCCAGCCTGGCCAGAGGATGGCTCCTCAGGGGGACGAGGAGGAGTAAGGGGCAGGACCAGAAGTTTCAGAGCTCATGCAGGGCCCCCAAATTGGCCGGGGCCCCTGGGCACAGACCCCATTGGCCCATACAGTAATCCACCACTGTTTAGGTGTCCCTAGAACACCGGCGTCCCTAGGCAAATGCCTACTGTGCTTACTCAGAAATCCAGCCCTGCGTGCAGCTTTCTGCATCTGCCTTCAAACACTGGGAATATCTGGTCCTACAGCTAGATCTTACTGTCTACCTGCTGTGTGAATGACAGGGGTGAGGATAGGATAGGGTTTGTGTTGCTGTAGGACACGGTTGAGGTTGCCCTGCTCCAAGTACTCTACCATTCAAGCATCATCACGGCTACGATATACTACTCCAAACACGCTGCCAAGCAAGAACTTTCGGCTGCATTGAGAAACCCAAGTTTTTAATTCAATTTTTAAATGTAATACATAGAATAAAACAGTGAGCACTGTGCATTTGGAGGCTGAATCCTTTAGAGGTGCTTCAGAGAGTCTTCCGATTGCAGTTTAATGACAGCATGGAATGGACTAGACCTCTTTGGTTTTGGATGGCCTTCAGCCCAAATGCTCTATAATAGGATAAAACCATTAGACTGGTATTTGCTTTTCTTTGTTGAATAGTTAACTGCATCCTTAATGCAGCGCATATCTCCCAAATAGTGATGTCTTGACCACACTACTTTGCTGTTTAGAACTTGTTTGCTTACTGCCCTGTGGAAGAATTTGTTCCTTACTCATGCTACAAAATAAGAAAGAAAAATTGATTTAATGAATCATGCTGAGTGTTGTCTGAATGTTCATCCATATTCTTCATTGGATTTAGGACTGGGTAAAAACATCTTTTTCATGCTCCCTATTGGGCATATTTTTCTCAGTTCTGTCTGCAAAAAGTGCTGAGGTTTAATTTTTTTCAGTCTGGAAATGTAAATGTTTTTTTTCACTATTGTGAAACATCCATAATTTCACCTCTCTGTACCTCAGTCTCCCCATCTGTAAAATGGGGATAATGATACAGATCTCCTTTGCTAAATGCTTGGAGATCTACTGATGAAATGCTATATAAGAACTAGATAGTCACTGAAATAATAATAAATATAATATAATAATTGGGGGGACTTGTTTGCCACTTTTTCCCACAACTACCGCTTGCCCCTGCCTCAGCCCAGATAAAAAGAACAAATAATCAAGTCTGAAAGACAAAAGTGGAATGGTTTAATCCACTGTCATGGATGAATGCAGCACTGCAGAGTCCCATAGATTCTGACAGAGATATGCACAGGCACAAGCGTATGTATTAGTAGTGGATCCAGTTGCAGAAATAGGATCTATAGGATGAAGGCAGTGCATGAGAAGAGGATCAAAATTATTAGCATCGTAGCTTAATTAATATAAATATATGTACTAAGAACACAAACAACATTGTGAGGTTATGTTGAGAAGGGCAAAGTTTTTCACCCTGAGATTGTTATTCAGGAAGCTCACTACTTCATGACTTTGCTCTATGTTATGATTTAAGGATCAACAAGCAATGGGAAGGGGGGGGGGGAGGAATGGTAAGGGCCAGACTCTGTAGGGTTCAGCTCCATTAAGGCTAATGGAACTCTTTCTGCTTACATATGCTCTCACTTTGGTCCTAAGACTGATAAACAATTGTGAGTGGATTGTCAGAGATGTTAGCTGTACAAAATAAATAAATAAATCAGAAGTTTGTTGTGGAAATAAAGAAGAACAGAGAAACTCTCAGTGCTAAATTGCCTGTCAGCCACTGAGAACTTTCCTATAACTTTAGGGGTTTGTTTGTTTCTTTGATTGTTTTAAAAGATCAACAAAACCCATCATAGGTGAGGTAAAAAGTCAATATTTGTTGACATCTGATAAGTAGACTGACTGATGTGTTTGAGATTCCAGGGAGTGTCAGCATTGAAAACAATAACCACCACAGGCTGTGCAGTAGATTCTGCGCCTAAAACCCAGAAAATGACGATGCTACTCACAAATAGTTCCAAGGGACATGATCAAGGAGTACAACCAGAAATCTAATTTCATAGTGCCAGCCGAATGAAGTGCAAATGATAAACAAACACACAAATAGTACAAAAATACAGTAGAGACAGATTCTCAGCTGGTGTAAAGTGGTATAGCTTCACTGAAGTCAAGGAGGTTCACATCCCTGGAGCTATGCCAATTTACACCAGCCAAGGATTCGGCCAAAGATATTTAGGATACTTAATTCGACACATTCTATGTGAGTGTTTGAAATACAGACTAGGAATTTGTTTTAAAAGGGTAAAAACTACGTTAAGTGTTAACCCCATTTTCATGTAAGTTGTCTTTAATTTTTATTTATTTATATTTAATAGCCTTTTAGCACTCCAGTGCCAAAGAGCAGCTGGTCATATCTAGTCTGACCTTCTGCACCAATGGTTGTGTCTTTATGGAAAAGGAAATACTGCAGATTTTCCTGGTTTTAAAATAAAATATGTGCCACATGCCTCACAGGAAGTTGGTGAGGGTGAGGATTTACCCAGCCATCTGTCTGCTTCAACCTTAAAAAATGTATAAATCAGGCCATAAAACTGTTACCAGTAATACAGATCCACGTGTGATTAGACATGGGTGAAGGTCTGAAGGGATTGCATCCTGTCATGCCACAGCCTTATTCCTCCAAGTCTTTGCACGATGCACAAGATTGTTATGCTCCAGTGCAAGTTTCATCAGAGGATAAATGTGGGAACTTTGGCACTAGGAATAATCCTATTCCTATTGAGTTCAATGGGTTTAGGATCAGACCTCTACTCTTTAAAGTGCAAGAATAAAAAGAAAGAACATGATCAGGGTGTAGATGAAGAAAGGGCACGTCTGATCCTCCACCTGCGAATGAAGAATTACACTGCATTCTCCTTCTTAGGCCCTGCTTCTGCCTACTGTAGGCAGTAGTTATTTGGTTTCTGAACAGCAGAAGTCTCATTAATATGGGATCAGGTTTTCTGCCTTGCACATATAGATACATCACTCCATAATGGTTCAAGGTTAAGCCCCATTAAAGAGAGGAGAGAGGGAAATTCACAGCCTGTGATGAGGGAATGAAGGTCCTGTACCCAGTGACTCCAAGAAAGCTTGCCAACTTGTAGCCACCTCCTATTTTGTTGTTCTTATTAGCACAGATACCCCTTAAACTTAAGTCTCAGAACACAAAAACCAAAGCCTCTAGCCAAATAACCATGTCTGAGCCCTGAGTTTGCAAGTTGTTTTTTGCAGGTGGACCCCTTCACCTGCACAAAGACCCAGGGGAGGAACAATGGGCAGGATCCAGGCTTTAGAATGAAGTCTGGATATCAAAGAGCCATCAGACATCTCACAGCAGCTGCTGACAATTCATTTGATAATGTGGGATTGATTTCCAGCATCAAAGCTACCTATAAACCAATTTGTCCCTTTTTAGATGTTTTCACATACCCCAAAGACTGCTTTATACTTCTTTGGTCTTCTTATAATTAGTTCCTGACGTCTTCTAGAAGAGGAGCTAACTTTGAAATGGCACCTCCCCCTCTGAGGCAGGATGGCGGTAGTGCTGGAATAATATCAATGCCTGCTAGAGGGTTTTCTCTTCATACTATTTTAAAGGGGAATTTAATACTTATGGAGGGTGCCAGATTATGTTCAACCTGGAATAGTAGGAAAAGCCTATCAGAATGAAAGGCCATCTCCCTTCAGATGAGGGAGGGGCCACAGAACCTAGAATTTAATTGAACATGGAGGAAAAAACGAACAAACAAAAACAGGAGTGCAAGTGATAGGGTTAAAATGAGGCAACCAGAAGAGAACACTGAGCAGAGATTGATAGTCCTTGCAACTGAAGTCTTCTAGTTAGGAGAAAGCAGGTACAATGCAGGAAGCAGCAGTACTAGCTTTCACACCCAACAAATGTGCCTCTGTTCTGCCCTGCCTTGCTGGACCAGTTCTACAGGTTTCCCTTGTCTTTCCCATGGCCTTTTCGTGCTAATTAGAGTCCCACTTAGTGACAAATGTGTTGAGTTCTTTTTATGTGAATTTCTACCCACGAAGATATGCCTATTTAAAAGTAGGCCCAAAGGATACTATTTATGCTAGTGAAACAATGAAGAAATTCATAATGGTCATGTTGAGGGTGGAGAGGAAACCCAAAACCATTTACCTAGGAGGTGAGGGGAGAATCTCTTTTTTCATGGCTGCTAGTGCATGAGCATGCATCAGAGCAGTCTGTCTGGAAAGCGTACCAGTCTCCTCCAGCATTTTCTTTTCCCTTCCTCACCCAACCACCATCTGGTCCTGCCCTCTGTGGTACCACCTCGCCGGCAGAGTCCCTTTCATGTGGGAGAAACTAAATCTGAAGCATGAGCAAATTCCCAAATCTCCACCAAACAGGGATGTAGGCTGCGATTTTCAAAGCCCATTAGGGGAATTAAACCACCCATCTAGCGTTAATTCTAATAGAGTTGTGTAGAGAAATCCTCTAGGTAGCTTTGAAAATCTCAACCCTAGAGACCGAGTCAGGGATTCAAGCCAAGACTGTCCCATTTACAAGAGCATAGCATCATAATGAATTCTTTGCACAGCACTTACTGTACTTTTAAGCCACTGACCCAGTCTGGATGTTCTTTTTGTTCAGGCAAACAGCTATCTTGCTACATAGATACTTTTTTGGTGGGAGACAGGGGAAAGTGCTGTGTATCCATCAGTTGCGGCAGACAAGAACATGTTGTACTTGGGCTGTTTGTTGAGTAGGTTTGGAAGGCAGACGATCTGGCAGACTAATTAGATTTTTTTTAAACTTGGTATTCAGAAGTACAAGCCTTATAATATCCTATCAACTTAAACATATGTCTGTGTATGCAATAACAAATTACCTCTGTCAAAAAGAAAACAATATCAACAGTAACATTTTAGCTTTAGTCCAACAGATTTTGGTTTTAGATCTTTTAACGGCGAATTTGTTCAAGAAATATCCAGTCTGATAAATGATCTCCTACCTGTTAAGTTTTAAAAAAGAAATATTAAAATAAAGGTTTGGCTTTGGAAATCTTTTGACTTTCCCATCCCGATAATTAAAAAAAAAACCCTGAAAACCAGAAGGACTGATATAGGAAGAAAGATTAAAACAGCTCAACATTTATAGCTTAGCTAAGCAATGACTAAGGAGGCAAAAGAGCATTTTGGAGATATCTGAAGGTCACTGGCACCAAGAAAGGAGAGAAATTATTTAGTGCGCAACATAGGAATATAACTAGGAACAATGGGATTTTAAGTAAGGAAGCGGACAATTAGGCTAAATCTGAGGCCAGCTAAGCATATTCTGCTGTATAATATTCTCCCAAGAAAAGTGGTAGAAGGAAAGTGTACCCCTAGGGAAGAATCCCTCATTTGCAGTAAGATGAACAAAAGAAATCTTTTCCCATTTCTAACTTCTAAGATTCCTAAGAGTGATGGCTCACTTATAAGATACCTGATTATGCCAGAAAACTGATCATGGAGCAAAATCTCTCTCTCTCTAGTATATTATGAAGTAGTTCACTCATCACTAATACTAATTGGACCTGTTCATGCAAAGAAAAGTATTATTGAGAATTACTGGGAGTTACTGGGCAGGCAGCAAGGACAGATGTGCATAAAGAAGAGAGCCACTTAATGCTGGTGAGTATTAGATACATGCATTCCTAGAGGAAAATAATCCGTGTTCCTTTAAAATCTAGGATTGCCATGATCTCCTATGGTATCTACCTGCACATCTCTGTGAGGTTCCGAGGGAACCTTGCTGCAGCCCATTCTTGCCAACCCCTCCCAACCACCTACAATAGAGAGTTGCTGTGGAAAGGTTCCTGCAGGCTCGAAGGAAGGTAAAGATCAAGCCACATTACCTACCTTTCTCTCTTCAACTGCTTTTGATGCTTCTCTACCCCAATTACTTATTTACATTTGCTCACCTCTGGCCCCTAACCGCATGGTCCTGTAGCTCTACTGACATCACTGAGACACCTCAGGACTTGCCTGTGCATGAAACTCTCTAAAGAAACCTGGTTCCATACCTGCTTTCAGTTTGTAACATTAACTGGACCTTACTGGTGTTTCATCGCCATACTGAAGTATTGGTCAGAATGACCTTGGTACAAATCATGATTAAGGACCAATCTATATTATATATTGGAACGATGGCTGGGAAGGATGGTTATGGCAATGCATCGGGTCTCAGGAGACCTGGTTTCAGTTCCCAGCTCTGCCACAAAATTTCCCCTGTGAATTTAAATGAGTCACTCAATCTTTGTCACTCTGTTCTTCATTAGTAAAGTGGGGATTATAATACTCTCCTGCCTCACAGGAGTGCTTCAAGGATAAATTCATTACCTGTGCGGCACACAAACACTATGGTGACATCGGCAATAAAAGTACCTAGATAAACAGACATCTGGGTTCAGTTCCTGCCACTGTCACAGGCATCCTGTGTAACTTTGGACAAACCACATAGGACTAGACTGTGACACTGGGTCCAGCTTTGAGTAAAGGTTGGGGCAGCGGCACTGTGACTTAGAGACTTACCGCCAGGTCACACACAGTTCCTTCCCTGTTTCCTCCACAAGAGGAGGAGTATATTACTTCACCTCTTTCCATGAAGCAGTTTTATCCTGCCTATGCACTCAGCCACGACTCTTGCTAGTAAATTGGGGGGAAAGAGGGAGCCAATTGTCCTTCTAGAGCCCAACCCCTCCCCACTCTTTCACAGTGGGAAACATCAGGCAAGTAATTGGAGTTGCAATCTGAGCAGAGAGGCCAGGAAGGCCTTATTCTTACTCCCCAGTATAGCTGAGTATATTGTTATGACTACCTAGCCCTTCCCCCATTTTGGGGGATGATAATACACCCCACCGCCCACACGTACGCACACACACATACACACACGAGAGAGAATCACTTCATTAACGTTTGGGAGGCATTCAGATACTTCAGTAATGAAGATCCACATAGACAGCTAGAAAAATAGCCTCGTTACAGATATCTAAGGAACAACTACGTTGCAAGCAGCTTTCCTGACGTGCTTTTGTTTGCAGTGTAGGAGCCGAGCGATTCTGAAGATTATTTTCTTTAAAAAAGTTACGTAACTGTGTATAGTAAAAAGTTCTCTACTAGTGTTAGACAAGGCAAACCAAACAGCATGCTTGTTTGCATAAGTTGTAGTTGATCTTATTCATTGAGACTATAAATGCTCTAATTCAGTTTTAAAACAGAAAATCAATTGTAAATTTATTTAGACCAATTTAGCAGCCTGTCTGTTGTACATCACTGAGCCTGTATTGATTGTTTGAGATAGAACTCATTCCAAACTGTATTGATTTAATTCATTAGCAAATTTTTAGCAAAACCTACTTTGTAGTCTTGGGCTAAAAGTATGTAAAGCTCTGTTTAAAAAATGAAAGATTTCAAAAGAATTCATGGTTGAATTCTTTTTTAGAATTTCTCCCAGGATTAAGATTCCTGCCCAATATTATTATGCATCATCCATTTCACTTTGAAGAACCAATTTTAAAAAAATACTAATAGTGAGAAAGCTAAGGAATCTTGAAAGAAACATTTGCTGAAAATGGAAGTAATATAGTATATTGGTCATTTTAATAGATAGTAAATTGCTTTTCTGATTTACAGATTCGGGTGCCTAAAAATAGCTCAAGAGTTTATAAAACATCTTAAATGAACAGATCATCAGGAGGTTTGTCTGACTTTACAGCAAACATTATTACCGCACCAGTTACCCTAGTAACTGAATGCAACTCAGTTACCATGGCTACTGCTTTTTAAAATACATTTGGTGATTCCCATCCCTCTCTTAACTTTCCCCTCCAAAAATTGTGGCTTTATTTCAAGGGGGGGGGGGGGGGAAATCTTAGTATTCTGTAGACATTTGTATTTAGATAAAAATGTCTGTAAAATGCAAATGCTAATAGCAGGCAGGGACATTTTTTAAAAAGAGCTTATTTTTCTGTCCAAAATCTTTAACTGGCTTAGGCCCTATATTATCATGGGTCGGATTCTGCCATGAGCTCCCTCACACCGAGTAGCACCTTACTCTGCCACTCACTGTAAGAGAGGCAGAATGGGGTCCAAATGATGTGCTAGTTGTGGTTATTGTAGTTGTCAAGTTTAGCTTCTTTGGGGAGGCAGTATTGTCTGATTGTTAGAGTATGGGACTAGGCATCAGAAAACCTGGGTTCTAATCATAATTCTGACACTAAATTACTGCGAGCACTGAGGCAAGTCACTTTGTGCCTGATTTCCAAAAGCACTGAGCACCGGTAGCGGGGCTCGGGGCAAGTGCTGATACCAGGCAGCACATGGGGCTGGCTCAAGCTGCCTGGTGTTGCCACTTCCCCGGTGTCCCATTTTCACTTTCTGGAAATATAGTCTCCCTACTCAAGAAGCCCAGAAATGAAAAAGAAGTGGGTGAAAATGAGCCTTGTCCGCAGAATGCTATTTGCTGCCCTTGGTGGGTCCTGGACACAATTGGCTTAAATAAAAGTCATTGCTTTCTTATTTTTGCTTGGCTTTGGCCCTATTTTTCCTGCCTTTTTATTTTGTGAAGTATATAATTAACTGAATTTTGTTTGCTACTCACATCTCCAGGTATTGAAATATTTCTTCAAGCAGTTTAGCATCAGAGCCAGCTCTGTACATGTTTGCTCTGGCCCACAGCTAGTTCTGCAAGATATTCTAAAGTCTGACTGTAGAATAATTAGCAGAATTGCCCTGTTGATGAGGTGTCTCTTTCCTTATAGACTGTCTTCTTCCAGCTTAAAGTCCAGGTGAACATACAGATGTTTTAAAATTTACTTTTTCCTCTAACCATTTGCTGAAGCTCTGATTTAAACAAAGGAGGACACGCTGCATGAAGGACGTGTGAGATCCATTTCTGTTGCATTATGGAGGAAAAAATGCAGTTCCTCCCAGGTGGACCCACAGAGTCAAACTCAGTTCAATTCACTTTTCCTTTATGTATATGCTGTACTGTGGTACTACACTCATGGATATATATCCTGAGCAGGATTTTCAAAAGTGACTAGTGATTTTGCGTGCCTCCGTTTTTCAGAACACAACTTGCGACACCTTAAAAAAGCCAGATGATCGGAGACTGGAGGGTCAGCACTATCTGAAAATCAGGCCTCTCTCAGGTGACCCAAGTGAAGCATACAAAAAATGGAAGCCCCCAAATCACTAGTCACTTTTGAAAATGTTGGCCTGTAACTGCAAATATACATTTACCTATACCTCACCCTCTCCAGCCAAAAATGGGTAGGGAAGGGCCTAGACACAATGGAACTGCTGTAGCTCAGCTGCACAGGAAAGGAGGACAAGCTTCCTGGAGCTTGCACAGTGGCGCTCATTGCACTTCAGTGTGAAGAGGAAGAGTAGGTTTGAGCTGCTGGAGGTGGGCTGGCAGATCACTAGTCTTGACATTACATGCACACATAGGTGGGAAACATACCACATCTAGGAGGTCCAGGCTGGTTCCAGCACTGGAGGAGGATTCCTTCCACTGCATCACACAAACAATCCCTGCATCAAGCCTGAATCAGGCTAGGTAAAGCCTTGGGTCCTATACAAGAACGACTCCTAACATAACCTTCATTTGAGGCGACAATGAAACATATGGCCCCTATGTTTTCAAAAGCAACTGATGATTTTGAGGTGACCAGCTCAAGACATTTTAAAGGGTCCTGATGTTCAGAGTTCTGAGAACCCGCCCTCAGAAGATCAGGCTCCTTTAAGGTGGCTCAAGCTGAGCACCCAAAAACTGAGGTACCCCAGGTCATTAGCTGCTTTTGAAAATTCAGGCACTAATTTTTCAAGGTATTTAGACACTGCAGCACTCGGCATTGCAATGCTGAGTGCTGCAAACTAATTTAGGCACCTACATTTCATTTTCAAATGGGATTTAGGCACTTAGTCAACCTGCGCCTAAAATAACATTTTCCAAAGGTTCCCATAATTTTGAGTCTTAGTTTTTCACTGCTCAGCCTGACACACCTGGGTGTCTGAAGCTGGGCACCCACCATTATTTGACATCTTTGCAAAGATGGGTCTTCTGTGGGGGTACAGAGGTTGTCTATAGAACAGGAATGGTATTTACTTACCCTACCCCTCATGAGTGCTGTGAGGACAGGTTCATTGATTAATGTTTCAACAGCACTTTCAAGACATTAAGAGCTCCTTACTGGGAAGTGCCACGTATTATTTTGGGTTGTTTGTAGTGCAGGTGGATGCTAAAGATCCCACCAGGCTATTTAAAACAAAGAATATCCCTTCTCTCAGCTGATAACCTCCAGAAAATATTTGGCACTTCTGCAAGTGTTCATAGCAGATCTGCATGTGGGCTATTGCTAAGCAGAACACTGCAAATACACAGCAGATAATGACTCTACTCAGAGCTGAGCTCTCCTATTACTCTGCAAAATGTTGAATATACTGCAAGATCAAGTTAAACAGTTGCATAATATTTCTGGCAACCTTTAAAATACAATAAATTCCTTTTACTTTCTATGGAAAGCAATTTTCCTTTCAGTTCAGGTTTAACTCACCTAATGTTTCTTTTGAAGTGCAGTCCATCTTTTCAACTAGTTGATTTGACCAAAGCATTGTCTGCACCAGGAATATTTTAGCAGAAATTTCTCACTGTTGCTTATGTAACCCATTGGTCAGTGTTACAGGTCTCCCCTCTCACAGAGGATATGAGTCTGAAACAACCCCAACTAGAGAACCTTAATCGTAACAGTTTATGCATGTAGTTCTAGAATTCACCAGTTTAGTCCCCAGTGAGTCAGTCAAAATGGTGGCCATCACACTAACACCAGTACTAATATCATTAGGAGCCCTAATAAGAACCAGGCTGCCAGAGCAAGCATTAGACCTGCTCTGAGCAGAGTGAGGTAACACAGGATTGCCCACGGGAGCCTTGCCTAGGTGTAGGTGGAGCTGCACCACAGTGTTAACAGTGCAAATTAAAAAAAAAAAATCCTATTAAAGGCCCTTTAAAAAACTATTTCTTTTTGGGAGGGGGAAGTAGCAAGGGAGGCAAGTGGATGCAAGAGATGAAAATATTTGTGCTAAGTATAGGTCATTAAGGATCCATAGTGAGTTGGTACTTAGGGTGGGGATTTTCAAAGGACACTAGGAGAGTCAGGACCTCAACACCCACTGAAATTTAATGCAGCCTGGGAAGAGAAGGGGAGTCTAGCTAAACTCCTTAGAAAATCCCAACCCGAACTATTTGGAGTTATGCTACATACCCTTGAGAGAAAGCCCATTTTCTATAGTAAAAATTACATTCTGTCACTTGCATTTACTGCTGACAGACTAAGCATTAATGTCATTACACTGGTGACATTTTGTAGTGACTTATTGTGTACATGCAGAAGCACAGAAGGCGTACATCTGCAGATACAGTAAAAAGCAGCTGAATGAGATGCAACAAATATACATAGAACTGAAATTGGTAGAAAATTTTGAGACTCTCATTTCAGCTAAGATACTATAATGAATGAATTAGCATGGATGTATCTCTATTGGACAGTGTAATAACTGCTCCACTTTGTTTCTTAAGCCCTATCATGTTAGCAGCTATTCTCTTTTAACTAAAGTTTTTGATACCTGTACATTTATTGCTTCCCTGAAATTTTCAGTGGCCACAGTGTGTTACGTAATGACTGACATTCAAACTCCCAAGCAGTCATAGGATTTCTGACAGTATTTCTAGTAATATCAGAAGCAAGGGTGAGTGAACCAATTTGGATAAAACAGGAACCAACTTGAACTTTGACATCAAACTCAAACTGATCCATTTTTGCTGACAAATTTAAAACTGGGGACATCTCTGCATGTCAGGATTTTGGCAAGAACTAAAAAAGGAATTTCTGAAACACCATGAGAAGGACTTCCTCTGATGGTATTCCCAGGTTACCTGGAACTAGGAAACTATCAGAAATCTTGGAAGAAAAGTTGGTCTAGTAAGCTTCCCAGCTTTATTTCTAAACCAAACCAATAAATATCCCAAACAAACCCCTGACCATTTGAGACTGATCTATCACAAATCAGAACGTGACTAACTTCATCAAGTTGAATGACAAAATGATATTCCCCCTTATTGTTCATGGATGAAAACAATTATTTCCTTAAAGCTAAGGTGCTCTGTGGTATCAGGAATCTGAGATGGGAACCTTGTAGTACTACATAATGGTTGCTATTAAGGAGTCAGCAATTACCAGATGGTGTTACCTGAGAAACTGCAGTATCTCACTACTCTAACTGTGAGAACATTCCATCATCTCACAGGAAAAAGAAAATAAAAACATACCAGAAATTAAAATAACTTACCAGCTCAAGGAAGCAATACACCAAACCTCAGTCAATTGCAAAATGGCCACCTTTGAGTTGCAGCTGCTTGCTTCTGCCAAAATGAAAGGGCCAGCCCCAGAAAGGCATGCTGGGAAAGAAGGTCCTGATCCTCAAAGATATTTAGGCACTGACTTCCATTAAAGTTCCTACAAGCAGGGAGAGCGATGATAGGGACTGGATACTCACTAAGGAAGGTAACTACTGAAAGGGTTACTGTTATGGCTCATATACCACTACTTTATCACACTCAGACGAGGAAGTGACTATGATATTGTCAGTGCTGTGGTTTGGTAAATGTTGACACTTTATTAAAAGATAAGAATAATTAGGAACTGTACAGTATTTTGTATGTTATTTTCTCACATGATCAGTGACAGAAAAGGCATCAGATTTACAAGCTAAGAGAATACAAGCGAGATGAGAGGCTGTAAGTTACAGAATACAGCACGTATACATCCTGCTGCACGTATACATGCACCTGGGAATGAGGGGCATGGAAAAAAAACCATAAGGGGAAGTGTCACAGTTAGGTTAAAGGAATCTTGCTCACTGTTTGAAAAGGAACATCAGCCAGGGTCTTGGTCAGTTATAGTTCAGAGAAGATACAGAAGCCTATTCCCAGATTCCCCACATATTTTGCCTTTCTTAGTCATTCAGTAGTAAATGAGTCATACTGGCTGGAGCTCCCTTTTGTGGGCTCTGTACGATCCCACTTAACTAGGTACATACATGGGAGTCCCAACTATCCATCCAGGACAGTGAGAAGGAAGGGGATGTACTCAGTTCGAGGTCTGATCTCCCCAGTTTCTGCAGCTACCTGAAAGGCCTCCCAAAGGAGTGAATTTGCAAGTCTAAGCTTCCTTAATAAAGGATCAGTCCTTGGGAGCCTGGAAGAGAGAGAAAGAGATACCCTGTAGCCACAGGGGAAAGAGAAACCTTGAGAATATTTGAATGGGGGAGGGAAGATGGCAGGAGAGAGGGTGAGAGGCCTGGAAGGAGGCGGGAAAGACCCCTGGAAATGAAGTGCAGTGAAAATAGCCAGAGGATAAAGTAGGGTTGCAAGTAAAGCAGACAGCAACATCACCATGGCAATAGAGAGGGCTAGAAATGTGTTCTTAGAAGTAATAAGAGTAGGGACTGTAAATGGGAGAGGGAGATGCGGCAGGGACAGATGCAGAAAGAGAAGGCTCTAACAGGAGAGACTGCCAGAAACAACGCTAAATAACATTGCAAAAGGTTCCCCCTAAGAAGCCCCAGGGAGTGTGGTTTGCAGCCATTCAGGTTTGAATGCTGTTTAAGTTCCATCCAAAACCAAGAGTCTTGTGCAGACATGAAGCAAAGCAGAGACAGGGCATGTCTGGCCATGCCCCTTCCTGGCCAGCACAGCAACTTACTAGCTGTTCTCTTATTAGCCATTTGCAAAGGAAGTTGCAGTAGCTTTATACTGCCCCGTTTCCCTCCAAAAAGGCCTCTGCCTCCATTTTGAGCTAGCAGTCCAACTCGGGGAATTGCCAAGTCTAGTTACTTCTCTGACCCTTAATTCAAAGGGACCTTCTCGGGGATGGTAGCAAGTCACTAATAAGCACTCACCGGACAGTGTGGAGTCCCCATCTCTCTGCTAGAACTACGTGCTTGAACTACAGATTCCAGCAGCCATAGATCCATAAATTGCAGATCCTTAGATCCATAAATTAGATCAGCAAGAGCTAATCTTCCTTTCCCATTACATTTCCCAGAAAGGGTTCTGATTTATGTTTATAAATTAGCATTCCTTATATAATAGCACTGTTCACATTCATTATCCTTCATTATAATCTGTATGCTTTTGGACTTTTTGGGCCCATCAATTTCATCCCCCTATTTTGCACTCAGAACACTGAAAAGCAGTAAATTTACTGCATAGCCGTTGGGCCAAATTCTACCACTGTTCTCTTCTGAATAATCCCCTTCGTCCACATTCAGTGGAGTTCCACCAGGCATGAATTTGCCCTGACCTCAACAGGGATGCACAGATGAACATGAGGGCAGAATATTGTCCCTGTTGGGCAAGCTGCACAATGAGCTGTCAGTTTTCTCATCAGTCGTCTCTGGGAATGGAGAGGAGAAGAATCATACAATTGGAGGGACTGTACAGATTAAATTGCATAGTTCAAGATGCTTTGATTTGCGAGTTCACACTTCAGAGAGTTTTTTAACACCTTCAGTTAGAATTTGCACCTGACAGAACATGATACCTCGGGCACCTCAAAGCAAAGACTGGGAAATACTCACATTTCCTCACTGACCCCACGTGGACTATGTGAAAAATGATGCTTTCAGAGCTGTCATGCAAAGGCTGCAGAGGCTGAATTTTAAGTAGTTATTTCATCATTAATATTAGAAATATAAAATGAATTTAAGTTGTTCAAAAACAGCTTAATTAAAGGTCTTTCTCAGGTGGGATTCTGTGTGCGCCTGGATGTATCTGTCTCATGAGCAGGCCCAGTGCAACAGAGAAAACTTTATTTGGCAAGTTATACATTCTTTGCACTAAATCTTTGTCTGTTTGCTTTAACAGTAAAATGGGTAAGTGATTAAAGGTAAACTCAGGCAATTTAAAACTATTATCGCACTCAGCGTTGGCTGTAAGGACAGACCTCAAAAAGCACTGGGCTCTTCCTCTTGAACGCCTGACACAGAGTTGAGCCATTCTGAGCCCATCCAGTTGAGGTCAATGATATATACATGTCAGCCATCCCATTGCAATATTTATTACAGGGATATTTTGTTGGGTGCTCATAAAATATGGTGACGAGTTAGAAGACAAAGCTGTAGTAGTAGATATATTGCTGGGGAAAGTCCTGCATTGCGACTAGCAATGGTTTAGTTAGGTAAGGAAGATGATGATATAAATTAGCTAATATTACTGGCTAACTTCTTGTGGGTATTGCGGATTAGAGGGCTGTTGTGAAGACCTTTAAGTTCCTGTCCTTCCCAGGAAGTCCTTTGTATCCTTGATGGATTTCTGATGATTGTCTCTGCTTACCTATCTTTAATGCTCCCACCCTTAAGAAATCTTATCATGGCTATCACCCCTTCAGAAAACTCCCCTCAGAGCTATTTCATAAGGCTCTTTGATCAGTTTTGTGTCCTTCTCTTTTTAGAGTATCTATCCATCTTGTGTAATTGTTGACATCTTGGATGATAGCAGGCTGCCGTTACCTTTAGAAATAGTGTTTGATAGCTAATCACTGTAGCTCCAATAAAGAAATCACAATGCGGAACACTGCTTTTTACAGGACCCACTAAAACCATAACTATAAAAATGTTGGTGAAAGATGTGGGGGGTTAAATAAAATATATTCATTGCCTGTAGGACACTCATCATCAGATTATAAACATTTAAAGGTACCAAGTAGGTCAAATTTGGTGGCATTAACAACTTTGCAGTGTCTCTGAAGGATAGCTCAGCTCAGAAGAGAACAACAGGTTTTGATGTAAGAGGGGCTGTTCCCATTCACCAGCAGTTCACTAATTGTAGTATTAGTGTGTTTGTGTTGTATATTACAAAATGGTTACAATCACAACCTGTTATATATAGTCTTGTCAGCCCCAAAATTAATGAGTCAGACTCCCAAATATCATGAGATTGGCTTAAAAATCATGAGACGTCTGAAAATAAAAAAAAAGCTTAGATTCTTTTTATCTGCTTTGGGGGATGGGGCTTTTAGAGGTAATGTTTTTCAAACTTTTCTCCACAACTAGGAGGCCTAGAAACTGAGTTATTTTTAAAATGAAAGCTCTCAAGAGTCTCACGTAATCACCTGACTCCAGGAGCTGGGGCTTTAAGAAACACCAAATACTGTATCAGAAGACTCACAATAAAAGTGAAATGTTGGTAGTACTTTGTCTATCATGAAGTGTTACTTCCCTGTCACTCCTGCTCTTCCTAACAACTGAACTGACTATTTTTGCCCCTTTGAGGCAACTACACCACCGAGTATAACTAACAAGACAAGGCCAGTTGTTTTAAAGACAATGGATTTTTTCCTTTTTCTTGTCTCTTTCCTACCTTTCCGGAGCTAGATTCATCCTTGGCTGGTGCGCAGCTCAGTACAGGGACACAGGAGAGGTAGCTTGTGCCGCTTGTATTCAGGCATTGAACCTGTGCGGGCTCCCACACAAGTTAGGGAGCTCTTGGAGCTGCCCTAACTTGTGCTCCTGTTGCATTGAGCCTAGTGGGCTTTTCAGGAGCACAGAATCACCAGAGCACAGCAATGCCCTGGCCATGCTCCCTCCTTTCTCTGCCCCACCTTCACCTGTTGCACTCCAGAACACCCCTTGTGTCAGCTGTTGAAGATGTGGCACAGAGCTGGCTCTCCACTTGGGTAGTGTTCTCCGATCCAAGGATATTTTCCATAGGAGGCTTGAAGCTGCTCTATAGCCCCTTTGCATTAGCCTCACTGATGCAAATGGGCCACAGGGCAATGATGAATTGTGCCCCCTGCTTCTATTTCTGTCTTTTCTCTCCTCACTGCATTATCCTCACTCACCCACTTTCTTTTCAGCCTTGTGTTTCCTCTCTCTTCCTTCCCCCATTGTCTGTATATATTAGCCTGTACAATCATTTCTTTACCTACCCTCTCTCTCTGAAAGCATGGTGAAAGCGTCCCTAATGCACATCATCTCTTCCCTCATGCCAATCCTCCTATATCCAGTTCTCATGTTATCCAGCTGAAACCTGATTTTCCCAGTGAAAGGCCAGCGTGGTGCCCTGCTGACAAAACTCAGCTGGGATCAGCAGCACCTACACTCGAAGAGGCAGAGCTGCATCTGGATTCAATGCACGACTCCACCTTTAATCCATAACAAACACTCTGACCAGCTCAGTTGTTTCAGTCTGCCATGCTGGCCCCTTAGCAGCACCAGCAAAGGCAGCCATAATATTTAAAGCCAGTCCACACCTCCTGAACAACCTTGTGTTTGTCAGTGTTGCTTAATCAGTTAAATATTACAGGGCATAATTAGGGCTATGAATGCGTTCTATGAGGCACAAGGAACCCCGTGACTTCCTTTTCGTTTTGTTGGTTTGTTATTTTATTGATGGGTCCTGGAGGCTATCCTGCCCTTTCCCTGACTGATCGCAGCCATTTTGCCACACTGTGAAGACAAATGAACAAAAGAAAAAGGGCCTCTGCTCCAAACAAATACTGAAAGTGGTTTGACCCTCTCAAGATTATACATACTACAGTGGCCATTTGTAGTGGGTCTGTACTGATCTTGCTTGCAGGCTGTGAAGCGAACAATAAGATTCTGTTAACAAGAATCGCACTGTGTGAGGCATGCATTTTGGGATTAAGGAGGAAAAGCGATCACTTGTTTGTAATTGTAAAAACCAAATTATCACAGATTGGAGGCTTTTATTTTTTAAATCAAATAACCCAGAAGCCCAGCATCTATTTAAAAAAATAAAAGTTATGAGAATACTGTTACAGGTCTATACGACATCTAAGAGCATAAAGGAAACAAAACTATGTAGACCAATAGACAAGAGTTAGGTCTTGGAAAACTGTCACAGGAACAGAAAGATTATTTGTGAGTGGCAGGTCTAATCATTGTCTTTCCTTTCCTCATTGTCTATATTGGCTGAGAGATTTCCACCCTAATCTCTCATTAACAAAACCATTTAAGATTTTAAAAGACTGCCTTCCCTTTAACTAAACCCAGCTTCAGAATCCTCAACATGATTTCTACATCAAAGATGCATTTAATAATGTCTGTGTCATGTATTTCATTTGCCACCTCTTAGGGACAGGGACTGTCACGGACTGTGTGTATGTAGAGTAGCTAGCACAAGGATGCCTGTTCTCAGCAAGAGCCTCTAGCTGTTACCGGGGTGCTGGAACAATGTGTATAGTAGGGGTGCTGAAAGCCATTGACCCAAACTGGAAATGATGGAAACCACTTCAAGCCAGAGAGTAGTGTAGCACCCCAGCACCCCTAGTTCCAGCACCTATAGCTGTTACTGTAATACAAATAATAATAATAATGTAAAAATCAGAATGGTATTGATTGAGTGATTTCATTTTGAAAAGAAAATATAAACACAGACACATAAAAATGAACATATATAGGAAATGCCAGACCAGATCAGTGGTCCATCTTGGCTAGCGTCCTGTCAGCCAATGCTGGATGCTTTAGAGAAAGATGTGAATGACGCACTTAGCTGCGCTATTCTATATCATGAGGGGAAGATGTTCTCCTGATTCCCCATTAGACTGACATATACATTAAAGCATGGCCTCCAGCTTCCAGAACCACATTGAGATCATGCCCTCCCGTTCTCATATTAAAAACACATTGAATGAGCCAAGCTTACTCCTCCCAAGCCCGTGACCATTCTCAGGTTTGTTTGCACAATGCGCTAGTACTAGATTCATTGAGCTCGACAAAGTCAATGGGCACGTTTCCATGGATTTCTGCGTGGTTTAAACCCGGCCAGGAGAGAATAGGAACTCATGGTTAATGACTCAGAAGGGCTAAGACTTTGAAAAGTGATTAGTAATTTGTGGGCGGCTCAACTGGCTGGGTGCTCACCCTGACATCATGAAGGAGCTAGATTTTCAGAGGGCAATTGCTCAATTCTTTCTGGAAAAACAACCCCCTTTAAAATGTCTTAATTTGGCTGCCCAGAATTTGAGGAATCCAAAATTACTGGTCACTTATGAAAATCTTGGCATATAGCTCCAAGGGAGAATCTTATTGTTATTTATCATTTGTATTAGAACCACGTTTTGAGGCTCCTGCTGAGATCAGGGTCCCACTGTGCCGAACAAACACATAGTAAGAGCCCCAAAGATGTTACCTTTGTGGGTTTTCTGTGGGATGTTGCTTTCTGCACAATCTGCCTTTAATATCTGAGCACAAGGAGCCAATATTCTATACACCAACCCGCCTCCTAAGCCTTCTGGAGTAGCTGATGTATGAAAAATATGCAGGTAAATTGCCCACATTGTCATAGATTTATAAAACATTCAGTCTAAATACATTCCAAGCTATTACAGCTCTGACAGCTGTTTATTTTAATTTGTCACAGAGCATCAGCGTTATTGTCTGAATACGAACAAGGACTCAGCACATGAACCAAGCCTCAGGACTCAAAAACTAAGCTGCAAAGTCAATCTTGCTCATTAGTTTCGAGGGCTCTAAATTTAGGATTCGACCCCATTGCATATTTCAAGTGTCTTCTTCCAAAGATTCATTCACATACCGCAGTGTTTCCTCTTACCAAAAAAAGCCCAGGGGTTTTCACTTTGGAGCGTAGTTGGAGATCAGATCTCATTTTCCTTTTTTTCTATAGCTGTCATTATTAGATTCCCTTTATCCCTGTGCAGAGCATCCCAAGCTGCAATCAGAATGCAGTATTTATTCCTGCCTATCAAGACTCGTGGCACCATTATGCGTAGCTGTGATTGGATCTGGGTTTGAGAATGGCTTCAGTCAGGTCCCTTGCGCCTCTCACTAAGTGTTGTATTGTGCCTGTAGTCACCCAACAGGAAGGGATGGTGCATAAGTTGCATCACTCCAACCATCCCAGGCTGTAGAGTCACAATTCTTCTCCTGCTCTCTCTTTACTTTGGGCAGCTAAAAACAACAGTAAATTACTACACACATCCCCCCTTTACAGTGCTTAGCTATTCTGGGCAGTCAGGAGGGAGAGTGGGTTTAGCAAAGTTTCTGCCTGTTCTTAACCTCTTCCTGCATACCTCCTCCAGGGAGGGAGTAAATGGGTAACTCCTGCACAGCCAGAACCAAGGTCTACATAGCCCCAATCTGGGGCCAAGCAGGGGTTCTTACCCACCTTCACAGGCACACAGTCCAAGTCATACTCTAGCCCTGAAGGAGAAAAGGGCAAGGTGCAGAAATGCTCTGCACTTCTTAAGGCACAGCTGCCTGCCTGGAGCAGACCTCTGTAAACACAGTGGTTTCAGAGGTCCATGTAAATACTCTTCTCTCTATAGGCCAGTGACCGTTTGCATTTCAAGTTCTAATGAACTCAGAAACGCAGACTCAGTCAGAGCCATTTTTCCCTGGCTGCGTGTTATAAATAACCAGGAGAAACCCCTCATTTGTCTGATTTTGATGCAAAACCAGAAAAATAAAAATTTGTTTCTAAACCGTAGCAAACCTCTCAGCAAACTGGGTATGAGTTTCATGAGTGTGATAAAACCCAGGGCCAGGCAGGGGTGTTTTGCCATGAGGATTCTGTCCAACTCTAGTGAGGAACCCCCTCCATTAATCAAAAGACTGTGCAAAATCTGCTTTGCCCTTCCTATAGTCAGAGCAAAGAACTGATGATGAGTGAGAGGGAGTAAGTGGGACTTTCTCAGAGGATAAAATAAGAGCTAGAATAAAGGTGATGAGTCAAGTGCCTGACAATCATCACTAATAATGGTACTACCACTAATCAGTGCAACAGAACTCAGAGAATGGATAATTTAATAATAATAATCTTAAAAATAGACATATCACCTATTGGATCTGGCGTTTCTAAAAATGCAAAATGAACACAGGGATTGCCACATGGGACTAGTGATCCAGTATTCTGTGCAGTATCCTGTTATTGTCAGTGGCTAGCATCACATACTTCAGAGGAGGTGCAAAGAAACCTCTAGTGGACAAAAACAACGAGAGTTCTGTGGCACTTTAAAGACTAACACATTTAATTTTTGTAGGCATAAGCTTCGTGAGACAGATTCTACCTCTGCATCTGACGAAATGAGCTGAGCCTCACGAAAGCTTATGCCTACAAAAATTAAATGTGTTAGTCTTTAAGGTGCCACAGAACTCTCGTTGTTTTTGCTGTATGCAGACTAACACAGCTACCCCTCTGGAACTGCTCTAGTGGACAGTTATGGAATAAACTGCCCTCAAGGAAATTTCTTTCTAACCCCACCAATTGCTGGTTGACTTATGTCCTGAAGCATGCAGGTCAATATACTTTTCCCAACTGATCTATTGCTATTGCATTGGACAACACTGTCTAAATAATGTTTTTAGAGACACGGTGTCATCTGAATGTATACAGACCTTCTGACTGACATGAATCATGTACAGAGAAGGCAGGGGTCCTGTACAGTATTTTCAAGAGATGGGAATCTTCCCATGTCTCCTTCATCCCGCCACTTCTTCCTTCTCCTTCTTCAAAGGCCCAGAATCAAGCACACCGATATGTCTGGCTGAAGAAGTCTAGATGCCTGTCTTCCTCTGAAATCTCTCCATGCTGTGATAAGAATTTGTCCTGCCAGGGTTGCCAGAGAGCAATGTGAAATGTTCCTTTCCTCCCATTCCCTACGGTCTCTGCAGTGTTCCCAGCATCAGCCAGCCTAAGGAGCTAGCAAGAAAGCTTTAGACCTGAACTCGCATTCCCTGTGTGGCAATGCATAGTGTTGCCATTAGACCATGAGGCTAAGCCTGTCCTAGTCAAAACAGTTGATGGAAGATTGATCAATTGACCCCTTGCTTGGGAATCAGAAAAGTCAGCTCCAGTGCTTGACTTCTTGACCATTTTGGTTCACCTGTGTGGTCCTGGGCTGGTACTGTACATGCCACTCTACCAATTTTAATGAAGTTTTGCATGTCCCACGAGTCACCAACACATGTATCCTCTAGCTACACATTAGGGTTTGCACTCGAGGGATCCATCCCCTTCTGATTTTTTTTGCTTTTCGTATGTCAACACAGAATTTAGAAATAACAAACATATTTCCATCATTTGACTGTACTTTTTTTCACATGCTGTTTCATGTCTGATCGCTACTTTCCCTAAAGCAGTCCAAGCTACTTCCTGCAATTTGTATTATATTTGTCAACATTACATAATCACTGCATTCATTAGCTCCTGCGGGAGTAGTGGTCTTCATATCCTCCAGCGAGGGCTTTGCCTATCTGTAAGCATACTTCTTTGTTAGCTCTCAGCTGGATAATATAAATTTGAACAGTTCTGTGACTGAAATACTGTGCTCACTGAAGTGAGTGGCTGTCCTCATTGCCTCAATGTCAGTTCATTGCAACAACAGAAAGAAAGAAAGATCAAGCTAATTGCTAACTGGCTTGTGCTCTTTTCACAGAATAGGACTTAGCTAGAATACTAGGTCATGCTTTTATATAATTCACACCTATAAGAGCAATACTGGACTCCTTCCCCCCCCCCCTACAAGTATTACCAGCTTATTAATGAGTCCTACGTGCAAAGAAATTTTCATTCTGGTAGTTCTTAATAAAGGTCTCCCAGCTGCAGAGATTGTTTTTCAACAAGATACTTCGTTTTAAAGTCATGGCCTCTATTCAACCGGGTATTTAAGCACATATCTAACTCTACGTATGTGAATGGTCTCATTGACTTCAATGTGGCTTGATATTTCAGTGGGACTATTTCCCTGCTTAAAATTAGGCACATGCTTCAGTGCCTTGCTGAAGTGAGGCCTAGGTCATGAACGGAGCCATGGAAACCCCAAAGCAACTGAGTTTTTTCCTGTTTTTCTTACAACCCCAAATTTGGCCCAGATGTGCCAAGAGGTTTGCCAATATGTCAAAACACTACAGTGACCTATGGGCCAAGTTTCAACGGAGCCATGTCAATTTATGAGTTTGAGACAAAGCCAAATCTAGACAAAGTTTGGTGAGTTAAGCCACAATGAGGCAAAAATTGGCAGCTTCAGCTGGGGTTTCTTAAGAATTCTTACGGTGTTTGGACATTTAAGTCAAAGACAAACCCAAAAGATGTGAACTAATGTGATGCACAGTGGCAAAAATATTTACACAGAGAGGACAGACAAAAGGTGGTCGAGAAATATAAGCACAGAGAGGAGAAGTAACTAGATCATGGTCTCCTAGCAAGTTGGTAGCAAAGCCAGGAATACAGCCCAGTCCAGTGCCTTATTCCCTGCCCTTCACTGCCTTTCTGTCTTAAAATCCACCTGTCCTGCAGGGTGAATTCTATTGAATAACAAATTTTCTGTTTAAAAAAAAGAAAAGAAAAGAAAAGAAAAGATTTCGCACCTGCAAGATTGGAACTACTGCGGAACTGTGGGTTATAGTAATGCCTTAAAAAGCCTAGACAGACCCGCCTGACCATATGATATTGCCTAGTCAAACATTCTGATTTTTTGCTTAATGAGCCTGCAGTAAGAGTCTTATTGGTGTTAATTCCACTGGATTTTCATTCTCTCCCCATGCTGGGTGGAGAGATCTGTGCCCGTTTCTCATGAGAGCCTAGCCCAGGTTCTCTGTTGCTTTGCACCTTTTGTTGTCTTTTCCAGCTATGCAAATCAAAGCATACTGTTCTGATATAGGTAGCATTTTTCATCCACTTTGCACTGGCATAAATGACTCGGCAAGATGCAGGGCAATGGAGAATCAAGCTCTTTGAGAGAGAGCGTGACAGAGAGCGTGCTTTTTTTTTTTTTTTTTTTAATCAGAAGTCCATATAAATTAGACAGTGATGAACTCCCCTTAAAAGGGTCAGTGGAAGGCTCATTCTCAACTACTCTTAAAATAGCCTCATCAAACTATTTGCATTACAATTCTAGACCCGCTATAATCAGAGATTATGCAAGATTGTCATTTTCCCCCTCCAAAATGTAGACATTTTGCATTATTTACATTTTAATGCAAATTTCTCTTTTAAGATCTCCTCTCAGTTCTCCCACCCCCTTCTGCCCATCTGCAGTTTAGGATAATCTCAGATTTTACTTTCTTGGGTATGAAAACCAAGAACGAAATGTCAGCAGCTGTATCTCCAGTGTCAGCAGGAATCCTTCACATGTGGCAAGTGTCAAAGCAGATAAAAGAGCTTTGATCACTTTCCAACACTTTAGCTACTTGCTTTAATTATAGAAAATTTTAGCTGCCGTTGCATAGCTCAATGGCACATGACATAATTTGACAAAATTTCCACTCTTCTGCCCCAGCCTGTTTAGATATAGTGAAGAAGAGTTATTCTAATATAACATGAAAAGAAAAAGAAAATTAGAGAGTAAATATTAAAAGATAAAACCCACAGGAGGGACTATGGGCCAGGGACCTATCAGTAAATAAAGGCCTGATTTTCGAAAGTGTTGAGCATATGTAGCTCCCATTGGCTTCAATGGGATTTATAGGGGCTCAACATCTCTGAAAATAAATTCACTGCGGTGTCGGACATCAGATGAGAGTTGCTGGTAGCCTTTGTGGTGGGAGGGACAGGTCGGGTTCCCTTGCAGTTCCTTTAACAGTTCCTTTAACAGCACTGAATATTGGTCTTACTTAATTAATGTATAAGAACATTTAGAAGATGAAAACAGTGGTTCTTTCCTTCCTATTTCTGCCATTTTTGCGTCAGCCATTGACTTGCCAGCTACTCTGTCTTGGGCTTCTAAAAATCTGTATTGGAACATGTGCAGGTGATAGATTCCATTGGTCATGCAGGTAGGCAATAGACTTTTCAGGCCTGATTCTCATTTACCCCAATGCCCCATTAGGCCCCCTCTGGAAGTGTAAAGGAGCCTGGCTTGTGTAAAAGAGCCTTAGCGTAATTGAGAATCAAGCCCATCATGTTCAGGACCCATCTGTCCAAATGACTGTTCTGCATACAGATCCTATCACCTGCATACGTGTGTTATTATAACACAAAAAGTGAACTGCAGAAGGGAAGGCTGCTTTTTAAAAACCAGCCCCTTAAAATCCAATATGATTTCAAAGCAACTGACTACCAACAAGAATGAGATCATTAAGGAGTATTTTTCTACACATTGATTATAGGACAGCTTGGCCGGTAATGCTATAAGGCAGTAGCTATTACAATATACAATGGTAACCAGTGGGGGCTTTTTGATCATCATGTTATTCTTACAGGATTTTTATGAGCCTTTGTGAAGAGCCAAAACACTGAGACCACAATTTAAATTCAGCAAAGCACTCAAGCTTATGCTTAACTAAATCCATATTGAAGTGTGTTTTGTTTTGCCGAACTAGGATAGACATAAGCACATGCTTAATTTACAGCACGTGCTTGAGTGCTTTGCTGAATGATGGGCTGAGAACTGTTGATTCCATCAGGAAGCAATGACATGCATTTGCAGGAACTAATAGCGTGAGACAATATTGGTATCACATTATCTCTCAACATTGCTACCATATGTCGCTGCAGCAGCTTTAAATGCCCTGTCAGATTTGGTTGTTTCTTCTCTTTAATACAACAAACCATCACTTCTAATGACTCTCGCGGTGCAAGGAGGTTATGCTGAAGGTTGTCCTATGCAGCAAACACTGGTTCATGGGAATTACTCATGCACGTCAAGAGGCGCATTGCATTTTAAGTCTGTCTGAAAGGCTTCCTTCATGAGCCCTTTAAAAAGCAAAGTGGCTTTATGTTAATAAAAACGGATGGTGTGCTCTTCTCATCTCTGCTTTAAAAAGATGTGCTTCTGCTTCCAGCATTAAAGATGTGTCAGCATTCCTCTCAGAAGCTCTTATTCTCATGGGGTAAAAATTTGCTCCATGCTGAAACTTAGCAGACAGGATCTGAGCCCGGGGTGAATATTTTCCTGATATCTTTATGAAAGGTGGAGGGGAGGAGGGTTGTTTGATTTTTTAATCCTACCCAGGCCTGTGGGATAATCAACTATATTTATACATGTGAGTGTAAAAATACTGCACAAAGGCTGAGGTTTGCAGTTCACTTAGAAGAGCCTATGGCTTATATTCCAAGGAGGATTCTGCTGCTAGTTAAAGCTAGCAAAACAAACACCAGAGTGTGTGCAGTGCTTTGACCTATTTATCTAGGATCTCCAAGCACTTCGCAAAACTCAAAACTTTCCTTGGAGGTGATTAACTCATTACCTTAACCATTTTACAGAAAGGGAAACAGAAGCACAGACCAACTTACCTTAGCCAAAGTCACACCAATTTACACCAGAGGCTGAAATAAAAACTGACGAGTCCTGAATCCCAATTTGTTTTCTCTAACACTCTTCTTCCCAACAGCAAACTACAGTCCTGGCAGCTACATTCAGCTGGTAAGATGGTTTTCTGTGAGGGGAATGGAAGCAATCATGTAGCAATCACCGAACCACAGAAGGCTACTCAGTTCTTCTAAACTTAATGCAAATATTACAAGAAAATGTGGGCAAGATATTGTGGTGCAAGGAAAGGGAGAATGGCCTCCTGCTTAGAGGACATCTGGGGTCTATTCCTAGCTCTGCCGCAGAGTTCCTGTGTGACCTTGGGCAAGTTAGTCAGCCTTTCTGTGCCTGGGTTCCCTAACTGTAAAACGGGGCTAATCTGTCTGTGTAGATTGTAAACCCTTTGGAGCAAGGACTCGCTTTGTCATGTGTCTGTCTGTGGACCAAGCACAACAGGGCCCTGATCTCAAAAGGGGCCTCTCAGTGTCACCATAATACAACTGATGAGAAAGAAGGGGTTGGACCATCTTTTGGTTCAACACCAGGTTTAATGTCAGTGACTTTGGGCTGGACTCTGATTTCGTCTCCAACAGAACCAGGTCTCCTGTATTTGGCATGCAAAAAGGCCCACACAAGTTAGCCTGGCCCATACCCCTCTGCAAACAGTTCATTTTGCTCGCTATACCAAGAAGTATACTCAGAGACCAGGCAAATATTTGCTTTTCATTTTGTTTACTAATGGTGAAGGTCAAAAGTAATTTTGTCCCAGCTACATACTAAGAAAACACAGTAGAAACTTCTTGATTGTATAAGAGCCTTGTAGCATGACACAGATACTATTTTGAACAGGACTATAACTTTGGCAGCTATTTCTTTTAGCTGACCCCATGGTATTCACTGGGTATTAGATAAACAAAATAAACCAACCCTGTTGAACCCCTATTTTGATGACATTGCTTGATAAAAGTAATACAAGGACATTACAGTTTCTTTGGACAGCACTACAATTGATTCAGTTGCACATGTCCTTTAGGGCATAGTTGAAAATATCCTGTGTGTCTTGCTTAGTCAAGGGGTCACTACATGTAGACTCCTTGAATTTGAAGAAGACCGATCTGAGGGGTGAAGATCAAAGAGATCCTTCCATTATCGTACAGCCTTGACATGCAAAGAACATAATTAGATGCATGCAGATGCTTAGGATGGGTGTTTTGTTTTGATTTATTTAATTGCTAAATTAAAATGCCTTCTGGGGATTAGGTAGAGAAAGTGGAGTTTTGTTCATTTGGGGCCTCATCCTCTACTCAGTTACACTGGCATAAATCAGGAGTAACTCCAATGATAAAGCTGGGGTAAGTGAGAGCAAAAGTGGATCAAACAAATATTCAAAAATCTCCTGTGTCCTTGGGAGGCTGTGACCACCTTCTCTGTGACATGATTAAAAAACAAATAATGTAGCAGCTTGGAAAAAAATAATGTGGTTTTTGAATGTATGCTCACATTCTGATGGGAATCAAGGTAATGGACCAAATCCTTAGCCAGTTTAAATGAACAGCACACCATTGAAGCCAATGAAACTGTGCCAGTTCACACCAGATGAGGATCTGGCCCTATATTTCTCTCTCTTTCTGAGAAAGATTTGGAAATGGGGTCTGAGGAATTTAATTGTGAAGAATCATACAATAGTAAGTCACGTGTTAGTGTGACTTGTGGCCAGTCCTCTGCATGTTTTGCTCGCTCTGGTGAGGCTGTGATTCTGTAACACCAACAACTGGAACTTTGTTCCCCATTATTCTGTAACATCAGATACTGCCCTGTACTGGGGACCTGCAAAGGCCACCATTAATGTCAACGTTTACCAGCAGCTACCACACCGTGAGATATGGAATACCACAGCTGCACCCTAAACTTAGAATAGGATATAACTGTTACACATCAGACAAAAGACTGTGGTAACTGTTAATAAACGTTGACTTTTTTAATGGCAGCCACTGTACATCCTGCACTTTGGAACAAATGGAGTCTGAGACCTAGTGGGTCTTTTCCATCAGTAACTTCAGCAGACACTGAGGTCCCAATTCAGGAAGGCATTCCTATTTGAGGCAGCATTTAAGCATATGCTTAACTTTAAGTCCCATTGAAGTGCATGACCCTTAAGTGCATGCTTAAATAGAAGCATATGCTTACGTGCTTTAAGGAATCTGAGCCTGAGCGAGTGATTGTCTTTGCAGCTGAAGTATGATGCCTTAAATCTACAGGCAGAAGGCACTACAGCTGTTAACATCTTCAACTGTAATAATCCAACAGCTTTGTGTGTGTGTGCTTCAGAAACAAATCCCTTGTACTTTAGGGTTTAACATTTCTCTTGTGACTTTCCTTCAACAGTACGTGGCATTCGCCTCCCTCTTCTTCATTCTGGTCTCCATCACCACCTTCTGCCTCGAGACCCATGAGAGATTTAACCCCATCGTGAATAAGACAGAAAAAGAATTCATTGGGAACGACACCCAGCTGCGATACTACTGGGAAGCGGAGACTGACGCCTTTCTGACCTACATCGAAGGCGTCTGTGTGGTCTGGTTTACATTTGAGTTCCTGATGAGAATCACTTTCTGCCCAAACAAGGTGGAATTTATCAAAAATTCTTTGAACATCATTGACTTTGTGGCCATTCTGCCTTTCTATTTGGAGGTTGGACTAAGTGGCCTGTCTTCCAAAGCTGCTAAGGATGTCCTGGGCTTCCTGCGAGTAGTCCGGTTTGTGCGAATTCTGCGAATTTTCAAGCTGACCCGCCACTTTGTGGGGCTGCGGGTCCTGGGACATACTCTACGTGCCAGCACAAATGAATTCTTGCTGCTCATCATATTCTTGGCATTGGGCGTCTTAATCTTTGCCACAATGATCTACTATGCTGAGAGAATAGGTGCTAAACCCAATGATCCTAGTGCCAGTAACCATACACACTTTAAAAATATTCCCATCGGCTTTTGGTGGGCTGTTGTCACCATGACTACCCTGGGCTATGGAGACATGTATCCTCAGACTTGGTCAGGCATGCTGGTGGGGGCTCTCTGTGCTCTTGCAGGCGTGCTGACTATCGCCATGCCTGTTCCCGTCATTGTGAACAATTTCGGAATGTATTACTCCTTAGCTATGGCTAAGCAGAAGCTACCAAAGAAAAAAAAGAAGCATATCCCGAGGCCACCCCAGCTGGGATCCCCCAATTATTGTAAATCTGTCGTAAACTCTCCACATCACAGTACTCAGAGCGACACATGCCCACTGGCCCAAGAAGAAATTTTAGAAATTAACAGAGCAGGTAGGAAACCTCTTAGAGGAATGTCCATCTGACCTTTAACCTCCATACCTTGTAGAGATTTAAGATTCAGTCAGACTGCTTTCTTAGAGCAATGGGTAGCACATTTATCCATTATAGTCCCACCACCACACATTGAATATCATGTGTGACGTCTAGGTTGCAGGGACAAATGGCGCAGGGGAGGCTGATCAGCAAAATTAAGGATGAGATCATGTTCCAGGAGCCTTAACTTTGGTCCTGGTTAAGGGAATACATGTTTCAATATATTTTTGAAGAGCAATTACATCTAGTGGAAGAAAATTTTAGCATTCTACAGCTATCTTGCTGGACTGTACAGTGCATCATGGAGGCTCCTGCGAGCTAAATGCTTCCTAGCAGAGCAGGAGCTGAGCACGCAGCTCTTACAGAGATTTCTGACACAACTGGGTTGGAATTCCAAAAAGCCAGATGTTTTTTTATTTGTTCCCAGCTGTGACCTTTCAGCTGTTTTTAAATGGCAGGTATTGTGCAGCTGATTAAAGAAACTAGGTGCCTACCAAGTTGAAGGGACGACTACACCAACATGCATATTCACAAGGCAATCCCATCTCTTTCAGATGATTAACTGCAAAGTAGAACAATAGCTCAAATTCTTGACACTAACACAATATGACTCACTAGGAGACAATTATAGATGTAAGGATGTTTACTCCATAGCATGCAAACCAACCCATTCTATATTATACTAGAGCTTAGCATTTAGAGTTATGAAGAATTTTGAACTACATTAGCTAAAACATATTTGCTCCTCATGAAAGCATGGGTTGATGATCTTTCAACCTTCTAGTAGTAAAGGCTGACTGGAAAAGGGATATTACTGGTTGTTATCGGCAGATTTGTACTAAACAGTAATAAGTGATAATCTTACAACAGGGTAGTCTTATTTTTTAATTATATCTATTCATGTCAGCAATAGGAGAAAACCCCAACCAGAGTAACATTATAATTTCATACCAATTCCATTTGGGTAGGTTTGTGGGAGAAATACTAGTCACCATGGAATATATTATAATATCCCATGGCTAGTGGGTAATTATGGGAATATCTCAGTTTTATGAGAATTCTCATATAGCACATAAAGTTACAGGGCTCCAATCTGATTCTTTCAACCCCATAAGCTACTCTACCCAAGGAATATAATCTATATATCTGCATCTGAATAAATTCAACAGTAAATTCAAAGTAAATCACACTTAAAATAACACCATAACCATTTTGGTAGAGGTTCCAGCCAAGTTGTACAGTGTGCATTCTTCAGCCTGTTACACAATACTTCCCACAGCATGTATTGTGTTAGATAGAAGAGATCACCAGTAAAGTGATTCTGACTGAGCTTTAGTCACAAAGAGGCATTTTGAAAGAACTAGCTCTCACCTATGATGGTCTTGTGTTCTTATCATTTTTTTGCTTTGAAGAAATTTCTGATTTGTCACTCCTCACGGGTGAGATATTGTCTCTTCATCTCATAGCCATGCATGCCGATATCAGTGCAGGAAGTGAGACTTTTCTTTGTGTGTGAATTCTATGATGCCAGTGCTAATTTCTGAAAGGTGGGAAGTAGTAGAAGTTGACTTTGGTTTTTTTTTTTTTTTCCTTCTGTGCAACTACGTAAAATCCATTCAGATAGTAAAGAGCTTTCATTTTTTCTTTTAAAACTCTTCCATTGCATTAGGCTGACCACAATCCATGTGATAGACTGTCTCTTTACTATTTTTACCCTTCATGCACACAAACGGTTTTATCTGTCCATTCCCCTCAGGTTGCAAATGCTTATCACAAAGTCATCTCCAGGCAGGGAAGTAATTTCTTCATGAGTAGATGCTGTGTGGCTCTATAAATCAAGAGGAAAAGAGGGTGCTCACGAAATGGTGGATCATGTATGAGTGTCACTCCAACTACCCAGTTCTGATGTGAGCAAGACACACCAGACTCAAAGTGCTTTAGTGGAGAGCAAGGGAATGACTTCCTAACCCGAAGACCCTTGCTTTAAGTTCCTCCTATACCATATCCTGGTCCTTAACTTTTGAGGACTCGAGGCCCGAGAACTCTGCGAGTTCAATTAAATTCCACACCAGTATCCTGAGAATACACGTAACTTTGGTTCAGTGTGGAACTGTTTTGTTACCACAAGTGCTCTAAAATCAGCTGTTGCTACAGTACATGTGAAGTGCTGATAATGACAGCAAATTATCCATTTCTGCAATAATTGATGACAAGAGAATTTTTTTTCTCAACAGCCCCATAACACACTTGTACTTCAGCTGATGTAGGTGGGCTCAGTAACCACCGTTACTGGAGTTCTGATTCTGATCATCTTTGTGCACCACTGATAGCAAAAATATTACGCTTATATTTTAGCTTCATATAAAGAGAAAGGTGTATGTGTATGAGAGACAAAGAAAGAAAATCATAAATAAGATTAGAGGTGCACTGTTAAAAGCAAGATCTTGCACAACCTTGTCTCCAAATATGAAGGACCAGTGCATTATCCATCTTGATACTCACTTTCTATAGTAATCAGCTGCTCCCAAGTACTGTACTGTATGTGAAACTTAGAAAGAGACTCAGCATCACGTGTAAATCTGCAATGTGCAAGAAATGAAAGTTCTACATACTGTAAAACCTCTGGATTAGTCACACTGCCTAGTTATAGACAATCTATTAACTGTGTACTAGGAACCCAAAATGGATTATTTCGTCCTAATGTTTCTAGCAAGAGATCCAGCCCAATCCAAATATTTTCCCTTCAATTTTTATCTGTTAATCTCCAGTGCACTTTCACTACAATGTATTGGAGATACAAGACAAACAGGTAACTAGCACATTCTTTAAAATATTGCCTGTTCAGTTGCTTAAGATTAAGAGACAGCAAGTACAGTTATGTATTCTATTTTTATAGCAATGTGTTAGCCTTAGTCTATGACTAAGTCTATTGAATGGCTCCTTTGTGTGATGACATGGATGGCTTTCTGGCCATTCGTAGTCTGGGACTCCATTGTTCACACAGAATGTCTTGCGTGGAAACTAGAAGTGGTCATTTAAAAAATGTCGAGAAAAAAGAGGGGGAAATTGTGAACATGCCATTATTTCTCCTCCCATTTTCTGACCTGCTCTACTGTTGATATAGATAGGAGAGAGTCTATTGCATAGTTCATCTCATAGGAAATGCTGGTGACAGAACAGTCAGGTGTTGGTTAATTACTTATACACAAAAGCATCGATTCTCCACTGGACCCGAGCACAAGAGAGTAAGGGAGGGTGCTGTCTGGGAACCGGTCACAGCTCCTTGATTCTCAGCTGTCTGGCCCCAGCATAAATTAAAGCCTTATGAGGGAGGAGTTTTAACCGATGCCATTAATGCAAGGTGACTCTAAGTCAGTGAAGAACTGGGCATAGCAGAGCCTTGCTCTGCCACACTTCCCATCCCAGCAACATCTCAACATCCCCCAGTCCCTCCTTTCCTGTCCATTGGGTGGGGAGGAAGCAGCATCTGGGGCAGGAGATGTAGCCATGGCAGCAGCTTGAAGCCATCACACGGGAATTCTCCAGGGACAATTTCTGGTCACTCACCAGGATAGGCACAGCTGAGCTGGCTCCCCGCAAGCAGTGGGAGGCATGGAGCCCAGTGCGAGGGGTGGGGGATAAGCTGTAGCTGGGCTCGGTAGGAGGCATGGAGCCCAGAGGGTGGGCGAGCCAGTTGTGAGTACAGCCCTCCCTCCCCACCCAGCTTTTTATTTTTTAAATGTTCTATTTTTAGAACGTTTAAAGGGATTTTTGATTAAACTAATTTTTACATCCCTACTTGAAACCCATACTTGATATAGGCTATAAACTACATGGGGTTAGCTGCACACACCTATAAAAAATCATACACATTTCCAGGCCCTGACCCCACTAAATAAGATTGTTACTATTTACTACTTGCATTATAGTATGACCTAGTGGCCACTGTCAAGATCAGGGACCCATCCTGCTGTGAGAAAGAAAGAGACAACCCTCTAACCTAAAGATTTATAGTCTAAATAAACAAAAAAGACAACAGGTGAGCAGAAGGAAGTATTAGCTTCATTTTATATAGCAGTGTTTGGGAGGACACGAGATTAAAGTGACTTGTCCAAGGTCACACAGGAAGTCTGTAGCAGAGCTGGAGACTAAGCTGAGGTGGCCTGAGTCCCAGAAGAGTAGCCTAGCAAAAAAAAAAACAAACAACAAATAAATAGTAGTCCCTTGCACTTGTACGTTAGCTTTCATCCAAGGATCTCAAAGTGCTTTGCAAACATTAAGTCTCATAAGTAGAGCTGAATGCAAATCAAGTGAACCCAAAATCTGAAACTAGAATTCAATCTAAAATGTCCAGCTTCACCGGGATTGTGCCCAGACCCACACGCTGCCTCACAACTATGTGAAACTCAGCCCAAGATCATAAACATCTGTAAAATGGGCCCAAGTTTCAGGTTGGTGACAAAGCCTCAAAACAGGCAAAACAAATCTCCAAACTACTTGGTTTGGGGTTTTGTTATGAAAATTTCACCTGCTGCTCCTCGTCCTCACCCGTGTGTGCTGGCCTGAAGGGTGTGCTGGCTTCATGGTTATGTCCCACAGTATCCATAGGAAGAGGTGGATGATAATGAAATCCATAACTCCACTCGATGTCTGTACATTCCCTGCACTTTGATGGAAATAGAGAATGCACAGAATAAAGCACCTAAAGAAAAGGAGCTGGGTTATTTTTGTTCCCTGAAGGGCTGTCAAATGATTAAAAACATTAACTGCGATTAGTCGCAAGATTTTAAACAATTGTTGTGATTAATTGCAGTTTTAATCGCACTGTTAAGCAATAATGGAATATCATTTATTTAAATATTTGTGGATATTTTCTACATTGTCAAATATATTGATTTCAAATTACAACACAGAATACAAAGTGTACAGTGCTTACTTTATATTATTTTATAACAAATTTTTGCGCTGTAGAAAAGATAAACAAAAGAAATAGTATTTTTCAATTCACCTCATACAAATACTGTAGTGCAATCTCTTTATCGTGATGAGGCTTGTTAAAAATATAATGTGTTAATTAAATTTGTGACCGAACTCCTTAGGGGGAGAATTGTACATCACCTGCTCCATGGTTTTAGCTGCATTCTGCCATATATTTCATCCAAAAATATTTATAATGAATTTAAATTGGTATTATATTATTGTTTAACAGTGTGATTAAAACTGTGATGAATCGAGATTAATTTTTTTAATCGAGTTAATTTGTTTTGAGTTAATCCCTTGAGTTAAATGCGATTAATTGACAGCCCTCGTTCCCGGACATTTGAAAGGATCTATCCAATCCTTTTCTCTATATTAGCTGTTTCTATAAATATACATCATTCAAAGAGAGATAATTGCATGTGCTGCTGGGGCCATGGCTTTGATGCGGCTCCAGAACCCTGAGATAAGGATTCCCTCAACCCTGGAGTGCTCAGCACACTGCCCTATGCTCTAGGGTAGAGAATATCCCTCGGCATATGTATTATGCAATCTGGGTAACTTCCTCACCGCATTGTAAACAATGAAGGCTGAATTCTCCACTCAGTGAAGAACTTGGGAAACCAGGCTGCAGCTGGGAGCAGTGTGGGGGAAAGGGAGCCAAGAGCTGGAGAGGAGCAAAATAAACAAACTCTCCAGAGCTTATGCATCGCCATTACGTTGGCAGTTGCCTTTGCAGTTGTTACGCTCTGTTGCTGACAGGAAGACTAACCATTACCCATCCCCAAACTCGCCCACTCTCTGCATGGGATGGGACAAGATTTGACCCTATTTTTTTATTTAAGTGTAACAGATCAAGAGAGAGCGGATATCCATTTTTAAATATGTTCTGGGGCTCCCTTTGAGTTCAGATTCATTTTTATCAATGGAAGTACTGTCTAGAAAAGTTGATCTTTTCCTTAGGCTTAATTTCTTCTCCATCACTTCTCCCCCACAAAATAAACCTGTACCCCAAAACATACTGCCTCTGATTTTCAGGAGTGCAGAGGTCCCACAACTCCAACTGGAGTTAATGAAAGTTGAAGGTACCCAGAGGTGCTGAAAATCACGTGTCATGTCCACTAGCTGCAGCTTGTGATCTTAAGCAGGTTTTATGCAACCTACACTGCACATTTTATAGATACCAGTGCAATGAATTTGTGGCCACATACATATCCATCACTGTTATGGTGGTCCACTAACCACAGGTTTGCAACAAGGGGAACAGATCGCTCCACTCAAAAGACCACTTGAGATAACGAAGAATCTCAATTAACTGTAGTAGTGTGTTGTTGTTTCTATCCTTGCTGTAGGCTAGCCACTAGATCAGCAGTTCTCAAACTGTGGGTTGGGACTCCAAAGTGGGTCGCGACCTCATTTTAATGGGGTCACCAGGGCTGGTGTTAGACTTGCTGGGGCCTAGGGCTAAAGGCTTCGGCCCTGGGTGGGGGGCTCAGGCTTCGGCTTCCGCCCTTGGCAGCAGGGCTCAAGTTACAGCCCCTCACCCCACCCAGGGCTGAAGCTGTCAGGCTTTGGCGCACCCCTGACCCGAGGCAGCAGAACTCGGGCTCAGGTTTTGGGCCTCCTTCCCAAGGTTGGGTAGCGATTTTTGTTTTCAGAAGGGAAGCATGTTGCAATGACGTTTAAGAACCACAATGCTAGCTAGTACATAACCACAAAGAATTGAGCAATTCTGAGTCACTCCCCAGGAGAAGGCAGCGACGCGTCTATACCCTAGATCAGTGATTTTCAACCGGTGGTCCACAGACCCCTGGGGGTCCATAGCCTACATCTAAGATTTCAAAGGGGTCCCACACCTCCATTTCAAATTTTTAGGGGTCCGCAAATGAAAAAAGGTTGAAAACCACTTCCCTAGATAGACCATGACATCGGACCTGAGTCACAAAAGTATAACTGGGAGAAGGTCCCCCCACCCTTTATTTTTTAATTGTAAATGGCATTTCTAGTCTTTAAAATTCAAACGCCATTTAATAATTCCTTATCCCAAATATAAAAATTTAAATATTTATAAAAAAACAGTGCACTAATGATCACTTTGGTGTCACCCAAAATTGAACCCAGGACCTCCAGCTACAGCATAAGCTCCTGCAGCTTGAGATAAAAGGACTAAATCCCCATCTCTGGCACCTGCCATGGTCTCATGTCCCCTGTGGGTCATGCACAGAGGGGGTTCTGTAATATCCCTTTAACAGTGGACTGCAATAGCACCTCCTAGACATTTCATTGTGCAATTATCCACCTGTGGTCTGGCTTCCTGTAGTACCAATAGAACTATGGTATTGTTCTAATTCAGAATCTTAATTAATATAATTGTCATGAATCCATTAACATTTGAGATACAGTTAGGGAATTGTGATTGGAAAATTGGTCTCCCAATCGATGGTTGACATCCATGTCAGGTTGACAGTGGCTGACAGTTTTTGCTATCTAATGGCTGTTTGGAGGCTTATGTGTAACAAGATGGTAGTCTCAGTCCAGTCTGTAATGGAGAAGGTGTGGACAAAGTCCCAAACCACTGGGCAGTCCTAGCTGAGTGGTCAAGTATTGAATAGGAATGGAAGTGGAGCTACTCCCTTGCTCCAAGAGTAGAGCCTGCAAATCAGTTGGTAAAGAAACATGGGGAAGTCGCCTCTATCTTTTTAGTGCTGTACCTTTTTGATGGTTAAAGACAGGGCTTCTGTTTTCAGAATAGTGAGTTGTGCTCTTTTAATGTGCCCTGCATGTGAAACCAGAAATGTCTCCCTGTTATCTCTTCGGTGGCTTCAGCCCTTGTTATCTGGGCATAGACTGGGTCAGATCTTCAGCTGGCGTAACTTGATATAGCTCCTTCTGGTGCTACACCAATCTACACCTATTGGGGGGAAAATACCCTATTGAGGTTGGCAAATAAGTATTTTATCCCTTTACCAGCTGGAAAAACTGAGACACAGACACCTAATTCTCAGGTCCGGTAAGCCCCCTTTGCGCCAGTCTTCCAGCACAAAGTGGCCTGAAACCGGGCAGACCCAGCTCCTTAAATATTCCCTCAAGCTGGGGGGATCCTTCAGTGGCACAGGCTTGTCACAGCAGCTTCTAGATCATTCACCTTCCAGCCTCCAGCACAGGAAGTGTTACTGGGAGAAAAGGTGTGGGAGGAGCATCCCTACTATTGACTGATCCCCAGCTGCTGGAATGGCTATTCTGGGTCATGGGCAGCCAAATGTAAAACAGAGCGGCTTTTAGGCTGCTGTGAACTGAGCACTGTTTGGCTGGAACAAATGCTTTGCCCACGACCACAGAAAGAACTGGTAACAGAGATGGGATTAGAATGTAGGCACCCAGTGCTGTGCTCAGCCTACAACACCGCATTCCTCTTACTTTACACCTGACAGACTCCATCCAAGCTCTCTCTATTTGTTTCCTCTAACAAGATTTGCTTTTACAAAACAAGCACAGACCAGCAGCAATCAGTCATTTACCCGTTCCTGCTCTCATTGTTCTTTGCATTCATCCATGTTCCATACCCTACAGATCATCACGCTGTGTTCTTTATTTTTCAAATCTAAACTAGATCCACAACTTGTTCATAAATTCTGAAGGGAGATGAACTTTACCTAGAGAGGAACTGATACTGTTTTAACTGACTCACCGAACTGAGCTTATAGGCTGCACCATTCCCAAATACATGGATCCACCCAAGGATCCACTGCATTCTGTGGAATCACTATGATTTTAATGTGATTCACAAAAGTACAGGATCAGTGTGAGTGAGGTCATACAATTGACAGACCATTTCTAGCAGGGACCGTGATGTTCCTCTTTGGAAAACAGTGCTTTCAGGAGCAACACCTCTCAGCATTGCATTATACACCTTTCCAATGGTATTTTCAGAGCAAAAAGCACTTGATCTATTCATGCTCCTGTACCTACTCCCTGTCTTATCAACAGACAGGAAGCCAACATGATGTCACGTCACTTCAGGAAGTAGCACCTCTTGGAGGTGATATTCTCTGACAGTGATGTCACAATGTTGGCCAATCAGGGTTGTCTGAGGTTCACCTTATTCACTGAAATACCTTTATTGGGAGACAACACTTCCTGGAGGGACCCGGTTCAACATGCTGGTGAGTAAATATTCAGAGGTAGGTTGGGTTTGAGGAACCTCTGGGAATTTGTCTAGTGTACTAAATTTCAGCTGTAGAGGAGACAAATTCTGCTCTCAGCTGTGCCGGCATAAAGTCCATTGATGTAATATCTACTTAAGAACACTTCAGAATAAGTTTTAAAATATATAGTAGAATAATATTCAGGTATTTGTTAAAGATAACTACAGCTGGCCCTATACAAAACATTAAAATCTTGGGGTAGCTAAAATTAAATTGCATTGCTGTGTAGGAACAAATGAATTCTTTTACATGTTCTTCACATTTTCTCTTTTTCTCTCTCTCTCTGTCTCGCTCTGTTTGTTAACATTTACTTGTTATTATTGTGTGTTGCTTGCAACTTGTGTATGTTACAGACTGTCACATTTTATTCTGTGAAGTTTTTCTCCAATCCCCATCAACCTGAGCTCCCTATTGGACAACAGAGGAGATTACAATACCGTTCTTTAAATGCAAAACAACAAGGAATGTCACAGATATAGGTAACTCCATTCAGATTGTGACACAAGGTATTAATGCAAAGAGTAAGTACATGATGCAAGAAAGCACTACCTAGCTAAATTGCTATTTCTTTCAGGTAGTCTGCATGGAAAACAATTAATTTTCATTGCTCTCCAGCAGAAAATGTCTCAAACATATTAGCTTAGAGACCTGCTGTTTTAAAAATCAGTGATTCCCATGTTAGCACGTCATAATTCATTTTCAAAGACTTAAATCCACACTCCCTGTGCCATACTTACAACCATACTCTCCAAGCCATAATTTCATCATTTCATCATCAGTTGTCTGTGGCTTATTATATCTTCCCCATCATTCTTTTTATAATTTAATATAGTTCTATCCCTTGCACTTTAGGGCCTGATTTAACAATGAGAAAAACAAATATCTGCACCTGGCATCCCTATTTCTGAATCCTACCCAAGGGTTTGGAGCCCATAAAAATGTATTTCTGTAGCCTAGCATGATCTGGAGTGGAAGCCAAATGGATATTTTGTTGAATCAGGTCCTGGCTGAGGCTTTTTGTTGTAGCCTCTCCAGATGATCTGTATGCTATTTGTGGGGAAGAGAGGGGGGGATAATAAAAGGCTGAGAGGTATTTTTGTGTTTGTTTTCTAGAGGGGCAGGATTAGGTTTCCTGCTTCTGATCTCACTCTTATTTGCAAGTGAGATATATTGTATTTCGAAATCGCAGTTGCCCAGACAGTAAAGCAACAAGGTTGTGTTTTTATCAATTCATAATTTATTCCCATAGCTCTTTATTCTATGGCATTCTCTGAGCCTCTCATAAACTATGGGGAAACACAGAAGAGTTTGCTGGGTGGCATGGCAAAACAGACAATTCCACACCAGTCAAAGATTAAAAATAGTGATTGATATTGAGGGATCTTAACAATAGCTGCCCGATGAATACTAACAGAAATAAACTCGCCAAAGTAACAAAAAAGAAATGATCTGAGAACAAGATTGGGATCGGCACAAAAAAACCCGCAAAAATGGACACACAATACTAAGGACCTGAACTATGTGCAATCTTTTCTCTCTCCATTGCATTCCACCAAAGAAACTGTGGGATATAAGTCAGTGTGTTTTTTAGGTGCTCAGCAGCTCCCAGGATTTGGTCCTACACTTAACAGGTCACTACAATCTCCTTTGGAACGTAGATTGATCACTTTGACACAAAAAATGGCCCTGTTTCTTTATTGGCTCAGCACAGAGAATGGGAGGCAAGCATGGCTTCAAGCCACCACTTACACCAGTGGTTCCCAACCTTTTTGGCTCGGGGGCCACAAATATCATTTTTACACTCCTGAAGGGCCGCCAGTCTATCAACTCATAAAAAACGTATTGACGTACACACCATTAAGGACTACAAATCACTACATATTTTGAGTAATCATTCTGATGCTACTTGCTCATTTTTACATTTTAAATATTTTACACCTACAAATCACTCACAGTATGTCTCACACTCAGACAAAGCACTAGTGTAGATGAGTCACTGTCACTACGCACTGAAGCACATGGCCTGGCAGCTAAGTCACGGTGGGTAGCCTGCTAAGTGCAGGCCAAACCAGAAGGTCCTGATTTTTAGAGTCCTGCCTCTCCTCAAGCTTGGTGGCTCCGGGCTGCTCCACCAGCAGTGCCATCCCTGACCCCCCACTGCAGACAGACGGAAGGAGTTCCGTGAGGAAGCTGCTTCCTCACTGATCTCCTGTCCCCCTGGCTGCAGCAGGGAAACCACGTGTCCTGTAGCCCCGTGCGCTCCACCTGGGTCCCTAGGCAGTGGCTCCCTTCTGCAGCCAAGGGGACAGGAGATCAGTGCTCCCCTGCCCCTGCCTCCAGCAGGGACCCCATGCCTAGGGTCCCAGGTGTAGCACTTTGCCGTGCTCCTTGCTACAGCCAGTGGGAGGGGAGCACTGATCTCCTGTCCCCTTGGCTGCAGCTAGGAGCCTGCACGGGTCTTGTAGGCCTGTGGCAATGTGTTCCGCCTGGGTCCTTAGGCAGAAGCTGCCTTCTGCAGCCAGCGGGAGGGGAGCAGTGGGGCACTTTGAAAGCCCCACAGGCCACAGGTTGGGAACCAAGGATTTTTCTTACCTTGGGTGAGTACAGGGCAATTCTTGCTGCTTCCTTCTGGAGCCAAGAGGACCCCTCTGCTGCATCTCTGGGTCTTTGTGTGGTACCAAGCAGCTGCTCCTTCAGCAGGGTTTGGTCTTTGAGGGGCTGGAGGTGCCCAGCGGTGGGTTATTGTCTCCTTCAATCCTTAAACAAGGGCCTTCTAGGAGCAGGAGATGCTACTCCCTCGTCCAGTGGTTTTGTGGGAGCTGAAGAAAGACCCTATATCTCCGGGTACCTGGCTCTCAGATCTAAGCCTCCAGATTCTTTAGCATGATAGCAAGGGATCTTGGGTAATGCTCGTTCACTGGGAGAGACAGTCCATAAATCCACCAGGCAGGATTTCCTTGGATAGCATGCTATGAATTATGGGAGCATCTCTCAGCCCCATTTCAGTTGAAGTGGCCCCAGTCTCTTTGCACTGTGGGTCACGAAAATGACATATCTTGCCCGGCAGGAAATCCCACAAGGATTGGATAAGTGAGTGCCCTTTCAATCCACCCAGCCCTAAAGACTCTGCTATAAGGGAAAGCAGCCATTTCACAGCTCTGAAGACAAGGTGAGGCAAAGGAGGGAGCCACCCAGCTCCCACAAAACCCCCCACACCTCCTGAAGACATTAAGATAAGAAGGGCTCTTTTGGTTGTTATTGGGTACTTGTTAGGGGTGTAGAGAAGTTTGGCTGGGGAAGATGATTTGTTTGGGCTTCCCAGGTGTAGGAAGCATCTCTGCACATGTTTGCCTGCATTAAGACACACAGAGTGAGGCTCATGAATGCATTGATATATTGAGGTCTGTGAACAACTGGATCCAGGGCTCAAATAGATGTGAGGCTCAATGCCGATGTTTCTCACGGCTCTAACTGAAACCCAAGTGAACAGCCCTTCAACCTTTGTCTGTAGCTTATGCCTTTGGGAAGGAGGAGAGTCCACATACCGTGCATGGCCAGTCTCCATTATAACTCTCTTCCTGCATGTGTGGCACTCAGAGCACGGCAATGGAGATGCAACACACACAGGAGAGGACATCTGAGTTTTGGCTGGACTGCCAGCCTTCCATTTAAATTTCCTGGCAGCTTTTATTAGTTTGTATCATAATTTTCATATTTTGAAAACTAATTTTTGTCTGGAAAAGTTCTTGGCATTTTAATAGTAGTTTTCCAGAAGGGGAAAGGGGAATGAAGACATTTAAAACAATGATCCCAATACAGTAATGATGAAATCATCTACTTATCTGGGAGATCTGCTGTATGTTTCTACTAATATCTCAGATAGATGTGTATGGAGGAATTTTAAAAGCTTGTGTCATTAAATAAGCACACGAAGGCAGTTTGGTCCTAAGAATGGGGCACAGGACTGGTAGGCAGGTGATTATTCCTGTTGTGTGACAATGGGCAAGTCACTTCACCTCTCTGTGCCTTAGTTTCCTGATGGGGAAAATGGGGGTCATCAAACTTGCTTTCCTTTGTAAAACAATTGGAGAAACCTCTCTATAGGTCTGATCCAAAGCCCACTGAAGTCAATGGAAAGACCCCCCAGTGAATCTAATGGGCTTCAGATTAATCCCTAGAAGAGCTAAGCATTATGACTTATAGCATGATTCAGTTAACAGTCCTAGTATATGCATTACCTGATGGAAAGAGCTTCTCTGGAACTCTTATATTCCCATAGTAAAACAGCATTTTGTTAGATATTCTAATCTGGGATATATCATGCTGCAGATTTTTATCCAGAACAAAATCTAAGTGACATTCTATGTAAAAAATATTTTTATATTGCGGTAGTGCTCTAAGAGTCCCGGTCACAGACCAGGGACCTATTGTGCTGGGTTCTGTACAAATGAAGAACACCTTTTTGGTCCCTGCTCCAAAAAGCTTACAATCTAACAAGAGACAACAGGCAGAATATGGTTCCCTGGTATTACATTTCTCCCTGAGATCAAGCATCTTTCCTTGGAAAGATCACTATAATTTCACTGGCTTCAGGTTTTATTATAAACATGAAGCCCAATTCTGCTTCCATTGAAATCCACCGGAGTTCTGCAATTGGCTTTAATGGGAACAAGAGCAGGACCATAAAAACTGGCCCAGCTTTGCCCAAATGTTTACTAATATCATGAACTATTTGATAAACCTTGGCTCTGTTTTGAGAAAATGAGGGCGATTTGAAAATATTGCTCCGTGTCGCCCATATCATGAATTTGCCTTACAGATGGCACAAAACAAGCACATCTCCAGTTCCATCAGGGGAGATGACCTGCTTATATCAGGACTTAATCAGGCCCACAAAGCCTACAGTACAAATTTCAGTTAACTGTGAAGCCATTTGCATCCCACACGTACAAAAAATAAATAAATAAAATACGGTAGACTGTCTTAAAAAAAAAAAAAAAAAGACGATTCAGATCCCTATTCACAGAAGTAGAAATCTACTTCCTTCCATGGTCTTTTCTATCCATGACATCCCTTTCTCCCAAATATAGGCCAAATTGTCATCTGTGATCAGCACTGCAATTTTAATTACCACAGTGCAGATCTCCAGGACATAGCCTACATGTCCCCTGTGTAGCACTGCTATTGACATCAACATGAGTGCTATGTCCAGAATACGTTTCAGACTATGCAGCGAGATCCATAGTTCAGGTTGCAGAAGAATGATTTGCCCATTGTTCCTTATCTTTAGAAACTCTGGAAATGGAAAGAAAAAGATAAAATGGCTATTATTCAGCAATGCGCATTTAAAATCTATAAATGGTCTGAGCAGCAATGAAGGATATAGGGTCAGAGTCAGCATAAAACCAGGTGGATTGTATGGGTGTCACTGAAGGAATAATAGGTCCAATCTCAAATGTGAAGTCCATTTCCTCTGAAAACTCTTGTAACATTTGAGTAAATTTAGTGCTAATGAAAGCAAGAAACTATTGATATTTAATTGTATCACATATACTGTGGGCAGTTTTTGTACAAGCTTCCTGGCGTAGCTTTGCTATGCACCTCATTCTCAATTTTCAATAACCCCTCCATGGAGTTCTTGAGCAGAGATGCAGTGATAGTTCCATGACATGAACAACCAGGAAAGAGGGTGATGCTTTCAAATTCATTTTCACTTGTGACCTGAGCTGTAGCCAATGCCTCAGTCTAATAGCCCCTGGGTTTCAGTATGCTATGGCAGTGCAGTATGCTATAGTTTCAGTATGTTATGAAAGTGGTGTCTTTTAGATGAGATGTGATGCCAAGGTTGTAACCATTTGTGCTCATTGATAACCTCATATTGTTTTTAGAAACAGTAGGGTGTGAATTCCAATGTCTCAGCCAAATGTCAACTCAGGTAATTCTGCCTAATGCAACTACAATTGGATGGGGTATTCTTCACTTCCTGGCCTGAAGTACCATGGCTGTGGTGTGCGCTATTAGATAGTGATGTGTTACACCGAGGACATAGCTATGTTTTAGTGGTGGATGTAGCATTCCATGGGTTTCATTTGTATTTCAGTTTACACTTACAGCATGCTTTAGTGTGTTTAAGGGTGCCACCTAAATGATTGCTTCTTATTAGGTAGGAGTCTGAGCCACACAGTTCTGATCTGGGAAAGGATCCAAACTTTCCTAATGTTCAGATCCACAGTTTTGGTTCAGACCATCTCTAATGATTAATATAATCTGCTATCCAAACCTAAGATCCAATGCAGCAATGAGCTCCGCACTGAAAACCGTGGGGCTCTGTGCCAGTGTAGGTGCCCCTCCTGCACTTGACTCATTGCAGCATCAGGGCCTTATCCTGTAAACATGAAGGCTAGTACACTAACCCACTGCTTTACTGATCCCCTTTAGGAAGCAAAGTTCATAGTACACATCTATGTGCATTTTAAAACAGCTCCATATCATGGGGTTGTCATGGTTATAAAGGTAATTGTGTTTTTTGTGTAAGTAAACAGGAGCATGAACTATACCTACATTATTATCCACATGCAGGAACTGAAAATCAATCTATGCCCCGAAACTTCAGAAACCTTTTCAAGTTAGTCATCATTAACTTCAGAAAGTATCTGTTGCTTCTGTTAGTGTGTCTGATGTATTAATAAATCTAGTGGGTCAAAAACCAGCAAACAAAAAAGCCTACCACCACTACCAGCCACTGTGTGGAAATGAATTGATCACGTCTGCAGGGGGAAAAAAGATGATGCAAATAGGAGAGTTGCAAAATGGAGTTGATTATATGGGGAAACACTTTATCCGCTGGCGGGGAGGGGGGGGGAGGAGGGGGAATCAAAACATGAAATGCAATTATCAGCACGTATGTACATAAATAGTATACATACCATACAAACCAGTATGTGTGTGTGTCTGTATCTGTGGGTGTATCATTTTATATGATGACAAGAATATTATAATCTGAAAAATTCCTAACCTATTATTTATCCATCATGCCCTTCTGAAACTGGCCAGAACTATTGCTCTGGAAGGTTTGCTCATCCTATATAATGTATTCTCTCTTTTTAAGGTTTCTATGTAGACATGGATTTATTTTCTTACTTGACTTCAGTTCCCCTGAAAAATAGATGTAAAAATTGCACGGGGCTTGGTGCAAGTCAGCATGTGTTTTTGGAAAGGGGGTTGAAATAAAGCTTATCAGTGCATTGTCCCTTTCATTAAGAATTAGAGGATCACCTGCAGTGTGCACCCTACACTATCTAAATAATAAGCATTGTGCAACTGAGGTTTAGAATGCTGCAAATTTCTGAACCGTAACCACTCAACTAAGCACATAGTTTAGCTCTTGTGGACAGGTTACATTTTGCCTGTTTTCCCCCACCTTTAGCTGAAATGTCCCTATTGAACTGTGCCATAGTTTGAGTCTATTCTCAATATACTAATTTGCACTTTGAAAACATTTTACAAATCTTGTAAGAGCACTTTAAATTGTTTTATGATTGTGAAGCAAATCACATAGAGAAAACATTTCATTCTCAGTCTATCTCATGGGGACATGTGGACTAAAGTGGACAAATTAAATGACACGTTTTCATTATTTGCAGTCAAAGGGTAAATGTTATTTAATTTATTTTCAAAATCCATGGGCTGCTGTATTGTTTTTCATCTGCAGCATCCTGTGGTGGCATTGCAAAAACTGCATATGTCACAGAATAAAACATCAGAAACTGGATTGTTTTTTAAAATCCATGTTCTGCTGTCACATTTCCATACATAATGTACGCCATGCACCCGTCTAAAATGTGTACTACCATTCTGGGTATTTGAAAATATAAACAAAACAAAACAAAACTGTTCAAACTTTGGGGAATCTTTTTTCCCATGTGATATTGTAGAAAGGTATCAATCAGCATGAATAGAATATACTCAAATACTACAATGCAACTCACCATTAATTGTTTCTTCAAAGTCCTGTGTGTTTCAGTAGTTATCACGAGATGCAAATCATTCATATGCCATCTTATGTCATACTAAACATGCTCCAGTTTTTAACTGCAGTCTTCTGCTCACAGGACTACGAACCAATGCCAACCAGTTTCTGAAACTGCCCCAGATATGTGGAAGTACCGTAGGTTGCTGTTCTATCTAATGAGATAACATTTTGTTTCTCCTTCCACTTAACATATATTTTATTTTATTTTGGTGCAGTGCACAAAGCCACTGTGTCTACGACAAATGTGCTATCTTTTAAGCATCACCCTGTTACTCCTTAGCTGTGAACCCGAACCTACAGATTTAACTCTGATAAACAGTTCTTAGTGTTTCAATAGCCTTCTGCTTATATGTTTGAAGATTCGAAACTGAATGGTGAGGTGGCCAAGGCGGCGCTGGCAAATGAAGACTGTCCCCACATAGACCAGGCTCTAACGCCTGATGAGGGCCTGCCCTTTACCCGCTCTGGCACTCGGGAGAGATATGGACCCTGCTTCCTCTTATCAACCGGGGAATATCCCTGCCCGCCTGATGGAGGAATAAGAAAGGGTATGTAGCTGAGGTCCTGTAACCACATAGTTAGTGACCTAGTTTAAAAAAAGAAAGGGAAAGTAATATACTAATTATCATGGAATAGTGGGTTTGGTTTAGATATGCACTTCTGAAACTAAAAATAACAACCTGATGTCTGCATTTTGAGTTTTTAATCTATGTCTTTTGGAGAGAAATGCTGCTATAGCTACCACGTGCAACTGCACCAAGCGGTTTAGTCTTCCACTTAAGCTGGCTCAGTGAGCTTCAGTGAGGAACATTCTGCAATGTGCTTAAACGATTTCATCCTCCAAAGATCCATCTATTAATATTTATGATAGCAGTGAAGGCTGGCCATTGGGAAGACTAATAGATTGCAATGTGCTATGAATGGCAAATACTTTGGTGGGCAAAAATAAATAAGTAAAAAACCCAACAAACTCCAAGAACCACAAAGTGATATTCAGCTGCGTTTATACAGCACTTAAGTTAATTTCTTTGTCATGCCCAGCTGTATAATTGAACACAGAGAAAGCTTCATATGGGAGCATGTGTTAGCACAGACTTCTTTTATGACTTGAAAGTAATCTAACTAAAATCGGTTTCCTCTGGTAAAATAATATTTACCATAGTTAATTTTTTTTAAATTCTGACTGCTAAAGAGCTCTCCCAAGTAATTTAGTCTGACTTAGATAATGGTCAGAATCATCCATTTATTCAGTCACATTAGGTCCTGAAAAAAAACCCAAAAAAGGACTTCCTATAATTTTTTTGTTATGGTAGACTAAATCTTGCCCAAATGTTTTAATCCAAGAAAAGCAAGCAAACCAAAAATGCAGATATCTTTACCTATTCAAAATTAGAACTACATATGTGCATAAAAGTTAATTGGTAGTGGTTAATTTCGATAAGCGTTATCTATCATTGAATCAGTGTTCATCACTGATGTACTGTATAGAGTATATAATATATTCAGTATTTTTAAAAATGCAAAGATTCTATGATGTAAACCATACCCTGGGTATGGGTTTTAGAATTCCCATGTGCCATTGTATGATGGACAACGGTCTATAGCAAATGCCAGTTATAGTGTATGTAATTATAATTTCTAGGTTTATCATTAACAAATATATAGTTGGACCACTGCACTTTCATATGAAAGTATCTCTGCTAAAATTTACCTTTGTAGCAAAGTGTTTTACCTGATTCTGTATTGGATAAACACTGGCCATTTTCCTTCAGTGAGAGCCAGTTTTCGTTGCTTCGGTGGATCAGGAGAATGCTCCTAAATGGCACAGCTTTTGGTATGAGGAATGTATAGTTCCCATGATGCACTGCACCATGAAACAGGCTCTCTCTACTGAATGAAACGGGGGCCGGTTGGCTAAAGAGTAACAAATGTCAGCATATTGTTGGCCTGTTCGAAACACGTTGAGAGCATCTTAATTGTTGTTCCAACTGAATTTCATCCATAGTTTGTGCAACTGTGTGTGTATACTTGCTGAGTTGTTTTTGTGCATGTCTGGAAAAGGATGGGAGTTGGGGGAAGGGGAAACTGAATGCATGCAAACTATTTTTTTAAAATGCTGTGAGCAAACGAGTAGTATCTCTAGAGCAACGGAACAAATGCTGGGTTGTTGGGTTTTTTAGTTACAAGTCACTTTAATTTTTGCCTGAGGTCCAAAGCCTATGAGGCAGTGGGGGGAAAGTGCAACTGAGTTTACACTGAAAAGAAACAGAAAAATCCCCCCATCTAACTTTTCCCCCCAGGTGTTTTAAGACAGAACTATGACAGTGCTGACATAAATAAACAATCTGCCCATCCTGGAGAAACCATTTTGCTTCCCCCTTTTTTTACCTGCTCTCACTTATATGGCCTTCTGAACCACGTTGCAAGCGATACTACTCTCAGCATGTCAACGCATGAGGATGCTACTGAACTGGCCACAATGTTGACCTCATTCTTAGCCCATTCTGTTGTTGATCCAATGCTGTATTTTGCGTTTTTCTTTTAAATGAAGGTTATGAAATGTCACGGAGCCTTAACAGCATAGCAGGCCTAAGTGGAAAAGCGATAGGATTATCCTCAGTGTCTGCACCCTACAGCTCTCCTAGCCCAGTGAGACGTTCTTGGTCTCCCATCCCAACTATTTTGTAGCATGGATCAGTAGCAGAGAATGGTCTAAAAAGCTTTATTTACAATTAGCCTATGCTATGTTGCATATAATCCAGGTGACTAAATCTGAAGATGTCATGTCTCACAGTAGCACCTCGTGGGCCTGGTGTTACTACTGACATTTGGTGACAACACCCTTAAATAATATAAAGATGACACTAGGTGGGCATTAAATAGTACTGATGGGCCATATGCTGCATGATATTGGAACATAGGATGAAGGATGGATGCACCAGGTAATTTTTTTTTTAATGGTGCACCATGCTAGTATGTGCTTATCATGGCTAATGATGGATCCACTGGCTCTTATGGAATGGGTTAGGCATTTAGTCAAATGCTGAAATGTGCCAACGATTGAAGATTTTGATTTTCTCAGGATATTTTTGAGCCATAGGAACCCTGCAGGAGATTGAGCAAACAAGCACAGTAGGATGAAACTTTGCATGGGCACCTATTAGAAGTTGAAAGCAATACTCAGATATACTGTAGAGAGGTCTCAGTCTGGCTGACTGCATGGAAAAAAAAATCCTGTTGAAGAAGAATATGGCTGTCTCTGCATGTAGCTACTCTACCTTTTCCTCCTTCCTTTAAAACTAAAATGCCAAGCTTGATTTGAAAAGCGCAGGAAAGAAGCTCAAGTGTTGATTGTATTCTTTACATGCAGATCTTTGCAAAGAAAGTCCTGTCATTGCTAAATATATGCCAACAGAGGCAGTCAGAGTGACTTGACAAGGCGAGATGGAGATGAACATTGATGGCTAATAAACATCTGTGTGGAACTGTGCAGGCATAGAAGACCTCCTCATTTGGACAAAGTAAACTCGCTCCATGCAGGTTTTAAGGATGATTCTATGTGGTTTCAAAGTTGTACTAGAGATGCAGGCTTTTTTCTACGGCCAAAATGTAACAAAACTGTAGAAGATCTCTTCTTCCTTTCTTTTTTGTTTTTGTTTTTTGTTTTGTTCATAGCATGTATTGCATGAAATAAACAAAACCTGCAATTGTATGATTAACTTTAATGGAAAAAAAAGCAAAGTTATATATTTTCTTTCAAAGCTCTTTACTTTTACATACATTGTTGTAGCCAAAATGTAGAACATTATAAAACTGTACATTTCTTTGCTATGGATTGCTTCTTTTTGTATATGAGATACAGAGTAATGGTTTTAAAAAGTGCAATCAGGCAGTCATCGGTCATATTGACCATGCCTTCATAATTCATCATCACACTGACATGGAAATCAAGAACTTTTAATTCAACTAGAATTGTGTAAATTTAAGAAACTCCTTTTTTTCCTGTCTGTTTTTGTTGGCATGCTTGTGACACATGGGACCTTTCTTTGGACCTGATGGTAATAGCTGGTCTAGATTTAATTTCCAGCTCTGGTTATGTTGTATTTTATTGATGTATAGATCCAGCGTGAAGACCCTTCATAACAAATTGTTCATATTAAGTAATCAGTATGGATTTGAAACAAAAAAAGTGTTATTTTAAAACTGAGACTTATAGTACAAAAATCAGGAGAATACTCAAGTATAAACTTGTCTCAAAGTTTAGAAACAAGACAAAAGCATTGTATGCAATTTAGTACTTCTGAGTAAAATGCATGCACAATGTTATGCAAAACAATTCTAGCATGAAATAAATTTTGTATCATGGTTTCAGTGCCTGCTGTACAGTGTAAAGCAGAATTATTTTCTGAAGTGATCAGGGGTTTCTAGAGACTTGCTTCTGAAATCTTGAATAAATGTAGTGTTCCCAGCAGAAATGCAGGAGAGAAGCTCGGTATTGGTTTGATTCGAAAATGGTAGTTTTGGTTAGTGGATAACAAATGAAGCCTGCAAACACTTGATGCAACCAATGTCTGAAGTTTTCACAGCAGTAGTAAATATTACCAGGGAAGATAAACTCTAGACTTTTCTAGGTCTCTCTTCATCTCCCCCAAAATAATAAAAGTTTGTCTTTTTAGTAGATGAAATTAATTCAGTTTTTCTTACTTCTTTGGGTCTGTCTTAACTTGTACTTCACTGAGCCATAACAATCCACCGGCTCTGAAACTATGAATGAGGTCCAGAGATAAGCTACAGCAGGTGCCTGCTCTTAGTTGCCAGATGTAAAGGGCACCAGCAGGAATTCAGGAAAGTAATGACATTGTGCTTCATTTCAGAGTCCACAAATAAAATGTATGGATTATTTGCCAGGACCATTCTAGTAGCTTGAACATTTCTGGTAAAAGTATTTCTTTAGGAGTTCCCCTTTTGCCATCATATAGACAGTGTAATACACTGGGCAGCATTCGAGCCAGAAGGCAAGACATCTGAGACGGCTGATGGAAATGAAAAAGAAAAAGAAATAGAAGCTGAGAGGTGCTGAGGAATTATGAATAAAAAAAAATCAAGGGAGATGCACCAATGGCTATGGTAAGTGTTACATACATACATACATACAAACAAACAAAAACCACAGGGCACACACAACATTCTCATACCCCCATAAACCTCCACCTCCTGAGTGTGCAGCTATCAGACTTGTGATTTTAGGAAGAAGATAAAACTGAGGATCTGAACTTTAACCTAATAATGAGGCTCCTTCATCTTTTCTGATTTATCATTCTGCATTAATTCCTACTTCAGCCTGTCTTTTTATTTATTTATTTTTAGGAGTAATTTTCCATCTCTGTTTCTATGCTGGCATGGTCTTCCTTGATAATAGCCAATTTCTTATCTCCAGAATGCAAGCTAATCCAGGATCCAACCTTGCAGAAGCTAATGTGAGGGGTTTTTTTGTACAGTGTATTAAAGATCCAAAAATAGATGTATTTGTTATACTTTTATATATTAATTTAATAACATTACTCAGAGACCTGGTGTGAAATCTGTTCATATTCCCTTATTACTATAAAATAATTAATACTGATTAAGAATTCAAGCCAATAAATCCCACACAGGTGTTCCCCTTACCCAATGCTTGATTTAGATAAGTGTCTTTCCTTTAATTAGCAGCTTGAGTACCCAAACTCTGAGACAGTTGTCATTCTGTCCTGTTTTTCCCTGCACCATGTTAAAAGCCCAATGTTGGGGTCTTTCACTTAAGTGTACCTCCTTGCTTATTCTTCTTTCTGCTCTGCAGCAATTGAGTTTTCTGGATGCCTTTCATTAAACCTTCAGAAATAGAACTGCGTTTCCCATTAACTGTCCTTCAGGAGGGACTTTCAAAATGTAAGGTCCTTGGTGATGCCATGATTCCCTTTTGCATGACATAAAACGTACCACTGTGATGAAAGACCCTCTGATCTCTCCGAAGCAGTTCTGACAGTCCAGCAGGCAACAGCTGAGAGACTTGAAATCTCCAGACACACTCATCTTAGGAGGCACTAGTCATGAAGCGGTGATGCCAGCACAAGTTCTCAGAAAACCAGGCTATCCCCTTTGCACACACAGTCTGTTTTATATCTGAGTCGGTTGTGCTGTATTAACTTGATTACAACATTTATGAATTCAAATCTGTCCCTTTCACAGCAGGCTTTTAGCACTACAAATACTACGCACATTGGACCTGATTCTGATCTCACACTAGTTTTATACTGCTGTAACTCTGCTGAAGTTTCTCCTGATTTTACACCCATGTAAATATAAGATCAGAATCAGGCAAATTGTTTGGATTATGCTCCTGGCCCTTTAAGATTCATTCTGTCCTGCAGGAAATGAGCACCCACATTTTTTTATATAGGAATTCAGCTTTATTCAACGTAGTTGTATGTATCTAGCCATCACTGTAGTATCTGATCTCTCCAGAAATCCCCTGCATGCTTAGTGGAGTTTTATAAAGTCAAGATTGTGGCTTTAAAAGCAGATTGATAAATAACATTGAAAACATCCTTGTAGTCACAACTTGCACACACACTGCTCGCATCTTCTAAAAGCATGTAGGCATTATATTTCATTGATCTCCTTGACATATGATATATGACATGCTGGCTCCACAACGGTTACTTCAAACAGCAAGGAAATGGAAAGTGGTTTCTATTCTCTCACGCCAGAAAGGAATCTAGCTAATCATGCTGTGATAACAGTCATGTGTAATGGTCATTAATCTGGATAAAATGATTTTTCACATAAATTGCTCTCCCTCTCTTTAAAGTTTCAGTGCCTAAAAGAAAATGTATCACTGAAATGAATGGATGTTGGGACAAATGAGCAGGCTAAAATGCAAAGGAGACAGGGCAGAGATAAAGCAAGGACATTCAGAAACGAGCTGAGCACTGAAGCACTTTTGATGAACATACGCTGAGACAAAAAATAATGCGTTTGTCCTGCCCCCCTTTCCTTAGCTTCACAACAAGGCAGGCTACCACTTCATTTCTCCAAAAATACCCTGGGTCATTTAACCTAGCTAAGGTACTCCTCTCCCATCAGATGCACAGAAACTACCTGCAAAGCAGCTCCAGATGGTAAGAGTCCTAGGGCACCAACAGTACTCAGAACTTATAGATGGCTAGGGAGGGCCAGTGTTAGATAAGCAAAGGTTTCTGAGCACCTACCAAAAAACAGAACTGCAATCAGGAATGTAAGCCAGCAACAAGGCCAAATAACACAAACAATACCTAACCTGGCTATGCCAATCCCCGTAGGAACACCACCACTCTGAAAGAATAATAAAAAAAAATGCTTTCCTCCCTCCACCCTACAAACTTAAAAAGGGTTAGAAAAGTAATTTGTCTCCCTGGGAGAATGTGTTGCTTGTGCTCTGGTGCACAGAAGGCCTGCTTGAGTAATAATTAGATACAGATTACATATGACTTTCAAACAACAAAAGGATAGCAAACTTATTCTATTTTTTCCCCACAGCATGAAGCTGTCGGGGCTGAGTGTCACCTCTAAACTTGTTGTCTGTTGAAAAGTGATTTCAACTCCACCTTATTTCAATATGAATGTTGGGCATGTCATCAGGTTTACTTTCCTGCAGATAATGGAAAAAAAGAAAGTCTGCTTATTATAACCAATTGCACTGATGTTTGCATACCCTATCTTAATGATATATTACAGCCTTGTCAGTTTATGCTATGTGCATCTGAATATGGATGTAGGATTCTTAGGTAAAAGGCTCTATTTGTTTAGTCATGAAGACTAACATAATTATGTTATTCTTTACATCTAGCATTTGTTCCAGAGGCTTTTATGTAGCACATTGGCTCTGGCTTCTACCACTTTAGAGAATGGATGTCAGAAACTGGCCTTCTCAGTCAGGACATCAAACAAGGAAGAGTCCTGAATGATCTCTGGCAAGCAGCGAGGAAGGTGCTTGCTGCCATGGGTTGGAACCTGCATTGTATTCTCCCTTTCTTATGAACCATGCCTTCAGCTGAAAGCCGCTGTGTCCAGAAGGTGTCAGCTGAATCATAAAGTTTTATTCTGCAAAACAAAACACGCTGACACATAAAAAACAGGTATTTCCTTTCTAATGAATGAACACCAACTTGCTAATGACATTCAATACTGTACTGTGTACAGTGAGTTATTATTATACATTATTTGCACTACAATAATATCTAGTGGCCCCAACTGATATTGGGATATGGCCCCCCTTGTGCTAGGTGTTGTACAAACACAAAACCCCTTCCCTGAAGAGCTAACAGTCTAAGAGCAGAAGAAAGGAAGTGTGGTTATCCCAGTTTTAAAGAGGGGGAACTGAGGCACACAGGAAACCTGTGGCAGAACTAGAAACTGAACACAGATTTTCTTGTGTCCCAGACCAATGCCTTAACCACAAGACCCTCCTTCTCTAAGGAATAAAGTCTATATTAACCTCTGAGAAAGACACTTGCTAAAAGGAATTTTTTCAATCCTTCTGTTTCCTCGGGTGTTTCCATTTTATGTGGTTGAAGGGGCAGACACTAAACTTAATAAATAATATTTACTTCTGTGAATTTGTATGGGTGATCTTAACTGAATCACAGCACCAACCCATAAATAAAGACCCATGTAAGTGGACAATATGGGACCACTCTCAGAGACAAGTGTGTTTTAGGGGATGTACCCAAGCTAGAAGATCAAGTAAGGCCCCCTCCTCTTACAAATGTACCCTGAAGGGTGGGATTGCTGACAGTGCTGTTTTAAGACCTTCGTAGGCCCTAGGCACACTTGCCTTTGTAGGCCCCCCGACCAAAATAACTAATTTGATTTTAAGCTATTAATAAATAGTTTTTTAAATAAAAATAAAAAATTATATATAAATTTTTTTTTCATAGGCCCTGAAAGTTTCGTAAGCCCTCGGCACTGTGCCTATTGCATCTAATGGATAATACGGCCCTGATTGCTGAGGCAAACTAGCATGGCTCAAGATTCCAACTTGCTGGCTGGGAAGCCCTCCTTACTGTAGGTGCACTAAATATGTGACCAAATTTCGAAATATACATCCCCTTTGGAGCTTCTATTGTGTATGTACTTGAATGAAAGGTTTCCCATTACAAGGACGGTCCATGCCCGTAGCCCATATTTATTGCCTAAATCTCTCTCTCATGACTGAACTCATATGATATCATTGGAACATTTTTCTTTGCAATTTCCTAATAACCCTTTTAAAATATTTTTTTTTAGTTCAATAAGGCAATTAGGCTGACAGGCTCATTCCCAGTAAACTTGCTTTTAAAAATGAAACAGTGGGCATCATCAACAATGAATATTTACTACACCATGGTATTCCCTATGCTTAGAATGTGAAATATCTCAAAAACCACAGTAAATTTAACTGCTGTGGGTGGTAAACATCCAATTTAATGTTCCTCACTGTATCCGTGTGCAAAAGAGTACAATAAATTAGCTTTTTAAATTCTGCTCAACACAAACAGTCGGAGGTTTTTAAAAATGGAATTCCCTCTCCTCCACCTCACCCCACAAAAATCATTGCTAGGCCTAAACTTTCCCTACCTAGCACTAGCCTACAACAAATTGTTTTGGTTAGGTTCTAAACTTTCAAGGGATCAGAGCTTTAGTTGGCCTGGGACGTGGTATCCATAGCTAATCTGAATGTAACCAGGATCTATTTGACATGGAAATCTCATGAGAACTTCCTCAGAAATTTTGAGAACTCCCTGTTTTCAGGAGCATTGGAAACATAGGCATTGCCAAGCTGGATTGGACCAGTGGTCCATTGCATCCAGTATTCGGTCTTTGACAGTGGCCAGTACCTAGCTACTTAAAAGGAAGATTTAGCAAAACCTGCAGCAAGCAATTAAACCTGGATAACCTGCCCCCCGAGAGTTTCTTCTTAACCCCTATTAAGTAGAGTTTGGCTTGAGACCTGAAGCAGGATCCCTTCCAAAACCTAATGGAAACTACTGAGAGTATTGCTTCCCAGGTGGTAGCCTGGAATTTACACTTACTGACCCAGAGGAAGGGTGGAGGGGCTTGAACATTTAAAAAAGAAAGAATATGGCCAGACTTTGCCAAGCCTCAAAGTGTTCAGGTTTGGTCTCAGTTTCAGAAGAAGGTTCATCTGGTTCTTGTTTTATATGAACTGGTTGGCTCATCTCTAATATAAATCCAAAATAACTGGAGTTTCTACTGCAGAAAACAATTCAATTCTAACACCACTATTATAACAGTGTAATAAAGATACGGATGTAGTCAATGTTAGGATCAAAGGGTCCTCCCTCCCTTTCTCCAGCCGCTTTCTATGTTAGACTAGCTTCATACTTGGAGCCAAAGTTTTCTTTAATAAAATATTTGAAAATGCAGGCTTTATATTCACCCAGGTGTCTATGCAATATGGCTTGATTTCCAGAATGGTAAGCACCCATAACTCCAATAAAAGTCAATGGGAGCTGCAAGTACTCATCACCACTTAAAAACACATGAAATAATCCCTATAGGTGCTAATAGTCTCACACTATTTCTTCAGATGCCACCTAAGTTCCCCCTCACATCAATGACTAACACTTTTTCTGTTGTCATCCACTAAGACCACCTAAGAGAACTTTGTATTTGTTACTCTAAATGTTGAGGGAGAAAGTCCTTCCTGCTTCATTTATGTATTCATTTTACCCATGGACAACGTCATCTCTTGCGAAAAGAACCTGTGAAATAATTTCTCATAATATATTTATAAACACTGTCTTTATTAAACAGTTTTCTCAGCACATTACCTCATTTTTTGAAATTCTGGGTTTAGAACAAAGGGGTTTTTTACCCTTATTTTCTTCTGTACCATCGGGCTGTTATGTAATTATTAAATAATTCTCTCACAACACTTCTGAACAGTTCTGTGCAAAGATGTCCACATCCACACGGCTCTGGTTTCCAGTGTGTAAGTTCTAACCTGGAATCTGACAAAGAACCATAGAGTGTCCTGCCCCACATCCAGTTAAGAATGGTTTTGTAGAACCGAGGGCTGCGATTAGCTTCGGGGCATAAACATTTGCTTCTGTGCCATCACCACACATCCCATGTTCATTCCATCCCCAGGAGAAACACTGACCACCTAGAGGAGAGGGAACAAAAGTTTCAATGAGACTATTTGTTACAAACCAATGTAAAAAAACTAAATCGGGCTATTTTAATGGAGAGAGGGTAATCAGTCATCTTTTAACTACCAGAGAACAAGTTACAATCAACCTGTTCCTTCCTGAACCTTAATAATAAAAAAAGCAAGTAAGAGGTTGAAGAATTGATTAATAAGATTACAATTTATTATTTTTACAAGCCCCACAAAAGTGTGCTGGGCACCTTAAAGACACAAAATAAAACTCTCCCAGAAAGCTTACAATTTAGGGCCCGCATCCTGTAAACTAGTCTGAGCAGGTAAAACCCAATGCCATGCACTTTGAACCATTGACTTTAATCCACCTGCACAGAGTGGCATGCAGAATTAGGGCCTATATGGAAAAAGCAGCAAAGAAAGGAAGCAATACAATCATATTTTTAGTCCTATTTTCACAGCTTTTCCTTGTGTTTCTTTTTATATGAATCCCTGGCAACTTGCATTGCTGTTATCCGCGATACCTTTCTTGTCTTCTTTGATGTGCCTTACCTTAAGTTTTATATTTTCATTATTTTCTATTACTAATATTTAATTTTTAATTCACATTCTCCACCCCAAATCAAGATTAATGTGTTATCATTTCATAGTGCCTCAAAACACTCCATAAAAATCTCGTTCTATAAATGGTCACTGCAAAAGGAAAAACTCCTTTACTCTGAACGGTGGTGGATGTTCCATCTAGGAAGTGTTTTTTGTGTGCCAGAATGCTCTTTTGAGTTTGTGTGATCAAAACAGAAATCCACAGTTGTAATGTAATTATGTTTCTGATGCAACTGGCTCTTCCGAATGTCACAGTGAACTAATGGTATCAAGTATGATTCTAAAGTCACATGTAAAATACAAAAACAAAAAATGCAGTAAAAGTCACAGTCCTGAGATAATATATCTTCAAAATTCAGGAAGTCACTATTTTAGACGCAGGCCAGATCACCTTTCTCCTTTGAGCCCAAAATATATTCTACTCTAATGTACTTAAGCTAAGTAATTATAGAATCATAGAAGATTAGGGTTGGAAGGGACCTCAGGAGGTCATCTAGTCCAACTCCCTGCTCAAAGCAGAACCAACCCCAACTAAATAATCCCAGTCAGGGCTTTGTCAAGCCGCTATTACCCTGAAAGTGTTAAAAGTTTTTCTCTTCTTTCATAATTAATTTTTTCAAAAATTAAAATGTTAGTAAAGTCAGATATTATTAAACACAAAACTATATTTTATTCTACAAACTGGTTTCCCAGTAACCTCTAAACGAGATAACTAAGAAGAATCATTCGAGTTCACACACAGGACGGACAAGAGCTCACACAGAGCCCATATATATTTTATTAACAACCTGAGCTCCACCACAAGTGCACATTTAGGGTCCATACATTTTCATGAAGTACCTGCTTTACTGCATGGGAATACTAAAAAATTAACAGATGTACAGCATAGGGCCATAAAAATATCCACTTTGAAGACCATGGATTTATATGACCAACTAAGGGGTTAATAGGAATTCCATTTAAAGTTCAAGGACAGACTATACCTCATTAAGGTATGGAAGTCAACAAATACAAGACATCGTAAACCAAGGGACTATGTGGAGTTAATCGTATAACAGTGATGCAGAAAAAGAAATGAACTACAGCATAATCTACCACATTCAGAAAATTTCCTTACACAATAATTAACAATGGAATTCATTCACACAAAATATAACTGAGGCCAAAAGCCCAGCAGGGTAAATAAAAGAGTTAAAGAGCAGATAAAATAAAATAATTACACTTAGATAGATGATGTGAACATTCACATTTACATTGGAAAAGGTAAAAGAGCTGCAAAACCCACTTAAAGAAATATGGCCATTTTTCTAGATCTGTTATCTGGATACCCTTTATCTGCTATTCTGTTTGAGAAGAGAATTAAACAAACTACTATGTTTTCACTGTTTTAGCATATTAAATTTAGCCACCTCCAGAGTAACAGGGCCTGATCCAATGACTGTTGCAATCAGGCCCTTAGTACCCTGTAGCTGAACCACAAGCTTGATTTGGGCAAAGGTGAAACCAGAGTTCAAGTTTTACCTATGCTCTGATGTCTAACACTGCCCATTGGTGAAAACATCTCCCGGTCATTTCTCAGCTTCATGTCTGTAACTTTCCCATCTCTTGCCTTCCTGCTTCTCAGCTTCACTGAATCTAATCCATTCCTCACCTATCATTTCACTTATGCCATTCCCCCTCTTGAATCCTTTCATTGACTTCCTCTCAGCACATCAAATTCAAGCTTATCATCCTCACTTTCAAAGCTCAGTGTAACTTTGCCCCTGCCTACATCTTCACTCGTTTCCTCTTACTCTCCTTCTTGCTCCCTACATTCATTCCAATCTTTTCCTTGTTCTCTTTCTATCTCTTGGCTTCACACCTTCAGCGACACTGCCCCAGATGCTTGGAATATACTCCCACTTTCTGTTCATCTATGCTGCTCTTCCAAGAACTCTTCACAGATTGATCCCTTCCCAATTAATTTCTTCACACCCTCCCTGACAAGAATTAGTGTCCTTGGTGTGTCTTGTCTATTTTACTCACAGTGAATCTTTGCTCCATGAGTAGTCCCTATTGATTTCAATGAGATTACTCCTGGAGTAAGCTACTGCTCAGTGTGAATTAGAATATCAGAATCTGGCCCTTAGACTGTAAACTCTTCAAGGCAGAGATTATTTCTTTCTTTCTCTGTGGTCCTGATCCTCATACGTGATGAACACCTACAGTAACAATAGCTGCATATGCTCAGCAACTCTGAGAAACAGGCTCCACGTTTGCAAGACACTATACATTTATGTCACCATATATATTACTATTAAATATAAATGAAAAAGAAAATGGGCTGTACAGCCTGGGTATTAGGACACCCAAAAACAGACATCTCACATGGGAAAACTGACTTAAACTGAAGTCATTTAATTGGATTGCCAGCAACCCAGTCTTTAATGGGTTCAGGATTAAATTTGTTCTTGTTTGTCTAACTCAGCCTCTCTTCAACATAGTTACTCACTCCTACAATACAATGAGTATTCAGGTATCTCTTCGGACATGCCTGGAGCTGCATCTAGGTTCCCTTAGCAACCCTGAAAACCAGACAACATTGCCCCATATTATGCATTAGTCCTGTTTAGGATATTAAGAAACCGGAATAATTAAAAAAAACAGGAATACTAAATTTCAGCATTAACAAGTAGTTAATTATCATGTAATACCTGAAACACTAGGCAGGAAGCTGAAGGCTATGTGACACCTACTTAATTAGCCATGCATTATTCAATCATAATTCTAAATCCAAAGTAGTGATGTGCAAGCTGGTTCAGACGTAAAATATTTCCCCATTAAAATGCCACCTATTTTTAGAATACCACTCATGCCAAATCTTTTTTTAAGATGGAGGACGATTCGGAGGCATTTTTTTACCCGTGGATCCTAATCAGCACCAAAATGGAAAGTAACAAAATACAAAGACAACGGCTATTCCAATGGAATGTCCAATAAGGACTGGACATGCTGGAAATCCTAAGAGAAAGATTGGTCTCATTTCCCAGCTCAGTACTGCAGACACAAGAGAATTGGATAGTTTGAATGAACATCTGTATAAGTGGATATTTCTTCATATCTAACCCAGCCTCTGAACCACCAGAGGTCACTTAAACCTGTCTGTGCCTCAGTTTTCCTATCTATGAAATGGAAATAAGACTACCTATCTGCCTTTGAAAAGCACTCAAATCCTGGCTGAAACTTGCTACATATTATAAGTAATGAGTTTGCAATCCAGGGAGGGGTCCCAATCATGTTTTAGATACATGAGATGGGGGGGAGGGGTGGGAGGGAGGAGGTCCCAAAACTTTTTTGTTGTAACAATGGACAATGGACTTAGTGATAAATGGTCACCAAAAATCACAAAATATTCAGGTTGCTTCCAGTCCCAAGAGACCAGTCACTTACCCCAGGTCAATTTGTCCCTTAGATCTCATATCAAAGACAATGCTTGTAGCCAATCCTGTAATAAACTAACTAAAAGTTAAATAACTAGCAAAAAGAAATGAGAGAGTTGTTTACAGCTTAAAGCAAGCAAGCAAACATATATACACAAATGAGTTTTAGTCTGTGATTCAAAAAGTGACAGAGTTGTAGTAATCTGTCAACTCAAAATGTCATTCAGGGCTAACCCATGCCAAGGAGCAGGGGGATCTCTTTGCTTATGTTTAGGAATCTTTTCCCCTCAAAGTCCAGTCAGCATAAAAGAGATTCAGTTTCTCCTCATTAGAGATTTTTATCTCATCCACTCTGAATCCAAACTGATGGGGTGAGTTCATGTATAGGTCTCCCCTTCTCTTCTAACAGGGCCTCTCTCCTTTGATGCTACACAATACCTCATTTGCCTTCAATGGGTCATCTTGTATGGAGGACAAGCTCCTTTATTCATTAATGCTTCTTTTCCTGCTTGGTTAGTTACACACTTACAGAGGTTTATAATGCAAACACTCAATAAAACTTTACTCCATGGGCTATAGAGGTTAGAACTGAGATCAACACATGCAGCATCCCACTCGCATTTTATGACGTCTAAACACATTCTTGTCAACTTAACATCTAAAATCTATTTTGATAATGCTAACACACAGTAAGCAACACTGGTTTCCAATTACACATTTGTAAGTGTTCAGTGAGACCTGGGGCCTTGGCATGTGCTGGCACCTGGTCTTTCAGCGTCACAAACAGAGGGTGGGGACCTGGCCAGGGTAACAGGCCAGGAAGATGATCTCCACAGCAGCATTTTGAATGGACTTGAGGGAAGGAAGCTGGATGTCAGGAAAGCCAAGGAGGAAGGGAGTTGCAGTAGTCACGATGGGAGTTGATGAGGGCCTATTCAAGTGTTTGAGTGATGTGAATACAAAGAAAGGACAATATCTCATCAATATTTTGAATGAAAAAGTGGCAGGATTTGGTCACAACCTGGATAGAGATTGTAGAGACAAACACAATGCCCAGGCTTTGTGCTTGTGTGACAAGGAAGATAGTGGTGTTTTCTAAAGTGATGAAGAAAAGAGGGGTGTCTGAAGGCAAGATGAGGAGCTCAGTATTGGAAATGTTAAGTTCTCAATGGAGAGGCTTGTAGGAGACCACAACAGAGTGGCTGGCCAAACTGCAGGAGAAGAGGCAGGGAGACGATAGATTTGTCACTCCTCATTGAAGAGACAGAAGTTGAAGGCATGGGTCTACACTTAATATTTAGGACAGCATAGCTATGATGCTTATAGCCATGCCACTATAGTTCCTGCAACATAGACGCGGCCTAATTATATAAGCTGATGAAGTCACCTAGAGAAAAGACATTAGAGGGACAGAGGAGTGCGTCAAGGACAGAGTCTTGCTTTGATTCCCTTGTGGGTTGGGGGGTATTTATGTTGGTTTTTTCCTTTCCTTTTGATCATGCCTATTCCAAGTTCCTGACTGATAAAATCCTGAAGCAGCCACAGCAGCCCCACATGCTTTCAGGCAAAAATTCAATTTTTATGACTACGACAACCAACAACAAGGCTCTGTGCCAGATCTCTCTGGGACGAAACACCATTACAAGTGATGTGTATTAATACAGCTATAAATTGTTTCTAACTGAATTTCAAACAAGCATTGCAACATGTTCTCATATTTAATGATTTATTATGCATATGGTAGAGACAGGGAAGGAGGAATTTTGTTTGTTGGGTCGGTGGGTTAAATGGAGTAACCTTTTTACAAAAGCATGTTATTACTGCTGTTGTCATTTCCCCTTTAAAACACAAATATTCAAAGAATAAATGAAATTTATTTATCAAATGATTTAACAAACCAATTCCGGTGTAAATCCAGAGAAACTCCACTTGATACTTCAGATTGCCACCAGTATAACAGACCAGATTTTGTCCCTAAAATTCACAATACTGTGAAATGCCAAATGTGAAGCAAGTTTCCCCAATGAAGGTACACATCACTTAGGTCTAAAGCCCAGTCAAACTCCCACTGAATCTGTCTGCTTTAATCACATGGGGAGCGGATTTTAGATTTCCACAGGCAGGCAATAATTAACCATATTATTCCAGGTAATCAGAAGATAATGCCTGCAACCAATGCCCATATTAAATTGGTTTTATACTGGGTAGGAGAAAAGCATTTTTAAAAAATGTACACCATATTGCTTTATGAGATGTTATATAAAGGTCATATGACTGCACAACTCTCAGGAAACCACAACTATTTAGATAGTCCTCATATTTAAATACATTGTTCTACAGGCAACAAGTATCAATATTAGCAATTAAGATACTTGCAGGGCTTACACAGCACTTGTAGCACTGTGTAACTATGAAAGAGGGTCAATTTATGAATTTGCCAGGGCGCCAGTTAAATTTTTAAAGCTGAAATCTAACAAACTAGGCTTGCCAATATATAATAGAATCCAACAGGATAAGCCCTTTTTACTCAGTTCAGGGAGCGTTAGCTTACTAATTTTACTGCTGGGTTCTTTTCAGGTCAACTATTAACTTGAAAAGTATTTCTCAAATCATGACACTTGCTTATTCTTAACCAAATAAAAAATTATTATATAATCAACAGTTCGCCACTCAAAGGTGGACACGATCAATTGTGTGTATTACACACACATTACAATCTTGCACACAATTATCACAGACTGCAGTTGAGGCTCAGCAGTTATAAGAAGGAGCAATCCAAATACCCAAGTTTTCTTATTACATTTACTTACGATAATCAATTCTCAATTCTTTAGTATCTAGCACATTTATCACACTTCCAAGGATGCACTTGTCTTTAAGGCACTTTAAAGAGTGTGGTTAGTATAGTTTGAACGGATTGGTCCAAAAGGGACAAATATAGAATTTTAAAAGAAATTCCTTAAAACACTTCTTTTCAATCTCTCTTAGGCCAATTTGTTTGGACATATTTTAGATTTCAACTTCTTTATATGGTTATTTGAGGTCTCACTAGAGCGAGACAACAAGATAACATACAGTTATTTATATTAAAAAATAGAAGGTGAAATACAATCTTTGCAATGAAATCTCACCACTTCTTCTTATCCTCTTAACCCTGGGTTGGGGTTTCCATATTTCCACATTTCCATATGGCTGGTCTGAGTGTCAGTCATACTTATGATTTTCAGCTTCTTGTTGGGGTCAGTCAAGTCCTTTGTTGAGCACATGGTGAGTGACTTTCGTTTATATACTTTAGTTTCAGGGCTCATAGAAGGTTACACCTTCTTATTCCTATTGGACAAATGCCAAGTGAGTGCTTAGATTTTAACTTTCAGCTTCTTTAACGCTTCCTCTAGTATCAGGTAGATGGCTTTGGTGTATTACAAACTTCTTCAATCCTTTTCTTATCTGAGGCTTTTTACGTTCGATTTCTTTCAATGATTATATTTCATTATTAGCCTCTACTATCAATTGGAATTTAAGCATATTCTCTTAATATCCTGAAGTTGTATCCTGGTTTATATCTTTTAACATTTCTTCTTCCTTGTGCCAGGCAATTCCTATTACTTCTTGAGTGCAGCAATTATTTACAATGAAAACCAATGACATTTTATCATATTCTAAGTCTGGAAGATATACTCCATACATTGTTTGATGATACATAACCATTTCACATTACAGTTGAACAAGAGACATTTTCTGCATATGGAAGGATGTAGCTCTGACTCACAAGTCACACAAATGTGCAGGTTCTAATTCGCAGTGAAAGACAGATTATCTACAGTATATTTGATTTACAAGGAAAACAATGTATAGTTTATACTCTGGGGTGAAAACATGTGACTTTGATTTCTTGGGGTAACAGGTAGTTTGTCCAATTTGACCTTCTGTCTCACAGCCAGTCATTTTACTTAATTGCAGCTTTCCTGCCCATCTCATGATCCACTCACAATGTGCAATGGATCTCTTTATGTAAGGAAGCAGGGTTTCACCCTTACTTGGTAGCTTGAAGCTTTTTTTAGCTAGGTTCAAAGGGAGAAAGAGGTTTTATCCATCTGCAAATTAAGAGAGATTCTTTCCTAGGTGGTTAACAATACTCTCATTTAGCTATTTTAGTTTCTATTCTTGGTGAGAGGAACTCCTGTTCTTGGATAATCTGAGGGTCCTTAGACAAAGTGTCTCATAAAACGTGTACCATTTTCTTATTTCTTTATTTCTTAAGTGGATCCTGTTTTGGGATAAATATGGGTGGACAGCTTTTCTAATTTTTGAGGGCCAGAAGGAATCAGTAGTTATTAATCAATCAAGACATATCTGTTCCATATATCCCTTACAACTAACAACACTATTGTCAATACAAAGGTTAGCTCAAGGATTTTCTTATGTAAAGCCTTGGTAACTGCACAATTCATGAACTTTGTCAGATTCCTTTCACACAGTGCCAGTTCCTTTTTCTTGATTCAGCTAGCTTTCTCTTTTCAGTCGTTGTAGAATTTTCAGAATCTTTACAGGAGACACGGACAAGCTGAGTTTTTTTAATTCCCTTTTGCCCCATTTTGAAGGAATTAAAAAAACACAAAGCAAAACTAAGCTAAAATTTCAGAATTTTGCTTGGTTTTAGGTGGAAACACAGGTTGATTCTACTAACCCACCAAGGTTCATGTTTTTCAGCTGAAATCATGAAGTAGCCCTGCCAGGGTTTGCTTCCAACACAGCCCATATTTACTAACATCACAAACTATTTGGCAAATGTAGTCTTGAGTTTTCAGGATCTATTACAAAAGTTTAGAGCAACTCTAGTTTATAGTGTTCTTGCTTTCAACAATACAACTGAGTACTCCTGGTAAAATAATTCTTTTGCCTTCTAACAACACCTTTCATCCAAGGATCTCAAAGCACTTTACAAACATTCATAAAGCCTCAGAGGTAGGAGAGATAAGCATCTCTGTTTAAAATGGGGATATTACGGCACACGGAAGTCAAGTCACTTATTCACAGCAATACAATGAGCCAGCAGCAGAACCAGAAATAGAAATCAGGTGTCTTGACTATCAGGGCTTGTCTACACGTACAGAGCTGCACCACTGTAGTGCTTAGTGAAGATGCTAACATACAGACAAGAGAGCTTCTTCCATCAGCATAGGTACCCCACCCTCCCCAAAAGGCAGTAGCTATGTTGAAGGGGGAAGCCCTCGCAACAACATAGCACTGTCTATATCATAGGTTAGGTCAGTATAACTAGTCACTCAGGGAGTATGCATTTTCTATACCCTTAAGCAATGTAGTTATACCAACAAAAGTTGGTAGTGTAGACCAAGCCTATCACTGTTTTAATAATATAAAGCACTTTATTACCTATAGGAAACAATATAACACAACAGAGAGGTGATTTTGGCCATACACCTTCCATAAGATGCTGTATGAGACAGAAAACAGTAGTTCCTTTTGATATTTCCAGGAAGTCTAGCCTTTGAGAATATCATGTACAATGAACAGGGAGAATTACATCCTTGTAATTTTTGTAATGACTGTTCAGTTATTAGAGTAAATGATGGACATGTTTAGAACATTGAAGAACAAAGTGAAAATTAATTATCTGCTATGGAAGGGAAAACACAAGGGTGTGGAAGCAAATGTATCAACTAACACCCAATAAATGGAAGGCCTGCATATTCTATAGCTCTCATTAAAGACAATGCCTTTAATAATATTAACAAAGAAAAACGGAATAAGAAAAGGCAGAATTTCAAGATATTGCAGACTACCTATGGAAGTAGATGATGATTAAACGAATTACATAATGCCACTTTTGTTAAGAATTATGGAACTGAATTGACACCCACGCTTTCTAGTAAAGAGTTACCTTGCTTTCCAGAAAACTTCTTTTTAATTGCTACTTATGGAGCTCAGGACCATGAGTCTTTTGAGGACTTTTATCAGAATTGCACAATGAGTATAATGGGTTTCTGAGGAGGGCAAAAGTTTGTGCATTTCCTGGTCTAAAACAAAACATTTAGAGGAGGAAAAAAATGATCTCCTGTTATTGCCTGGAGTGCACAGCTAAGATGCTGAAGACAAGCTGGTTTAAAACCCCACTTCCACTCATAACCCATCTTCAAGCTAGTTGATGTGGACTGTACTTCCTCCCAGATACATACTAGGTCCCTGATTCTCCTCTTGCAATGGTTTTCCATCAGGGGAACTCAACTGAATTCAGTAGACTCAGTCGTGGTTTATATTGGTGTGAGAGAAAAATGTCAACTGCTGACATTGATATTTTGCATGTCACTATGTCTAAAGCTTTCCCCAAACACAGTTAGCAGAAATTATGACCACTATTTCTTCCTGCCAATCTTTAAGTTACTTACAGTGTTGTGGTAGCTATGTTGGTCCCAGGATATTAGCGAAACAAGATGGGCAAAGTACCTTCCCTAGACCTGAAGAAGAGCTCTGTGTAGCTTGAAAGCTTCTCTGTCTCCCCAACAGAAGTTGGTCCACTAAAAGATATTACCTCACCCACGTAGTCTCTCGAACCTTTCAGTTACTCACTCAAAAGTTCTATCAGACTTGTTATGGCTCTTGAATGCTCTACATGGTGGCACTTTTAAAGCCCTAGGGAGACTAAAACTAACTAAAACATTAGGACTTTGTACTTGATAACAAAGTAGTGATGGTGCTTGCTGGTTGAGGGATTGCTGATATTCTTAGCCAATGTGAGGATCTCCCTCTGGTCCTCTTTTCCTCTGAACTGTAATTCATTCTCTAATCTTTGAAGACTAAACTGCACAATGTTTACCTCTTTTTGACAGCGATTCCACAGACAGATGGACAATAATGTTGTGAGCTCGCATCAGTCATACCTGCAGGTTCATTCACTATATTTTCTCCAAGGTGGTTTTCTCCAGTGTATCCAGCAGAGTCAGACCTTATCTCATGAATTCTAAAATGTCATTTTCTTTTGTGGGCAGTTTATTTTACCATTCTTTCATGATGCTCATGAGCACCAAAGAACAACTGCCTTTTATTTCAAGGCTCTTCATAGGGGAAGCAGAATGGGACCAGCTAATCATAATACAAATACATGAATGTTGAGGAATATGACTTTGTTTTGATCAAGTATGCTAAACTGTTGGCTTTGAAATGGAGAAATTATGCAAACCATAGTTTCACAATAGTAGCTCTCTATATTGTGGGTTGGGATTGTCACTCCATATGTGGATGGTACCTAGCACAATGGGACCTTAAATCTTGGCCAGGGGCTCTGGACACTTCTGTAAAACAAATAATATGCAACTTTCACTGCATGTGTCACAAATAGCAAGAAAAATACAGTACTATTTCTATTATTATGTGTGCATGCAAAACAGTGTTTGGAGTTGTGCAAAATGGATAATATAAAAATACTTTGAAATCTTCTTCTTTTGCAAATTCTAATTTGTTCATTATAGCCAAATGTCTGTCCAGTATAGCCAGGGTGGGAAATGGGATCAGGAAGGACATGGTGTCTATCTAAGCTCTTAGACCACGTGCATCATTGTAGTACCTGATCACTGTACCTGAGAGCTGTGTGTGCAGTTTTGAAAGGTGAAAAAAGCATTAAAGAGGAAAAAAGGGCAATGCTTTATAGAATCATAGAACTACGCATACAGAGATGGATGGAGAGTGACACAGCATCTGAGAGCAGGGATGGAATAATAGGCATGGCCCTGTACACTGTATATTAGCAGAGAGTCCTAAATGGAGCTGTGGATGGAGAAAGAAATAGCACCTGGGAGAATAGGGACACAGTGGTGGACATCAGAGGGCCAACAGATGAAGAGAACAGTGTCTGAAAATATTAGTTCTCTGTTTCACATAGCCACATGCTGTATTTTCCACATGCAAAATCTCATAAATGAAGTTTTAAACATCCTACCAATAATTGTGCACACACCCATAAATACAAGAAATAAATGCAAACTTCCTACACACACACTGGCAACAGAAACTTTCTACCATTCTCACAAGGCACTTCCAGACCAAGACATGCATGGCCCACTGAATACTTAGAGTATGTTTGTTGCACGTAACAGCCTTGATTTAGGTTATTGTTTGGTATTATTTATACAGGATTATTTTTTACCTCTTATTTAGGTATTTACATTGTAGAAAAGATCATGAACATTAAAAGGAAACTGACCGAACAACATGCTTAGTATTTTTTTTTTTTAAAGTCCATAGCTCTGTATATTCCCAGGCACCTTCAAAACCAGATATGCATTGTGATCCTATACAATTACATTTTCCTAGTGGAGTCCGAATATTACCTTAATTTCATAGTTAGAATGAGATCTTTGCATGATTCTTATGAGTGACAGGGAGGAGTTCTTTTCTAAAGATTGACAGTTCATGTTCTAGGTTTACATTTGTTAAAAAGCAAAGGTAAACAGACCTGGCTAAGGTTAGAAAGAGCTGACAGGATAAGCTTTCCTACAGATAGTTCTGAAAGTACATTTTAATTCACTCCTGACTAGAAAAGACCTGTTTCAACACAGGGACTGACATAAGCTCAAGACTTTGATTGTGCAGAAAAAGCATTGATTTGCTCCACTGACATAACATGAGGGTCATATTACACATGAAACGACAGCTGCAGTGTAGAGTGGATTACTTATTAAAAAGTGCTTCATTTCAGCATCTGTAACAGAAAGACTCATCTTTAAATTATGCTCTCTGGAATACAAGGCAAAACTTCAGACAGAGAAATTATGTACTGGACAGAGTTATCTCAAGACTCTGAACATGACTCACTAATGAAGGTCCATTGAGATATTGGACATGGCAGAAAGTGACACTGTTACGCACCAATCGAAGTTACACTCCTGACCCAAATCCACCAAGTCCCCTGAAAATTCTGCAAATTAAACACACCAGCTCTCCACTTTCTTTGATTGGTACAATTTGTGGAAATAACAGGTTCTTTTCATTAAGAAACACTGTGTTAGGTTCAGTCAGTCTTACTTACACTGAGTGCACTTATCATATAACTCCACTGAGATCAACAGGATTGCTTGTGGAGTAAGATGCAACATGTGAGTATGGTTATTGGAAGCTGGCTCTATTTCACAAAATATGAAAAATACCATTCACTAAGATCCAGGCAGAGGGTCCTCCTGCAGTACATTCACCAGAATGATCTGGCCAAAGTTGGCTGTAGATGTGCATCCACCTAGAATGTACGCCAGAGGAGACTCATTCTCCAATGCCCCACACCGTATGCAGTCATTTACACCACTGCAATGCAGGCATAAAGTGCTATCAAATCAAAATGAACCGGTGTAAATTACTACAATGGCAAATTAAGCCCATTAGTTTTTGCATAATTAGAATTTAGAACACTACATTCAGATCTTTGGGGGGCACTTGAATTTGATGCCATCTTCCACAGAAAATCAGGTATGGTATTAGGTACCATGGGGATGAGTGCAGCATAAAAACATAAATAGTTAGGCAATCTTTCACACTGCATCATCATTACCTGTTGAGTACAGATAGTACTATACTACACACAGCATATATCGTATAGGTGCACCCATTACTGCTATGACTTGTCTGCTTCATTGGTCAAGATGAGAAACAAAGCTTCTTATGAACTTTCATGATTCCTCCCCTCATGAATGAAAGTCCAAAGAAAGAATGGTTTGGTAAGGAACAGTTGTTTTAAGAAGTATTCTTTTTCTGTATTGTACACCAGTCTACTTATGATTATGCAATTCTTTATTATTATTTTTAGGTGCTGACAATGTGCTCATTGCTGTACAAGACAGTGTCAATCCCTGACAGTTTACAATAAAAACTACTTTCAGTAAAACAGTAGATAAGAAGTTATCTATACAGTCACAGTTCCAAATAAATTTTCCTGGCCTGCAGGATATTTCCTGCCCTGAAGCATGATTTCCATTGAATAACAATGAGTTAGTGTGTTTTTAAAAAAAAAAAAAAAAAAAAAAGATCCTTTCTGGAGGGAGAGTACATAAAATCCTGTGTAATTTCTGTTTATTTTTTTGAGATGAGGAAATTTTGCATTTTAACTCTGCATGACAAAATATTTATACAATAGCTTTGGATTTGTCATGGATTTCATTTGTTTTTATTTTCTTTTACATTATCAGATGTAAGGTTGCCTTTTGGAGAGTGTGTGACTGAGTTTTGGGATGCATGTAAGAACGGGTGATAGGATTACATGTGACTTTTGAGTGATGTCTGAAACAATTGCTTGTTCATATTAAACAAATGAGGGATTTTTGAAATGCCTCACAGGTAATCCGAGGTGAACTCCAGAGGTCACCTGATGCAGAGACAGAAATCCAAAGTCAAGAGCGGGGAAGGTAAATGCTGGATGAGCTTCCACTTTTCCCAGTGATACCAATACGATTTTCACATCCCCAGTAGTCAATATAAAGGCTGCCCTGGCAGTTAAAAAATAGCTGCTGTTCAACAAGCTAGTTAAGAACTCTGACTCCAAGTATATGTCTACTCTGTATGTAAGCCAGGACTCAGACCTGTAATATCTCATTTATTGTTAGCTATTTGTAAAGGAAATCTTCCTCTTTCCTCACATCAGGCATGGCACCCTAGGTTGAAGAGGAGAACTAATTTTTAAGCAGCCTTTTATTCTAGAAGTGGTAGGATCTGCAGTATTGATGCCATCCAGGGCTCAGCCTGAAATTGTATCCCACCAAGGCTTAGCATAAGGCCTGTTTATTCTAGATACACAGACTCAGCTTCCCAATTGCAGGAAAAGGCTACCTTGGCCAAGTGACCCTCTGTGACATTGGGCAAACCACTTTAATCTCTCTGCCTTAAAAATAGGAATAATAGCACTTTCCTACCTCACAGGAGTGAGAGAAGGATGAATTCATTAATGCTCAGATATTACAGTGATGGGGTCATATAAGTATCTAGACAGAGTAAAAAGCAAATAACCTATGAAATATTAACACTGATCCATGTTAACAGCGCTGCTGCCTAAGCCCAGAACTCCACGCTTTATCATGGATCACCTTTTAATGAATTGATAAGCATCTAATACAAAAAGGGCAACAAGAGAATTAGGAAGAAAGCTATCGATAGAGCTGTGTTGAATATTAGCAACAAAATGCGAAAGCACATGAAACTTCCCAGATTTATGAGCTCAGAACTTAGGCCAGGTCTATCAAGAGGATTGCTAAGGTTCAGAAACACTTCTAGTGAACCTGAGCTGGTTTGGGGTTAGCAGCAAAAGCATGTGAAGATTTTGGTTTCATTATGAAGCCAGGTGAAGCTTGGTGCTCTTAATGGATAATGACTCTGAGAGCCTGTAGTGTTAACTGAGAATCCAAAGTGAAACTGTGGGAGTGCAAAACCATAAGGATGGACTAATACACACAAAAACACATTTGCTACAAACCCCTGCAAAGCAAAACCACCGTCTGCACAAACCACAGTCTTTCCTATGCGGCTTCAGTCACAACCTGGCTTCTCTGACTGGAAGAGAGGTTGTCAATCAGGGACCATCGCAAGGTAGAATCCAAGATGTCCTGCCTCTTCCTGTTTTCTGTGGGCTTCGAAATGACTAGTGACTTTAGCCATATTGTCCAGACAAGCCAATGATGCTAAGCAGTGCACCATATAAGGCTTGCAAAGGAGAAGCCCAGGGTCTTTCTTCTTTCCTAGAAAATTGACAGACCGGGAGATCTGGATTATTCCCCTGTATGAGAAAAATAATCCCTAACAATATTTTCTTAGTTACAGTTTTAAAGTGATAACTAATATTTTAATAGTGCTAAATACTTTAATTAAAGTAATTAATTAAGTAGTCAAAAACATTTATGTAACAGTCAATTAATGAGAGATTTAAGTTAGATATTAGGAAAAGCTTTCTAACTATAAGGGGTACTTAAACTCTGGAATAGGTTTGCAAGAGAGGTTATGGAAATCCCATCACTGGAGGTTTTTAAGAACAGGTTGGACAAACTTGTCAGGGATGGTCTAGGTTTACTTGGTCCTGCCTCAGCACAGGGGCCTAGACTTGATGAGATCTCAAAGTCCCTTCAAGACCTCCATTTCTATGAGTCTATGAATGCTCTTACAAATATAAAAGAGGAGGTGGGAGATTAGGGAATGGTGGAAGGAAAATTCAGCATTTAGTTCTACAAGAATTAAAAATGTACAGGAAGAAAATTGAAGTAGACAGCTCCCAAAGGAAAGGACCCAGAAGCAGGATTGGATCTGTTTCTTCAAACATCAGTTCAAAATCGCATATCACTGCTCAGTGAAATCTAGAGGGATTGCCTGTTGATATTAAACAAATGAGGCGTTCCCCTAGCAACATCTGGTACAGTCAAAGATTGTGTGCTTAGGTGACACAAATTTTGCCATATTCTACTTTTGGGGGTGGGAGGATGAGATTTTGGGTTTTTTAAGCCATTTTAGCCTATGGCATCTTGTGCAATTACATTTTGCCTATCTAATATGCCCTTCCAAGTTTCGTCAGCTGGAGATGTTATTCTTCACTTCCACCACTTCTGGTGCTGCATTTCATCTCAGAGGTGCCCAGATTTCAGCAGTAGGTGAGCAATCAAAAAATGTACAGGACCAAATGGTGATTGGTCCTGAGTGGGTGTGAGATGGCGGCAGGAGCAGAATACACTACTTAGAAATACCGAGCCACTTTACTCTCTCAAAAAGTGACCTGGCCAGAATTCTTCCAGATACTCCAGCTGTTGCACATTTCCTCTTCAACCCCCAACAATATAGTTTAAATGCAGAATCTGGCCCCCAAGTCTCTATAAAATGCATTGGGAGTCTTCTGTAGGAGAGGTGCTGAATTACATGAGATTATTACTACGTTCTGTTTTCTGTGGGTACGTCTACACTGCAGAGTGAAATCGACTTACTTAAAGTCGACTTTCACCCGCCAATTTTTAGAAGTCGCTGGATTGTGTCCACACCACGCTCCTTGCGCCGGGCTCGTGCGTCCACACTCGCCACGCTTGTGTTGGCAGTGAAAGCAGTGCACTGTGGGTTGCCATCTGTCAGTGCAACTAGCCGCGGTGGCTGTTGGGACGAGTTTCATCATCCCATGATGCAATGCTGCTTCCCCCTCCCTTCTTCCCCCAAACAAACAGGAAACCAATTTTCATGCCATTTGTTTACGCCGCATGCTCGCCATTGCTGCGGAGACATGGAGCCAGCTCAACTCTGCACTATTATTGTGAGCGTCACAAATACATCGTGGCTTATCATTGAGTATTTTCGAAGTAGAGCAAGAACCCGAAGCACAGACAACAGTGATGCCACCGAGGCTGCCCTGCAACAAGCCATTGAGTGGAACGATTCCTGATTGCTGCAGGCTGTAACGCATTATCTGCATTCTGTGGAGTGCTGGTTCTGATCCCGGGAAACAAGCACAGACTGGTGGGACCGCATCGTTATGCAGCTGTGGGATGATGATCAATGGCTGCAAAACTTTCGTATGCGAAAGGCCACCTTCCTTGAACTTTGCTCGGAGCTGGCCCCGTCCCTGAAGCGCGTGAATACTCGCTTGAGACAAGCTCTGACGGCGGAGAAGAGAGTCGCCATCACTCTGTGGAAGCTGGCAATCCCGGACTCGGTTGGGAATCAATTCAGAGTCGGTAAATCTACAGTGGGCGCTGCAGTGATTCAAGTGTGCCGGGCCATCAATAGACTTCTGCTATGAAGGATAGTGACTTTGGGAAATGTGCAGGACATAGTGGACGGGTTTGCCGCAATGGGGTTCCCAAAATGCAGGGGGGGCATTGATGGGACGCACATCCCTATCTTTGTGCCTGCTCACCTATCAACCGAGTACATAAACCGCAAGGAGCACTCTTCCATGGTCCTGCAGGGCCTTGTGGATCACAGGGGTCGTTTCATCGACATCTATGTGGGGTGGTCTGGGAAGGTGCATGACAGGCACATATTTCGGAATTCGGGGCTGTTCTCCAAGATGCAGGCGGGCACTTTCTTCCCTGACCAAAAAATTCACATTGGGCGTGTGGAAATGCCAACAGTGATCCTCGGGAATCCTGCTTAACCCTTGCTCCCTTGGCTAATGAAGCCATACACCGGTCACCTTGATAGCGACAAGGAGTGTTTTAATAACAGGTTAAACACTTGCAGAATGGTTGTTATTTGGGCGTTTAAAGGCCAGATGGAGGAGTCTCCTCACTAGGCTGAACATGAGTGAAAAGAACATCCCTTCTGTGATATCTGCTTGCTGTGTTCTTCATAACGTGTGTGAAGTGAAGGGGGAGAGGTTCCCCCAGGGTTGGGCTGAGGAGGCAGAAAGACTGGCCACCAATTATGAGCAGCCAGATGCCAGCAATACGCTGAGAGCTAACCGCGGAGCGCTTTGCATTAGGGAAGCTTTGAAAACCAAGTTCTGCAATGAGATGCAGGACTGATTTCTGTTCCTGTCATTTGCCTTTGCTCAACATCCCCCCAATCGATATCTGTACCATCCAAATCCCTCCAAAACAAGATATGATTTAATAAAGAAACGTGTTGAAACGATGCAAACTTTTATTTATGAACATTTAAGTCGATGGGGGCGGGGGGCTGGTGTTCATTCACAGTCTCAAGGAGTAGCATAGTTGCTTACAGGCCAGCTGTCAGTGAGGCCACTGCTGCTTTCTGCTCGCCTCCACCAGGGTGGAGTGCACCACCTACTGCAGTCTGGCCATTCTCCTCCGAGACCGCTTGGGGGTGCGGGAGAGGCAAGGCAGCAAAGCCATAGGCAGAGGAGCGTTATGGATGGGGCTGCAGCGGGACTCTGTCCAGCCTCTGCTCCTCCTGAAGCTCCACAAGCCGCCGCAGCATGTCTGCCTGGTCGCGCATGATTCGCAGCATCTCCTGCGTGGTACTGCGCTCATTCTCCTGTATTTCTCTGCGACTCTCCCTGTCCATGTCCATATTCTGGGACAACATCAGCCGCCACGCTCGGAGCTCTGTCTCTGCGGCTGCGGAGGCATTCAGGGGCGCGCAAACATGTTGTCTCGATTTCTTTTTCCTCTTTCTAATCTGTGATAGTCTTTCCGCAGCATTTCTAGAGGGTTGGGCCAAGACCAAGGTGTCTACAGAACAAAAAGAAATGCACAAGGTTGCCATTGTTAGCAGAGCAAAGAAAATGAAACAACTGCAACAATGTATAAAATACTCCCCTTGCAGTGCACAAGGAAAACCCAGACCCTCATTCCATTCCTAACATCCCAGAAGGGTCGGGTTGCTGTGCCCTTACAGAGATGATAAGCCGTGGCACTTTACTGTGCTATAGAGAGGATTAATGATCTTTAAAAAGCTCATTTCAAATGCCCTGTATTAGAGGGATGCCTGGGCAACATGGTTTAATTTGGATGACTGTTTTGTCATGAGGCGGCCACAGGGGATCTGGGGACAGCACGGGGAGGGGTTAATAGTCTCGTCTGAAACCAAATCAAAATAATTAAAGTGACTTGGTAGGACACTACAATGGGGAATAGAGAGGTACAAGGTATCTGCTGTACAGCTTGGGCATTTTAAACACGCATCATCTTCCCTAGGTGACCATGAGCGATATCAGTCTCCTGAGGGTAACGCACGAGGAAAGAGAAGATTTGCTGTACGCAGCAGGGTACCAGCCTAGCACTTATGCCGCTATGCTGTGTTCCACCATGATGCTGGCTCCCTTGATTGCAGCGTGGCGCAGCAACCAGGGAGGAAGGAACCAGGCTGCCCTCCCGCGCAACCTTGTGCAAAGGATAACAGATTACCTACATGAAAGTTTCCTTGAGATATCAACTGATGATTCTCGGAGCATATCGCTGCACATAAATAATCTGTTCTGGGGGCAACCCCCAGTAAAATCCGCTGAATGCCTGAAATCCCCTTCCTACCACCTGCCCCCATTTAAAAGTACATAACTGCTAAGAAGGAAAAAACTCACCAGATGTGCCTTCCCCAGGATCATTATTGCTGTCCTGTGTGCTGTTGGACTGCTCTGGGGTCAGAAATAGGTCCTAACTGTCTGGGAGAACGGACCCCCTGCTCTCCTGCACCCTGCTCTCCTCAGCCTCCTCCTCCTCCTCCTCCATGGAGTCCTCATCATTGTCCATGGACTGTGATCTAGTGGAGGTATCGATGCTGCGGGGCGGCACCGTGGTGGGGTCGCCGCTGAGAATTGCATGCAGCTCCTCGTAGGAGCAGCATGTTTTGGGCGAGGAGCCAGAACGGCTGTTAGCTTCCCTGGCTTTCTGATATGACTGACGCAGCTCCTTGATCTTCATGTGGCACTGCTGCGCGTCCCTGTGGTGTCCCTTCTCCAGCATGTCCTGTGATATCTTCCCGTAAATGTCCAGATTCCTTTTGCTGGCTCTGAGCTGAGCCAGAACGGACTCCTCGCCCCACAGACCGATGAGATCTAAGACCTCTGGTCGACTCCATGCTGGAGCATGTTTGGGCCTTGCAGTAGCCATGAAGAGTCCAGCAACAAAGCTTTCTCCACACTGGCTGCACAGGAAATGAAAATGAAAATTTTCCCGGGGCATGAAAGGAGGGGCCATTTCCGGGTAGCGTGACCACCTAACAGCAGTGCGTGAATGTCCAGAGCAGTCACAACAGGGCATTGTGGGATACCTCCCGGAGGCCATTAACGTCAAATTACGTTACGCTCTGTCTACATTGACGCAAAATTGACCCAATAAAATCAAATTAGGCACTATGCCACTTGCAGAGGTGGTTTTATTAATCGACTTTTGCTGTGCTTTAAGTCAACGGAACTGCCGTACCAGTGTAGACGCAGGTTTTAGGAGATCAACGTAAGTGACGTTACATCGACCTCCGTCGTCAGTGTAGACCAGGCCTATGTTGAACAAAGGAGCGTACTATCACTTATCCCACTGTACATGCCTAAACTCCCCTAGTAGCGAGTGATACTTGGGGAGAAATACTGACAGATCTATTGATTGATTGAGCTGAAATACAGAAGCTGCCATAGATAAGGATTTGGGCAACCATGTATTTCTGGATCCCAGGTGCTATTTGTGTTGATGCGATCACCACTGGGAACACAATCTCTTCCCTGTCAGATGGTGTATGGGAATGGTTCTCAACCTTTCCAGACTACTGTATCCCTTTCAGGAGTCTGATTTGTCTTGTGTACCCCAAGTTCACCTCACTTAAAAACTACTTGCTTACAAAATCAGACATAAAAATACAAAAGTGTCACAGCGCACTATTACTGAAAAATGGCTTACTTTCTCATTTACACCATATAATTATAACATGAATTGATTGGAATATAAATATCGTACTTCCATTTCAGTGCATAGTATATAGAGCAGTATCAACAAGTCATTGTCTTTTCATGAAATTTTAATTTGTGCTGCCTTCGTTAGCGCTTTTTATGTGGCCTGTTGAAAAGCTAGATGAGTTGATGTACCCTCTAGAAGACCTCTACATACCCGCAGGAGTTTGCATACCCCTGGTTGAGAACCACTGGTGTAGGGAACATTCTGACTGTGTCCCTCATTGTGGCCCATCAATTTAGTGAGCACCACACACTTTGGTTAGGGAGCTGCTTCTGTCCTATGACCTATAGGAACACATGAAGTGAGCCTTTGTAAGAGTGTTATCACCGCAGGCTGAAAGCAAAGAGAGAGTCTCCTTAAAGCCACCTTCATTTAATACAGTAGCGATTTTTGGTGAAAGATTTCCATCTCCAGCAGATTCTCCTGGACTTCCACAGAATAATCACAATCCAAACTGTTCACTTGGCCAGCATTCATGTGTCAGACACAGGGATCACAGATTGGGAGGTATATCTGGTCTTGGCTCTGAGAAAGGAGAGAAAGTAGATTGGGCAGAAGGACTAAGGGACTCAGTGCCAGAACCAGAAAGTCAGTGTGCCGGAAGTAAGAGCCCAGGTTGAGTCCGCAAGCAGAAACATGGCACTGTTCCCCCGATCTTCCACAGGGAGGAAAGAAATCAGCTGGGATGCAGATAGGAATATCTGGCAAAACCCTCCATCTCCTGCTCAAAGAGAAAATATCTGCCAGAGATCCTGGACTCTTTCCATCAAATATTTTTCATAATTAAAAACAATTTTCAACCTTGTTTATCAAATCAATAATTGTCAGAATTAGAGACCAAGGTTGTTTGCTCTCTCCCTGTGGACACAGGGAGCAGGCAGGGAGTACCAAGTCTCCTTTGTGGGATTGCTTGATACATTCCGCCCAGTCCCCCATGAGCTAAAGATGTTTCTTCTTCTTCCATTCCAATTCTGGGCTGACAATGTCTCTATACAATGGCAAAAGAAATTAAAATAAATCCTAATATAACAGGGCAACAACACGCAGCTAATGGGGTAAAGAGAAGCTAACAAACAAAACATTTTTTCTCATCACCTTCTGAATTTTGATTCAAGCTCCTAAGGGTCCAGTTATTTCAGTTTAGGCCACACTTGGCATTATTTAACAAATATTGTCACTACGGAGTGTCGAGATTTGAATTAGGACGCTGCTTTGTTGTCGCTCAGCAGTGGGAAGGTCTTTCAGGTTCCCGTGAAGATTACCGACAATGAAGCCTGAAAAAGCAAACATCACACCAGCCAGCACTTTTGGGGAAATGCAAGCCTTCAGGGTATAATGCTGCCAGCCCTTCCATCTTCAAGTTTGCTGCCTGTGTGAGTATATTTCCTGAGTAATCTGCCGTGTGAATTTGAGATACATTCTATGTTCCTATATTTGGAAATCAAAATTGACAGAATTTGACGTTCTTAACTGGAAGAATGTTGGGTTGTTTCATTAAACAATAACTCCCAAATAATTTTCTCCTGACTTCTCATCTCCATCTTTTATAACTAAAAAGGCTTTGAGTATCAATGATAAAAACTTCTCCCATTATAGTACAAAACCATAAGTGTTTCCTCCACTTCCAGATTACCTGTTAATAGAATTGATTGTACATGAGGGTAAGCCAAAAATGCCACACTTCTCTTGGCTCTTTGGCCTCCTTAATTCTATTCAGGGATGTAGAGCTTGAGAATGGTATTTTCAAGTGCCTACATTACTTAAAAGCACAAGTCCTATTGAAAGAGAATGGGACCTCTGTTCACAAATCATTAAGACTGTTTTGAAAATCCCACCCTGAACTCCGAGCTGTTATTTAAAATGCATATCAGCTACTTTCCTGAGGGAAAAAAGCAGAGCAATGTAGCAATGTTCTGCAGAGGGCTAACCTGACAGCCACACCACCCTGGGCTGTGATTGTGTCAGATCTCATCAGTTAAGAAGGGTCAAGAACTCTTTAGAAAACATCCAGGAAAACCAAGGTGCTGCAAGAAATGGTACTGGAGAGTTATTCGGTGGCAGTTTTCCCTCTGACCTGTTATTTAATCATGGCTCCAGCAGGAAGTTAAGGGCTGCTGTCTTATCATAGCTATTTTCTTTAGGATGAGATTTAAAAAAAACCCAACTCCAAGTCTTGACTTCTTGTGGCCATTAAAGATCCAGTGACACTTATTCAAAAGAGTATAGGTGTGTCAAGCCAAGTGCTCTTGCCAAATTCAAAACTGGTTAACTAAATTCTGCCTACTTAGGCTATGTCTATACTTACCTCAGCAATTCGGCAACAGTCAACCGGAGTTATGCAAAGTACGCAAAAAACTTGTGTAACTCCCATCGGCTTCTGTGCTTCTCTTCTGCGCGTCATCTTCATTACACTGCGCCAACGGGAACCGTGATCCCATCGACGCAGCGCTACACTACTTGAGAAGGTGGTCTTAGTACGTCAACTTCTGGATCAACTGAGCGGGTCTTCACTGACCGTTCAGTCGATCCAGATAAGGCAATCTGACGGCGGTGACTTTGCCACCGTCAGTGTAGACATAGCCTTAGAATTCACATGGTATTTCAATTCATGAAGTCACTTTTCACTTCCTGTCCTAAACTCCTAAGTAGTATTGCTCGGTCATGTTAAATAACTGCTGTTTCAACTCAGAAGGGGCTGGGTGACATGACCCCATATATAAATATTAAGACATTTCAGGATCCCTTCAAATAACGTTGATACAGAAATGTTCAAGATCAATGTCATCATAAAGACTACCATCATCACAGTGATAAGAAACTACTCCAGTCAACAAGACAATCAAATAGGGAGTGTTATTTTAGGATAACCCCTTCCACACAATTGTATTAATCAATTTAAGAAAAACCCCTACACATGAAATAAACAACCAAGTAAAAGAAAAAGGAAAATAATTAACAGTATTGGCATTGATGCTGTGTCTTCAACATCTCTTACTTGTTTATGAAAATGCTGCATTTACACATGAAATCTGGGTAACTGCATGCATAAGAATCCATTTATACATGCAGTTACCCATTCTGCACAGACAAATATACAAGTGCAAGACATGCATTCAGGTTTTACTGGTGCAAGAGCTGCAATCTTGGCTATCAGTGGGAATCGGGAACCTTGGAAGTTGAAAATATGAGTCTCTACAGCTTGAGCTAAAATGCCAAGTTCTGCCACGGCCTGGCATTTTCTGCAGACTGGGCATAGAGGAGGACGACATGTAATACACATTACATGGGCAATACTTAGTCATCTACATTTACCCCATTGTATCACACCTTCCCAGCCTGCAATGCCCTGCCCTCTCTTTGGGCTGCACAGCTTTCTGGTGGAATCTCAGACAGAGAAAATACTGGGGCACTTTCTGGTACTGCAGCATCCTCTCCCAGCAGACTTCCTTGCACCAGTATCGAGAGCAGGCAGTGGCAATTGTGGATTTTCCATTGCACCAATTTCTCTTTAAATGTTTAAAACTAAATTTTCAAGAGTTATTAGTAAGTTTTGGCACCACAATCTCTGGGTGCCCAGCTTGAGACACTTTAATACGAGTCCTGATTATCAGAAAATGCTGCACACCCACCCTGTGAAAATCAGGCCCTTTTAAAGGTGCCTAAACTTGGGCATCCAGAAATTTCAGACATCGATAATCACCAGACACTTTTGAAAATGTAGGCCTAATTACCCTTTTCAAATGTAATTTACCTAAACAAACAGAAATACCATACAACTAAATAGACTATAAAGTAACTAGGAAGCTGGACTTTAATAAAGTATACAGCATTAAATTATTCCTAAGGACCAGAGCAGTGCCCAGTAGCAGAATGATCAGCACTGCACTAAGTGCCATATGGCTCATTTCCAGGATCTGGGCTTATTTTCTTACCTGGGTGTGAACGATGGGGGGCAAGAAGGGGCATGAGCCCACCCAATCAACAGGGGCACAGAACTCTTCTGGAGCTGAGGTGGGGAGCGTGAGCTCCTCCTGCTCTGGGCCGGGCTGCAGGAGGTGACAACCCAGGACAGCCAGGGGACAGCCAGCTCCACTGGCCCCAGAGTTGCAGGGGGATAAGGGGAGAGTCAGCTCCACTAACCTGGGGGGAGGTGGAGAGGCAGCTCCTCCAGCTGTGCGGGACACAAAACGTGCCCCTCCAAAAACGACCAAATTTGTATTCCTGTGCACACCCCAGACCACACCTATGCTATCTAGCTAGTTCAAATGTACAATATTGAAAAGGCAAGGAAGCCCAGCAATGGCTCAGTTCAAAGCATGGCAAGCTCTGTACATTGTAATTTAAAATGACTTTTTATCATGTTGTTCAACTGACTGATGAACTAACTGAAGCATGTGTTTGTTCTTTGGCGATCTGTGCCTGAGTGTGGCTATTAATATGAAGGGAAAACATCACCCTTCAGTAGTTCTTTAAGGAGCGAAAGTGATGTCTTTTCATGTCTTTGAGAAAGAAATGTTTTGTTGCTTACAACTATCTTAAAATCAGTATATTGGACAACGATTTGGGTAATTTCATCGGTTCTTGATTTTCAATGCCTTCTCTCCTTGCCAATCTGTCTAGCTGAAAGCTTACTGATTGAGCTAAATGTTTACTTTGCAACACAAAAGACAACCTTGTTCAGAACTTTGTTATAAAGAAATACCACTAATTAATTCATGTACAGCTCCAATACATCTCTATCCTTGCTGTTTTTTAGCCTTTAAAGATTTTAGTACCTCTTTTAGGAAAAAATTGTGAATTAACTTCTGTTCTCTTTGCAGTTGGTCACTTTGCTATGGAGACTTCTTTGGCCCTGCAGAAGTCACTCAAGTGATGGTGGCATTGTAGTCACTAAAATTTGTAATCCTTTTAGAACACAGCTTTGAAGAATTGAGTTGATTATCATGATGCTGATCATGACTTTGCAGCCAATGTAGGCAAGAATAAGTCATGTTCAAGATAATCTCAGCTAGTCAGGGCTAAACTGCGGTCTCCTTAGGGTTTAAACATGACTAGCTGACATGATTCTTTGATGCAACCTGTTCTTGTCCCCATAATTGCAAAGGCACACTGAACACCATGTTACCTGTTAACGGTTAAGGTTGCATTCTAACATGATTAAATTTTGTAGTAAAAACAAGCCCTTATGGTGAGACTGAAGAACAAATATTTTTCGCTGAAACAGTGAGAGTGGTACTGAGAAATGGACTTTTTCTTGTGGATTCTGAGTGAAAAGACCTATCAGGAAACGATTTATTCATGCTGAGCCTTCAGCTTCCTTCTTTAAAACTCTACATGCTGTGTTTCTAATACCTCCTGCCGCAGAGGGAGGAGACTGAGCTCTCAGAATGAAGGAAGATAATCCTGCTTCTAGAATTTCTGAAATGATCACAGGCACCCTTTCTAGCCCTGCAAAATAGGAAGCCTTGCTATTTGGGAAGCAGCATGCTTCAGTAGATAGAGCCTGGGTTTAGGACTTAGGAAACCTGGGTTCTATTCCTGGTCTTCCCAGTGAGCTTCTCTGTGACCTTGGGCAAGTTACTTCATTTTTCTGTGCCTTCATTTCCTCCCCCACAACCTTTTTCTGTTTTGTTTATTTAGATGTCAGCTCTTTGGGATAGGGACTGTGTCTGTTAGAGCATCAAAACACAACGGAGTCCTAATCTCATTTGGGGCCTCCAAGGGTTATCGTAATGCAAAGAAATACTAATAAACCAGCCACCATTTTTCTATTTTATTAACCAGTCACAAGGCTAAACTCATCTTCACTCTGCAGGTCTGAAAATTTAAAAAAGCCATGAGACTGTTAGCATAACCCTAAAGTATTATGTCAACTGTGCCTCTAGGCCAGCCTTGCAAAATGGCCATGAACATTCACCATGCACCAGCACATCATATACTTACCTGGCCTTTAACATGACTGATAATGAAATAAACTAATCATATTTTATTTAACCATTAAAATAAAACTATTTGGGAGGTGGGAGGGTGAAGAGAATTTTGTAAGGCTGTTTGATACTGTGAGATCCACAATACAGTACCTCTGTGCCTCAGTTTCCCCATATGTAAAATTGGACTACTACTACTTTCTTATCTCAAAAGTATTTTACAAGGTGTAGCTTGAACATTTATTGCACTTGGAAAATTATTTATTGGAGTACAACATGCACTAATTGCAAACTACAGGTTTTTTATTCAGATAGCTACTTAGAGTTAATTAAGAAGGTGAAAGTGGTGAAGCACAAGAAACGTCATGAGCTTCAGTTAATACTGACAAGTATAACTGAAATCATAGAAAAATCTATATACATGGTATAAAATAAGTACAGTAAAGTGGTTTTCTGCATTGTTTATAATTACAATCTTACACTGTGCATATTTATAACATTATGGAGACTATTAGACACAACGATGGAAGAAAAAGTAAGTGGAGATCACCACAAGAAGGTGGCACTGGCCCAGGTTTCCTATCCGGCTGTCCCAGGTCATTGTCCCAGTGTCCCAGTTAGGGATGGGGTTGACAACCTTGTATACATTTTTCCCATTCCATCCACATACAAAAAGAACCATATCTGATCCAGTCAAGTCTCAGCCCGATTGATATTTGGTATTGCAGGAGACCAATTTTAGGATTATGATTGTCCATAATTGTCTCCCCAACAGTTAACGCAACCATTTGCGTCAGTGCCTTTCCCAATAGTTTTGAAATGTCAATGCAGGTTAGCTCTTATTGCAAAAATCCCCTAAGATGCTACCATCTGTTCATTTCTTGTTCAGCTATTTATCACCAAATGCATTAGTAAACTATCACAAGATACATATTGCTAAATTTTATAACCTCCATTATTGTTTTACACCAAACTATAACCCTTCAAGATCAGGTTAGGGGTCAACGGTCAACAAAGGCTTACTTTTATAATGTTTATATGGCATTTTAAAATCTCTAAATAGAACGCCAGTAGAAAGGAGAACTTGAACTATATTTATATATTCTTAATTTTAAATCCAGAAGATCCAGTTGAAAAAAAGGTTAAAAATTCATGTTTTAGAATTTTTGTGCATATCAAAGAACACTTACAAAATGCAGCTCCCAAGTGTCAAAGATGTATTACTGGTGTTATTAAAATACCTAGGTAAACATATTTAACATCCTTATTAACCTTATACGTATTTAGCAACTGCACTTCACAATCAGAAAAGGCACATCATTCTCCACCACAGCATTAAAAGGCCATTGCAAAGCCCACCAGAGCTTTGTTATTTGTTTCAGAGGCTTGTCCATTCTGGCGGTGCATTTCTACAGGGAAGGCTGCCATTTACTGGAAAGAGGGGAGGGTGGGTTATATTTGGATTAGGCCAGCACTGATAATGAGGTATCATTTAAAACCAAAACACATCCGCGTTTCAGTCATTATAGCCTTCCTTGGGATACGTTCTGAACCAACATTTTTCTAGGCTCATCTTTGTGCTCATCCTTATCTTCTGATTCCTGCAGAGACGATTTCCCTCAGGAGCAGAAGGCATCAGGCACCTTTTGAGAGAGTTCTTTCCCTTTTTGCTCCCCCTCCAGAAGATATTTTCACAGGCCACTGGATGAATAAAGCAGCAACAATATCAAAGCAACCAAGAATTCTGGTGTTAACTCTGCATCTGTGTGCCAGCCATGTCGCTTTCTATCTTATCCTGCAAATAAGGGTTTTTAAGGAATTGCAGGTGGTTTACTGATCGTGCATGATGCAAAGAGCTGCACTGTGTAACTATAGCAACAGCTACTGGGGAAACTCTCGCTTTTTATTGACAGACCTTGATATGTTTCAAATGCTCGTCGTAGAAAAATTTATACAAATGGAGGAATAGAAAATGGAAACATTCTGAATGCCAGAACAGAAAATATTGTAGAGACCTGCATCGTTATACATCACTTAAATACCTCTCTCGTTGTTATGTGGCTTGTTTACTGTAAAGTGTTCACATAAACATAGCATTTCGTAATTCATAATGTAAATCACCACAGCAACTGAAATAGAAAATAATATATATGGGTAATCTGCTTGTGTGACGCATTAGCACATCTGTGTATGTAGATTCATGTAGAGATCTAATGGTTTGAAGCTGAAGCTAGACAAATTCAGAAATAAGGGGCACATTTTTAACAGTGAGAGTAAGCAAGCATTGGAACAACTCACCGGGAGATGTGGGGGATTTTCTATCACTTGTGGTTTTTAAGTCAAGACTGAATATCTTTCTAAAAGAGATGCTATAGCTCAAACAGAAGTTAAGGGTTTGAGGCATAAATTACTTGGTGAGGTTCTATGGCCTGTGTTATGCAGAAGGTGAGACCAGATGATCACAATGGTCTCTTCTGGTCTTATAATCGACAAATCTATTAATTTATATCCTTCATAATCACAACACTTGATCAGCACTGACATCCTATCCAGTAGCGGGCAGTGTTAAGTTAGCAGCAATATATATGCATCAACCTCTGGATGGCCTGAAATGTCTCACCCGGTTGTAGATATCCTGGATACCAGGAAACTATCAAGTTCTTCATGTTATGCCTGAAAATGCCACCTCTAATAGGCAGCACTTCCAATGCTAAAGTCTGCAGTATCAGAAAACTAGTACTAACCAAGGTCACCATTTACAATTTTGCTTTTTGCCTCATTACTAAAGTATTTCCCATCTTCCCTCCTGCACTTAATATAGTAGTAGTAAGGCAACTGTAAAAATATCAGTAATGACCATTGTACTGGGAACTGTTACTGCTGTTAGATGGTGAAGTCATCTGCAACAAGAGTAATTTTACAACTGAGCAGTCAGATCAAAAATACAGTTCCTTAGCTTTCAAATTTTTCAGTACTGCTGCCATGATTTTATGCCTCTAAAACCATACAACAATTGAAAGGACAAACTATTTTTCTTCTTTTAATGAAATTAACATCTAAAAAAAATTTTTGTAACAAGACTGATCTTTCATAGGAAGAGTGTTTCTTCTTCTTGTTTAAATTTAGTTCATTTTCATTTCATGCCGCATAATTTAGGGCACAGAGCAAGATACTGAACTGTTAACATAGTTCTTCTGAATCTAATACCCTTGCAGTACATGATGCAAGCTAGGTCGCCTTGAAAGGATGAAAATGTTGTGTTGCTATGGAAACAGGAAGGCAAGTCTTTAGGTTATTCATCCCTGAAGAGCTGCCCTGCCACTATCTTTAAAGACTGCTAATAAAATTTTAATCAATGATGAGAATAAAATGAATTTCCACCTACTGTTTGACACCAGAATCCTAGTTCAGATATTGTCAAGCTCTTTTAATGTTTGCAATATCCAACAATGCCCCGCAACATTAAAAATAAATTTATACATAAATGAAAACTGCCAACATGCACTAATCTATTTCAGCTACTTAAAATTATTATTCTGCTCGGCAACAGACACCAGCTCCTGATTTAAAACCTTGTGAATGCAGTAATGTGCTTTTTAAACTGAATTAGCTGATGAATAGACCTCCCATCAAAATCTAAAATTGTTACTGGTTTAAGGCCATCAACTTGGGATACACCAGTTTGGACTGCAGCAATTAACCCAGTGCCAGAGCTTGTTCAGAAATTAAATTAGCCACTGATTACTCTAATTCTACATTATTTCCTACAAGTGATGGTTTCAGTCTAAACTTGATTTATCCCTACGTGGTTTTCCCAATCTTGTAAGACTCACTAAGTAATAAAGCATTTTTTAACACCAAACAAGCCAAATTCTCTGTTGGTAAACTCCATTGACTTCAACGCAGTAACAGCAGCAGAGAATTTGGCCCAAAATGTAGTGTTTAGTGATCTGTAAAGTTAACTATGTGTCAGTGCAGCTGCTTGTTATTGCACTGGGAAATCAACTGGCAAGCCTTTGTTAAACCCATTTACTAAATACCTGTCTGAAGAAATGGCCAGTTTTTATAAATACACACCATTTGGGGAGGAAGAGACTAACTTGTATGTTAATAAGTGTAATCATTTGTTTTGTGTTATGGATCAGAGAACCACAAAACAAAGCTGAAGAGATCTGGCATCCATAATGTAAATGATAAGCTGTATGCCCTGTGGTATGTATGCATATATTATAAACCATTCTTTCTTGATTTCACTGACTTTCCATTAGCATATGCTTCACTTCCATTAGCATCGCCTCCCCTTCACTTGAACACACCCGGTGGAATGACTGAAGTGGCACATTCCAAGAAGAAAACTAACTCCCACCCATGAATCTTTACTGCACTGAGAGTTCCTGAGTAGAAATATTTAAAAACATGGACAAACTCTGAACACTAAAAGGTTAGCAAGGCGTTAATGACTGACACCAGCAAGAAAATTTCTTACACAACAAGAGGACACATTTAACTGGCTTCCACTTTCCCCTTTCTTCTCCCACAGTATGCAACCACTTCAAAAGTTCGCTATGGTGGACCAACCAACATTAGAATGGGGTAAATATTATGTATTGTTATACTTGCTGTTAAGGTGCTCATCATTCTCTGGATGCCCTTACATAAAGAACATCAAGTTTACTCAAGGAGGAGAACAAAGTTCCCATCCCCTTCCCAAATGTTGTTATTGGTATGACCATAACAGCTACAGACATCAACCAAGATTGGGGCACCACTATCCTAGGCATTGTATATACACATAGTAAGCGACAGTCCATACCCAAAGAGCTTGCAATCTATGCAGACAAGACAAAGGAGAAGCTATTCCCATTTTACAGAGGGGGGAAGTGATTTCCCAAGTATTTCAGTATTTTAAGGGCCACAGTTTCACAGTAGATAAGGATCCACCACTCCAGCTGAAGTTGATGGAACTTGTGAACGCTCAGCACCTCCAAAAATCAGTAACTTGAATCCACTTCTGAAATTACATTTACATGGAGTTAGGAAGGTTTATCTTTTTAAACATGCTTTTCAACAAGGGCTGGTTGAAAATTTTGCATCAAAACCATTTGACAGAAAATTATGCTTTTGATCCCCCAAAAAATTCATGAAAAGGTCTTGTCACAGGATAACACTGGCTCTTTAAGAAGGAGTACGGGCAGTGCACCTGTGCCTGATCCAATGACACAATTAGGTTTACAAGAGGGCACATAGAAGGAAGGGAGAGCTGATGAGCAAGGGTTGCTTTAGAACACTGGATCCTAGGAGAAGGCTGAAGGCAGGAGTGGCAGAGGCAGGTGCCTGCTGTCTCTAAGCCAGAGAGCTGAAGTCAACGGCTAGAGAGTGCTGAATGCCAGGGAGCAGCAGAGGCGCTTACCTGCTGACATCTCCACACCAGACAGCTGGACTCAGAGGAACAGTGAGAGGGCCGGGGGGAATGAAGGATGCTCCCCTGGCAAGGATGATTTCCCAGCAGACAGGCTGTGGGGGTTCCTACTGTGGAGAAGAGAGTCACACTCCCTCTAGAAGGGCTAGGGAGGTTGTCCTGCGAGAGGGACAGAAGAGGACTGACAGAGTCTGGGTGTGGCAGAAGGTGTTGTCAAGTGGTTGGTGGGACATCAACCGTCTTGGGATTTTAATGATTGCTTGCACCAAGGCAATAAATGGACTATGTGCTGGAACTTATGTGTTGGACCATTTGCATTGTTTTTGCAATAAACCAGCCCCAAAGAGGGGTATTATTGAGGCCAGGGAGCCTGGTGTAGAGTGTTTGGGTTACCCTAAAGAGGGGAAACTGAAGCAGCATGCCAGTCATGCCACAGCCTACCCTAGGAGAGTCCCCCCAAGTGGGGTTGCGCTATGACAGATCTGCTTTCCACATAAAATTTATTTCATTTTCATTCTATTTCATTTTTAAAAAACCTCCCAAAAACTAAAGATTTTTGGTTTTTCAGCCAAAATATTTGTTTTTGGTATTTCACCAAAAAGTCAACAGAAAATAGTTTGTTGTTTTGGGGGAGGAGGGGCACAAGAAAACTTTTTTTAACCAGCTTCTATTTTTAACCTCCCCCTCTCACCATTATCCACCTATCATTGTGGTTTCAAAGGAGACTACGCACCCACACCTGAACTTGAACTTAGTGCTTCCACTGGAGTTTTTAGTAGCTATATACCCACATCCCAAAACGTTCACCACCTGATATTGGCATTATTCGCCATCTTCTCTATGGACAGATCGTGTACTGGGATAACAGATCAGGATTGACAGGCATTAGCTGTCTGTCTGCATTATTCCTACTACAGACATGCTAAAAGGCCATCATTTAAAAAAACAAACAAACAACTACAATTAGCCACATTCACCCCCAAATTAAGGTGTAACCCCAAATCCTGTGTTTTGCTAACTAAACCAATTAGTTACACCTCCGGGCCTGAAAAAAAAAATTGCAGAATTACAGATCCACGTGGCTCAGTGGATTCATGGAGCATGGTTGCACCCCTGGGATATATTATGTAAGCCTTCTGTGCTGGCTGCCAAATCCATTTTCATATGCCCCTCCCCACCCCCATCCTGTCCTCTCACTCCTGCCAGCTGCAAATCAGTCACCATTTTCCACTCATCAAATCAATGCTTCAAGGAGCAGCAACAGCAGCTGCTCTCATCAGAATATTTTCTAGGCTTAACAGGCTATTTCTATGGAAAACACAGTTAGGGAGCTTCATGGTGATATTTGGAGGATTTACTCTTTCTGCTCCTAAGACTTCATGTCTCCCCCAGCCACAAACTTTACTCCCACCTGGGGAACAGATCTTCCTGGGAATCTCAATTCTCATCACTCCTACTGATTTCAGTATCACAAAGTCTTTCTCTGACTCCTCCTCCTGACATAGTTCTTCCTTCCTCACTGATTATATTTCATGCCAAGTCTATATTTGCCATCTGCATACATCCCAATCTGGAGTGTTTGTAATGCCTGCCATGATAAGTTCTACTGATCTTGGGAAAGAGATTAGGAAAAGAGGTGGGGGACAGATTCATTCCACGCTACTACTCTATCACCCCTGACCTTCCCTCTTTAAATGGACAAACCTTGGAAAAGTGTCTTCCCTGGATACTGTCCAGGGAGTAAAACGTGACTTTCATACTGCTCCACTGTTGTTAATCATGCTGTTTCCTTGTGGCTAACCCACATCTCACCCATTTTTACTTGGGTTCCTCTTGGGGATGTGGGACTAAAATGAAAAAATCTGGCATTGCACTTGAGCTTCACAGAGGAGATTGGGACTCAACAGAAAGAAAGAGGCCATCTTTACCACCACCACAACTACCCCCTTGCCTCTCATTTGGGCAGTCTGTTCATAAGCTGTTCATTAACAGGGTCTCCTTATGGTCCCAGTGCACCTCTACAAAGCCACATAAGCAATTCTGTCTTGCATAAGAAAAAGGGAGGGTGAACCTGAGCGTTCAGCCTGTATGTTAACCTGTATGTTAGGTTAGTAAGTTCACAAAATGCATCACTGTAAAGAGGCGCTCCCTAAGTGAGAACCTTTTATACCTGGATTTAAATGACCTGTGGTTTGGAGAATATCGGGGCATTTCCAGCTGGAAATGCACATCATTTTTTTTTTTTTTTTAAGAGTGGATATAAACCCTCATGCTTCAGGATATGCCCACCACTACCTGTCTGGGGTTAGGAAGAAAATTCCTTTATGGGTAAGTTATTACATTATTGTCCACAGTGGGATTCCTTGCACTTCCTCTGAAGCATCTGATACTAGCAACTGTCAGAGAGAGTACTGAGTAACCAGTCTGGCAATTCCTGTGTGTGTGTTCTGCTGCAGGTCTCTGCCACATTTTCCTTTGTTACAAGCCCTTAAGTCTTTCTCTCCAGCTCTCTTCTAGTGCCTCCCTGTAGCCAGAAATCCTCTCTCCTCCATTGCAGAGCACCTCAGGGTGGCTACCCAAAATATCCTATGAAGTTAGCCATTTCCAAGGTGATGTCTACATAAGAACTAGCTTGTTTCCCAAGAGTTTTTTTTTTTAAATATGCAAAAAGCCTATCTGACAGTTATGGTAATTTCCTGCAATATTCTGGACAAACTTTACTGAATTAAATTAAACCTTATTGAATTAAGTTTAAGTAGCTTTCGAGCCCATTGTATTAAAAATGCAACGTTTATGTATTATTGTGGTGTTGTATGTAACATCTCTGGGAGAAGACATGGCCAATGTAAACCTTGGAAAGTTTCAAAGCACTTTTTAAATTCATGTGCCAGGCAAGCAACGTTAAGTGGGATTCCTAGGAAATGCCTGGGAGTCAAGTGAATGCAAATTATCACCTCTGGTTATGCAAAGACCCAAACTTTGAAACTTCACTCTGAAGAGAAGACCACTGTCCGGCTGATTACCTAGTCACAATTTCTGCAGATCAAAACCCCAAACCATATAAAGCAGTGACTCATGTATACATGGGGGTGCTTGTTCTGAGCAAAAAGTTGTTACTAACTTGTGACCACAGGAAAAAACCCTTGGTCGGTTTTGAAGGACTGCTCATGTGCCAGAGCCCTTGTTGGAGTTGGGGTGATCTCTGGTATGTTGTTAGCATGTATGTGGATTATTTTATTGTTTTTATATGTGATCTCTGTAGTGCTTTCACTTTAAGAATAAATGTGCTTACTTAGAAAGGGCTGTATGATACACTATACCTAAGGGCAGTTATGCTGTTTACAGTATCTGAGGATAAAGCAAAGGCCTGTTTGGGAAGTCTGACTTGCTGGGGAATTCACAGCATAGGCAGGGAATTGTGCATCCTGGAAAAACCCCAGTCAGGAAGGAGACTGATGCGGGTCTCTATCCAAGAAAGTGGCATCTGAGGAGCCTGGGGCAGAATGGGTGACCATGGAGGGGGAATGTGGATGGAGTTGACATGAACTGTGACAGCCTCTATCTACAGAAGTAGTAAATATCCTGTATGAATGGAGCAGATGACCTTTGTCACGGTACACAAATGGGTTACTCTGGCTAAGGCTTTACGCGTTAATGTTTAAATCATTAAAAGCTAGATATATTTTGATGTCAGAATGAACTCAGTAAGAAAGATAATCTTTTCTGAGAGCCATCCCGCAAGGATATGCACTGTGCATTGCAAAGTCAAGATCTGTTTCCATCTGTAGGAAGCTGACAGACTTTAGCCCCTAGAGGCAGATAGATTGCCATAGAGAAACCCTAGCATACAGTGGAGCTCTCAAATCGTCATGCACAGATATTGTATGGTTATTTCCCTTGTCCTTGCATTTCCCCTAGTTTTAAAATAAGCAATAGTGCATTTCTTTATTTATATGCAAACGGCATCCTTTACCTAAATACTGAGATTGTTTGGGTCATTTTGACTTTTAGAGTACTATCCTTATGTGGGTTATAACTTGATTTTTTGCTGAAATTACACAACCATGGTATGCTACTTAGCTCCATCCAGGAAATTTACACTGAAGCGTTATTTTGTCTTGTCTAACATCAGTACAGATCTTTGAGAGCTTGGGACTCACAGAAATTTTACAAAAAGTGGGAGGGCAGGAAATGGACAAAACCGAAGGGGAAATGTCTCCTGGTGTCCAAACTCCCACCACACAACTACATAAAGGCCAGGCACAACTGGTCAATATGCAAATAAAAGGCCCAGTCCTGCTTCCATTACAATTGCAACACTTCTACTGACTTAAATGGGAGAAGGAATAGATTCGAAACACATGGTTTGCTCTCCCTTCCCCTTTAAATTAAAGAAAAATGTGTATTTTCCAAAATATCCTCCTTTGATTTAGCATCTTATCTGCAGGCACTAAATGTGACTGTGTAGCGTATAGGCTTTTCTTCAGAAACCTAATTAGGCTTGAAAGATTAAGAAAGCCTGAAAGAGTCTTCAGCATTACAATCGGGCTTGTCTTGCGAAAGAAATTATGATGGAGTAGCTGTGTTTCATAATTCTCTTCACTTGATAAACACACATCACTTTTTTTTTAAAAGCATGCTTGTGTGTTCATGCTTCATGTAAAGTACCACTAATACCACGCATGTAACACTTAAAAAAATTTACTTATCAAATGTAGAATAATATAGATATATATTATATTTCTTTTTGATTTTCCACCTGCACCAAGCAACCCCCCAGCTTTATAGCAAGTTCCCTGTGTTGGGATCACTGTAAGATCAGGGCTTCAATCTCCATAACCTTGATCTTTACTGGAGAAAAAGCAAATCAACAAATTGAAGAAGAGTCTGCATGGAAATATGAGCAGTTAACCTTGGAAAAGCCTACAAGGTTTTTCTGCCAGCTTTTTATATGTTGATGTTTGTGGTCAAGATTCCATAATGACATACTTTAGATGATTGTATTTGCAATCTGTATTTACCATGACATATAATATAATAGCATGGTACTATTATTCTTTATATTGCAATAGAGCCAAAAAATCACAAGCCAAGTTGGAGACCCGCTGTGCTAGGTGCTGTACAAACACATAGCAAGACACCATTCCTGATCTGAAGGGTTCACAGTCTAACTTAATTGAGCACCTACGCAGGAAGTTGTTTGTTAAACATTCTTATTCCATTCTAGCATTAGTAGATAGAATAGATAGAAAACAATTAACACACAATCACACATGGAAGAGACAGATCAAGTTGAGGAAGATGATGGTGAGAGGTCCAAATAGTACAATAGGGTACTGAGGTGCTGAGTAAATAGTGATTTGTTAGATAGATGTACAGCACCTGGCACACTGGGTCCCTGGCCTGTAGGCATGACTCCAAAACCAATAACAATTATAAGTTCAGTTATTATAAAGGCTAGATTCAACTCTTGATCTTTGAACGTATCTCCCACTGACTACAGCTGGGTGCATTTTTTCAGAAGAATAGTTTATTTGTTGAAAAATGCAAGTTTTGAGTTGACCGAAACTGTTTGCAAATTCAGCACAAATTTAGCAAAATACTTTTTGCCAAAAAGTGAAGGGGGTGGGTAGATTTACAAAGGGACTTAGGCCCAATTCACAAAATTGAGGGGGACGTGGTCCCCAACCTTATATCCTAGAGCCCTGTTGTTAGAACACTCACCTAGGATATGGCAAACTGGAGCGCAAGTCCCCACTCTACCTAATTCAGAGCATGGATTCAAATGTGGATCACCCACATTGCAGATAAGCGCCCTAACCACTGGACTATACGGTATTCTGAGGTGAGTCTCTCTCAATCTCTCCTGCTGAAGCAGGTCCACTTGGTATAAATAATTAAATATGCACTGGAGCAGGGACTGAACCTTGAGTGTGCCTCTCTCAGGCGAGTGCCCTAATCACCAGCATACAGAGTCACTCTCTCTCTCTGGGCCAAGGAATATTTCGGTCTACAATTCAGCCAATGAATAAAAAAAAATTGATTATTTGCACATCGGTAAGACTGACATTAGCGGTGCCACTGATGAAGGCAGCATAAAGTCCTAAACTTACCACCTGGCCCATGTGTGCAGCGTTGTCGTAGCTACGTCGGACCCAGGATATTAGAGAGACAAGATGAGTGAGGTAATTATCTTTTATTGACCCATGGTCCATTATTAAAAAAGTAGTTCAGCCCTCAGAACGGAAGCCGTCTGACGCCCCTGCGTTAAATGTACTGAGTGTGGGTAGAGATTAGCTGAAATTCTGAGCTATTGACAGGAAACATGGAGGCACCTTAAGAGCTTCCAAAAAGAAGTGTAACATGGTCCTGTGCCTGGGTGGTCAGCCCCATACTCCCCCAAGAGAGAAAGGCTATCTGAGCGTAGGCAAACAGTGGCATGCACTTAAGGGGTGGCCACAACAGTGGCATGATTAGACTCCCCAGGCTAGTGACAGATAAAGGACAATTAACAAATGAAAGTTATGGCAGCAGGTGTGGTGGCTTTCTCCACAGCAGGGCAGCAGAGAGAATTCAGAGACCAGACTGAGTTTCAGTGTCATATAATATTGAAGTAAAGCTAACCAAAAGAAAAAGTGGGGCCACTTCACCACAACCACATGCACATGATTGCTACATATAAAAGGCCCAGTCCACGGTAGCTAGCACTAGATTGCCAGAAGTGCTCAGCAGTCAATAGGTGCTGCTGGGTTGCTCAGAACTTTGAAAAGCTGGCCACTTCATTTAGGGGTTTACATGGGAGCTTGGTCTAGTGGGAAACTTGGTCTAGTGATCAACTACATGCAAACTATGGCGAGGACAAGGAAAGGTGGTTTTGTATTCTCTACAGGTACTCTGCCCTTTCCACGCTCCCCCTGCTCATTCAGGACTCACCAAAATGAAATACTACTCTACCTTTCTCCTTTATCTAATTCCTGCCGACTTCAGCAACAGAGTGGCAAGAGTACATATATAAAAGCATTCAGTAACCTCAACTTTGGAAAAATATGTATAGGGGTTTCCCATAAAGCTCAGGGCTACTGATAGGGGAAACTTAACAGCTATGGAGCTCTGCGCAGCGGAGCATCCAAAAGGTCTGATGTTTTTCTTAACTTTCAGAACCTACGTATGTCCTCATTCCACTCCATTCTCACACACTCCCCCTCTTCCTGCACCACCCTGATACCTCCCCATCCACTCTTCTGCTATTTTCTTCTGAAAGGGAAATCACCAGTTACATATAAGCACACCGCATGCACACAGTTAGCAGGTGACAAACTCTGGATGGATTGCCTGTGGACCTGGATCGTTATAAACTGCTGCTCTCAGACTGCACACCTGTGACCATTCCATACTCCCTGCAGCAGCAAGGAACTCAGACTTAAATATGGAATACCATATGTGGTACTGCTGCTTGAATAGTGGAATTGTAGGCTTTTTGAAAGGCAAGGAATTGTACTTTCCCTGCAGCAGCAGCAAGAACTCACAAGAAGATGCCTTAATGTGTCCTATAACTGTTCTGTAAAAGCAATATTAGTTATTGGTGCTGTATAGTAGGTACCCGAGTACTAAAATGCTTAGGTTTAAAAAAAAAATGCAGTGGCAGCAATATATAGTATCGTGTCTAGTGCAGTCTGGTGTGCGTCACTGAGCAGAGATGCAGAGACAAGAGAATTTCAGCGAGAGGAGATAAGGCCTAGCCAATAGTTTCATTTAATTGTGCAGGTAAAGGGAGGCCTTTTTGAGAAGTAAAGGTAGAAGAGGAGATACAGATAAGATTAGATATGGGGGGAAAGGATAGAAAAGAAGCATTCACAAAGGGAAGAGTGAAAAAGACAGGGACAGAGAGAGAGAGAGATCCATCAGCCAGGGACAGAGACAGACTCAAGAGACAACGTACAGGTTACAGCTGTATTTCCTTGGGGAAAAGCTGCTGAATGCAGAGGCAACACAGCACCACCACAGCCCTGTTAAGAAGCATTGCTTTATACACCTGCTGCAAAGGATACAAGTGATTCTTTCTCCATAGCAACAAGATACTTAAAAGCTGAACTGGAGATTGAAGCATCAGTAATAAAAACAGCTAATCCAAACGACAACAACAACGTGTTTATTGTCTCTATTGTAAGACCCAGATCTTGAGTGCACAGAACAGCATTTTTTTATGTTGATATGGAATTTCACAGAATGCTCCCACACCTGGCTGCAGCATAAGACATTGACAGCTTACTTCTTTTTCCGCCTGCTATATCTTAAGTCTGATAGTTGTTGCCCTTAGCAAAGAAATTCCCAGATTCCATGAATGTGTAAATAGCTCCTAGTTCCTCAGATGGTATCTCCGAGCAGTGAAGGAGTTACATTCACATTCTGCCTGCCCGTCCCTCTTTTCTTTTCCTTTTCCCTGAATCAAGACTCGAGTGCCAGAAAGTTTTTATTTAGAGCACAGTGGTTCTGAACTCTACAGTCACGAGCTCAGAAGGGGTCACAAGCTTGCTCACATCCCTTGTTCCTGCTGCTCTGCTTACGCTCACTTCTAACCAACACTTCTCAGATGCCTGAACTGCCTCAATAAAACCTGAGATGATTAAAACTGAGATGATTCCCCTGGCACAGCTTTTGAAACTTTATGAGACCACTCATCTCTGAAGCACCCTAGTAACCTGGACAAAGACTTCCATGGTGCATCAGGATTATCTGAAAGATCATCAAGCTTTATTTGGATACATTGTGCTGAAAAAGCCATCACTTCAAATATTTGAACAGTGATCATTCAGTCATGGCCTGGATTTAGCTTAGTTGTCTAGATCATAGTTTCTCAACCTGTGGTACGCGTATCCCTAGGGGTACGCGAGACACAGGCAGTGGTTACCTGGGGAAAAACTGAGTGAAAGGGAGGCAGGTGGCAGCTGCCGACTTCTGGGGAAGCCAGGAGGCAGCAGCCTGCTTCCCACCTAGTCCCAGATCCCAGCTGGGAGGCAGGCGGCAGCTCCCAGCTCCTCGGGGAGGTGGGCAGCAGCACCCCGCTTCTGGCCTAGTCACAGCTCCCAGTTGAGAGGCAGGCGGCAGCCACTGACTTCTGGGGGAGGTGGGAAGCAGCCCCCCACTACCCGCCGGGCCCCAGCTCCCAGATGGAAGCCCGGTGGCAGCCTCCTGAGTCTCGTGAGCTGGGCTTGCAGCTGGGTGGCAGCCACCCGCAACCCAGCTCCAAGCCGAGGGACAGCCTCCAGCGCCCCAGCTTGAAGATGGGCAGCAGCTGCCTGCCCACATCCCTGGGTTCCAGCTGGTGCAGAAGCCTCCTCTGCCCCAGCTCAGATTGGGTGGCAATCACCCACCTCCTCGGCTGGCAGCCAGGCAGCAGCTCCCCTCCCCAGCTCAAATCCCAGTGCCCAGAAATCTTGTCAATTTCACTGCTCTAGCTGAGCAGTGAAATTAACAACTATGACAGCCCCAGATTTCACCAGTTACCCTCTCTCTCTCTCTCTCTCTCCTTTCCTGTCTCTCTCTCACCCCTTCCTCCTCTCAAATCTATGGCAAAAAATTTGGCACGGCACTTTATATTCCCCAGCATTGGCATGCCACTCAAAGCTTCCTAGCTTTGGCCAACATCATCTCTAGCCCATGTACATAGTTGAGTTACACACCCCTGGTATAAAGGTAGTAACACTACCCACACTAGATCTGACATTTGTCATATCACGGCCTTATATACTTAACCCTTCTTCCAACATATCACTTAACATTAGTCAGTAAATATAAAATCTCGTGAATATTGAGTGTTGGGGTACTTATTAACATTTTCAGAAGTTAGGGAGTACTTGCTACTTAAAAGGTTGAGAAACACTGGTCTAGATTAGTAGCTCCATGACAAAGTGCCACTTAGAGTCATTGCTCTCTAACAGCAGATCAAAAACAAGTAAAAGGGCAGGGCTTACAAGACAACCTGATTCCTACAGGGAGCTAATAAAACAGTGAGTGAACCCTCTCCTGGTTTATTTCTACAGTAATGAAAAGTGCTAAAGCACAGAGCATGCACCTAATAATTACTAATCATTCTGGCTACCACCAAACTAAACAATAAATCTACATATGGGATTTTCTGCTTTCTTTCTGCAAAAATTATATAGTGAGGCAAAGAACAAACATGCAGTTGTAGTACAGTCATCTAGAACGGAGCTCATTTGGTTGATTATAACATATATTAGTGCCTTTCATAGTCAAGGTAGCCTAGAGTGCTTTACAAACAACGAGACAGATACCAGTGCTGTGACTGAATAGGTAAGTCGAACACAGTAATCATTAAGCACTCAATACATCTCTCAGGGCTTGATACTGCAGGCTGCTGATGAAAGAAAGGTACAGAGAGGCAAAGCACTCAGTGTTGACTCAGCACCTGACGAGGGAGACTTCTGTATAGCATAGAAAAATGCAACAAGTGCTATGCAACATGAGTAAATCTCTATGCTGGCACTAAAGTGAGTGCTGGGCATTAGATGTAAAGCGGGTGTGGCCGAGGAGGGAGACCGGGTGGTTAGGATGCTGTTTATAGAAGAAGAAAAAAAAAATGAGGTGCATATTGGCCATTTTGGTTGTTTTCTGCCACGTTAGCATATTGCTTTACTTAAGCGTTTGGGAGAGTTGAAAGTGAGAGGAAAGCCTATTGTTAGGATTAGCCACAAAAATACTTCCAATGGACGCTATGAAACATATCTTTTGATGCCTTGTGATGTACATTGGGCACAGTTCAATCATAAAAGCCTAACACAAGCAATTACGTTTGTAAACAATTTGGAGTATTTTAGATGAATTATACTGAATACAGAATTTTCAAAAAGGAAGTTGAAGTGTGCTACTACAGGTCAGGACACACTGAAATAACTTTTGAAGTGATAATAAGCATGTTACCCATGTGACTGGTAAAAGTGAGTATAAAATGTATGACTTCCTTTGTAATATACTTTTCTTTTTAAACTGACAATTGATACACTATAGAAACTGAAGGGAATAACAGAGTATCTGGAGGGAAGGGCAATTATACAAGGCTCATTCCCATTCTGACATTCATATTGAGGCAAAAAACAGCGAGAAAGTAATAATGGCATACATATCCTTCCCGGATTAATGAAAAGACATTTGGAACACTTTTTTCCACTTTGTTGAGCAGCACGTGTTTCTTACTCCACTCTCTACCAAAGAATATGCATTCCTGGCATTGCTTCCATTACTCTGTTTTTCAGTTACGAAACTTTAGTCACTGATTCCTAAAGCTCAGTGTTTGGCTGAAAACACATTAATATAATGAATTATTTTTAACACATAATTTTACAAATTCATAAGATGAGATTCTATATATAGTAGGAGCTATATAGGATAAAGGGTCAATACACTGGCTCAGATAGATTTCAGCTGAATGTGCTTCATCAATCTACATAAGGAAAAGGACTTCCTAAGGCTACTAGACAACAACCCAAGAGCCTTAAAAGTTGCAACAATTGGACCAAAATTAAAAAGTAGAGAGAATAGTGCTTAGAGATACTCAGAAAGGGACTTTTTTTTGTTTTTTGTTTGTGTTTTTTTGGGGCACACAGAGAATTTTGATTAAAGCAAAAAAAAAATCATTTTTGTTGAATATTTTCAGTGGAAAATTTAGATTTTTCTGTGACTTCTGAAAACAAATGTTCTTGGCAAACGAAAATTGCCAAAAACTGGGGGTGGGGAAAATCTATTTTCAGTTGAAATTTTTGTTTTTCTGAAAAAAATATTTTCAAGGAAAACTGACACTTTCTATTAAAATGTTCATTTAATTGAAATCACTATTTTCCACTGACAAAAAGTTTTGTTGGAAAATTCTGTATGAGTCCTAACAGGGTTCTTGGAGCCACCTCTCATGAGTTTAGGTAGATAAAGGATCAGGTAAAAACATACTAAAGAGAATTTTCCTAACTGCAGAAACTATTTTGAGTCTCCTTAATGAGGGTATAAGTCTTGAGAAAATAATCTGAAATATAGCCTTCACCTATATTCATCTTTACAGTACAGGCTCCCACACAGCCATTAAAAAAATGCATGCCCCAATGTGAATGAGTCTTGAAGAATCACTTGATCAGAAGTAGACTCCAAACAGATAATCTGCATTTTTTGCTGAACCAGGCCCTGACTTAGCCAGGTACTTAAGTACATGCCTATTCTTAAGCATGTAAATAGTCTCACGGACTATCTCAACTTTTATTGATGAAAAAATTAAAATGGGACTGCTCACCTGACCAAAGTTAGGCACTAAGTTAAGTACCTTGCTGAACAGGGGTTTATATCCTTCCTTCTAAAACACTTTTTTGCTTATTAACAATGAATAACAACATGGGTCAAAAGCTGAAAAATTCATCTGCTTCACTTCCTTTTACATATTCACTGCAGCACATAGGTAAACATTAGAGGCCAGATCCTCGGCTGGTGTAAATTGTCATAGCTCCATTGACTTGATGTCTCTTTTCAGCAAGATGTACACTTTGATCAGCAGGCTTTAATGACAGCAAGTTTATTTTCAAATGCTACATGGTAACTAGAGCATCTCATTACATGAATGTTTACATTTTGGTGAGCAAAATGGGTTTAAAAAAAAAAAAAGAAAGAAAAAGAAAAAAAAAGAAAAACCAAAAACCTTTTCCTCTTATGTAAGACCATACCCACAAACAGGACTTTATTCTCCTCTCCCACTATTGTAAAGCAACTGAAGTCACTGGAATTGCATTGGTATAAAACTAATTGAAGTGAGAGGAGAATCAAGCCATACACTTTGAATGTTGATTCATACAACCAGTTCTTCTATGGAAAAAACACTCTGAATTAACATTTTGGATTTAAAATGCAGAATCTGCATTCAGAAAACCCTGCCTACATTATTTACTAATATAAGATCCTTTATAGATACTGTTCTTTGCTTTCCTTATGCTAAGCCTTTTTCAGAAATAAAATATTTAAAAGAAACCCAGAGATTGAATGTACTGTTGTGAAAAATACAGCACAGCTTTCTGCCACCAGACATGACTTCTTACTAAGCTCTCTCTAAAAGAATAAGAAGTATACATTTTAGAAAATGATAGAATATAGGGTGAACAGAAAGAATGTATCACCTGGACTCTTTAAAAAATAAAGTCTTGTTAACTGAGATCAGTTTCTTACCCACAATATAGTGAATGCTTGTTCAGACATTAGGAAGTGTTTCCTTTAACAAGTGGAATTAAATTTTACCAAGAACATTCTCTCTGTACTGAGCTCTTGATCTTTGCCAAATGACTATTGCTCAAGCCAACTACAAAGCCTTTGTAAAGTATCTTTCTCAGAATGAAGCAGCACAGGTTATAAATCACAGGGGCTTTGTCCTTCCTGCTATCTATGAAATTTTAATTATCTTGAGGATGTTATCTTAATGAAGTGGTAGTTAATCTTAATTAGTTAAAGGTCTAATATTTGAATATATTTTAAACACTGGACCCATTAAAGAGACAGGAGGAAAGCGGGCCTGTTCAGAAATATATCAGAAAGTGAGGAAGAAGTTGATATATAAAACTGTATTATTAAACGCATGCCCCCATCTCTCAGGCAATACTATATTTAGAATTGTCAAGGTGAGTCAGACTTCTTCCTAAAGAGAAAAACTGCATTCAAGGGAAAAAGTTAAGTGAAACATAAAAAGTAAAAATGACTAAGTGAAAGAATAACTTGTCAAGGTAGAGATTTTGCAGACAGACCCTGAGGATTCCTGTTGTGGACATAATTATTTACACTTTTCTTGCATAAAGGAAACAATGGTGGTCTTGTCAAAAACGCACAGCAATCTAAAGAGAGAGACTATACACAGAACTAGGCAGCCAACCTGAGGTAGCCAGTGTGGGACGTTAACATTTTGAAGAAAGGAAGGAGAAAAAGATTGTTTTGCTGGCCATTTGAGAAATAATGGGACACTGCTTTCAAAAGAGCAAGAAGGATTTAACATTGAAAGACCAGAGAAGAGCCTGATGCCTGGAACGTAAGCGAATGAGAATATGACTCTCTGATCATATAAATAGCATCATCTCAGCAACGAAACAGAGGGTTAAATTAGTAGAAATCCTCATTTGAGCCACTTCACCTGACCTCACCAGTAACTGGGGAACACCTGGCTCAGTGTTTGGAGAAGATGAGGGCACAAATCAGAGCTTGCTGGATGCAGCTTAACCCAGGCTAAGACTGATGTGATGTTTCTGAGCCAGTAGAAAACAAGAAGATATGGTATGGATAATATCTCCGTGTTCTGTTGAGGGTATTTCTCTAGTTTCTCTAGTTCATTATTCATTGTAACATAAGGGTACTGTTAGATTCCAAGCTGCTGCTAGAGGATCATGAAATAGCTATGGTCAGGAATACTTCCTTCCATCTCTGCCAGATCAGGACATTGCATTTTGGATATAGGGCGTCCTACTGTGACCCATGCCTGTGCCACCTCAAGGTGGGGCTGGCTTGAAAGGGCATGCCTCAAAACTATCTGGAAAAAAAGGTGGTGCAGGCCAAAGCAGCCTGATTGATGTACATACATTTTATTGGTGACATCAGTGCTCAATGGTCTACATTGGCTACTTATAGGTTTCCAGGTGAAGTTTAAGGTGTTCGTTAAGGTGTAAAGGCCCAAATGGCTTGGGATCGGCCTACATCAAAGATCATCTCTTTCCCTGTGTTATATTGCCTCAGTTATGGTCAGGAGAGATGCTCAAGTGGAATCTCCTTTGATTTGACAAATGGAGCTGGTAGTGGAGTATTCTCTGTAAGAGGCTCTCAGCTGTGGGACAACCTTCTGCCCTTGATCTGAAACAGCCAGGGACTTCTGACATTTGGGCCACATTGCACGGCCCATATTTTTTGTCTAGAAGTCTGAAGAAGTTGGGACCTATAGGAGACTGCTGCCAATTGTTTAAGAGGGATGGTGATATGGGTGAGCTCAGCACGCTCTTCTGATTTCATCTCTGCATACATTTTCAGCTCTGTCATTTTGCTGTGAAAAGCACTGCTAAGAAAATTGTATTAAGGGACATGAGGAAGACTTGAAAAAATTGAATTCCAAGCTATTCAATGGAAAGGTGTTACAGGAAGGCTCCTTGACTATGAGACTCCCTAAGATTGGTACACTAAGATAGGTACATCTTGGTACCCTAAAATAAGTACCTCTGCCTGTCTTCAGGGCTCAGTAAAAGTCCCATTTCTTTGCCAAACCTTCTCTCAGGAACAATGTAATATGGATGGCGCCACAAGATGTGGGGGAGGAAAAGAAAAGGGAGAAAAGAAATAACCAAGGAAAGTGCTTACAAACCAAGGAGAGGGAGAGACTGGGGACAAATCTCATACTTCTTACTGTCTACAGGGGTCCACAGGAGAGGTATTATGAAGGAGTAAATAGATACCTATAAGCATGTATATGTGCTAAACAAAGCCCCAGAGGCCTGCATCCTCAGATATTTCAGAGCTCTGGTGAATGCAGCTTGAAGGAGCAGGCAGCCCCACTCCCATGCGTTTCTACTTTGGGCATCTCTGTACGTAAAAGCAGCCTCCAGAGTCCCCCCTTCGCCCCCCACCCCTCTATCTTCTTATATCTAAAAGTGTTGGTTGCTGCAGGTAAAAAAAATTACCACCAACCACAAACATAACCTAAGAGCAAACACAATACAAACACATCACACCCAGTTAAAGATCAGCCCACCACCGAGCTCCATCTTTTCCCTCCTCACCACAATAAACAGCATTATCATATTGAAACTTGATCCCATTCTCAATGGCATGCGGATTCTAGTTCAGTTCTGCTGCATTTCTCTCTTGGGTAAATGTCTGTTCCCAGTCTCTTTTCCTTCTCAGTATCAATGTCTGTAAGGACATCCAGGACATCATCCATTTCTTCATACGTGTTAAATAACCTGGGCCTAGAGTTTTGCAGGATACCCTACTGCAACCCTCTAAATTGAATTTCAGCTCTCAGATCTAAGAAAAACATTATATTATGGCCTTTGAATGTAATTGAATCCATTTCCCTTCTAATTGAAGCAATTTCTCTGAGTCTTGGAATCTCAAGATTTTAATAATTACTGCTCTTGGCCTTTGATCTGGAGTAAATTTGAGCTATCATGTCTCATGTGCTCTTTCTATTTCAAAGGCTGAGACAGAATCCTCAACTGAAAATATTTCCTTAAGGAGGGAAATTAATAAAAACAAGCATATTTCTACTTCCTTCTCCCTGCTGGAAATACAATTATCTTTTCATTAAAGCAGTGAGATCAAGCTTCCAAATGACCCCCATCTTCTCTCTGAGCCTTTTGCTAATCTTGTGCGTGTGAGATGTTTAATTGTCTTCAATTCATCCAGTTTTGATTCTGCCTTAAAGTCTTTAAAAAGATTCTCTCTCTGCATATATTAATTTCTTTCAGAAGGGAATGCACTCCTTGGATGTGGTGGAAGATTGTTTAATGCTCCTCTGTATACTGCAAAGCATATATTGAGTCACATCTCACCTCTCCTCACAGGTGCTGTGTGCACAGGCTCCGTCCCAGCGACAGAGAAGAAGACAGTAAAAAAAAGCAGTAATCTTCTGGACCAAAATTTTTCAAAATTCATAAATTCATTAGGCACCTAAACAAATAGGCTGAATTTCAAAAGTGCTAAGCACCCTACAGCTCCACTGGTGTCAAACTGGGTAGTTCTGCTATACAATTTTCAAACACAAATACCATTTAAGCATAAAAATTAGACTTTCAAGATACACAAGAATGTGAATGTACAAATTCAAAGGCCATTTTTTGAAAATTTGGCCTTGAAAGTTTTATCCATAAACACCTTAATGAAATAAACCCTGGAGATTAACAGAAAGTAAAAGAGAAGCTGCTTCCCTGTAAATGTTTTTAAGATAGCAAACAGAAGCAACTGCCAGTGGAAACTATCCAAAGAAATGTGTGTCTATATTCAGTGATGTCTTTAAAAATACAACTGTCATGAGAAATAAGTTTACTGAACTACGTGGGTATAAATGAAAGAAAAGTATGATGCAGAGGAATACCTGAGATTGCTGTGATAGATATGTTATGTTAACAAGAAAAGGAGTCTATATATGACATAAGTACCTCATGGAGTAAAGAGTTTGATACTTTGTTGCAGCTGAAGTTGAGGACTGAAGCCAGTTAGTTATTTGGGTGCTGACACCTTAAAAGGGCCCTTTTTTCCTAAAGCGCTGAAAATCAAGCTCCTTTAAAGTGTTTCCAATCTGGCACCTAAAAATTACTAGTCATTTCTGAGAATCTTGACCCAATATAAAAATGAAGTGAGCTGGATGAAACTTGTAAAGAAGGAGCTACTCACTAAGCTGGCTTCATTCATTTTATTGTTATTATGTTCCCTTGTTATTCTCATCCAATTCAAGCCATTATAGTCAATTAAGGCATGATTGGCATGTTTGGATCTGGAGACATATCAATATTCAATCTTAGTAGGTAAAGGCCTGAGGTCTATGAAAAGACAGAAGACTACTCAGGGAGAACTCAAATTGTGATGACCTTGGTCTAAAATAGAGGAAACAGTCTGGAATTTAGGGAAAAGCACACGTTTGCGAAAGTAGTACAGGGCTGTGTCCTTAGTCCATGAAGTAGCTGGCTGGGCAAGACAGACACCATTTGAGAGTGAGCAGCATGACAAGAGAGTAGAAGCTAGTGCTCATCAAGGTTCTAATCTTCATCAACTTACTGCCAGATATGAGGCTCCCATAAGGGTATTCATAACAGGGAGAAGGAAACATATCCATGTTTCAAATACAAGTATTGCAGGAAAATTAAGTGACAGATAAAATGCTTAGATTCAAATATACACTACTGTGTCTACTGTGGAGACGCTAAATGCATTTACAGACCCAATGGTCATTTTTTTCAATGCACTGTATTAATGCCATTGCTCTCTCATTAATATTTTATTAGACATAAAATTATTAGTGTTTTACCCATTTAAAGATACCCTCCTTAATTCAGGTGTTTAGACTATTTTTTCTAGGTACAGAATGTGTTTTACTATAGATCAAAGTAGAATTCCATATTACGTTAAATCTTGATAATCCATTTTAATTGCTTTTTGCAGCAGCTTTCCCCTTTTATCAAACCAACTGTTATTTTACAGTTTTGACTTTTTCATTATTGACTATTTTCTTAATCTCTGTAGGTGGGGCAGCATTGGGCTTCCAAAAGAAGATCTGTTAGTATGAAAAAGCTGCAGCTGACCCATTGTTCTCAGAAGCTGGAAGAGGTCTTAGAGTCTAACTGGCAGCCTGTGTGAAAGAGATGAGAATTTCTAATCTAAGCATTATACAGTGCACTGCAACCTTGATTTCACGTAAATCTCACAGAAGTTGTGGGGGCGGGGGAGGAGCTGATGGAGGGAGTGTCTCATGAGATCTCATTGTTTTAAACAAGAGAAGCCAGATGATATTTTCACCTCTGATATTTAAGAAATAAAAATGAAAAAGAAACATGCTTCCTGCGCCTTGGACATACAAGTTTTTTTTGCTTTATTTGAAGCTTGCAGACAGATTTCATATAGGCTTTAAAGTTGCCTCTGCTGTAGATGCACAGACTCCTAATTTATCTATTGGCTCTATAAGCACTTGTCATCTCTGTATCTATGTGCCAAATACAGTTTAAGAGTAGCATGTATATGTCATCTGAAATGGACTTCGCTCTTGCTATCCTAGAGTTCAACATCTTCCATTTGGAGAAACTTTCTGTTGGTTATTCTTGTTTGTCTCCACTCTCCTACTTCTTTTCCTTCCCCATCTTCATTCTTCACCTTCGGTGATTCTGTGAAAGCTTCTGTGATAAGGTGGGCTTTGAACAGAGCTCTGAAGACACAGACTAGAGTCATTCTAATCTATTTCTGTAAGCTGTTCCACAGTCCTCGACCCAGGACTGAGCATCTTAAGCTTTCCCATTTAAATCCATCTCTTCTAGAGCAGGTGCATACCATTCACACATGTTCTTAGCTGACAGTATATGAGCTTGTTTCCTAAGTGTTAGCAACGTTCTTGCTAACACAGATCTGGTAACAACATTATATAGGCATTGTCAAGGTGTAAGACGCATGGCTTAGTGAAATAAATATTACTAGAGGAATGGGGCTTTAGAAAAGGAAAAAGGAATGGAAACTTGACAGAACAGTTTTCTTTTCCAAATATCTACTCTTTAATATACCTCGGGAACGTTTTACATTTCTTTTTGTGGGACAGTTTTTTTCTCCAAAAAAGAAATTAAAGTACTGTTGTGGAAACTTCAATTAAAATAACATGACAGTTGAGGCTTACATCCACAGAGACAAGACAAACTGTCTTTAACTCACCCCACCATGCAGATGAATTTAACCTGAGCCCAATGTCTTTGTGTGCATGTCTTCCTCTCTCTCGGAAAAGGGTTATGAGACAAATTGGGCAGAAACAATCCAAACTAGTTCTCAAACCATCCTTTATAGAGTAGGTGTTGTTTGGATGCTCCATTCAGCCTCTGATTTTTGCTGTTGGTGGGAAGAAATGATCCCATTTTCTTTATCTTCTGTTCCCTAGCAGCACACTGATTTCTGAGTATCATCATTACACAACCCCTGGTCCATTTGTTTTGGAAGCTGTGAACCTGCCCCCTAAACCCAGCCCCTCATCACGCCAGTAATGCTCCCAATACGACAATTTTCATTCTCTCTCTAAAAGCCACACACAACCCACAAAACTAGGAACAGCTCCAAATGAATTAAAATATTAGGTGTTTGAAATTCAAAATGTACTCAAAGGTAGCAAAATTTACGCAGAGACAGAGACTGCATCTCAGGAGGTATCTTAAGTTCTACCATCCTTAATGCTGAATCACCACATTCTGGCTGAGATATCTGATGTCCTATAAAATGTTCAAGGCTCCAGAGAGGTCTCTAATGCAATTAAGTGCCTCAATGTGCATGTGTAATTCTATTAACCAATGGAGAACAAATCCCTGTGTACACTGATCCTCAAGAGAGTGATTGATTCTTAGGTGGATGCCAAGTTTATGGTTTTGGGTAGTTACTAAGAGATGGGAGGGAGAGTACTAGACTTCGGATAGGGTTTGCAGATGCTAGGGGACAAGTCAGCTCAGGTCAAATCATAACTCTCTGTGGAAAAGAATTCTGAACTTTCCCACTAATTCACAGTCTGAGCCGCTCACCTCTTGCCCACTTTGCATTCCAAACATAACTGATTTTCTTGCTACTAGTACCCAGCTCGACACACGAACATCAGGAGCTCAGTCCAGATAGCATGCTACACAAACCCATCCCTTTGATAGCATTCCTGGAGAGAGAGGAAGGGACTATGGGTAGAAAGGGATGGACTAACAGCTGTATTAATCAGCTGGTTTTTGTACCAATTTGAGAGTAGAATTTGATCCTTTATGATTTTGCTACATTTCACTGTCGATATTGATGGATACAAAGAGAGAGCATATGCATGCAATGTGAAATGCAATTTATAAGTAAAGTTAAGACATCATAACTTAGGCATTAGAAACACACACAGTATGGGAATCTTACCCTTTCTGCTAAAGAATTCAGTCTTCTGGGTCTGTTTAATAAGCTACCCAGAGGGCCACACATGTATGAATGATTATGCTTTTTTCTTATTAGAGGGCTTTTCCAGAGTCCTCAAAGCACTTTCCAAAGGAGAGAATGGATCATTAACCCCGTTTTGGACAGTGGGTATAAATGATAACATCAAAGTTATATCACAAGAATGTGGAAATTTCTGTGAGGACAGCAGCAGAAACACACGCAGAACATCAGCATGACCAAACATAAGCATATATGACATATTAAAAATTGTGTCTGGCTGGCAAGGGTAAGCACCTCTCACTACAGCCACAGAGATCAATACTCCTAAGCCACACTACTGTCCCTTATATCCATACACTTATGTAAGAGAAGAAGAAATCTCGCATTCTTTCCCAGCTATACATTTTTAAATGGCAGAGTTCATTTTCACAGAATACACAGTAAGCAGCACTGAAGGCCTTACGGCCCGGCATCAGCTCTCCAAAGTCAACAGTGGATTCATCAAAACAATAATAAAGTGGCCACTTCTTCTGGAACAAAGGTGACTTGCGGGTACACACTCCCCTCTGCTACTTGGTAGTAGAAACAAGGGCTAACGTGGTCTGAAACTGGGCAGAGGCATCATGCACACAGGGAAAGGGAACACATGGTAGAATCCCTCAACCTGCCTGGCCACCTCAAGTAGCTCCTCCTGCTGCTGCAATCTTGTGGACTGGAGGGATGTCTAGGAAAGGGAGATGAGTCTGAGAAATAGCCTCTATATGGCCTATCTTCCCCCTCACAGCAGCATAGGTTATAATGCAAAAATAATTAACAGCAACTTCCCCACTGTTATTTTTACATGCCACAGAGGTGGCAGGCAGTATACAGGCAATAGGAGTGACAAGACCCATGGAGGATCATAGACAGTCTGACAGCAGACCAGAGACTGGCCATTAGAGCAGACCCTGCAGATGTGGATCTCCTGCCAGAACTCCCAGCAATGGCCTAGCAGATCAGCTCTGCTGCCACACAATCCAGCAGAAAAGACGATACCCTGGAGTAGTGACCCAACAAAGACTATACAAATGTGGATTCAGTGCTTCCATTTCATGCGGCTTTAGGCATGAGGGTGCTCAAAGAATGCTCATACTGTTTACAGACTCGCCAGGAAATAAAGCCTTTCCTATAGCAATTGTTCGAAGTTGGGTGACTCATATTAAGGGTCCGTAAATAAGTGACCTGACTTTTGGAAGGGCTGAGGACCCTCATTTTCCTCTGTCTTGAAAATCTTGGCTTATTCTACAGTGCCACTCACTATGGTGCCTGAATGCCAACTGTTTTGCATACAGCAACATCTGATCAGAGCTATTGTCTGCTTCTGCCTCATGGTACACCATTAAATGTGCACAGAAATCTCTAATTTTAGATCACCAGCAGTACATAGAATCACAGACTATTAGGGTTGGAAGGGACCTCAAGAGGTCATCTAGTCCAACCCCCTGCTGCAGGACCAACCCCAACTAAATCATCCCAGCCAGAGTTTTATCAAGCTTTGTCAAGTTAGCCAAATACAGCAGGGAACATGGCATTTACTTAGATCATAAGGGACTTCTTCATGTAAGTGACAAATATCAGGACAAACATAACCTTTCCAGACAAAAATGTTCATAATATGGCCTTATAAATTAGAGTAAAACCCCCTGTGGCAACCGGCCGGCTTCACCCTAGTGGGTCTCGTGCTTTTGCCTCTCATAGTGGGCCAGCATGTCGTTAATTACCCTGTCTCCCCAGGGAGGGGGGTAGGGACCCGCACCTACCCGCTCCTCCGGGTCCCAGCCCAGGGGCCCTATGAGTAGCAGCTCTGTGCTGCTGGCACCGTACTCGCAGCTGCTGACTTTTCCCCTGGGCTAATTTCCCCCCTCCCTTCCAGCTCCTCAGGCCCTGCTTCCTTGCTGCTTGGACTGGGCTTCCTTACCCAGGCCCGTGTGTCTAGGGGAGTATCTCAGTCCTGCCAGGGGCAGGTTTCCCCCTCCTGGGCCCAGTACCTCTCTCAGGACTCCTCTGCTCTTCCACACAACACTGTACACCTTTCTGTTCTGTTCTGTTCTGCTCTGCTCTGCTCTGCTCTGCTCTGCTCCACAGCACAGCACTCCTATTCCTCCAGCTCGTTCCTGTCTCTCTGGAGCAGCGGGTTTTTATCAGGCACCTGGCTGGGCCTTAATTGGCCTCAGCTGCTCCTAATTGCCCTCTAATGACTCTGGCTAGTCTACCAGGAACAGAGCCCTGATCATTCTGGGGCTTACACACACCCCTTCCAGTTTTTTCATTTGTTGTCCCACGAAATCAGTTGAGTCCTGGGTCCGGTGGCTCCTCCCGAGGCTGGGGAGGGGCCTTTAGCGGTGGGTGGGCTTGCACCCACCCACTCCCCCTGGCACTCAAATAGTACCACTCTCCTACTGCCCTCGCTATATCACACCACTCATCAGAAAACCTAATTTCCATAACGGGTTATCTACAGAGCCAACCACCCCAAAATATTTTCATTTATTATTTAGATTTAAGCAATAATAAGAAAACCTCTAGGCCCCTCATCCAATAATTAAATTTACAACAACAAATGATGACCACCTAGCAGCAAAAATAATTGTATACAAATAATGAATTCACTCAGCTGGCCAATAAATCAAAGCAGCATAATAGTCCCTTTAATCAACACCAGGAATATACCCTCAGCCTTCCCCACATTGTACTCTGCATTAGACCTGCAGAGCTGAATGCTTTCTCCCCACTTTAATTCTGAATTGTTTAAATTATTATGTTTAACATATACAACTATATTATATGCATATCTTTTAAATAGCATCAAAAATAACTGTGACCGAAGGGCATTAGCTACCGGTTCCCAGCTTCCTATTTTGGGAGTCAACAGAGATAATTTTATATAGGCACAGTCGGCTTTCAGCCTGTACAGAGCCTGTAAATGCTCAATAATTGGGGGTATTTAATAAAAGCTGGGCTAATCTCAGCTTTCCTTTAAGGTTCACAGCCCTTTTTCTTTGTGGAGACGGCCTTGAAAATGTAAACAGACCTCAGTGGGGTTCAAAGTTTGTTATTTCCTGACGACCAAAATCCCAGCCCCACCCCTGCCCACAGAGTTGCCCATCGGCATCCATGGGCTGGAGACTTGAGGATAACTTCTTATAAGTTAGCCAAGAGCAGCTTTCCATATGTTTTATTTAGTATTTTCCACTATTCTTTCTACCAGAAATTCACTCTGCTTTCAGCGCAATAGTAGGCTCAATTAAAAGAGATTTTAATTACGGAAAAGCAATGCACTAACAACAATGGTACAAGAAAACAGTAGGATAAAAACTTTAGCCTATTTTGGGACTCTCAGAGAAACAGAATCAAATTCTTTCTGCCCTTAGAATTGCAAATGCCTCTTTCCCTCACCATATTGCCATCATCTAATGCCCCACCCCCAATATCTTCTTTCACCTTCCTCTCCGACTTTTATGTTAAGCACCCCGGAAGAAGCACCCTGAGGCTACCTCTGTCAAACTTTGTAACACCAATGTTGCAACCGAGGAATTATGAATGCTCTTTAGAGAAACGTGGCACCTAGAATCAGACAGAACAGCTAAGACCTAATACTCGGTTTGTATTTTAAGGCTGGATTTACTGTAATTCTCTGCACATTCCAAACAATGCTTACAATTAAAGCTTTAAAAATTATAAGAGGGTGAATGAAGGGCAAAGCTGACAGGCACTCCCTGGCCATTCTGCAGCCACACAATGCCCATGTTTGCTCAAATTATGTTTACTGTTTTATCTCTGTCTTTTCCTTTTGCATTTGACTTCTATGCACCTGTGGCCTCAGCATCCCCAACTGAGAGCAAAAGACTGCACCAATTCTCCAGGCTTTTCCAACAGCAGGGCTTAGTTAATGCCAACTACCACTGCCAGCTCAGTAATGAAAGGTTGCTCTAATTTCTTCCCTCCAGATTTTCACTCTCTCAAGGTGGGGGTAGGGAGGAGAACCCCTGCAGGGCAGGACATGATCTAGAAATCTGCCTCCAATTACAATTTTTGCAGCTTTGATTCCTGAATAAACCTATTAATCAAAGCACCATCTCTGCCCAGCATGATCTATAATGTTGTCATAAGTCACCTCTAAATCTGGGAATCAAATCACTTTTTCCCTCTCAAACAGTTTCAGCACCAAACAGCGATCTAATAAAACGTTCAGAGTGTGTAAAAAAATACCCCTGGAATGCTCTCATTCACACACACTAAAAGAGAATATTGGGCTTAATCTTCAAAAGTTAGTCTCCATTTGTATGCATGTACCACTAAAAAGTGTACTTTTTGTGAATGCTCACCCATGTTTATTATTGTTAATTATTTCACTTGATTGTCTAGGCGCCTCAGTCATGGACGTTAACCCCATTGGGCCTGGTGCTGCACAAACACAAAACAAAGAGTGACCTTTCCCAAAGAGCTATACAATCTAAGTATAAAACAAGAAACAGGTGGGTATAGACAATGGGTACACATGAGTGATAAAATCTACCATTTGCATATGCAGGTGACGGTACACAGGAAGTGTGCATGCATGTGTGAGTGTGAAACACCTCAAATGGAAGTCAGGTTGATGCTCCTTTGGAAATCATGCCCATAACACTGATGACACAAATTATGCCAATGATACCTTGCTAACTGGTGCTGAGGTTAACTATTACCCAACAGGCTTAAAAACTGATCCGTTATTTACCTATAATGCTCAAAGTTGCAGGCTATGCCCTAGCATTGTGATCACTTCTTCTCATATGTCATTTGACACATCTTGGTTTCATAACACTTGGAAACAAGCACAGAAATAGCTTTTCTTCCTTTGCACCCTATTAGAAGGAGGAGGGTTCAATGACAATCTGGAGCACTCTACTCCCTCTGCTGGTGGCTCCATCTGGTCCCCACTCCATGGCAGGGCAGCAGGTAAGATGATAGGAAGATTCAACTAATGCACATTAATGGTAGAATACTGCTGTATTCTGTGACCTCTTTATGTTCCTGCTCTGCGCTTGACACAGCATGAGGAGGAGGAAAAAATGGACACACTTTGTGAAATGTTTCAGTACACTGAACAAGCCAATGAGCTTTGAAAATTGTTATATTAATGTGGGACTTCCCCAAGTCCTCTCACACCTGCAAAAGTTGTGTTGTTCCAGAGAAACCAACCCAGGGTCAGAAGGGAGAGAGACAAGGAGCTGCAGATCTCTTGGGAGAGCTGTTACCAAACTGATCTAAGTATAAGGGAATCCATCAAAACCAGCCTTGAAGTTGAGCCAGATATTTCTTAGCTTATACACAAGCATATATGGTACAGTAAGTAAAAATTATTTTATTTTCACAAGTATCCCTTCCATTTTCACAAGCATCCCTTCAGGACACCTCAGCTTTGGTATGGGGTTATATTCTGCTATCCTTGACAGATCCTATCCCATAAGAGCCACTCTATGCTGCATGCCCTCATTTTTAGACATACTCCTTCCTTCAGGCAATACATGTAGGAGTGACGTAGCTACAGAAGCCCTAATTTGCTGGCACTCTGTATTAGTCAGAGAAGCACCAGACCCGACAGGAGGAACCATGGGGACACATTTTATTTTTTCAGCTGGCATGTTAATTTTGCAAGCCCTCTCAAGCCAACCAGTGATGATAAGAAACCATTGCGTGTGACAACTTGTGGTGCTATATCAGAACAATATTACGATGGGGTAGGATGGAATGTGGGCATTTCAGTAATGACAAGTAGCCACAGAGATGAAAACAACAGAAAGTCCTAAATAAATACATAGAAAAGGCTGAAACACCAGCAATTAAGTGAGAGATACACAGGTACAAATTCTGACCCATGCTCTGATAAGATCCTCACCAAGGCAGTATCATGTGGCTCAAAAGTTAAAAGCAACAAGTTTTCTTTTCCTACACAATCTGAAATGGCAAAAGCTTGGAAAGAGAGAGAGAGAGAATGTATGCACATAAACTGAAAGAAATCCAAGTTGAAAAAAGGGGATTATCACTTAGTATTGAATGCTGTGAGCTTGCTAGGTTGCTTGCACTCAGAGTGACTTGGGTTGCTAAGTGTACAGACTACTCAGTTTTGTATCAGTGAGAGCTCTCAAGGCATTATGCTTCATTACTACATATAATGAGGTTAACAACTGAAGCTAAAGGTCACAATTTCCTGGCTGAGTGTGTGAAGATCTATGTGACTAAGGTGAGGCACAGGCTTCGGGCCAGCCCCAGGTGGAAGTTAATGTGTGTTTGCAGCCACGGCAGTTTAGGTAATAGGATGTGAGGGAGGAAGAAAGTTTTTCTAAATGCTTCCCATTTCCTACCAGCATCATTTCTGTTTTGCCTGAGTTCAGCTTCAGTCAACTAGACTTGATCCAAATGCTGATTTTGACTAGGCATTGACAAGGCTGGAAGATGGTACTGTTTATTCTTGATGCAAAAGAGAGGTAGAGCAGATAGTTTCTTCAGTAACAGCCAGACTATTGTATTCTATAGCGTGGGAGGTAGGACTCCTTCCTTGAAAGAGGTGACCATCTGTTAACAGAGGTCACAGATATTCTCTACTCTCTTTTACCAGCCAGAAAAAGAAAGGGCCAGAGTCACAGGCTGTAGCTCTGATTGCTGAGAGTGGTTCCATGACTACTTCTCGTGTGAGTGGGGCAAATGTATGTTGTTATTCTTGCCCTGTGCTCAGCTTGCCTTTTCCTTTTCACTCCATAAAGCCATCCTTGATGCACAAGTTCTTAAGATGCACAAGATTCCTCGCAGCAAAAGACACCAGGCTCTGAGGTTGAGCATAGACAATCTCTGTTTATTAAACTATTTAAGATCTAGAAATTTGTGCCGGGATGACTTTGATGCCTCTAAGCAATGGAAAAGTAGGTTCTTTTTGCAGCTTTTCCATCCACAGCATAGATTTGAAAGAATTTTTTGTGGTGGAGTGAGTCTGTCAGGTCACCTAAGCACCATGAATGCTTTGGTGCCAGTGCATCAACAGCATTTATCAGGGAGCAGTAATAGTGTTTCACTAGTTCGTCTACTCCTTAGCCTCTTGGGTTGGGTAGAGTTTTGGAATTTAGTGGGGTCCATGAGCTTTCCACCTTGAGCAAGGGATGGACAGACCAAGATAGGTGGTTCCTTATGTGCACATCCAGCCCAGGGAACAAGTCCAGAGATTGCCTGTGAGAAACCTAACACGGACAGGTCAGATAGGAAGTTTGGTGCCATTGGATTGGAGGTATTGACATATGGATGTTGAAGTCTCCCATGACAATAAGCCTCATGGATTGCATTGCCATGTTAGATACCATCTGTATCAGCTCCTCTGGAAAGCCTTCGATTTCTGGAGGCACATAGTTTAAAAAGATACCCAAGTTAGTCTGGTCTGTAGATGCATAGATTAACTGGATTTACATGACGGATTTTGTCTGGAGAGAACTACTCTCACATTTGATCTTGGGTTAGCACGAAAGGGCTATTCCACCTCCAGATTTGTCCTCTGGTGCAGCGTATAGATAACCCTAAAGTGAAGGGGTGATCTCAGTTAAACCAGCATACACCCAATGCGACGCCTATTTACACCCGGGTGTGTACTTCAGCTGAGTCGGACCCATAACGTGAACATGTGACCCGGAGCAATGATGCAAGCCCATTTACTTTCCTACTTGATCCTACTAGTATCCCTCAGAATTCAGACACTACAGTTCTGACACCACCTTAGTAGAAAATAAATTTGACTGGCAACCACAGTAACCCATGGGACAGAAATAGAAACATGGGTACATGAATGAAATGGGATGGCACATTCTTGAAAACAAGCCACCTTGCTAGTTTTCTGTTGTAGCGCAGAAATTTTCTTTTTAAACCCATCTTGCTGATGGCATGCAAGGAAATAATAAAGAATAGGGATTTTCAAAAATGTATTTTAAACAAATTAGTCCCTAATGCAATGTGAAAGATTAAAAACACCTCTAAATGTAACCACTATAAAACACTAATGACATAAAAGCCAGGCTTAGCTTCTTCACAAATATAGGCTTTCTATGAGATGGCCTTTACTTTAATGAACTCAGTGCAGCACATGTACTGTATCTTGTTTGGGGTGGGCCAGTATATGTTGCATTCTAGCTCTTAAAAATGGAGACAAAGAGAGTGTTCATGCTGGAGCTCTCTGCTGCATGCATAATGAATAGTTTCATGTCAATGAGTGTTTTCTGCTAGCAAGAGACTAGTCTCATATACGGGTGCAGTGAGCGGATATGATTTGTCACGTAGTCATGGACTCTATGATGAGTTACAAAAAAAAATTAAGCTTTCTTCATTTTAGCACCAAAGGAAAAACAGTAACACGATGTTCTCACTATGAATGCTCCTTTAAGAATACTAAATACTAAATTAGACTGGAGCAGCTGACAGGACCCATATTGTATACATGATTATGGGGGCTGGATCCAAAGGCCATATAAGTCCATAAGAATATTTCCATTGCAATGACTTCCACTGGCTATGGATCAATCCCACTAGGAACAGGGTCTTTTAAATGAATTTCAAAAGCCAAACCACTGAAATGGCTCATTTTTCATTTGAAGAATGTAAGTGTTGATAGAGAGCAGGTCATGTAAGTGGAAAAATACTATTGCTATAAGTGAAGCATTGATGTTAAATTATCTGATAAGAAGAGGGTTTTCCTTAGTTACGACAACATTGCAAATATATCGTATGCCCAACTTGCCACCTTAAGATAAAGGCCAGATATCTGGAGAATTTATGGCAAGAGAATGACCTTTCACACCAGTGGCGAATGTTCCATCTTACTTTGATCACACAATTATATAATAAAATATTTTTCTATAAGTTATCCAAGTATCTCAAAATGCTTTACAAGCATGAATGAATTAAATTTCATAATATCCCTACATGGTAGGTACAAGGTAAAACCTATTTTGCAAATGAGGAAAATGAAGACTCCGTAAAAGTTTGTGCGACTTGTCCAAGGTAATATACTGACTCTACTTCAACCAGCAATAGAACCCCTGGTACGCACAGGTGAAGTAACCTGACACTGAAAAGAGAGACTCTTTAAATAGGCTGCTGAACTCCACAAGAAACAGAGTCAGGTTGTTCTTAACTCTCAAAGAGAAAACTGAAAACGCCAGAGAATCAAGCTGACAGCATCAGCCAGTACCGCCATTTATCGCACATTGAAAAGGGGATGCTAGCCCTCACCTTCATGGTCTGCAGAGAATAAATGAATACCAGAGACAAGAACAGGAACGATGTGAAAACTGACAGTGTAGTAAAAATGGAGAATTGCCTGTCATATGTACTGTACAACTGTGCTTAAAATGACTTACATCACACAGCTCTCTAGTGGCTTTCCCTTTCACGAATCCCTAAGCAAGTATTTACCGACTTTCTTTCTTTGTTACAGCCTGAGAAACCACAGAGCTTTACCTGTCATTGTTTCACAATGAAAAATTCAAACGTTGGTCATATGACAATGTTTAATCTGATTTCCCCACCTCAGAGCTGCTGCATAATAAGAGGAAACAAGTCCCATGAGTGAGGGAGAAGACTGTTCATTTATCAGTCTGTACTACCGCATCCCATGGACCTATTTTATTACTAAAAATAGTCCTTCTTAGGTCACTGCTGCAAATTGAATTCTGCTGCTTCATTGCCCACTGCAGTCTCATAGAGCTGCACGCTGCCTACACATAAAACGCTAAGTAAATTAACTAATTCATTGCCAAATATGTGCAAACTGACCTTCTCACAAGGACAGAGAAAACATAACAGGCATTTGGCTTATGATAAGCATTTTCTGCAACCTATGTGTTTGCATCCAAATCCAACTATCCTATTTTATATCATGTAGAGGGCTATAAACTACCACCAGCTCCTGCATACTGGGATTCCTGTTTTCCAGATTAACATTAATTAATATTTCTCAATGTTTTTCTTACAAAACATGTTTGTAAGTAAATGTAATGCTTGGAGAAGTGCTGGATTGACAGTTCTGAAGACTGACGAACTTTATTAACAGAGCAGCTACCATTAGTGACAGTGAAAACTTCCTCATCATGCCCTGCCAATACACCTCAGCCCTTCCTTCTCCAATTCAAAAGGATCACCTTGCTGTGGCCCAAATTAAAAGTGTCTCTTTGAATCAGAGCACTGAAAGTCTGTATTACAATACATAACTACATGCACTGCATGAGTGTCACATATCACTAAGTGAATTTCCAAAAGACTGCCCCAGCAAACACCAATGCATTGTTTTCACCCTGAGCGTGGCATGGATTTTCCAGGGGCAGGATCTTCTTCAGTTGTCACGAAGTTGGGTAGGAATCTGGAAATGATATTATTAATTTGTATTACAATAGCACCTAGAAGCCCCAGCCAAGATCAGGGCCACTTTGTGCTAGGGACTGTATAAACACAGAGGTTTTTTTTAAAAAAACCCAAATACCCCAATGAGGTTGCATTCTAAATAGACTAGATAGACAAAGAGGAAATAGAAGTACAGAGAGGTACCATGATTGCCCAAGGTCACCCAGCAGGTCAGTGATAGAGACAGGAATAGGACACAAGTCAGATCTTCTGATCCCTCTATCCAGTAGATCACATTACCTCATCTTCCAAAGACATTACAGGGATGAGGGTAATTCAGTATATCTATCTGATCCATTGGCTTTCTGCAGACAGTTAGTGCTAGTTTTGTTTTGTTTTTTTAAATCAAGGAGACACCAGTCCACAAGGAACTGGATTGAGACCATTCTTGACTCATTTGACAAAGACCTCAGAACATCAGTCAGATGGTAATGATTTTCAGTTACGATCAACATCGTTTTTCCCCCTCTGTTAAAAAGACCGGCACATTTGCTTTGTTCATTAGTCTGGAAATGAACTATTTATTTAGAGATGAAACCCACTGAATAAATACAAAATAATTGATAATGAACGGTTCCATTATCAATTCATGAGGATAAAAGTGCCCATTGTCCAAGTCTCATCCTTCATCTGATCAATCATGACATACAGCATTTATGCCATGGCTATGCAGATGGTTAATAGTCTGGTTAATCCAGGCTGCTGATACTTGATTGCAGACTCAAGTTTCTTGCTGTGAAAACATTTTCTTACTTTAAGGATAATATCACTTGGATCTGAGCTGAATGACTTTACTGTCAGCTAGAAAGACTGATGTATATAGGGGACAAAATGCAAAATTTACTTGTCTGAGTTTCAGTTGGCATCACTCACTGAGATGCTGGAGGTGCCTTGAGTCACCTGTGAGCGGAATCCATGCCCTCCACGAGATGGTAAAGGTTAGCTGAAATGTACTAGGCAAATTGTTGATGGAAGGAAGACCCACACAGTAGGGAAGCATTACCTCTTAAGGAAGGTATGTGAGGTTTCTGCTCAAGAAAGCAAGAGTTAGTATCATTGGCTGATATATAATTTCTCATTGTTTGGAAAGGTCAAGGAGAAAGTTATAGCTGAGCAGCTCTGGTGGTGTTTGGACTCACACATACTTCACCCTAGTCAATCGAACTGCAGACCTAAGTATAGAAAAGAAACTACATTGGCTGATCTCCTTCTAGTGATGGATGAAGATCAAGTGTCTCTTCTGATTTTTGTAAGGGACTATCCATAAATTTCATAACCCTTTTTTGGGGTGATTTTCAAGACCCTTGTAACACTTTGTAACATAAACAAACATGCAAAATGAATGACCTCCCCACACACATATTACATAACTTATAGACAGCCTCTTAGGTCTATTAGCTGCCTTTGATAGCATTGACCATGGGATGTTGTTGGCACACCTGAAGTGCCTACTAGGTGTAGACAAGGTTGCTCTTGGGTGGCTATGTTCTTCTCTGAGATGACTGGGAGGTTATTGTTGGACAATAACTCCTCTATCCAGAATAAGAGACAGGTGATGTTAAATCTGAAGGCTCTGATTTTCAACACTATGTAAGGAACTGGGACATGCAGTTCTCATTACTTTTTAGGGGAATGGAGTATACAAACACTAAGTCAATATAAATATTTTTCTCAATACGTTATTTTTTCAAACCCTTAGCATCTGTGAGACAGCATTGTGTTAACTGCACATTTATTTTACATGATCAAAAATAGTTAAGCTACAACAGTGTTTTAATTCATTTAATATAATTAAAGATATACTTATTCATCTTATAGGTCTGAATTCTACACCTTTACTCACACTTTACTCCATTAGAAGGCCCATTTGAATCAACAAACCTATTCACAAAATGAGATACTATTAAAATTATTTGAAATCACTGTAATTGCCTGCAACTCATACAGTACATAAACAGGTCAGATAGCTAATTGGAGTGTGTGCTCCTAAGCACCCCTGTAATCACACCCTACACACTATTGTAATAATTTTTCCACAAAATATGCCTTGTGGAGTCTCATTTGAAAACTAATAACTCACTGATCATTAATATTCTTGCAAAATGTACGTATGTGGTGTGTATTAAGAGTTATGGATATATGCTGGAATTATTACTAAAGCATGTTTAAACCAGACATATCAGAGGCAGTTGGTAAACAGGTTTTCCCTAGACAAATGAACGTGTATTTGCTTTTCTGACCAGCCTGGTCAACAGGCAGAGACAATGAAGGTCCATTTTTACACATCAGATAAACAAAGCTAAACAAACAAACAAGTGGGGGAGGAGACAACATGGCATCGACACCCACCAGGAGAGAGAAGTTTGATTTGTTCAAAGAATACATTGCAAAGGTTTAGTGATCTACAAAGACAGAGGGGGCTGAGGCTCAAGTGATATGCAATTGAATCAATTACAATAGCATACAATAAAAACAGCGAGAGTTCTGTAGCACTTTAAAGACTAACAAATTTCTGCAGGCATAAGCTTTCGTGGGCCGCAACCCACTTCGTCAGGTGCATGAAATAGAAATCAGGTAGGAGGCATATATATATATATATATACATCCAAGGCTAAGAAACAACAATGGGAAGGGTAGATGTAAACAAAGTCCATTCAGTTAGAGTAGATGAGGCCTATTTACAACCGTTGATCAGAAGGTGAGAATGTGTGAACAGTGACAATTACTTTTTGTAATGAGATGTTACTGTTTCATGAAAGTGTATAGAGTGAGGTCTTTTCTGAAAGTTAATGGCACACTGGTGATTAATACTACTGTGAAATGTATGTATTAACACTATGAGGAAATATGAATACTTAATGATATTATGCTTTAAAGTCTGTGGCCGAACAGAGAGAAACAGGTTCCCTCCCAGACAGGAGAGAAGCCAGCTGTCTCCAATGAAAGCCCCATTTACACAGAAAATGGCAGGGGGCTGGGAAATCCATAGGAAAGAAAGAACAGCATGAGGTCATCCTAACTCTTGAAGCATGGTCACTGAACTTTGGAAGATATAAAGAAGGACAGAAGCCATCTTTGGCATCCATCATTAGACAAACACAAAGGAACAGAGCTCTTGCAAGCTGAGAAAGATGGGTCCTTCAATCAAGGGAGGGTTGAAGTCTTTGGAAATAGAACATGGGTTGAGAAATCACCTTGAACAAAGCCTGTAACTTGCTAGATTAAGTTTTAGACTTTTAGATGTGTGATTTCACTCTTATTTGTTTGTAGCCTTTTCTAACTTTATTACTTTCACTTGGTGTCGCTAAACCTAGGTCCTATTGTTAGTCAATCTGTTTTATTTTTACTATAAACTAACTCAGTGCTATGTTTAAATGGAAGGGTGTTTTTACCCATTAAGTTAGCAAGCTGTGATGTGTTTTTGTGTCTTTAGAGGAACAAACAAACCTCATTATTTCTCTGAACTATCCAGGAGAGGGCTGGACATTGCAAAGCACACGGTTTGGGAAAAATTTGAGACTGGAAGTGTGTTGGGGTCACCTTTCTGGTTGCAACTAAGCCTGGTGGCAGCCAGAGTGGGGCTATAGACAGGCGGTTAGGGTCAGAGTTACTGAACCAGGGCTGTCCAGCACTCAGACACTTCAGGCTGTGCCCTGCATACTTGAAGGCTGGTTATGCGCATCCCAGGCTGGAAGCTACAGTAGCAAAGCATTGAGAGGCACTCCGGGTTACAGGGTAAGACATGATAACCCCTCACTGGTCAGAATTGCACCTCAAATCTCATGACAGTGCTAGTCAAAAGTATTAATGAGATACTCGGCAACAATACTAACCCACCCAGTGCTCAAATCAAATAGAAAAGAGCTTCTTTCTGCAAAACGTTTATAAACTCAAAGTGTGAAAATAATAGATTACATCTGTAATGAAGGGCACAGCAGGGTTACTCATACAGTAAGCGGCTTGGATGTACCCAAACTTTCCTGGCCAGTAGTCATGATATCTATGTCTTTGCATTCGCTTTCACTCCAAATTGGAACAAACCCATGACAGTAAGTACTTGTTTTATAATGAAGAAAGCAAAAGAACACCTGGCTTGTGAAGCACTCTAGCCTCAGAAGCCTTAATTAAATGGTTCTTTAAAAGTAATTAAGATAAAAGCTCTGTGGCCCTTTCAGTGTCTGGGATTTATTTTCCAACTGATGCAAGTAAATATGAGAGCTACGGAGACAGGAATGCCTGCTACTTGCCTGGATATTTCAGGAGTATGGAGGGGTGGACAGAGTGGGAAATATATAGTTCAGTGTGGTAATACGGTACAAACCAGGTCAGAAACTTAGAAGAAATAGAGCAAAAAGAAAAATCAGATTTTGGGGTTTTTAAACAAGTTTGGTTCATACCCCCACAAAACACCATTTAAAGCTCCTCTCTGCACATTTAGGCCCTGATTCTATATGTTACTCTACATGGATGGACCCCTGTGTTTCAGAGTCTCTAAAACTATTGCTTTTTGCAGGTCATCCATTAATCCCACCTCAGTCTGGAGCACTCAGCTGTTTACTAAATAAACTGGCTAATCTTTACTTCTAGCAACATAGTAGATTAGGGTCAGATTTACAAAGATATTTAAGTATCTAGTGATGCTGATAGGTACTTCTGTAACTACCACTAAGCACCTAAGAGAGTTAGCCAGTTATGTCCCATTGAAAGTCACCCACCTGGCACTTTTGTAAATAGGCACCTACCTGCACCTTTGAGTGCTGAATACCTTTATAAATCTGGTTCCAAGGTATTATGGCACACTAAATGCTCTGCAAGATGAGATTTGTAGGTATCCTATTTTATTGATTAATTTGAGCAACCAGTCTAAAAAAAAACTGGGAGGCCTGGTGGAGGACAAGCTGTTAGAGAGAACAGGAAGCTAGCTGCTCCATATGGCCAAAATAAGAAAGGGAAAGTTGTTGGAGGTACAAAAACTCCTGTTGTCATTTTTTCCTTTATTTTTACAAAATATTTATCTTAATATCATAAAGTCCATGTTTCTCAAAACAGAATATACAGAACAATGTATGGTATGGAATACTGATATCACATTCACTCTTGGTAAAAAAAAAAAAAAAAATAGCTTCCATTTGTCTGCAGATGTTTATAGCTTTAAACATCTGCAGACAAATGTGAAATCAACAATACCTACCTCTTCTGTTCTATCTTCTCCCTCATCCATACATACTAGTTAAGTGAAGATACTTCTGTGATCTATTTCCCCATATTTTCTAACACATACGAGAATACTTTAAAAATACCTGTATGACACAGAATCATCCACTGCTGATTTATAATCTATCTGGCTGTACGTGCCCTAATTTTTTTAAGTTTTCAGCCGCTACGGAATTAACAGTACCTGTCATAGACAAAAAATTAATGAAGACTAGACTAAAAATCATCTCCGTGCCTTTGTACTATTTTTGATTTCATTGTGTGCTAATAATAGCTTCATTGTTGACAAGCCTTGGAAATCAAAGGAACACTAATGAGGAAATGGACAGGACTGTAAAGGCAGAAGAGGAAAGTTCTAAAAAGGGAATGTAACGAATACCTTGCTCTTTGTATATATGGGAAACCTGAATAGCCATGAGAGAATTAATATGACTGTTGAAACCTTTAGACTGCATTCCTTGTTAACTCTAAGCAGAGAGGATTTAAAGGAGCATTTTCAACCTCTTCATATTTGTTTAAATATGATTGAATTCCTTGATTAAATTAGGCCACTTTAAAACTTATCAAAATCATAACCCAAATTTTTCACTTAATGAATAAAACAGTGGCAGATTCTAAAAAGGTATTGTTAATAATGAATGGAATACTATTGTACAATTTACCTTGCTACTTTTAGTAACAGCACATCAAATTCAGAAATTTACAAGCTATTTTCAGTTCACTGAGAAGAAACCTTCCACGAGAGTATGTGAAGTTGAATTCTATCTTGTGTGGCAGCTGCATTACCTACGCACCAAAACTGGTGCATATTTTTCCTGATATGCTGTCTTTCAACCTCCAGAAATGTATCCTGTTTTTGTCAGTGAGGGAGAATCCACCACAACCCTTGGTAAATTGTTCTAAAGACTACTTATCCTCACTATTAAAAATGTATACCTTATTTCCAGTCTGAATTTATCTAACTTCAACTTCCAGCCACTTGATCTTGTTATATACCTTTGTCTGCTACACTGAAAAGTGCATCATCAAAAATTTTCCAGGGTGAACACCATTTCCCTTTTTTAACCTTTTGTAATACATGGACCACATCCCCAGCCCTTTCTTTCCCCATGCCTCTACAAAAGCAGCTGATGGCTGCTGCAGCCACCAAGGCCTCAGTAAAATCTAAGAGGATCCAGAAGCCAGAGAGCACTGCTCAGCTCCCAAATACCTAAACAGTTCTTCATCTTGCCTCTGGCAAGCAAGTGCAGCATCCCTTCTCCTTCATGCTGTGCCTGAATATCTCTAGTATCAGTGGTGCCAAGAGTAACAATGCAGCAATAAGGGACTATCACTCTTTTTACAATAGTGTAACCAGGCCTGAAGTTTGGCCCTATCAGAGCACAGAGAAGGCAGCCTAGCCCCAGTCTACACATGTATGATTCTGAATCCCTTCTTCAGGGAAGAGACTTTTTGTAATGTGTACAGTACCTGTCCCATTAGGTCAGCAGGGCTGGGGCACCAACAGTAACAACTTTCCCCCTCTTGGGGAAGCAGGGTTCTTACGGAGGAAAGATGCTAGACTGCTGTGAAGGGAGGCGGAGCCTATGGTGGTGAAAAGGATCCTGGGACCTCAGGGGCTCTTAGAGTGGAAGCAGCGATTAAAAGAACATTCATCTCTTCACTAGGAACTGAATAGCATCCCATTAGACATACAGATTTGATTCCCAGGCAGGCCCTACGTAAAATGTATGTAAACACCATTTCTCCTTCCCTCTCTAACTTGCATAGCTCTTTCCATCTCCTGTTTATTCTGTTCACTGAACTGTGATTTTTTTTTTTTTAATAACTGTGATCACAGTTCTTTATATAAAACTATGATCGTCACCTCTTATCCTTCTCTGTGTTAATCTCATAGATTGAGCTCCATGAGTCTATCACTATGGGACATATTGTCTAATGCTTGAAACATTCTCATGACTCTTCTCTGAGCTCGCTCCAATTTTTCAATTTCCTTCCTGCGGACACCAGAACTGGACACAGTACTCCAGCAGCGATTACACCAGTGCCAAATACAGAGGTAAAATAGCCTCCCAGCTCCTACTTGATATTCTCTTGTTTATACATCCAAGGATTACATTAGCCCTTTTTGCCAAAGCATCACATTGGAGGCTCATGTTCAGCTGATTATCCACCCTGCCTCCCAAATCTTTTTCAGAGTCACTGCTTTCCAGGATAGAGTCCCCCCTTCTGTAAGTATGGCTGACGTTCTTTATTTCTAGATGTATAACTTTACATTTGGCCATATTAAAATGCATATTGTTTACTTGCACACAGTTTATGAAGTGATCCAAATTGCTCTGTATTAGTGACCTGTCCTCTTTATTATTTACTACTCCCCCAGTCTTTATGCCATCTGCAAACTTTATCAGTCATGATTTAATGTTTTCTTCCAGGTCATTGATAAAAATTTTTAAATAGTATCGGGCCAAGAACCAATCCCTGCAGGACTTCACTAGAAGCACACCCTTGATGTTGACTCTCCACGTACAATTACATTTTGAGATTTGTCAGCCATTTAATGCGCACAATGTTCAATATTTTATTCGTATTTATAATATGCATATGTTATTAACATGTAATAAATACAATATAACATCTATATTTATTAAATAAGCTTCCTGAACATAAGACAGAAAAATGAGCATAGTAACTACTTTGGTTCATCTTATTATTCCCAAGTAAATGTTCTGTTTTTATGATGTATTAAACTTTAGTAAAGGTTTAAATAATGATTCAGACTGAGGGTGGCACAGACGAACTGATCCTTTGAAGCAACACACATCCATACTCACAAAGAGCCCAAGTAAACAGGCTACATATTGTGGTGCTGTCAGGGCTCAGAATCCTCTCCCTGCATACCCATCTGCAATCAGCAACCTGCATTAACATTCTCTCAAAGTGGCAGCTTTGATTAGGGTACACAGTTGTGCACCCACTGGCCATATCTCTCCTCCTCTCCTGCCCTGCTCGGAAAAAACCCCACACTGTTACTGTGGATACAGACTCCCACAGACCATGGCTCTGTGTAGTGAAAGGGGTGCAACCATCTCTGCACAATCTGTCTGCAGACAGCAAACACCCCAATGCATCAGAAATGCATGGGAATCCACTTCCATTCAGACACTATGCTCCAAGGATGATGCAGAGGCTGGGATTTTGGCCTGAGTATAACAGAGAACAATAAAAATATTGCTACAAATGTTGCTTTCCACAGCCACTTCAGAATAAACAGAGAATGCTTCCGTCATAACCTACTGCACCTTTTTATTCCCCTAATTACACCTTTAAATATACAGCTGTATCTTTAAAACTTATAAGCAGCAGAGAGAGTGAGGAGAAGGAAGAAATAGCTTTAACAATAGATCCACTGGTATGAGCTCAGAAGAGAAGGAGAAATCATATAAATTTAAGACCAGCTCTCCCATGAGAGCAACCTTTATTTTGCTTAGATTATACGATTCTTTGTTAGTTACACACTGGTATGCCTACCATGCAGCCAATAAATTATAGTAAATCTTCTTAAGAATATTACAGAGAATGACTAAGACTCATGTAGGCTGTTTAAGTCCTCATACAAATGTGCCTTACTCTCAGAGTTATAAACTGCATGCTGGAAGCCTCAATATGTCACTTCAGTTATTTGTTGTAACTCTGGTGAAGATGCATGAAGTATCTGCCCCTTGGAAATTACATACACTGGCTCTCTACCCAAAACAGCTATAAGCATTTGCACAAAGCCTAGCTAAACAACAGATTCTAAAAACATGTGCATGTCTCCCGCTTTTTGTTTAATTGTGAGATTTCTATTTGAAACTCACATGATATAGCTGAGAAGAGAGGAAAATTTGGTAGGAATGGTTATGTCACATCCAAACTCCCTTGCTGATCTGTCAGAATAAAGAAGTGTAATCCATGCTTTTGTAACCAATTTCTCTTATATTCTTTTTTGTTATTCAGAACAAACTCAGTGATGATGCTAGGGAATTGGAGCAGTCTGGAGGCTGAAGCCTTTAACTTATCCACAGTCCTCTGCTTCTTTTATTCAGTATAAACCTGCAGTACTCTGGATAAACTTCTACTAATCTGGATGATTACAGACTCCATGCGTCTCTTAACTGTGCCAACTAGCATAAGACAACCCATCATTACAGTTTGAGTAATGTCAAACAAACGAACCAACCAGCTGGCTTTATTTGATCAAAATGATAATCTAGCAGAATGTTCTGTGTAAAATGCCAACTTAGGTCTGGGAAGAGAATCCACAAAAGGGTTCTGACAAGGAAGATATGATCAACTCTCTGATGGAGGAATCAGAGCAATGCTACTTAGAATAAAGCACACGCCCTAGAAAACACGAATGAAGACACAAACAAGAGGGTGATGCAGTCAGAAGATTTTGAAAAGATGAGTTTTACCCACTTACCACTATACTCACAAATACGTTAGACTTCGATTGATCAACATTCAGCACAACTGCTCTGCAGCATTTAACTCAATCGAGAAAACTGATCAACAAGTAACTTAATAGCCAATCTTCTGTTTTAAAGGCTAACCCAGATTATAGACCAATGTACTGAGCATAGCTCTGCTCCACTTCTATTAGAGGGCTACTTCCATACTGCAACCTATTTTTGTCAGTTCGAATAGTTGCTTAGAATAAGCTTTGTGGTCATTTCACTGTTACTCTTTGGCTTTCCCAAAGCAAAAGGAACTGAACCTATCTTTTCATAATGAACCACATTTAAACATAATTTGGAGCATAATACAAAGATGAATGTATAAGATTCATTATGGCAAAAAATACAAGACAGTGGCATGATGGAATAATTTTAGTGCTGATAATTCAAAGCAGTGATAATACTCATGACATTTTTTCCTCAATTCTTTATATTTATCGCTCTCTCCTCCTCTTCTGATTAAGAATGCAACCAAATTCCACTTTAAGAGTGGCAACAAAATTATGTTATTACACCAAAATCATAGTTTAGGGGGACCAATTTACACTGATTTAAATTTAAATTCCATGAACAAATTGAGAACTTCAAATGCTGCATGGTCCTTGTGATGACCCTCTGAACAGGGGTGAATTTCACCAGAGCAGGGTTAGAAACTGTTACTATACACTACTAGAAAGAGGAGGATCCATTTCCTTCCAGTGGAGAACAGTCCTTGGCCCAAATCCTCAGTCATATTCCAGCTGCTTTGCGCAAGTAGGCGAGTGGCAGACACCACTGATTTGTTCAATTTAATGACCTCTCTACACACATGCACATCATACATCATTTGAACACTTATTATGTCTACTTTAAGATGAGGTATGATGTGGAGCTGTCAAGTGGTGTCATTACCAAAGAAACGAGGACAAACAATGACACCATCAACACAATAAAATGACTATGAAATATTTGTATTCATTTCTGTTAACGACTCTGTGTATTACTTCAAGACACAAACTTGGATTTCTTTGTGTCCTCAAAGCATCACAACAACAATCTAAAGGATGAAACAAAATCTAATAATAAATGTGTATAGGTATCATTGGAATGTAATAGCACTGGTGGCATTTCTAGTCAACATCTTTATCAGCATCTTGTTCATCATTATGATCTCTGTTGAGTGTGTGTGGGTTCCCACAGTCTTCATTGCCTTGGCATGTATCCATATCTGTGCAGGGAAGCTTGTTCTGACTACAGACACCATTGAGTGTGCAAAAGCCCCTATTGATACAGGCAGAAATAAGGTCTTGTAGAAATTCAGATGCCACTGGGCCTTTGAAGAGTATAGGAAGTAGTTCATCATGCTCATTTTTCCATCCATGTTGCAGCGATGATCCAAGGCCTGTGTTACCTATATGCAAAGACATCCAAATCTTTTGTTTGCCAAGATGCTCTTTTAATATGCTCTTCAAAACTGCCCTCACATGGTAGGAGTTTGGGCAGTGACTTTTTGATGGCCTGACTGAGGCACAAACAATTCAGGTCCTTTTCTTTCTTGCTTTAGTCATTCAGCACCATTGCCAACTTCCTTGCAGCAAAAATTGTGGCTTCTCCCTCAATGTCTCTCAATTTGGCAAGATATCTGGAGCAGAAAGCTCCCTTTGTTTTGATAATGTTCAAAACAGACTTTTTTTTCCACAATACTAAATAGGGATGACACAGAGTCAAACCCTGTTAATGTATGTACAGAAGGAAATATGTTGCAGTCAGGAGTGAGCGCATCACAAATTGCATGCACAGTTATGAAGCGACACTTGTCAGTTGTTCTAGTAATGGTGCTTGTTTCAATCCACATATTTTCTAGTGAACAGCAAGGACCAAAACATCTATATCAACTGACCTAATTATTATGGTTCCTTTGATACCAAGAGACCCAAAAGCCCTATTGGCACATACAGCATGTGGAAGCAACCTTGTGTCCAATTCCTCTTCAGTACTGTAGAAGTCTTGGGCTTCTTCAACCCCCCTACTGGCGATGGATTTTGCTACTTCACCATTGAAAAAGCCTCCAGCAAGGAGAAGTGTTTGTGTTGAGCGTGCTCCTACTCTCTCAGGTGCATTTTGAACCATATATTCACAGAGAAAATTTACAAGTGACTACTTGTTGGATGTCATGTTTAGAAACTTTTTCCATGGAGGCACAGGGTGTCCACCAATCACCTGGCATTTCTTGCATCCAGCCTTCCGTCCTGTCTGGCACTGTCTTCCTGTAGTTTTCTCAGGGTTACAGTTGTCATATCTGTCAAAGACTTTGATTGCAGAATTAGTTTTGTCAAATCCTTTTAGAAGCTTTCCCAAATACTCAGCGGCCAGTCCATCTAACGTGTAGGATTTGTCTCCAGCCACTATTTATATGACAGCCAGGACATCTCTGATGTACACTGTGGTTTCTTTCTTGCATGCTCTCAGCTCATGGATTCTTTCATCGTGAACTTTCAGCTGATGCCCTAATTCAGCTTTGTTCTTCTCATTGTTCCATCAGCACTGAAGAGGGACATAGGCGTAGGTCCTATTGGGGGACTAAACAGCTGCCACTGAAACATCTCTGCATCTTGCTAAGGACAGGGCTATGTTGAAAACAATTTCTTTTCTCTGTCTAAAACAATTGTTTGAGATAGCAAAGCTGTTTGTGTGGCAGTATGCATAGTATTTAGCAATTCTAGCACCATCTCATGCCTTCAGCTTGGGATCAGATTTTGGGGGGATTGTTTGGGCTGTCAGGACTCTTGATGGTGCAACAGGTGCTGTGGCTGCAAGTTCCGCAGCTGAAAATGTTGAATGGAATTGAGAGATGGGTCCTTCTTGCAGGCCTCAAAAAAAGAGCTCAAATTATTATTTTCTTACTTCAGAAGAATTATTGTACTACTCCTCACTACGCAATGGCTGAAGAAACTTGGTGTGGGTTGGGTGAAGTGGGCAAGATTTCACAATTTTCACTTTGCCTTCTGTCTAGTCACTTCATGCCTTGTTTTATCCCCTGGGATGATTACATTGTATTCCCACGTACCAGCTTCAAAGAAGAAAACCTTAAAGAAGTAAAATATTTTCTCCTGTAAGCAGTAGGCCTGATTCCAGTCTCCCTAACACTTTTGTGAATGGAGAGTAACTCCACACTGGTGTAAATGAGAAGAAGCTGGCTGAAAGTCTTAAGTCCTAATCACTTGTTTTAAGATCTCCTCTTCTCCTGATAGTGAATGATGGGCCAATAGTGCTTCAGCAGTTATTACTGTGCTACATCTGGCAATATTGCAGAATGTTGACTTGATAGTGTCTGTATAATGCAATGTGGTGCATCCCCATTTTCTATTATATACTTGATATCCAGTTTTGGCATTTTAAGTAGAAGACAGACAAATTTCTACACACAGAAGTTCAGTGATGTGTGTTATTTCCATATTCATAACTGAAGAGCAGCCAAAAGCTAAACAAAGAATAATCACTCCCATCTAAAACCGTGTCTTCAGCCTGGGATGGATTTAATAAATAAATTATATACAATAATGTGTAATAGCATTACTGACAGATTAACTATCACAATGGTGTGATGATATGTGGTATAATAGAAAGTAGGAATTTGAACTCTAGTCTATTTTGTGATGAGATAGTTCCACTGCCTTGTGTTTCTGAGCTGTTCAGAACTGTTGAAATTCAGATATTAGACATACTCCAGCTACAGCAATAACTAAACAGCCTGTGGGAAGCTCTGCCAAATAAAGACTCTTTTGGAAAGAGGGTCATTCACTTCTTATCCAGCCAGCAGTCATCAACAACTTATAACTTTAAGTCATTTTTTGTTGATCTCCACCAAAACCAATGAACCTTTATCTGTGACATCATTAGAAAGAGGATGGAGCTATCTATATACTAACCATCTTCCTTTTTTTGCTGAAATGTTTCTTGTTTTAATTTTTTTAACTAAGTAATTTTCGAGATTTAAGCCAAGATTTTGAGAAGTGACTAGCGATTTTGATTGCCCCAATTTTTGAGTGCCTCATCTCAGACACCCAGTCTCTACAAATCAGGCCTCTTTATGGTGTCTCAGATTGGATATCCAAAATCACTAGTCAGTCTTTAAACCCTTTATTTTCAGCATTCTGACTATGAAGAGCAATAATGTGGCAATTCCTCTCAGCTATTTCTTATTTTAGGCCCAAATTTTCCACCATCAGACCCTTCATATTATTACTTGCTCGGCACCATTTTAAATAATTTATGCTAGAGGCACTGGTTTGTGAACCTGAAGTTATAGAAATTATTCCTTTAGGTATGCGGCAATTCTCCAAAAAGGGCCATATTTTTGGAGTTTAATGTACCCACTCTACACATACTCACATCATATATCATTTGAAAGCTTATTTTCTGTACATTTAAAAAAAAAGGCATGATGTAGAGCTGTCATATAGTGGTGTGAGCCTGTAGGTAAGGTGAAACAATGGTACCCAGAATGAGAATGTCATTTTTTTTGCACAGTTCCAGAAATACTCCAACATGACTATGACTACAGTTTTTACTGTTTAAATTAATTTCAACACCTTACTATGATGTTTTTTGTTCAAAGCTACCGCAACAACAATGTATTAAAATATTTGTATTGGTTTTGCATGGGCAAGTTTTTGGGGTTTTTTCCAGCAATGATGAAGCCAGTTAGCATGTGGCAAAAATAGCGAAAATCAACTTTTTACAATATACTAACATGAAATGTTTTCACATCACATATTCTTAATTGTCAAAGTATCTCACAAGTGATTATAAAGTTTTCTATATTTTAAACTGAAATTTTCTGACCAGATCAGTCTCACATTGAGGGTTGTGCACCAGTAGCAGTAGATTGTGTGCTCGTAGTTGGTACCACATAGTGGGTAGATAAAAATGTATGTGAATTCCTAACGTAATGCTTCTCTATTTATAAGCTTCTGTTCATACAATGTGGCAACTAGTCTTCCCGGTAGAAAGTCTTACTTTGTAATTGCCTATGCATTCGGTACTAGCCTTTGAAATATTCTAGAAATTAGCTTTTTAATTCAGTGACACTTATGCACAGGTCAGTATTAGTGTTAGAGATGACAATACACAGCTTCATATTATGAATATACAATGCAGAAAGAAGTGGCCCAACAAATAGTAGTGAAGACAAAGTCCACAAAAAAGTTGTTGCCTCTGCACTGGAGTGGGATAAAGAGCATGTTCCAAGTCTTACTAACTATATCATCAACAATATGACAAACCCACTTGACCCAGCAGCATATCCAGAAGTGCTTATCAATTTATGTGCTGGATTGCATGTAACATCAAATGTACAAGAATCTACTGAAAATAGTAGATATTGGTGAAGCACAAATGGAGAGATTTGAAAGAGTTGCATTTGATTCCAATGGGACACACAGCTTCTTTAGGCCACTCAAGAAATCTAGCATCCGAACACTGCTGACATGAAGACCAAATTTAAGTCTGGCAAGGGAGGGACAAAGGAGGGACAATTACAACTACTATCAGTCCGGAACCTGCAAAAACAATCCTAAAATGCTCCAATCCTAAATTTTATATTGGCATAGATTAGCAATTGCATTATATTTTGTGGTCATTTTAGGAGGCAGACAAATGTCAGTTAGAGATTAGGAAGAAACCAGCAAATTCATTTCTACTCTGTCACTGATGTTTTTCATGTCACTTTGCCTCTGTTTTGCCTCCCACCCTTTGTCTGTCTTGTCTATTTCGACTGTAAAGTTTCCAGGTTAGGGTGTGATTCTTAGAATGTGTTTGCACAATTGAGCCTCAATCTCTGTTGGGTCCTCTAGGTGCTACCATAATAAGTCGCTGAGCATATGAAGCCTTTTTAATGCCACTGAATGGTCTCTTCCATAAAATTCATGTCTGGAGTCTTTCCCACCTTCTTTATGGTGCTTTGTTTTGACAGAATATGGTTTCCTTACCCTAGACTGAGCGGGTGACAGATGGGAGAGGGAGGAAGAACTAATGCAGACAGAGAAGTATCGCATTGAAAACTCATGAAGAACTTGTCAATAGAACAAGATTTCTTTACTACAGTGCTAAAAAAAACCCAACAACAATCAAATGTTTTCCAGTTTATTCAGAAAATCAGTTGAACAGACATGGTGTTTGTTTTTTTAACCTAGGCTACACACAAAGAGTTTAATCAAGCAAGATCCTGCTCCTCAGTTACTTTCATCATTGGTGGAAAATCAGGACTGAAGGAAAAGTGAGTGACATTTGAGTAACAGCAAGCCCACCATACCACTCGTATTATAAATGGCAGGTGCCACAAAACTTGGATATAGAGAAGAATGCAGATTATTTTCTCCCATTTGGGCCTATGGAATAATCTGTGTGACCATTTAGTCTTCTGTGACTGACCAGACTCACCAGAACTGGCAAAGGGAGTGCAAATTACATATTGTGTTCCAACTGTGCCTCCCCTCCCGCAGAGGGAAGCAGGGGATCTTGTCATGGTCATTCTCTCAGGGGTTTTCTGTTGGAGGAGAGTGAGACAGCTTCAGGTCACAGCTGGTGCTAGGAGCCTTACCAGTGAAGGTTGCTGGGGGAATTGGAAAGCAACATGTCTCTTCGCTGTGCTAGTCGTGACCCCTTTCCTACAAGAACCTCCCTCTGTATGGGTGGTGCTATCGCCCTATAGATCCTGTAGCATGGTTGAAACTTCTGCCATTTTCTGCCATCACAATCATATCGCTAAAGGGCTACCTGTCATCCGAGCTTTATGTCTGGGTTTCTTAAGAGGCTAGTGTAAATCCAGGGTGAATTTGGGCCAACAAGATTAATAAAGATTACTTTTCATCCTCCCTTAAAAATAGTATGAGTAAATTCAACTATTTACTTTTATTGCACCTTTAAGTAATTCTATATTTAGGAATTGCAGAGATATTGAATACCTGTGCTTTGCACTGTACAAAACCACTATATTCTAACATAAATTTATCATCCGCAATACATCAACACGTTTGCCTGACTTAAGGTGCCTGTTAATGTGATGGATTTGTGTATGAGTAATATTTCTGGAAGAGTCACATGGAGAAAAATTGGTGGTTTACAGAACTCCCTTTGAAGTAAAGGTCACAGATTTGATCTACTCTGTCTGTTATCAGGAAATTGAATATCCCAGTAAAAAAAGATTATGAATCACTCCTATCAGAACCACAGAACAACATTTACTCTGCAGAAGCTACAAATAAGGGTTAGTTAAGACAATATCAGAAAAAATACACATTAATAGCTAATGAGGATTTGGCCAATACAACAAAATGCACTAGAATATGTATAAAGATTTTTTAACATAGATGTGTGCACATATATGTATATACACACACATATACATAAAAATAGTTCCATTAAAAACAATTTGTTTTGATTTTCCTGCAGATGGCTTATGACAATAAACACACTACTCACTAGCTCACACACACACACACACACACACACACACACAGACACACACAGAGTCATATATTAATATGGTAATGTCCATTTAAAAAGCATAATGCCGATTTACAATTCACCTTCGGTTTCATTATGCTGAAAACTGACCTTGAGGTATTTAGGCGATAAGAAATAGTTAAGGAAAAAAAACAGGAATGGAGGCTACAGAAAACCAGAACATAACCTAGTTCTAAAGCTAAGTGGGTTTCCTATTTGGAATTAAACTATTATATGGGTTTGTGTTGCCTGTCATTTTGCCCATTATCTGAGATGTCTCAGCTCAGGGAGATGGCAGCTGCTCGCCCTGAAAATCAAAGAACTATAGAAGACAAACTCAAGCTTAATTCCTTTGACATTTACAGCAGAGCATCTGCTTCCTCGCTTGCTCTCTCAGATGCAACCCAAATTGTCATCAAGGTCCTAGCAGGTTAAGCACTTCAAACATAAATAGCAAAATGTCTAGGACATAAAATTAATGACTTGTTCTATTAGAAGAATTTTTCCATGTTTCATTAAGTTATGTTTTATAGTGCAAGAAAATGACCCAAATAAATCCAAAGTCTAAATCTCATCAGGTTCAACAGTCCTTCTAATTCAAAGCTATTTCACTATGGTCCTTCCATTGACAGAGAATCACAGTATTATAGAAATCAGAGTTGGAAATCATCAATCAGTGGATGTCCATCACCTTTCAGCACAGGATTATTTCTTACAATGCAGTATCTTCCATTGGCAGCAGCAGTCTTCAGGGAGAGAGAGAGAACAATTTGGGCTTCTTTCCAATCTGAATGGAAGGCGACTTATGGGGAAGAGGGGAGGGCAGTCTGGAGATGCAGCTCTGGAGCCTCCTTCTAAAGAAGCAGATTTGGTGGAGGCTTCTTTGGGCAGTGAGGTAGCCAGTTTTGAGAGACAGATTCAGTGGCCTTTTCTGCATTTGTATGGGTCTGCAATCCTACCCCCATCCAAAATGTAATTTCCTTCTCAGACAGTCCCTTCCACTGCAGGAGTTGTTAGGAATGATCAGTTTACCTCCCAGATGGCATAAACATGACAGCCCACGCGATTTTATTTTGTCACCCCCCATACCTATGGCTGAAAGTCCCACTCTCTGCCAAGATACAACCATCGACCATCTTAGATGTCTTCCAATGTACACTATTGCCCTCTCTACCTATCATATTGCATGCCTGAGTAAAAGAGTAGAAATCAAATTGTGATCCTGTCCTAATCAATAAGATTTCTCATGAAAATCCCAAAGAGTAATAACTACTATAAACCTACTGGAAGCCCTTGATCCAATGGCCTGTAAAAGCTCTTTTAGATGCATATGGTTTATCATTTCATTGTTTCTACAACACTCCTAGGCTGCCGCATTTCTGGACAAAGTCAAATGATTCACCTTTAAAAGTATAAATTTGTAACACAAGATTTATAAGACCTGTCACATTATTAAGGCACAATTATAGTGTGTGTGTGAGAGAGACGCTGACCCTCGCCAGAGTTCACTCCCTTAGTGTGAAGGTTACTGGTGGCTCTGCAACAAGCCTTAAATTAACAAGATGTCCAAATACTTCAATTACACGATGAACTACTGAAATTCCTTCATTAGATCAATGACAAATATCTGAGACCCTATTAAATCCTGCTCCATGGAACCCAAGAGATGCTGAAGCAGGGACTACTATATGGAAAAGTTGCACAAAGTGACCACATGGCCAGAAGCTTAAAGAGAGCCATCTAGTGGCCTTATTCTTCTCTGCGCCCTGACTTCAGCCCCAGCCTGGGAATCCTCTAAACTGAGGACTGGAGGTGGGGGCAGGAAATCTGACCCTGAACTGCCCTCATTTTTTATGCTCTCAACCCTTGCACCCAGGCTATTCATCACCAACCTCAGCCTCTATTTGTTCTACGTTTGTACAGTACTTAGCACAATGGGTACTGGTCCACGACTGGGACTCCTAGGGGCGACCAAAAGTACAAATAATAAATAAAATAATTCCCAGGTCTCTGGCCAATGATAGACATTGAGAGGACAAAGTAGCCCTTTGGGTTTAGATTCTCCGGTCACTAGCATTGCAAGTCATACATTACTGAATACCTGTGAATCTGTTATGTTTTGTTCCCAGTGGTACAATAGGTCCCATTAGAGACTGGAAAGAACTTGAGGGACCACTTCCTCCGCTGGTATAAACGGGTGGAGCTGGGTTCATTTACACGTGCTAAGGATCTTGCCTGAGATGTTGCACTGAACAGGGAATACAACTCTTGAGGCACTCTGGATTCAGTATCACACTTGAGACACAGTGAGAGAATACAAACTGAACAGCAAGCTAGTGCTACCCAGCTACAACAAGCAGAACTTTATGTTGCATTTTATGTCATCTTTCTCACTTGATTTGGCAGTTCCATCTCTCCAGCACACTGCCTTTAGCTAGTGTCTTCCATCATGATCACAATATAATTGTCTAACACTTAGTTACAGAGAAGGGCAGGGATGTAGAGTGAAATATTAAATTTTGGGCTGAGGGGAGACCAAGGTGGTGAGTTACAGCTATAATAGGGATTCCTAACATTGACTATTACGTTAAGGACTTCTCAGAAAACATTTCATTTAGAGATCACCACTGAAACATAAACAGCATCATTTAAGACAGAATCAATATATCATGGATAGCCTGCTGGATGTAATTACTTTGTTACATGTGTGGAGGGGAGAGGAATCTAACTTTGTCCTGACCCACAACTACTTCAGATTTGGACGCAATCTATACCTTCAAGTCAGTGGCACAGCTATGGGCACCCGCATGGCCCCACAGTATGCCAACATATTTATGGCTGACTAGAACAGTGTTTCCTCAAAACTCGTCCCCAAGTATCTCTCCTTTACCTACGCTTCATTGATGACATTTTCATCATCTGGACCCAGGGGAAACAATCTCTCAGAGAATTCCACCATGATTTCAATAATTTTCACCCCACCATCAACCTCAGCCTGGACCAGTCCACACAAGAAATCCACTTCCTGGACATTACAATACAAATAAAGGATGGTCACATTAATACCACCCTATTCTGAAAACCAACTGACCACAATACGTATCTTCATGCCTCCAGCTTCCACCCTGGACACATTACACAATCCATTGTCTACAGCCAAGCGAAGTGGGTTGCAGCCCATGAAAGTTTATGCCTGCAGAAATTAAATTTGATAGTTTTTAAAGTGCTACAGGGCTCTTGTTGTTTAAGCCAGAGTCGTGACTGAGCCAGGAAGAGAGTTGCTACTTTTAATGGAAACATAACAGTGGTAACTCGATATAAAAATCTTTCTAAATATTTTTAGAACGTTAGGAGATTCATGATTGTCTTTGTGCCCCTTTGTAAGCACAAATGTGGGACTATGTGCCACTTTTGAAAATTTCTCTCTTCATATTTACATTATATATACATTTTGCTTCTTATAGATTAAATAACAAATGGTAAAATCTTTACATGTAGCATCAGACACACCTTTTTTTGTCAATGTGCTACTTACTATGGTAAAGGTTGAAAGAGAGCTGTCAGCATCTTTACAATGTTTAACCTGATTCCATTTTGGTTTCCTTGATCAGTGTGGAATTTTTTCCCCTCCTGAGAAAAGTGTTATTACATATTATAGGCTAATAAGAGGGCATTCCAAGGCCTTGTCTATACTTGCCTTCTTTCCTCTAAAGTTTCTCATTGTTTTTAGAGTAGATCAAGGCCTAACAATCTATAAACACCATCTAGCTAACACAGTACTCAGGAGATAAAAATCCCTCTCCATGCTGGTTAGAGAAACAGGGAAAGCAACAGCCAATCTGAACCATAATTTGTAGCTGTAGTGTGGACAAAGCTTTAAGGAGGCGAAAAAAATTGTGATACACTACACTTCCAGTGCTGTTTCCCCACCAGCTTCCCAAACTGTAGATGAGAGACAGAAGATGAGAGGGAGAAGCAGAGATTGATGGAGTGAGCCACTAAACAACACTTTAATACTAACTTTCATCCCTCAAAGACTATGAAAAAGGCATAAGGGGAAGAGCAGATTAGTGAAACAAATCCCCATAAGAACATAATTACCTTTCTCCCTGCACTCCAAAACTGCCCTAGAGAGTTCACAAGGCAAAGCCTGTACCAACTAAAGGCTAATTTTTAAAAACAGGCTAGCTTCATCCCTTGTACAATTCCATTAAGATAGGTTTGGCCTGTTTTCCTTATTCCGTTTTTGCAAGACCCTTCCCTATTAAGCCAGTAAGTTTTAGTGCTTTATTTTTACCCTGTAAGCTTGCTTCAGGCTTGCAAGCCTGAATAACTTTTATTTATTATTAAGCAAAGTGATCTTACTTGCTAGTGGGTCCTCCTCAGTTGCTCAGAGAATAATGATTTTCCAGTACCTCCCTCCCTTACTCTGTTTCAAAGTACTAAGCTGAAGTGGAGACGGATATGTCCTTGCTTCAAAACATTATGAATAGTTCTTCATTTTTCACAGAAGTTTCATGAAGAGAAATGTGATGACAACAAACCCATCCTCTTCCTCAACATAAATACCTATAGACTGATATATGCATTTATAGCCTGCCTGTATGGGGTGAGGTGTAAGTGCATTAAGAACATAAGAACAGCCATACTGGGTCAGACCAATGGTACATCTAGCCCAGTATCCTGCCTTCCAACAGTGGCCAAAGCCGGGTGCCCCAGAGGGAATGAACAGAACAGGCAATCATCAAGTGATTCATCCTCTGTTATCCACTCCCAGATTCTGGCAAACAGAGGCTCAGGACACTAAGAGCATGCTGTTCTGTCCTTAACCACCCTGGCTAATAGCCATCAATGGATCTATCCTCCATGAACTTATCTAGTTCTTTTTTGAACCCTGTTATAGTTTTGGCCTTCACAACATCCCCTGGCAACGAGTTCCACAGGATGACTGCATTGTGTGAAGTATTTCCTTTTGTTAGTTTTAAACCTGCTCCCTATTAATTTCATTGGGTGACGCCTAATTCTTATGCTATGTGAAGGAATAAATAACATTTCCTTATTCACTTTCTCCACACCAGTCAAGATTTTTATAGACCTCTATCATATTCACCCTGTGAAGCAAAAAGGATTCTTTCCCCAAGAATCAGGCAGCACAAGATAATACTGAAGAGGTTTATTCACAGCACCTGGAAGGCTGCCTTAAACAGCTTCAAATTCATAGTGTTGTTTATATACAGTTTTTTATAAGTATATACAGTTTTTTATTACTTAAACAATCCATTTACATTATTTTAACCTATTTACTTACAAATACAGACACTGTTTCACCCAGAAAGAACAGGGGTGATAAAGACAGATACAGAACATACGTGCAGAGACACTCTAATTACATCAAAGGATTTCTGACTACACTGGGGGGGGGGGGGGGTAAGGAAAATGGGTGGAGAGGGAGAATCCTTACAGATAAGAGTTCCAGAGAGGTAGCCGTGTTAGTCTGTATACAGCAAAAACAACGAGAGTTCTGTAGCACTTTAAAGACTAACAAATTTAATTTCAGCAGACATAAGCTTTCGTGGGCTTCAGCCCACTTCCTCAGATGCAGTTGGTAGAAATAATACAGCAAATATTGGCAACATATATAGGAGGCAACATATACATATCTTACAGATAAGAGGGTACATCACAAGGGGGGGTGTAAGGAATGAGCTGGCCTCATTGAGAGGCAGAATCACTGAGTGGGCATCTGGCCTTCCGAGTATCAGGTATTTACATTTGCCATTGTCCTTGGGGCTCTGTATGCGTGCCTGTTAACTACTGTGGGTTTCGGTTTAGCTGAAAACTGCTTCTGGCCTAACAACCCTTAGTTGTCTCTTTTACAAGATGAAAAGTTGTAGTCTTTTTAATTTCTCCTCACATGGAAGCTGTTCCATATCGCTAATAATTTTTGTTGTTCTTCTCATTGCCTCAGCAGTGTGGCCAATTCTCATGATTTTATCACAAGACCACGATAATTGGTGTTTTTCTTAAAGCCTCAGCTCCTGGAGGCATGTGATTCTGTGAGAATCTCAGCTTTTATTTAACAAACAAAAAATGGCTGAAGAGAAAAGCTTGAAAATGTGACCAAAGTGCATCCTAAAAGTTCAAAAACAAAGGAGGCAAATTAAGAAAATGTAGGCCAATCTTATGAGTTTTGAATGCTGGGAACTAGTACTTCTGCTTCTGAAGCAACTCAGTGAAGGAAGTTTGCCTCATAGATGCCTTAGTAAGAGCAAATTACTAATATTGAACCAGCTCAGCTGTGCTGGCTTATGCTTGGGGGGCCAGAGCCAAGATTATGCCCACTTCCCATCCCTCCTCACTCTCCTGCTCAGGAAGGAGCACCAGGCACACAGTGCCCCCTTATACCTATATATCTTGACCCAAGATCCATGGAGGCAACACAGGAACATAGCAGGAGATCTTATTTCCCCTTTCTGTCCTGTGCAACCATGAAAACCAAGCCATAATATAGCCCCTAAGTGGTCTTCACATACCATCCTTGGCCTATTTTCTAAATATGTGTACAGTGTCTTCCCTCCACCCACACCCTACAGGTATGATATTTCTTCTCAGTGATACATTGACCAGTTTAGGCTTCTGGTGGTAACTATATATACAGAACCCAAAGACATCTAGCAAGATTGCAAAAAATTAGGTTTTGCATTGTTGCTGATTGAGTTTTCTGAGTTATTTGTTGCTCAGCATTATAATATGAAAACCCTAATTTGTTGTACTTCCTATAGCTTTCAGCCACTCTGCTGTCCTTGCATTTTTGGTTTGGTGATTATTTTTCTTACATGCTCTAGATAACTCACTGAACCCTGACTTCCCTTCTTCCTTCCTCCTGCTATTCAATTTTTATAAAGACTTTTCTTCTCTGCTAACACACTTTTAATCTTTCTCTCTGGGAAGCCACAATGACTATTTTTTCCTCCTCCTTACTTACTTTCTTGAAAACTAAGGTAAATATGCTTTGAGTGCCAAGTAGAACCACTCTGAATATATTTCCAACTGCCTTTAAATAAGTAATTCCACTTAATCCCTCTGTCTGAACTAAAACAGAAATAATAGAACTTACTTTCCTAAAACTCAATGATTTTTCCCATGGGGCGCTGCTGTTTGATAATCAAACGATCCAATATAACTATATAATAACTGCTGCTTTCAAATGGTCATGAGCTTCCAGATCTCCCATAATTTTCTCGGAACTAGTAACAGCAAAGTGAAGTAGCTTCTCCATCCTCAGTGGTACTCCATGTGAGAAAGAGCTCTGTCTCCAACCTATTTCAATTAAGCTCTTGCCTTGCAGCATTTTCAGCATGTGCCTCTTGCCAGTTGCTTCCAGCTCTCCCATGATTGTTACCTTACCTAACTCGTTTCAATTCATAATTCCAACTTGAGGATTTCAACTATTCTCAGAGGTTTATAACCTGAACTCCCAGCCTCATCAAGCTTTTGCAGAATTCTTGACACAGCAGGATTCTCACTATCCTTGATATGATACCTTGTCCCAAAATGATCATGATCTAGGTTAACGCACAATAAGAACACAACACCAGACACATTAGGAAGCTGATACTGTGGTGATACATAAAGTTCAATAAAACAGTGTCAATAACTATTGTGAACTTCTCTTAGCAGAGAAACCCAATATGGTAATCCTTTAGAATCAGTCATAACAAGGTCTCCAGAGTCCATGCTGCTCGCTATGGTGCCCTTTTTATACTAAACATCCCGTTGGCCTTTCATTTGGTAGCATCTTCTCTTCCCATAAACTCTGATACTAGACAACTGGCTGAGACAAGAATTCCTCTAATGCTGTCAGGGAATTTCCTTTTCAAATACAGAGGTCAACATTTCCATATCTGATCTGACCAGCCACAATATTAACTCAATAAAATAGTCAGGCTGGCAGCTTGTCACTCTGTAACCCTCTGAAAAAGGCCCAAAGAAGTCAGACTTTGTAAGTGTAACCTGCAAAACACACACACACACACACACACACACACACACACACACACACGTTCAATTTCATTGAGATTTTCTATCCCAAAAGTGCAGTGATTAATCTGCTTGGAGCATTGAAAATACTCTATGACTGGAATTCAAATTACACCACATCAATGGGCATTTAAATCTCAGTGTTCAGGCAAAAACATGTTGTATGATGAGGCTAAACATCTAGGCATTCATAAAGCACCTGGTCACCATGAGATATCTAAAAGGGTGGAGTTCTTTGACAAGTGCAGGAGCTACTTTTCACATGAAAAGCACTCAGCCATTTACATTTTAAAGACCTTTTTAAAGCCATGTAGACAGCTAAATGATAAGTGGCTCAGCTGGAGAACAAATGTTGATGGCCAGCATATAAACCCCTTAAAAAGGACAACAGTGATAGTTACTAGGAGCCCTGCCAGATGCCCTTTAATAATCAGTGAATATGATTATTATTACAATGAGAAGAGACACCATGCTGTAACATGTAACAAGACTCCATGCTGGTCTGCCAGGACAGCCTTCCAATAGAGACCCTCGACACAGTGGGATTTTTCATGTATAATAAATAAAGTAATAGACTAGCAGGCTGAGCTCCTGGCTGAACACCAATGCCCTACACTGTGTATATTAAAGATTCCTCCAAACATTATGATAGTATAAAAAGAAACAGAGAGAATTTATGATTTGCTCCTTGTGACTGCCTGCTGAGTCCCCAGGGACTAAATGTCAGACCATGACTACATCTGCTGCTTTATAATGCTGCCATGAACATCTAAATAACACTGTCAGCATAACATAGCTATCTGTCTGCCAGACTGCCCCAGCTTCCCTTTCCTATTGGTGCTCACTCTGCCATAGAAATATGTCTTTCATAATCTGTTATAACAACTCCTGGTCTGAAGCTCATTACAATAATTTAGCAGGAATCACGAAGCTTATGTAAAAGAAATTGACCTTCTGGATTAGAAGGCAAAAGATTCCAGTGTAAAAACCCTTCACCTTCTTTATTATAAAGATGAAGACTGCAGCGCTGTGGATGCTAGTTATCAATGCTACAATTTTCAGATGTTGACCAGAGATTATGTCTGGGTTTGGAGTCATAATTTTGCTCTCACATATCCCCGACATGTATAGATCAGCAGGCACAGCCCTGTATCCTGCAGTGCCAGCACCAGTGCAGATGCCCCACTCAGCCAGCTCCCTAGAGCCAACGTAACTGGAGAAGGGCTTCAAGGCTGGGGTTGATGGTGAGTCTATCTCCACTCCCCTTGAGCTTCCCTCCAGCCTGGAGGACTGAAGGGGAAGGAGGGCAGACAGGCTGAGGCTGCTGTTGCAATGCTCCTCTGTGACCGTGACCAACCCTGGCCCAACTCCTGGGCAGGAGCAGAGGGCTAGAGGCCCGGGCCTGCCACATGGAGGGGCTGGATGGAGGGGCTTGCCCATCAACAGGGCCCTAGCAAGGCAGAGGACTCAGGAAGAGTTCCTGTACCATGGAGGGTGCAGCTTCCCCAGGTCTGCCCTTCTCAGTTGTCACTAAGGGTGAAGGTGGGATGGGGCACTGGGGATGGAGCTTCCCCAGGACACCCTGAGGAAAGGCCTAGATGAAATCCAAACCCAGGCTTAGTTGGCAGGCCCTTTCCTCCCGGAGCTCCCTCCCCACAAGGCCATCAAGACTGCAAGGATCTGCCCCAGAGCTGTCCTATGCCGTAGCTCTCAGAACATGGGACTTAGCCCAACACAACAGCTGAGGGCCCTCGCCTCATGGATTTAGTTGGTTTCTTTGCCATCAGTTCACCAGCTCACTGGCAGGAACTGGGTCCAGCCCAATGGGGCAGTGAGATCGTGGCAGGGAAGGGGCTTCCCCAAAAGGAAAGTGAGCTGGGGTGGAGGCTTCTAAATCCATTGCCTTCATCCTGTCCCATTTTCTTCCAGCAGTCAGGACCCAGGCTCTCACAAGATAGCAGACTAAGACCCTTCCCAGTAGCTGGTTTCCAGGGGACATGCATTCGGTCCCCAGGTTATGTTTGCAGAAAATAGTGCATCTTGGGAGTGAACTCTAAACAAATGGAGCATGGCAACAACAGAGGCACAGACCCCAATGGAGAACAACTAATTCAGGGCAGGCTCGCTCTTCAACACTCCACCCATACCCTACGGTCCCTTCTCCACACTGGGCCAGGAAAGAGACGTGCACTCACAGTGACCCATCACACAGACCCAGGAATGTGGGACTCGACATGTCCCCCCAAGATGAAGAGCAGGCTCCTCCCACATATGCACAGGGGTGGCGACCGGCCCACCCTACACTCCTAAAATGCCCATCTCCACACAGCTGGGACCGTGGGTCACGGGTCATTTTACTCAATACTCCTTCCCCAAGAATATTTTCAGCCTCCCTCTATGCTGACATATAATTGCTAAACTTTTTCAGAATAAAGAAATAATGTAGTGTAATAGTTCTCCTCTTTTTGTACAAGCTAATTTGTAATGATTTCTTTTGTACTATACTTCGGAAGTTATTGTGCAGTTTTCAGTTCAGCAAATTTAAGGGGCTACCAGTAAGAAAGAGGTTTTTCTTAATTTGCTTGACAAAGCAGATTCTCTCTTTAAATTCAAGAAGATATGTACAAGATTTTTTCCCCATGCAACTGGATGATTTTCAGTCTCAGAGGGACGAGAAAGCCTGCATCTTGACATTTATGGGACTGTTTGAATTAAATTTGCAGATAACCATACAACCTTGACACAAATTGTACACTTATCCTGCAATCCAGTGAACATGGACAGGAAAATAAAATGCCTAACTCTGGCAGTGAAGATAAATCTGATCTTTTTTCTGTAAGACACTGCTGTATTATGGAAAGTTAGGCACAGATTTTAAAAATTAGCTGCACAAAAATGCAATCACAGTTGTATGTGCAGAATTGTATTGAAAGGGGATTGAAAATGCCTGGTTAGGCATGTGTTTGGGTTTGGCAAATGACCATTTGTGCGTGCAGCCATGGATACACAAATTAGGTGTGCAATTACAGGTGACCAATTGTGAAAATCAGGCCCCTAATATCACAGAACATATTGCCTGATTAAAAATCAGCTACCTTTCATGGACATGAATTCAAATCCTACTTTGCACACAGCTGGAAGTAGGTTTGGAGATTGCATATTATGAAGTGTCTCCACTGGCCTCTTCTCTATAGAATTTTCCACTTGGACACCTCAACAGGCAACGGCAACAACAGGAGCTGTAGCAGAGAAACTGCCAGGTTTTTTTTTTAATCCCCGTGTCATCTGAGCTAGTTCAAAGTGGGTCTAGAAGACACAGTGGTTAAAATGCTGCTGGTCACTGGCAGCTTGTCTACATTAGACCTCCCACTTCTACCAGCACTGGTGGAGCAGCACTGGCGCAAATTTGTAGGGGAAAAATGTCTATTGTAAACGAGGAGTTAATCCCTAAGGGACAACTGTGCACAGTCACGGAACTCAATAAGATTGTCAGTTGTTGCTTGAGAGAGGCTGAAGGCCTGGGGAATGTTGCTGTGCCACAGATCATTTATACTGGTAGAGCTTAGTGGGAAAGCTGTACTGTGCCTTCCTCCACCTACACCCATTTCTAGTTAGTTTTATTGATCTTAACCTTTCCAGAGCACCATTTCATCTAAACTATTTAATTAACTAAGTATCAGCCTCCTTGAATGTCTGGTTTTCTCCTGGAAACGTAGCTGCAATTTACTCTAGCAGGGGCTACAACATTTTACTTTGCAGCAGAAAGAGGGCGGGGGAGAAAATGTGTTCTACCCACATGGGTCTTGAGGTAAAGACTGTGCTTCATCAACATTTGCCTGACCCAGGATATTCCATGTACCTGCTTGTTTCTTGTGACTGAGGTCACTGCTACAAAAGTTTTAAATCCTCCATGTACAACATTAATGAGGAAACAAAATAAATAACCCTGTGCAGTGAAAAGAGAACATTTACAGATTCTCAAGCAAACAGTGGTTACAAAGTGTTACGAAAAGCTGTGTGTGTCATTTGAAGCCATTTAATTAATTACCACCTTTTTCAACAACTTTTCCTTTCAAACAAACACCAATTCATTATTTTATTTGTTTGACATAATTATTTGAAAAGTCTATGTAATTCTTTATAGACAATAAGGTTTTAAAAAATACATTTTAATAAAAAATGACAGCAATCCAGTACGAGCATCCATCACACTCACTGTCAGCAGTTCAAACACTGAATAACCCTATAACAACAGGTAACCAGTGAATATTTGCAAGAGAAAAAACAGTTCAAAGGAACCAAATTTAGTTTCAACCTGTAGCGTGTAATAAATGCATCACGAATACTACTCTGATGGTGTGTGATGTCTTCACGATATATCTGTTTCAGATTCCATTCCAGAACTTTGAAACTATTAAAGATGAGACCACCCCAGATGATCTAGCCCAGTTTCTACAAGATCACATCATGCTGGGACAGGACTTTGGGGACCAGATCCAGTTGGTGTCAACTTCTGTAGCTACACTGATTTAATCTGCGATACAGGAGTTGAGGATGAGACCTGGAAATGTAGTCAGTGCTGTATGACTATTCATCCTGTACAGACATGGTCAATAAACGTCATATTTTATATATTTCACTATCAAGTCTTAGTGCCTAGATTTAAGGAGCTCCTCAAACCTGGAAATTATCAGTATGCTTTTAAACTGCTTTTTAAAAAATAATGTTTTTCCCTTATGTATCCTAAAATCTTGTTGTCTTACTTTCCTTCTTTCTAAAAGTCGTATCTTTTATTAAATTATACAAATGAGGAAAGCTGATTTCTCCAAGAGGAAGCCAAACAAATGATATTACCCTTTAATGGATTGTGGAAGCCACATATACTGTGATATTATCTTTTAATGGATTCAACTGTTTATAACTCACTACAAGAAGGATAGAGTAAAATTATAGAGAGGAAGGAAAATTGGAGCAAAAACACATTATGTGTATGCTTACATTAGGAAAACTGTACAACTGTTTAACAAGAGCAGTAAACATGTCGGGACCTGTTAATTTAATAAGACATCTATCTACACTTCTTGGATGCTGAAGGCACTCTATCTTCAACCTTGTGCTTCACAATGCAGTAAAGCCATGCATATGTTCACAGCAACTCCACATTTATGTACTTATATTGCTTCATTATTCTACATCCCACATGTGGTGTGTCAAGTGTTCTATTTCAGGATAATTATTCACTTAGGCAACATATGTTAAGAACATAGCCCCACAGAAGGAAAAATCTGTAATAAAGCTCTTTCCCACAAACACACAACTTAAAAACATACTTGCATGGTCAAAAGCAGTCTCATTATGTAATTTTTTCAGGTGTTTGAAGATTTTAGTCCCCAGTCCTGCAAATTTGAAGCCCCTGTTTAGAGTCACTACTGTGAACTTACATCATGCAAAGATCATGGCATGATCAACCATGGCCCTAGATATCATCAATCATATTTTCCTCAGTATCATATGGTTAACACCATCCCTGCAAGGATAAAATGCCATATTTCACTGTGTTGGACAGTTTCTTTGTTTTTTGTTTTTAAAGATTTCCTAACAGAACTGAAAATGTTTGAAGTGAGAACAATTTGGAAATGCAAGACAGAAATCTGCCCACTATTTACAAAATATAATTGTCCTGATCCATTATTCAAATTTCATGTGAAAATTGACTCTTCTTCAAGCAAAGGACCAGGTGAATATGTGAAAATTCCCAGCTTTGTGATTTTAATATCAAAACTCTATGTCATGAGATTTCCCCCCAAAAAAACAAAATCACTCAAAACAAAAATGTCAACATTTCCATTAAAAAGTTAGCATGAAAAAACATTCACAATTTTTCACATGCCGGTTATTACTTCAAACTCACAAGGTTCAAATTAGTGCATGATTTGGCAATCACATTTGCTCATTTCTATTAATGTTGATTGTCACCTTATCTCCAGATGAAAAGAGAAGGTCTCCACATTTACCCAACAAAAATGGTCCCAATCTCACATCATTGAAGTCAATAGCCAAACTCCCATTGACTTTAATAGGAGAAGGGTCTAAGGCCTCAATTCTGCAAAAGATCCACTAAGAGCAACCAGTCCACCCACATAGATCTCTTCATAAGATTGGGGTCTATTAACAACCCTATAGGGGAGAGGAGGGGAAAAAAAACTTTAATGGAACCATTAAACAGGGAAGAACCATTAATAGAACAATTAAACAGGGAAGAAGTACATTAAAAAATTAGGCATGAAGAGGCACAAAATTACACATGAAGATAGACTGTCCATAGTAACATGGAAGGAAAATTAGCTGCCAAATAGACTGGACACAAAACAATTTGCTCCATCAACAAAATTAGGAGTAACAATTTCTTCATTAAGTTTATTACATCAATTTCAAACGTATGTTCTGGTTCTCAAGGGGAATGTTTTGATTTAAAATGAAGATACAAACAAAAATACATACTATGTGTGTATGCATATAAAGTGCGTGTATGTCATGCTTTCAGAATTAAAATTTCTTTAATATCCAAGGGTTTGGGGTTGTATATATTCCTTTTTTCCCATAAAGCTCACTACAGTTCTTTTGATTTGAAATTCATATAGTGCAAGTGTTTGGAAATTTACTAAGGAGTATAGATTATTTACCTGTGATCACTAAAGTCTGTATTATAAATGGCTACTGAAAAATTGTGCAATCAAATATATGTATTTATTGTAGACTGTGAGATGTATTTTTAGTGGAAAGGTTGGCAGCTTTGAACTAGCAACAAGTTATGAAAGCTTGGGGAAAAAATCCTACAAAATCTTCTAAAAGTTCTGCCTTTTAAAAGTATTTTTTTTAAATTCACTTCAGAAGTAGATTTTATCATAATGCTTTAAGTTGAAAAAAATTCAGTAACAAAATATTTCTGTTGTGATATGTCACAATAAAAATGTCTTTAAATTTGTGCTCTGAGAATATTCCTACAGAAGTCAGTGAGTGTACCCACTGTATAAAATTAGGTATGTATAAATCTTTACACAATTGACATTAAATGTACTACTAGTTGTTTCAAGGATCTTTCTTTTGCCTACATATTTACTTTTGAGATTATCTCTATGTGACAGAAGATTATTTACTAAAAGGACACTGGGAGGAACAGGGAGATAAGGTTTAAACCCAACACTTTGCCTTCACTTACACTGGAAAAATTTGCTACTAGCTAAACTATCGGTCCATAAATTCAGTAAGAAGTCCATTGTGAGTTTTTAAATTGGTAATTGAATTTCAACAGCACCCATGTCCCTAATTAGCAAGGGCATGTGACAGGGAACGGGGTGGGGAGGGGGGGCCAGGAGGGAAATATTTTCCCAGAGTCAGTAGAATGAATCAAGTTGAACCTTGAAAAGTTCACAACAGGGTTTATCATACAAGCGTAATCAGACAATTATATGCTGCATACAAAATGTCAACAGAAAACTACAAGGATTTTTCCATGAAATTTTTCACTTAAAATGTTTACCACTTTTACCAAGATTAGCTGCTCCTTTGAATTTGTGACTTCGTGCTTTAATGGTTCAATTGTAAAATGTGTCGTAGGACTTCTAAATTTTACTGTTACACTCATTAACCCACCTCCCCCTTTCTCTGTCAGCAAGAACACTGAAAAGCTATCATTACCACTGCTTTTTATATTTCAAATTTCTGTTCTCACCAATACCAATAGATTATTTCCTCCTTTCATGCTACTATATGCAGCTCTAACAATCATTCTGTAATAGTTCGCTGTGTACATTTTTTTTTTACTTTCTTGTGTTACTTACAAATGAAAAAAAAGCAACCATAGCATTTGATATAAAATTAAGCTACTTACCCACTATTGCCAGATTATGCTCTGAACCACATGCAATCTGAAAAAGAACATGAATGAATGAAAGGGAATCTGCAGACAAGTGTAAGTAGATACACTACTACTATAGAGACAGCCACAATCATGACAGGAAATAAAAAATTAGGCTAAAACAAACAACTATGGTTTGTACAATGTAAAATTAAGTTTGAAGTACACAACTGCACATTTCAGCAAAAATTTCATTAGTGGTCTCAATTAATTGTTAATAAACAGTTGTTTACATTAAAAAAGACAATCAACAACACAACTGATACAAACAAGGAGAGAAGTAAGGTAGGACCCAGACCTGCAAATACCTTAACTTTATGAACTCAAATCAATAGGACTATTTGTGCACATAAACTAAGCACGAGCCTAAGTCTTTGGGAACCAGGGTCAAAGGGAGAAAGATCAGGAATCAAATGGGCAATGAAAATCTAATTTCCTTCTCACCCATTCACATCTACTGATATTTCCTGAACAACATTGAGGCATATTGGCAGGACGTTGTAGGGAAGCTTGCAATGAGTCTATCCCCATTGTCCTTGTCTGGAGGAGAGGATATGTACTGCAGAGGAATTCATAATGCAGAGGCTCCTTCCACCAGCACTAAACTCAGAATATATTTTTAATTTGTATAATTTAAAAAAGGGAGATAAAGAAATTCTCTTTTTTGCTTGCGATCATTCAGTCCAAGCCCCTGCATAGCAAAGGCCATGAAACCCACAATTTTTGGTTGAGTTTTCATGGCTAGGATATCCAGTCTTGAGTCACTGTGTTAGAAGTAAATGCTATGATCAAGGGTACTGATTATGCAAAACAGCACGACTGTGGTAAAAACACCTTGTCATGAGCTAACTACTAGCTGAAAGCTCATGCTGTGGCAGTTGGGCCAAGTAACCCACCATACGTGCAGTCTCCCTCATACAACCAATGAAACTATTGCATGCAAATTAGCTGTAGAGTGACTGTGGTGATTGGTTGAGTTATCTCTGTTACCACACAGGTCTCAGACTCTTGACATTACATAGCTACATGCCTCACTGTCACAAAGATATAATTCATCTAGTCAAAATGACTGAAAACTCCAAAATTGACAGACCATGAATCCCAGTGATGATTGAAGCTGGTGATATTCTGAACAATAAGAGCTCTCAGCAATGCTTGTAGCTATTTCCATCACTTCACACTGACTCAAACATTCTAGGCTTCAGAGTGACATGCAGTGACAACCCTGAAATCTTATTATACAGATGCTGTACTAATAAAGTGGACAACTGAGATTCAACAGATCTCTGGTTTGAACTATTGAGCCACGAAATGGAAGCCTCTGGGTTGGGAAAACTGTGTAAGAAAAACAATTGTTTTAAAAGCCATAATGCATTTTGTGATTAATTTCATTTTCTGGAACAATTATGATACAATAACTGAGAGAAAACAATGGTCTTAGAGGGGTACTAGTGAAATAGCTATAAGACTTCTCTTTTGCAATATTACAACTACTCAGAGCTTCAAGCACTGGCATATTAAAATGCACAACACATCACTGTATTATTGTACTCTTCACACAACAGTGCCATACATTATAGCAGTACCGATTTTTAATGTGTTTCATTGGCTAATGCAGCCCACCAATGATGTTGGGGTTTAAAGACTGATGCCATGGAAACAAGATCTAACCATGGAAATGCATGTGAAGATCTGATAGGGAAAAAAATCAAAACAGCGAATTCTGCATCTTCACTGCTAGATGCAAAATGGGATATCAAAGCTGCCGCTAATAAAATCAATGCAAAGCATGAACTATCCAATTTAATATTTCTATACAAAGTATGCTGAACACAAACACTGTTTCAGATAGCTCTGTGAAACAGGCTGTTCATCCAGTTTCTGTATGTCTCATATATTTAGAGCTAATGGCCCCAATGGAAATGCCATGTGTTCTAAACAGCATGTTCTGTTTTGAACGCATGACATCTCCAAAGAGCCATTTCGTTCCAATACCTAATAACAACAATTACCCCATCTGCAATTCTGACAGATAAATAAAGCAAGCCGGTTGATCACTCACTGCTTTGTAATCCACTCATACAGCTGTCACCAACAGCAGCACTCTGAGAACCTCAGCCTGCACTACATAGTCATCCACTACCTAGTTTACTGGGTTGCATGGGAATCTGCCACAATGGAAGGCACCAGCAGAAACAGCCTGAGTTTACTGCATCAAAGTAGACTGCCTTGTCTGCCCTGGGAATTTGTCCCCACAGTAGCCCTTGGTGACCAGTCACTCATGTAGCTGCACCAGTGCAACCTCCTCATGCATATTTGGTAACCCACTGTAAGCCATAATTTCCACCAGTGCATCTTATCCCACTTTCACGCAGGGGGAAACTGCTTTGGTGGAAATAGCAGCTGTGCCACCAATGGCTGTAATGAAGGCAAGTCCCATGCATAGACAGGGCTATTGGCAGTCACCTTGATTTGTCCTCACTGGCACAGGGTGGGGACACTGCATCCCTGGTAGCAGCAGCAGCCTCTGTGCTCCAGTGGGGAATTTACCCAGCAGGAGAGCACATGATGTTTGCACTTTTGCCTTAGCCCAAGGTTACATCATTTTAAAATGTAACCTGGACTCCACTAGGAGCCTCTCTGGAAAAATCTTCCTAAAGGATTAACTGAATCATTGCATCCCTCAGGGCACCCTGACCATACCCCTCTCTCATTGGGGGCTGAGCCTGCTTCTTGCAGATCCCCTGCTAGACTGTACATCTTGCTTCACTCTAACGGAAGAGAGAATAACCCAGAGCTGAATCAAGACTCCTGTCTACTTCAACTTGATGGGTGGTATGATCTTGTGAGCCTCCCAGACATGTCAGTCTCTTAAAATATAACCCTCCCACTCCAAATTAGACAATACTTACCCAAAGTAGAAAGCTATTAGTAGAAGCCAGAATTTATGTTTTGCTGGTAGGGTGAAGTGCCAGCAAGGGAGAATGGAATTACCAAAAGGACGACTATGTTTACATTAGGTGCAAATAGTTCAGCAATCACTACAGTTCTGCAACACAATGCTGGTATTTACTGCAACTGCTGTCATTTGCTAGCTACTTGGCCTTTTTTCTGTGTTGCAGAAGAAATTAAATTCTAGCAGACATCTGCATGTTCCTAAAGGGTAGATAAATACACAGAAATCAAGAATATTTGGAGCTTTCGGACACAATATTGTTCTCCGGTTGGGCAATTATGTTACATTGTATATTTAAATAGATTTTAAAAAATCACAAATCTTAACAGAGAGTCAGAATCAATCTCTAACAGTTATTGAAGCCCTCTGTAACATCAAACAATGCAAATTCTCTCTCCCCTCCATATTAAAATCTCCACTCTGCTAAAAAAAAAAAAACAGAGTGTTTTAACGGTTGTCCACATGAATATAAACATATTTTAATTTCTATATATCATAAAGATCTCAAAGCAATACACAAACAACTAATCAAGGCTCACAACACACTGGGCAACTTCTGGGTCGGAAGCAACAGCTGTTTAACAATGCACAGCAACACACAATTTAAGGCAGAAAACAAAGAATGTACTTTCCAATTGAAACGGCAAGAGCAACTAGATGAAACCTCATTATTCAAGCTGAAATTTAGCTGACTCCTTACGGTTAACATCAATAACTCTTATTAAACAAGCCCTGGGATCTTTAAGGATCACAAGCAATCAGGTCTCCTGCTCTACATCTCAGCTGAAAAACATCAGCAGCACAGTGATCCCTTCACCCTGAGGACAAGCTACCACCACATCCTATAGCATTTTGTGTCCTGTGGAGGTCTTCTCTGATCTACTGAGCAAGCCACGTAAGCTGGTGAGATCACAGCACAAAGTTGTACAGCTGGGCACAAAGATACATAAAATAAGTTAATTAGAATTAAATTTAAAATATTTAATTATTAAATTGATAAGAGAATGTGAGAGGGGAATGGCAACTCAAGTCAGAGGCTTTTGAGGATCAAACAAAATGTGAGGAAGAAAAAGAAAAGTTAAGGGGAGTCCTCTGTTTTTCCTTTCCTCGATCCAGGATGAAAGGATCTTAGACACTTATATTACCTCCATCACCATTGTATCTAAGTGCCTCACAATCTTTAATGTATTTATCCTCACAGCACCCCTATAAGATAGGGAACAGCTATTATCCATTTTACAGATGGGAAACTGAGGCACAGAAAGACTAACTGACTTTCCCATGGTGACAAAGGAGAGAATAGAACCCAGGGACTCCAGCAGCCCTTATTGCCCTAACCACTAGACCATCCTTCCTCTCCCTGTCTCTATCTCAACTCTCCCACATGAGAGGGCATCAAGTCAGACAGTTGCCAGAGAGGAAAGAGTGGAGCTGTAATGAGGGCGAAGGGAGAGTTTGGTGGGTTAGAAGGAGGGAGAGAAAAAGCTGGACATGATGATGCAAGTGGTGAAAGAGAGAGAAGCTTTCAAGCAGCCTGGACAAGCTTCTAAACATTTTGGCAATTACCTAGAATTAGGCTCCAAAACTTTTGAGTATTGACTGTGAAATTCAGAGAAGACGTACCTATGAACCTATGCTTTACTTAGATTCAGCTTCAAAGAACTGCATAACATCCAATGTTGTGCATCACAATAATCATCCTAAATACCTTTAGCGGAGCTGTACATTATTTCTCAAATGATGGAAGTCTAAATGGAAAGGAACTATTAGGTCATCTAGTCCATTACCCGGCCAGTGCAGGAATGCTCCCTACAGTACAGCTTTTAAAAGTCACTGGATATGGGGGCCTCCAGCACTTCCCTTCGAAGAAAAGATCATATTGCTCTATGGGATTTCTAAACCTGAATGAAGACATGAAGTTTAAGCGCCTGCATTTAGATTGCAATCACTGCCATTCTGATTTTTAATTACACTAAGAGATGGTTATTCTGCAGACAGTATCCTGGGGTGTGAATTAAGGGGGAGGAGAGAAAATCAAAAAGGGGAATGCAAAGGCACTCTTTCATCTAATATTTGATATAAACGTTTGGCCACAGAGGGACATGATCTCCTTGGCAGATCTTGCCTTGTTAAGGAAACCAGAAAGGCCAGAAGCAGAGAAAGGCTTTATTCCACCAGGGATTAGAAGCCAAAAGGGAATGATAAGAGTTGACAGAGAGATTGCAGATGACTAAAGATCAAGGTTTATATAAAGCAGTATAATCATTCTTTCCTAGCGCTGTTCCTTCATGCCCTTGATTAATGTATTGTAACACTGATTTGTGCTGTTTGACACATGCTAACTGCATTTGGTATGCAGAATTCCACTGACATGGGGGGGAAAGGGGAGAAACTAAATCTAATTAGTGAGGCTGTGTTGCTTCTAATGATCCTTCACTAGGAACTCAGTGTTCCTCTTCCAGATCACTTGAATCCTGATTGATAAAGGGAAGGCAGCTTGCTAACCTAGTAACATTCCTTGATTAGTACAAAGCTAAATGCAGTTTATTGCAACAGACTAGTAGCATAAGGGTATAACACTACCCAGAGCATCAGTTTAATGCATTCCCAGCTGCTGGGTATGTCAATGGAAAATTGTGAGAGCCAAATAATTATGAGATTTTTACAGTCTTTTCCCTGTGTTTGCTGTTTTCTACTAATTTAATCTTTCATACAATTTCTAGCTTTGTTACAAAATGGGATTCACAATAAAATTTAAAGTGAGGTCTTGTTATTTCAGCCTAGCAGAAAATGTTCCTTACCCAACAATGAGCCACATGCTGCTGGTCCATCTTGCAAAAATCCAAGTAAATGGTAGAGAGTACTGCAAGGGATTAAATCCTTACCCTACCCTCACCGGAGGGCAGGAAACCTCCCAAATACAATGGAGTTTGAGAAGTATATCCACACAGTTCACAGATCCACTGTCCACATCCTGCATCCATCCCCACAACTGATCCCAAACCCAGCTCCTCACTGCAGACTTGCAGAATCACTGCAGAGTATTAACCTACTTGTGCAGGAAATGCAAAATTCCCCTTCCTGCTAGCCCTCCGTGGCAGTCTGGATCCAATCTGGTTCTTGAATGTTCATGGAGTTGGAGACAGTATTAATCCAAAAGCAACAGAATATTTTTTTAAAGTTATTTATAAAGCACCTCACAAAACTCCAAGCAAGGAGAATGAGCCCACTGTGAAATGGAGAGGAAGAATGAAAGGTTCAGTAACTGATATGGTGCTCAGTCCCCAGTCTGCTAGGCACAAACACTCACAAATGAAGAAAAAGTCCCTGCCCTGAAGAATTAGAATCAACATATGGGGATAAAAGTGCTCAGACTAAAAAAAGAATTTGGAGGGGACAGAGGTAAGTGGGGATGGACGGACCAAAATGTCAAGAGGAAGCAAGTTCCCTAACCATCTCTAGGAAAGTCTGATCAGCTGCAGACTCCAAGATACAAATGCTATTGAGATCAGAGTAGATGTACCTCTCAGGATTAGGTTCTACCGAGGAGTGGCAAGCATGCAGCCAAGGCATACTGCATAAAGATCTTTACAAATCAGCAGTATCAGTTTACAGTCACTCTGCCATGTTCTAGGAAGGAGTGTGAAGAACGTTGAGTGGCTATAAAAGACTCAATTACCCAAAGCAGAGGGTAAGCAAGTTGCTTCATTCTGAACAAGCTGAAAGCAGCAGAGAAGCTGTGTTAGGAGGAAGTTACAACAATTAAGCCTCACTGTCATGAATGTATGTTATTATTGCAAGGTCCTCACAGAAGAAATAAACAAAACAAAAGGATGTTCATTAGAAAATGGCTTTCCATGTCTTGATTGAAGTTTTTAACCTGTATCAATATATGTAAATGTGGAGACAATCAATAGGGACACAAAGAAATGGAGGGCACCCTCCAAACAATAACTGAGACAGACCAGCAAGACTTCTATTTCCCAGAGCTGAGGATGAAGCAATTCTGATGCATTCAGGTGACATTATGATTCAGGCATTTTCTCAAAACCGAGACCAACTTGTCAACTACACCCTCGCTTCAACACTCACACCTTATCCACCCTCAATGAGATTTTAAATGCTAACACAAACTTACTTAGATAGGTCAAGACTAAGAAGGATCATGAGGAACTCCAGAATGACCTAAGAAAGCTAGATAAATAGGCCACAGAGTGACAGATGACATTTAGTGTAGACAGATGCAAGATAATGTACACTAGAAGGAATAATTTAAACTATTCATACATACTTTAAATGCCAACATTATTAAGAAAATACACTCAAATGGAACAGCCCATTACAAAGACATGATCTCTTTGCTCCTTCCTCCCCTGCTCCCACAGAGAACTCTGCTTAAACTACAATAGAAGCCTGTACTCTTTTAGGCACCAGGTGGTTCTTATCCTTAGGGTTGATCACCAGTCCAAGATTTCAGTTAGCCCAAGGCAGCAATGGGTGAGGTTTCCTCCCATTTTGTGTGGAATATTCAGCTGGGGACCCCTAAACAAAAGCAGATGCAAGCAAGCCTCAAGTCCACACTTCTCTGATCCCAAATCAACCAGCTCTGCTCTTGCATTCACTGTGGGTCTAAATCTACCTCCCTGAAGTGCAGAGCTCTCAAGCACAGTCTTTTACATCACTTACTCTTCTTCCTATTTCCTTCCTCTCCTTTCTCTTCACAGTTCCTCCTCTTTGATCCTTCATAAGCCTCTTCCTGGGTCTTTTCAAGCAGCAAAGCCACTCCAGGTCTTGCCCTTTCCCTGGTGTCTCCTTTCTCTGTACAGTGACCCACACCAAACAGGGTTTCGCCTAGGTCTCTCTCCATTCTGATGGAAGGCTGCTCTTATTTCCTGCCAACTCTTTCTAGCATATCTTGCTACAGCCTACAGTTCCCAGGGTACCTCTGGGAACTATGCTTACCAGAAGTACCTTGTTCCATGCTGAGCCAAGATCAGGAGGACCATGTTTGCTTATAGCAGCCCTTAAAAGATAAGAGCCATAACAGTCCCTCAAAATTGCCCAACAATTACAATCAATTATCTAAATGGTTCCTAGAGCATACAAGGGAAAACCTTTTCATCCATATTGGAGAATGCAACTGAAAGATAAATCACCTTGTACGTACTTCTTACCAATAGGAAGAAACTTGTTGAGAACACACTGCCAAGGCTTTAAAGCGGGTTAAGAAAGACGACAGACAAGCAATAATTATGAGACCTGTGGGAAAAAGCAATCTTGTTCTATAGACCAAAAAAAAGAATAAAAGGTGATTAAAATTTGTTTAATAAAAGTGATGGTCTGAATTTATCATTCAAATTGACAGAGAAAGATATGTTTTGAGCAACTTATTTAGACTTGTGTCCATGGTCAAAATTATGTTTATTCATATTCAAAACTCCCCATACCAGATACTTTCCTTCTTATACTGCACATGTGAGGCAGAAGACATGGAACACAAAGCCAATATATTTCAAAAATTGTTACATGCACTACTGACTCTGCTATGCCATCTGTAAGCAAATCTTTGCCATCCCATTATTCATATGTTTTTTGCTCATGCCTTCTATCCTACAGAATTCCAAAAGGTTCCAGCATCTCCCGCCTATAATATTATGTATAGATAGAAATAGAAGACTGTTCATTATAGCATATAAAAGTCATCATTATCAATCCGAATGTGCTAATTTCTATCACTGCCACTTTAATGAAGCTAATGGTTCCATTAGGCAATAACTGTAGGCAAACATTCTGTCAAAGTGCACTCTATTACCCAATATTTAAAAAGCTTAAAATACAAGTTACAAAGATGAATGTAATATTTGGTTATAAAATATCAACTTCTACATATCCATCTATTTTCAAGGTTCTTTTAAAATGCATAACATTTGGGAACAGTCTTAGGCTTTCTGTAAGAACCTGGGCTTTACATCTTTTTCCTTATGGCAAAATAGTCCATTATAGTTAATTCATAATGGATTACGACTATTTTAGTTAGCCTAGAAGGAATGACAGAGCAACTAGAGTATAATGTACACATTCCAGGGAAATTCTGCTCTCACCTACACTGGTGTAAATCTTAAGTAACTTCAGTGACTTCACTTGACTTTTTCTGGATTTCCAGGGATGTAACTAAGTGCAGAATTTGGCACACGGGACTTTCAAGGATATTTAATACCACAGAGTTTCTTGGATTTTTGTAGAACTCATAAGTCTGGTAAAGGAACAAAATGTTACTTTTAAAAGTTTATTCTCAAATAACTGACAAGTTGGTATGTCTTTTTTTTCTTACATGCTTTTCATTTGCCCCTTGTATGTATATCATTTACTTAAAAACAGCATCCAAACTATGAGGTAGCATTACCAAGTGGCAATTTTAGAAATGAGATCTCTTAAAGGGTCTTGACTCCTTAAATTAAAAAAAAAAACACAATATAAATTGTGTCTGTAGCTTCCACCAGTGACAAAACCAAAATGTCAGGGTTTTCAAAAGGGACTAGTGATTTGGAATGGCTCCGTTTCTGAGTGTCCAGCTTGAGATACTTTAAAGGGATCTGACTGTCAGAGAAAGTACTGAGCACTCACCCAGTGAAAATCAGGTCCCTTTGAGGTGTCTCAAGTGGGCATCCAAAACCTGAGACATCCAAAATCACTAGTCCCATCTGAAAATTGTGGCCAATGAATGTTGCTGAGAAGAATGACTAGAAAGGAAGTCACTCAAACATAGTGGGGCCAATCCTATATATCTTTTGTTAGTAGTCCCATTGATGCTCACTGAGGAGTCTTGGTTGAATAAATAAGAGTTTGCAGGATCAGGCTTTCTATGGGCACATTGTCTCTGCAGAAAATAAAGTCCAGCAGTCTAGAGAAGGAAAGTACAGTGCTGCTGCCACCTACCCTGTTCTGAAATGTACCTCAGAGTGCCTTTGAGAAACAATTATGTAAGATAACCATCAATTGTTCAGGAAGACAAATACCGTGCCCTTGTCAGCACAAGTCCTAAAAATATACACACATAAAAACAAACTCAGCACCAACTTTAATATGTACAAAAAAACCCAGCAGCATATTTACTTTCTCCTCCCCTGAAATATGTCAAAATAAACATTCAGGGGGGAAAAATGAGAATTTTGGATACCAAATGACTTCATCTTGCAAAGAGGCTATTGGTTCATTTACCCTCCAGTGCAGCTGCAGGAATGTGGCTGTCATGGAAGTTAGCTTTGTATAAGTACAAGCTATGAATTCTACTGCCTGCCTGCTCCTTTACCCATGCCAATAAATGGTGCTTTTACCTTTAGGGTGTCACGTAACTCCCTACTCTTGAATCCTGGATTCTATATTTGGGCAGCACTTAGTAACAATTCATCACCCTGCAGCAAACTTATTGGAAATAAATAAATAAAGCGTCTTCAGAAACACACAGGCTCCCAATACAAAGATGAATGGAAAAGTTCTCCTGGGTAAGTAAGGATTAGTGTGCAATAGACACCAACAGTTGAGCCTGCACTTCAATGCAATTCTCAAAAGGAGGTTTGGGGAAAAACACATCATATTCTGAAGTGACACACAGGCTGCAGTTAAGTGCATACTCATTAGAAAACTGAATGAGCATAAAGCATGTTTAACTCCATAACAAAACAACATGCAGTCTTTTGCTTAGACATATTGGCTGTATTGCACAGTACCTGAATCAGAAAGCCATCTATCAGCATGGAAACAGTTGTTGGGCAAGGATGAGATGGAAAAAGAATGAGCTGCAAACCTTGGGGAAGTAGCTGTGTTGGGAGTTGGGTCAGAGAGTACAATATCCATTCCTTCCCATATAACCCCAAAAAGGGGCAGCAGCTGGCCAATGACAGCCTGACTAGGCAGACCACAAACAGACCCCTACCCTGTCATGTTGCAGGACAATGTACATTTGTTTCACACTGCAATGCTACATTTTAAATCCATTCATGTTAGTTTTCAGTTTATTAGGGTCTAGCACCTGAGCAACTGAAAAATATTTCCACTTGCAATTTCTACCTCACTGCAGGTGTTACAATTTACTCTTTGCTTCATTTTCATGCATGGATGTGATCATTTGTTTCCTCTCTGTACTTGTGCATCAGCTTCAGATCTCCTTTTTCCTCACTTGTTCATTCAGGACTGCATTTTTCAGGGAAAGGGATTCCTGCACTGGCAGCAGGGAACTAACTAGCCAACGTAACTTGGACTCCTCTAAGTCAGTGGCTCTCAATCTTTCCAGACTACTGTACCCCTTTCAGGAGTCTGATTTGTTTGTGTACCCAAGTTTCACCTCACTTAAAAACTAATTGCTTATAGTAAACATAAAAAAGTGTCAACTATTACTGAAAAATTGCTTACTTTCTCATTTTTACTATATAATTATAAAATAAATCAATTGGAATATACATATTATACTCACATTTCAGTGTATAGTAGATAGAGCAGTATAAACAAGTCATTGTCTGCATGAAATTTTAGTTTGTACTGACTTCGCAAGTGCTTTTTATGTAGCCCGTTGTAAAACTAGGTAAATATCTAGATGAGTGGATGTACCCCTGGAAGACCTCTGCGTACCCCCAGGGGTACAGATACCCCTGGTTGAGAACCACTGCTCTAAGTTACACCAGGTAACTGGCCCAGTAAACAGCCAGAAGAGAGTACCCGGCCTCCTAAATTGTACTATGCACTCCTTCGCTTTAGCTGATGATCTGGATCGATTATTTTTTATTACATGATCCTAAATGTAACAGAGAGATTCTTTGTAAGGTTGAAACAATGGGATGATAGCATAATCATTACCATATTCTAATTACAGATGTCAATAGTGGAGAAGTTTGGCATAAGGAGATTACTACATTCAAAATAATGGTCTCTGCTTAAGATTTGTTTATGCCTTGAGTGTGTGTGCATGCGGAGCCTACATCTACAAAGAAATCCTGTGCAATAATCCTTCTGTCTTCAATAATCCCTGTTACTGAGAGTGGAAATGATCCAATAAGAATTCTGTCTGCAACTGAAGCCAAAGAAGCCCTTCTGACTCAAATGTTTTTACATTTATATAATCTCAAAACCATGCCTCTTTCTTCCTCAAGAGCAGAGGTCCCCAAACTGTGGGGCATGCCCCTGTAGGGGGGTACTGCCAGGCTTGGGCCATCCCCTATGGGGGGCAGGGAGGGAGCACCAGCCATCCCCGTGCTCTGCTCTGGCCCTGCCCCACGGCCCCTGGCTCTCGGCGTGGCCACAGTGCCCGCCCTCCAGTCGCAGCGTACAGCCCTGGCGCGTGGCCTCCAGTTCCCCAGCCTCAGCCACCGCAGCCCTATCTATTGTGGGCTCCTGACCCTGGCCCCATTCCCGACCCAGCCCCAGTTGGGGAGGGGCAGGGGTACAGACAGGGCTAAGGGAGTATGGGGTAAAAAGTTTGGGGACCAGTGCTCAAGAGTAAATTCAGATATTTTCAGAATACATAAACATCGTACATATTGTATGCTTGCATACAATTTATACTGTGGTAATCCTGCTGTTCTTAATCCTTCCAATGAAGCAGGAACATCCTCTGTGGTACTGTGTGTATTTAAAAGGCCAATTAGAATAATGTTAAAAAGAAAAATGGATGGATAGCAAAGTTCTGTAACACAAACATACTTAGATAAGTCAAGACTAAGAAGGATTCTGAGGAACTCCAGAATGACCTAAGAAAGCGAGATAAATGGGCCACAGAGTAACAGATGACATTTACTGTAGACAGGTGCAACATAATGTACACTAGAAGGAATAATTTAAACTATTCATACATACTGATGGATTCTAAATTAGTTAGAACCTCTCAGGAGAGAGATCTAGACGTCACTGTGGACAGCTCACTGGAGATGTCTGTTCAATATGCAATGGCAGCCAAAAAAGGAAATAAGATGTTAGGTTGTTATAAATAGGATAGAGACTGTAATGTCATTCTACAAACTGATTATATTTTACAGCCTCACCTTGAATGCTGCCAGAACTAGGGAAGCTTGCGTAACAAGACAGAGACTGAATGGTCTTCGTGTATGAGAAATAATGGAAATGTGTAACTAGAACAGAACCCCAGAGTCTGCCAGAGACAGACATACTCACCCAAGGAACAACGAGGATATTAACAAGAAGAGACAGTGAGCTTTCACAGTGAAGTCTATGATCTGCCCCGGCTATTACACAGTTATTTGGAAGAAAAAAAATGGAATGATTATTTTTGTTTGAGGTAGCACTTGTTTGGGGGACAGTGTATCAGTACATCCCCCGGGCACTGCACAGCTATGCCCCTTCCCTGCCAGTGCAGTCACAATAGTCCCACAATGACGCTCCTAAGGCCTTCGGACAGATTCCAAACCCGTGTAAGTCCTAGCATGAACATGGCTCATTGAGTTCCAAAGACGGCAACCAAGAACGAAGCCAGTCCAGGAATGTCCCAAGCTATTTTAAAGAGTATCATTCTTCCCAGGTGTCTTTATTTATTATAATCAGACGGGTGCACCCACTATAACTATAGCTTTAAAACAGTTCCCAGGCTCTAATAAGCACATATAATTTTCCTAAAGGTTAACCTGAGGCAGAGAATGCTCATCGTTGGTTCTTCCCTTGTTACAATACTTTTAACGTATGGGAAGTCTAAGCAGTTTTACAGTAATGGGTGAGTGAAAAAAAACACACAAAAACTTTTCTAACAACATTGCGTTATGTTTGTTTTTAAGAAACAACAGCATCAAAACAACTGGAATTAAATGGAAACTGGGACAGATATAGATCCTTACTAGGGACTAGACCCTTTACTTTGTTTAAAGGAAACATTTTTAAATGTGTATCACTGCACATTCTTCTTGCCGACTATAAGCAGGAACAGGGGGTGGTGGTCTCAGGCTGGGACAACATGCATGATGGAGACTGTTAAATATCTCACTGAAACACACCCACAGCAAAATCTTCCCAAATAAAATAAACTGCCAGAACTTCAGGCACAGGGGAAATGCTACAAGGCTGAATAACGTGGCCTGAGATTTTAGGGCCTCTCCAGAGTCTTTGCTACATTCTACAATAGTCTGAGAATTCGAAGCTTTCATTTAAAAAAAAAAAAAAAATTAAGTTGGCTTTTTCCACTGCAAAGATGCAGCAATGTACATTTGTGCTTCTACCCTGTCAACCCTGCTTTGCAAGAAACTGCTCACAAGTCAAACCAGAGAACAAATACATTTGGGAACTTGTCTCTTCCTCAATGAAGTGTGAACTTCAAAAACACAAAAAAGCTATTAACTGAACATTAAAATTTGTGCAGTTAAAAGGCAACCACAAATATTAACATTGATGCGGTAACCTCAGTTAGGCCGTGAAGCATCTACCTACTATTTTCAATTGCTCATTAAACATGTACCTCATTAATATATTGCAATACATCTATTATAAAACATACATGTTATACAGTATGGATGGATGAGTTAATGGGGCTTTTGGAAGCTTAATTTAACCATTTCCTTGGTCCTTTCAACAGTGCAATCTCTTAACATTGCATGAATATAGGGGTGCTACATAAACAATAAATACTTTAAATATTTACTAGGATTACTTCAAAACTGAGTAGGGATGACTATGGTATTATAAACCTAAGTATGTATATTTAACATTTTTGTGTAACATATGTAAGAGAAACAGATGCATTTTTTAAATAAAGAACCTAATTAAAGAAAACCCAGATTTTACATTTGAGCTGAGCTATCTTGAATAAATTAAAAGAAAACATAAGCAAAATACCAATGCAAATCCATTTAGCCTCCACACTTCACCAGAACAACAGTCCTTTCTTTCACAATGGAGTCATGGGAAGTATCATCTGCATAAAAAACTACCGCTATAGTTGGTGTCATATCAAGTTCTCTGACTGAGGCCCCAATTCAGCAAAGCACTTGCTTAAACTTAAGCATCAGTTTAAGTCCATCCCTATTCAGCAAAGTTACTTATGTATTACTATTGGAATGGAAAGTATTTCATCATCATCATATGATATGAAAACATCATCTGGATTTTTTCCAAAATACACAACAGAAATTGACAATTTCTGTCTTTTCTGCATTATTAATGACAAATTCTACCATTTCCATCTAATAACGGAACAACACCATTGTTAGGTTTCCTTCTGTTCCTAATATATATATTTAAAATCTTTCTTATTGTCCTTAAGTCTACTGGCCTTTGATTTCTCCATGTCCTTTTGCGTCCATTATCAATTTTCTACAATTCCTAGCTTCTAATTTATATTCATCACTATCAAATTCCCCTTTCTTCCATTTGTTATATGTATATATTTCAGAAAGTGTTTTTACATTCCATCTAATCCAGATTTGGTTTTTAACCAATATAGCTGCCTTTCTTGATAGTGACTTTTGGGTATTTAGTAAAATATTTTTAAATAGTTCCCAATTATCATTCACATGTTTCTGTTTACATTCTTTCTTCCAGAAGATTTGGCTCATGATTGTTTTCAGCTTTGTGAAACTGGCCCATTTACAGCATCAAGTATATATATTAGTGGTTTGGAGTTCATTTTGTTTGAACACAACAAATGCGATCAAGTCATGACAACCTGTATCTAAGGAAATGGAAGTTTTTTTACCTGTAGCTGGAGGTTCTTCAAAATGTGTGGTCCCTATCTGTATTTCTCACCTGGGTATGCATTGCTCCATGTATCTGAAACCAGAGATTTGTAGCAAGTAGTCTCTGATGGTCCGCACATGCACAGGAGCTTTCCTTGTGCTCCGAACTAAGGGCATAAAAGATGGCATAGGCCAACAACTCCCCAGTTCCTTCTCTTACCACAAATCAGATATGATCTGAAGCACAGGAGAAGGAGAATGGATAGTGGAAAACAGAGAGACCACGCAACTCAAAGAACCTCCAGTTACAGGTACATAACCTCCATTTCTTCAAGTGCTGGTTCCAAAGTGTATTCCACACAGTTTTTGTTAAGTAATATTCAAACAGGAAGAGGGTGCGACGATGCAGTTGGTATGGACGCCTGTAACGCTGCTGACTCCACAGTTGCATCTGCCGGAAAAACCTGAACAAGGGCATAATGCTTTGTAAAGATGTGGACGGAGCTCCAAGTAGTCACATTAGGTTTGGCAGGCTAAGCAAACTGCTTTCAGCTCCCTAACACTGATGTGAAGCAAGAGCTCTGTTTGGGATCAGAGGTCTTGAGTCCTGAGGGTCCCTAAATGCGCTCTCCTCCCCTTCTCCCCTCCACACTGATGTGTCCATGTCTAGAGACATCAAGGGCTGGGGCCTGGAGAAGGGTATTCCCCTGCGTACTGATTGAGGGTTGAGCCACCTCAGGAGAGACTCAATAATCCAAGGGGGAAGCAAAATTATCTTGTCCAATTTGTCTCTGTTTGGTCAGCATGCCGATGCCAGCCAAGCCTTGAGAGGTCTGAGCCACAGCCTCGCATTCTGTATCACATTATGTGCGTGCAGCTATGTGACCAAGCAGCTTCAAGCAGCTCCACACTGTCATGGCAGGAAAGAACCTGAAATCCTCTATGATGGAGCAAATGGTTTGGAAGAGACTCCAGCAAGAATGTCCTGGCATGAGCGGAATCTAAGACAGCTTCTGTAAATTCTATCCTCTGGATAGGGAATCAGGTTGACTAGGGGACATTCAGCAGTAGACACAGTCTGCCAAAAGTCGACCGTACCAGTGTCACATGTGCCTCTACCTGTGCCCTGGAGCGGCCCTTGACAATCCAGTCATCTAGATACGAGAACACCTGCACCTGTTGTCTCCTCTGGAAGCCAGCAACAACTGCCATGCACTTGGTAAACACTAGAGGAGCCGCTGACAGGCTGAAGGGAATGACTGTAAATTGATAATGAGTGTGGTTTACCACGAATCTGAGGAACCTTGTATGGGATTATTAATATGCGAAAATAGATGTCCTTCAACTCGAGGGCAGCGTATCAGTCCCCCAGAACCAGAGGGAATGATGACAAACAAAGATATCATGCAAATTTTAAGTTTCTTCGTTAATCTGTTGAAGTTTCGCAGGTCGAGAATGAGTCTGAGACCTCCTCTGGCCTTTGGGATTAGGAAATATCGGGAACAGAACCCTTTTCCCCTTAACTCCTGATGAACCTCCTACTGCTCCTGCCCTTAGGAGCCCTTGCACCTCCTGCATAAGAAGTTGCTCATAAGAGGGGTCCCTGAAGACTGACTGAGACAGGGGAGGGAAGGGAGAGGAGGAACAGAACTGGAGAGAATATCCCAGTTCTATCATGCGTAGTACCCATCAGTCTGAGCTTATCTGGGCTCACGCCTGAAAGAAATGGGAAAGACCGTTCAAAAAGCAGGGATAAGGATCCATGATCTGGCCCAGTGTGCTGCCCTTGGGAGCACCCTCAAAATAGCTGCTCGGAGCTGGAGGACTGCCTCGCCAAACCCCGGGCTTGGTTCAATAGGGGCTGAGGTGTCCTACACCTGTTACTACTGCCCCACTTGCTAGAGTAGTCCTGTTCAGGCTGCGTAGGGTAAAATCGTGGGGGAGGTGGGGCTTTAAAGTGCTTTTTCGGAAGGGCTAGCATATGAAGGCCCAAGGACTTCAAGGTTGCCCTTGAATCTTTCAGGCTGTGAGCATGGAGTCCATCTGCTCCAAAAATAACCTAAAGCCTTCAAAGGGCAAGTCCTGTATTGTTCATTGGACCTCTGAAGGGAGGCCTGACACCTGCAGCCATGAACTCCTCCTCATGGCAACTGCAGATGTCATTGTTCACGTGGCCTCCTCTATGACCGCTGCAAACTCCAATCTTCAGCATAGTATCCTATGTGTTGAAATGATAGCGGCTCAAGATCGCTTGCTGGTTTGCAATAAGAAGCTGGAGCCCCCTCAGTGGAGTAGACCTTTCTGCCAAAGAGGTCCAGTTTCTTTGAGTCCTTGGACTTGTGTGATGGGCCTTGCTGCCGCTCTCTCTCATTCGCAGCCTCTACTACCAGCAACCCTGGCTACGAATGAGTGAAGAGGTATTCATGCCCATCTGAGGGTGCAAAATATTTTCTTTCTATTCCTTTAGCGTTGGAGGGGCAGAGACAGGTGTCTGCCACAGAGTTTTGGGTAGTAGCCTGGATGGTCTTTATGAGAGGCAATTCCATTTTGAGGGACCTTCTGGTGCTAAAATGTCCATCATGAAGTCCACTCACTCCATCACCTCTTCTGCTTAGAGCCATAGGGTCTGGGCCACTCTCTGTAACAGCTCCTGGCGGGCCCTGTTGTCCATGGGGGGTGGAGCAGTTGAAGTTCCTGCCACCGCCTCATTGGAGGATGACGATGACACTCTGAGCAGTGTTGGGCCCTCCTGACCCTCAGGATCAAGGGTTTCTCCCTACATGGAGTTCTCGTGCTCAGTGCCGGTGGGTCAGCCACTGTGCCAATCCCTGCATTGCCCTCTGTGCCTGCCTCAGCGCCGCACGGTAATAAGCGATCCTCGAGCAGTAGGCGAGCCGGTCCTTCTGAGGTGAAGGGCTGGAAACCTCTAGAGTATAACCCCTGAGCCTGGTGGTATGCCCCCGGGGTCCAAAAGGGGCATTGTGCGGGCACCTGCCACTGTACTGGCCAAGGACCCATGAGAAGGACTTATCCCATCTCCTGTATGTAGCGCCGCCGCTTCGACTGGTGCCGGCTACGCTCTGAGATACACAACTCTGCCTCTGAGTCCAATGACCACGACTCTGAACATGAAGACCACGGTGGTGCCAAGTCAGACAGTGTCGGAGAGTGGTGCTGTGGAGAAGCCGGATTGCCTCTAGATGGCACCTATCGGCAGAGAAGTATGAGCCCCTTCTTACTCTTGTTGACACCTTTTCTTGTCACCACAGGGTCTCTCTACAAGTTGTTCAGGTTGAAGAATCATAAGGAGAGGAGAATGTGTATTTTGGTGATTTTTCAAATAACATTTTTCTGAACAGTAGAAAGTTTGTGTTTTAATGAGTCAGAAGAACAGCCTGTTAAAATGACACCATATCTAACTTATACTGCATTTTAAATGAACCCTTTTAAATGAGTGCTTAAGAAAGTAACATACCTCTTCTATAAATAAAACATCCATTAATCCACTGGGGAAATATATTGATCTTTTTTTAGAAAAAGGAGGAGGGTATTTAAAAAGCCAAATATTTTAAACACTTTACATATATTTTTAGAGTTAGTTATTCCTCTTTTCAAATCACAGCCTCCTGGTGAAATTGGAGCTCTTTATAGGAGAATGAAGAGTTTGATTTAGTCATGGTATCTTAGAACCACACATCAACATCCTGAAAAATATTTTGTGTGAAATGCGATTTCTTTTTCATGATGTTACAAGCCTGTTTTCATTTTCCCACTAACCAGGAAAAGATGCTAAATTAACCAGTATTTGTATAAATTCTTTATCATTTACATCAATCATCTCTTCTTACCTTGTAATTTGTCATCTCTGCATACAGCATGAAGTTATTTCTATTAAGAAAAAACTTGAAACACTCATTCCTGAAAGAGTTGGCCCCTCTTTCCAATTTCTGAAAGGAATATTTTGGGAAGGCTACAGTTTAATATAAAAATAATCTGTTCTCTGTTTTACACAGAGTTGAGACATTCTTTAGCCTCCAAGTACCATTCAAGCAAACATGCACACAGGTTCCGGACGTTCATTCACCTAGCTGAATTGTTTGTGTGTTATTTGCGGCTAACGCATCTCTGAATGAAAGCAATCAAATAATTTCCAATTTACTGAGCACAAATTCCCTGTGCTTGCTTCTCTTCCTTGATCGCTTCTAATTCTATTCTTTCTTTCCATTCACCTCTGGCTCTGCTACTTTTATGTCATTTTTTTTAATGCAATGCCTTCACTCCCCTCTGCCATTTTTTCTACTGATCATGTTATTTATAACTGTGGAGGGAAGTCACTGGAATCTGAGTGACTAACTTCTCTTTCTGCCTTTGAAAACCCCCAAAATATTCTAAAACACTATTTACAGTCTCCTTCCACTTTTATATCACTTCTCCTCAATTCCACATTGAAGATTCACAAGCCTCCCATGTAGGGTAAAGGCAATTATGGCTGTGTTAATTTTGGCATGGATACAGGAAAGCATATAAGCACATCAAATTCATTTTTACTCAGGAAAGTACATAAGCTTGCATCTAACTGGGACATATGCACCTAATTAAAATTAAGCTTGCATTTATGTACTTTTCTGAATAAAAAACGAACTATTTGGTTTAAAATGAAGCAGGAAACAACCCTAGAACTGAGTTGTGTTAGCTTTATCAAATCTAAATTCAGCATCTCACAGTCACAAGTAGAATATATACAATCAACTTCCAGCAATCATTTTTTAACTGAATTGTTTCCCACATATTTTGATACAGAGGCTCTCATTTGATCAAGAGAGACTGTAATAGGGTAACTTGCCCTATTGGCTGGAGAGCTGGGGCTAAGCCATCCTGATATCAGAATGAGCCCCATTTAAGGGGAATCAGGCAAATTCCCCATAAAGAGCAGAAGGTGGGTGCAATAATAGGAATGAGAGCCAGGATTAAGTGGTGATAAAGCCCAGGTAGGGAAAGAGCAGGTGAGAGAGCCAGACAGAAATCTCAGAGAGTAGGGAAAAGCTCTCCAGACAGGGAGGCCTGGGAGAGATCCTGATTAAGCAGAGAAGTGACAGAGAGACCCAGAGGAGAACTTAAGAGGCTTGGTAGAAAGAGGCCCAGGGAAAACTGCTGCACAGATAATGGAACAATCCTAGCTGTTCAGTATAGGGCCTTGGGCTGGAAGCCACAGTAGAAGGTGAGATAGGGTTCCCCTACTGGCCCCAAAGAATCCCACCACAAGGTTATCAAGCCCAGCAAGGGAGCTACAGGCTGAGGAAATGCTCCAGAGAAGAATTTTTGTTTGTGTTAAAGACATTTGAGGACTTTCAGTTTGGACAATTGAGACTTGGAAGGAGTGAACTTTAGATGGTGACCCAGCTGGAGGATGCAGAACCACAGTGACCATCAGCAAAGGGCATTAGCAGAGAGAAAACTGCTATGCCATGCCTGGCCAAAAGGGGGTGCCAAGCAGTGAGTGGACACTGTTACAGAGACCAAAACATCAAAGGCTAAATTTTTTCACACCACCCCTGAAGACAAAGGTTATTTCAGATTAACACAGATGGTAATAGCAACTACTTTGTGTTTACTGATCAAGAGAAGTTTTTCCATTCCCACTGCTTTTAGTCTCTTGCAGACCAACAGAACAATGCATTCAGCACAAAACATGAATGAAATGTTGCTGACCAAATAAATAAAAATACTGTCTAAAAACATATTAGGACAACAAAGACTCCTTTGGAGAGGAAAAATGAAGTGGCTATGTAGTGCATTAAAGTTAACTCTGGCTTCCACCCAACGGCTGTCCAAGCACAACTTCATTGTTTGGCAGTCAGCTCACGTCTCCCCAAGCCCTTTTTTCATTTCTCTCACTCCAATAACCTACGAATGTGAATACACGGCACCGCAGTCTAGGATCTGGCAGTATTAGCCCATTACCTGGCAGCAAAAACTGGGGTCTTTTTGATTCATAAAAAAGCAATAAAAAGTCATTGTGAACGGCAGGCAGCATGAAAGCTGAAAGCTCACATTATCAAACTGATATATCGTGCCCTCAGGTACACACACACAAGGAGATCATGTTCAGTAGCTGTGGTCAGAGGGGCTTGTGTGTGCGCCATGTTTCATGGTTATGTAATCATTCTCACATATACACACGCATTAACATACATATGTGAGTGTATCAAGTGGCACCCTCAGAAGTGTTTCCCATGGTACACACCATCAGTCTCTGTGAAGCCAAGCCCGCTGCAGCTACTGGCCCTAGTGCCTCGCCTGTGGAGTCCATGCCACATTTCGACCACACCTTCTGGCCCAGCTTGCCCAGGTGCAGTGTCACACCCCATCCCTGAGAGTAAACACAGGCTGCTGGAAGCAGGGTGAAGCTAGGCAGGCAGGCGCTGGTCTCCTAGCTCAGCAGCCAGCCTGGTGGCAGTGATGAGAAAACACAGTGCAGGCTGCCTTAGTGCCCATTCAGGTTTGGCCCCATGACCCCTTCATCATGATGTAGGGGCCATGGAGACAAAATTCAGTGAGTGGCATTGTGACCTGGTGAACCAGGGTCACTTGGCCCCATGGAACATGAGACCTCTCTACCTGTGCACACACAGCAACCCAGTCCAGGAGCTAATGAGAAGAAATGAAGAAGTCCTTTTCCAGCTGAAACTGAAGAGAAGGGCGAATCAGATAGGTGGAATTTAAATTACCCCAATTCAACATTTGTCCAGGACACCTGGGTTAACATCCCTAAATCAGAGAAAAAGTGCCACAATACTTTTCAGGATCACAAGTCATAATACCTTAACTGCGATGCAGGAGAAACCCCTGCAGTGCCTGGAGATGTGAGTTCCTGGAAGTGGATCCAAGAGTGTAAAGCAAGCAGTAAGCGGAGCTAGCTGCTCCTCTCTCTGGTTCATCTTTAGCCCATCCCTCAACCCTCTACTGTGCACCAAGGATAGTCCCTGTGGAGCCAAGGTCTGTGGAGTACAAGGTGCATGGAAAGTTTTCAAATTCTCTCTCGCTCCCGCCCCCCCCACACACACACACTGCACAGCAGTACTACAGCATTGCCACTGCAAGATGCTCCTCCCCATCTGCAGAGGAAGGAGCAGGGTATATTGCTAAATTTTCTATCTCCTTCTGCCATCCATCCTAGGTTCTCACTAGGAGTGATAAACAGAGACAGCACTTCATCATAAAACTGGCTTCTCTTTCATTTTTCGGCATGCCAAGCAAAGACGCACACAAACTATGAAGCAAACTAACATGAAGGAGGGCTACTGATAAGATAGGCTTTTCCAAACTTCACTGTTCTCAAGCCTGCCAAAACCAGGAGGAGGGCGAGGGGGGGGGGAGCAGGAGGCCTTTTTAAGGTGATGTTTTTCCATGCTGCAGTGTCTAAGAGGCAGACTCCACATGAAAGAGTTGCTCTGAACACACACAGCACACACATAATAGAAGCAGTTTCCCTAGCAACAGCATCACAGTAAAAATTTTCTGAACAGCTTCTCACCCTCTACTGAGGTTTCTTTCCAATTACTGGTTAGCACATAGAACTACCTGGATCAGCTGATGCCTAGTGTCTGGTCTGAATGTACCTGGGTGAAATTATTTGATTAATACAGTTTAGGGGAGAATAAGAACATTCCACCTGTTTTACTGCTGAAATTACTTGTAAAACTTTCAGCACAACATCAGACATGACTAATGTACATGATGACACTGCACATAATACAATATTCTGCACATGTATACAATTGCCAGCTTTCAATGAAAACAGCAGGCATTTCTTCAAGGCTTTTCCTCCCCAACAAGAGACCTATGTTTCTACTAACCACAAGCTCAAAAGAACTCTCCAGAATGGGGTTTGCATCTCTGAGGTACAGACATGTTTATATGTTCTTTTATTCTTCCACGGATAGAAGCAACCTTTGGCATATTTGTTTAAAAGATTATGAACATTTGCTGTGCATCATCTCTAACAAAAAATAAGACTTTGGTAATGAAAATCATCTGGGTGATTTGTAAACTGTGTTGGTTTGTCTTGTTTTATTTAGCCTATGTTCTTCAAACCAGGGAACATGCATCTTTCTCTGTGTGTTTAAAGTGCCATCAAATTTTACTGTTACAGAAATGTCTATTAATAAAGTTGTGACAAAATGTAATGATGAAAAATGCTGTAGCTCCTTCAAAAGGAAAAAGCAAAAAGTATGTATTAACAAATATCAACAATAAGAAAACACTGATTGTGATCATTTATTGCTGCTGAAATGAGGCAAAAGTTTTTAAACTCAAAGATTCTGTGGCCTCCTCAAGATTTTGGAGTGTAATCTCTCCGCATGAGGAGCTGCAAATGTAACTCCGAGATCAATGAAATGACAATACAGAGAACACCTAGGCAGATAACTAACAAGATGGAAAAAGAGCACACAAAGCTTTCAACAGCTATGATTTCTCTCTCCCTGGCTGAAAGGCAGGTGTGACTGCATAATGTAATACTTGAAAGGGAGAAGGGAAGTAGTGACTCAAAATTCATCATTATAACAAATTGGGCTCCTCCTAAATTTAAAGTATGCCTTATCATTCATGAAAAGAGGAACATGTTTTTCCAGAATCTATCAGTTTGAGTCAGTTTTGGAAGGCCATAGATATTCTGAGCAGCAACTGAACTTATAACAAGAACTAACTCCTAATTACATGGTTCTAATCAATACATTGTATGCATTTATTAGAAGATGATCAAATTTCAAGCTTCACCAGAAAGACAGGCAGCTTGGAAAATTTCAAGCACTAAATGATTCCAATTCCCAATTCTCATTAAAATAGGAATTAGGCGTCCAAATCACCTTGTCTGCTCTGTAAATCCCACCAAGGTAAGAATTACGTTAGTAGAATAGAGCTGCAGAAAAACTCAGATTTCTTAGCTTCCATTAATAAATTATTCTACTAGAGGGAAACCTACATTATTTCCAATACCGAACAATGGTCAAAGACATGACAAAAGTGTAACTAACCTTTGGAAAAACTTAGTTAAGTATGTGGTAGATTTTCCATCACTCTACTTCTTTAAATCAAGACTAGATGCCTGCCTAAAGGAGAAGTTATAGCTCAAACAGAAGTTATGGGCCTGATACAGGAATTGCTCAGTGAGGTACCAAGGCCTATGTTAGGCAGTGGATCAGACTAGATGATCATAATGACCCCTTGTGGCTTTACCATCTACGATTCTATATATACACACAGTACAGTAGCAGTCCACCTTCCCTGATAAAACCACTCATGCTGCGTAACTTTGACACACAAAATATCAACAATCCCCCTGAGCAGCTGGAAACCACTCTTGTAGAGTTTGTTTGTGAGGTCTCTATTTATTTGTTTTATTTTAACTTGGATTTTTTTTAATTGGTCTGTTTTTTTAAACAGGAGAATTTATGTTCTTCCTATAATTTTCAAAGTATATGTGTGAAGGATTTCCATCACCCAACGTTACACAAGAGATAAGTATACATACACAATCCAAAGGTTTTAACGGTGTATCAGACTGACACTCGGACAGCATAGGGGTACCTTGTGTCAGGTACCCTCAAACTGCCTCTACTCTGATTGCATTAGTCTGTCTCAGTTTTCTCAATCAATAGACCTAAGCTCAAGGCAGGAAGGAAGGATGATACAGTGGATAGGGCAGCAGACTGGGACTCAAGAGATCTAGTAATAGTGCCATCTCAGCTACAGATGCCCTGTTCTGGGGCAAATCACTTAACCTACTCTATGCCTCTGTTTCCTATCAGTAAAATGGGTATAGTACCTCCCTACCTCACTGGGGAGTTGTGAGGATAAAATCCTTAAATGACTGCGAGGGGCTCGGATCTACATTGATGAGGGCCACAGAAGTACCAAGATAGATAAATACAATTCACTCCTGGAAGTATCCACTCAGAATGGGCTAATGAACTGTCTAATCAATAATGTTTAAAAATTCAAAACATTTATTATTCCTGCACCCTTAATTTACACAATGATAAAAGTGATTTGGGCTTTTTAGACTCTTTCATTAGCCTGATACAAAGTGGGAAATAAACCAAGCAAGAACTCCCCTGAGGTAGCTGCCAATAGTCTCAGTCTAGCTGTGACTATTCTGGGTTTTGCAGCCTCCGGCTGGGTGGTAATATGTCAGAGTGCACTGTTCAGAGTGAACTTTTCAATCACCCTAACATCTGCTGGAAGAGCAATACAGCAGAGCACAAACAATCCAGGAAGTTTTTGGAGAGTGTCGCAGACAATTTCCTGGTGCAAGTGCTGGAGCAACCAACTAGGGGCCGTGCTTCTCTTGACCTGCTGCTCACAAACAGGGAAGATTTGGTAGGGGAAGTAGAAGTGGGTGGCAACCTAGGCAGCAGTGACCATGAGATGGTCGAGTTCAGGATCCTGACAAAAGGAAGAAAGGAGAACAGCAGGATACGGACCATGGACTTCAGAATAGCAAATATGGTAGGCGTCCAGCTTGGCTTAACAAAGAAGTCTTTGGCGAACAAACACAAAAAAGATGCTTACAAGAAGTGGAAGCTTGGTCAGATGACTAGGAAGGATTATAAAAATACTGCTCAAACATGCAGGAATGAAATCAGGAAGGCCAAAGCACAATTGGAGTTGCAGCTAGCAAGGGACGTGAAGGGGAACAAGGGTTTCTACAGGTATGTTGCCAACAAGAGGAAGATTAGGGAAAGTGTGGGCCCCTTAGAGAATGAGGAAGGCAACCTAGTGACAGAGGATGTGGAGAAAGCTGAGGTACTCAATGCCTTTTTTGCCTCTGTCTTCACAGACAAGATCAGCTCCCAGACTGCTTCACTGGGTGGCACAGAATGGGAAGGAAGCAAACATCCCGCAGTGCTGAAGGAACAGGTCCAAGATTATTTAGAAGGATTGGACATACACAAGTCCATAGGGCCGGATGCAATGCACCCGAGGGTGCTGAGGGAGTTGGCTGAGGTGATTTCAGAGCCATTGGCTATTATCTTTGAAAGCTCGTGGCAACAGGGGGAGGTCCCTGGGGACTGGAAAAAAGCAAATGTAGTGCCCATTTTCAAAAAAGGGAGGAAAGAGGAACCAGGGAACTACAGACCGCTTAGCCTCACTTCATTCCCTGGAAAAATCATGGAGCAGGTCCTCAAGGAATCCATTTTAAGGCACTTGGAAGAGAGGAAGGTGATCAGGAACAGTCAACACGGATTCACCAAGGGAAAGTCATGCCTGACCAATCTGATTGCTTTCTATGATGGGGTGACTGGCTCTGTGGATGTAGGGAAGGCGGTGGATGTGATATACCTTGACTTTAGCAAAGCTTTTGATACGGTCTCTCACAGTATTCTTATCAGCAAGTTAAAGAAGTATGGGTTGGATGAATGGACTATAAAATGGATAGAGAACTGGCTAGAGCATAGGGCTCAACGAGTAGTGATCTATGGCTCCATGTCTAGCTGGCAACCGGTCACAAGCGGAGTGCCCCAGGGGTCGGTCCTGGGGCTGGTTTTGTTCAACATCTTCATTAATGATCTGGAGGATGGGGTAGATTGCACCCTCAGCAAGTTTGCGGACGACACTAAGCTGGGGGGAGTGGTAGATACCCTGGAAGGTAGGGATAGGATACAGAAGGACCTAAACAATCTGGAGTATTGGGCCAAAAGAAATCTAATGAGGTTCAACAAAGAAAAGTGCAGAGTCCTCCACTTAGGAAGGAAGAATCCCATGCACAGCTACAGACTGGGGACCGACGAGCTAGGCAGCAGTTCTGCAGAAAATGACCTGGAGGTAACAGTGGATAAAAAGCTGGATATGAGTCAGCAGTGTGCCCTGGTTGTCAAGAAGGCTAATAGCATATTGGGCTGCATTAGGAGGAGCATTGCCAGCAGGTCACGGGAAGTGATTATTCCCCTCTATTCGGCATTGGTAAGGCTGCATTTAGAATATTGTGTCCAGTTTTGGGCCCCCCATTACAAAAAGGATGTGGACAAGTTGGAGAGAGTCCAGCGGAGGGCAACAAAAATGATTAGGGGGCTGGAGCACAGGACTTATGAGGAGAAGCTAAGGAAACTGGGCTTGTTTAGTCTGCAAAAGAGAAGAACGAGGGGGATTTGATAGCAGCCTTTAACTACCTGAAAGGGGGTTCCAGGGAGGATGGGGCGAGGCTGTTCTCGGTGGTGGCAGATGACAGAACAAGGAGCAACGGTCTCAAGTTGCAGGGCGGGAGGCCTAGGTTGGACATTAGGAAAAAGTTTTTCACTAGGACGGTGGTGAAGCACTGGAATGGGTTACCTAGGGAGGTAGAGGAATCTCCATATTTAGAGGTTTTTAAGCTGAGGCTTGACATAGCCCTGGCTGGGATGATATAGCTGAGGTTAGTCCTGCTTTGAGCAGGGGGTTGGACTAGATGACCTCCTAAGGTCCCTTCCAACTCTAATATTCTATGATTCTAATAGCAGGGTCCATGCGGCCAGTTAGGCCACGCTAGTGCATTGCAGATTCACACCCTGGCTTGCCATGCACTAATTCTCCATGTAGACAAATGCTCAGTCTGAGTTCCAATCCTTGCTCTGCCACAGACTTCCTTTGTGAACATAAGAACAGCCATGCTGGGTCAGACCAATGGTCCATCTAGCCCAGTATCCTGTCTTCTGACAATGGCCAATGCCAGGTGCTTCAGAGGGAACAAACAGAACAGGCAATCATCAAGTGATCCATCCCATCACCCACTCCCAGGTCCTGGCAAACAGAGGCTTGGAACACTCAGAACATGGTATTCCATCCCTGACCATTCTGGCTAACAGCCATGGATGGACCTATCCTCCATGAACTGATCTAGTACATGGTCTAGTTATAGTCTTGGCCTTCACAACATCCCATGGCAAAAAGAGTTCCACAGGTTGACTGTGTGTTGTGTGAAGCAGTATTTCCTTTTGTTTATTTTAATTCTGCTTCCTATTAATTTTATTGGGTGACTCCTACTTCTTGTGTTATGTGAAGGAGTAAATAACACTTCCTTATTCACTTTCTCCACACTAGTCAAGATTTATAGACCTCTCCATATCCCCTTCTTAAGTCGTCTCTTTTCCAAGATGAAAAGAGCCAGTCTTTTTAATCTCTCTTCATACAGAAGCTGTTCCATACCCCAAATCACTTTTGTTGCCCTTCTCCATATCTTTTCCAGTTCCAACCTATCTTTTTTTACATGGGGCAACCAGATGTGCACACAGTATTCAAGATGTGGGCATACCATGGATTTATATAGAGGCATTATGATATCTTCTGTCTTATTATCTATCCCTTTCCTAATGGTTCCTAACATTCTGTTAAAAAGTTCCAGAGGGGTAGCCATGTTAGTCTGTATACAGCAAAAACAACGAGAGTTCTGTAGCACTTTAAAGACTAACAAATTTAATTTCTGTTAATTTAACATTGTTAGCTTTTTTTGACTGCCACTACAGATTGAGCAGATGTTTTCAGAGAACTATCCATAATGACTCTTTCTTGAGTGGTAACAGCTAATTTAGACTCCATCATTTTGTATGTATAGTAGGGATTATATTTTCCTTATCACATACACTTTTAGAAATGGGGGACTTGAAGCACAGAGAGTTTAAGTAACACTTTTCTCCGTCCTTTTTATGCCTCTTGTCTATTTAGATCACAAGTTCTTCAGGGCAGTGAGTCTCTCTCTTCCTCTATCTAACGTATATATAGCTCCTACCACAATGGGGCCCTGATCTCTGAATAAATAGTAAAAAATAACAATAAACATCCAATACTTTTAAGGGATCAGGTATATTTTTTTTCCCTAAATTTTACTTGTGAAAAATGAGCTTAGCCCCTGGATTCAGTAGTGGCAGAGTGCTGCAAACTGACAGACCATTTTGTTATGCTTCCAAATCTCTGGTGAACTGTAAGTTTTTGTGCATCCTTAAAAATGGGCTGGGAGTGAAAGAAAGTACAGAAATTCTAAGGATAGCATAAGGCCCCTGGGGAAATGGATGATAAAGAAGCAAAATACAGCTAAGTACCAAGCTTGGTTTTTTATCTTTGGCACTGACCTAGATTTTGCATTAAGGCTTAGAGTGGATTTTACTAATAGAACGACTACCTCTTCTAATGGAAGACATCTTTAATACATGTAACCTCTGGGAGACAAAGAAAGAACTAAATATAGGCAGAAGTAAAGTCTCTAGACAAAATCTTATGTTTTGTTTTCATCACGCTGTTCATTCAAATGATCTCATCATTACAGATATGACAAATCTTTCTCAGAGTACTTGTATCTGTCCCTTTCCTCCAAGTGCCTCTCTCAGGTACAGTTTATAACATATACAAGCTCTAGGAAACTTCAAAAACAGATGTGGAAACAGAAAAAAACAACACGCTATAACCTGAGAAACAATAGGAGAGACTCCATTTACAGAAAAATCATGATGGCTTCCGAAGAGCAGCTCTTATTTTGTTTCAAATTTTCTATAGGAAACATTTAAAACTATAGAACAAAGGGCTAGAATGTTAACTTACTTGTAATACAAAGGAACTGAAAATTTAGTTCTTGGTCCCATCCTTTTGCTCCCTGACCAAGGTATGGGAATGCTCAGAGGTATTTGAGCTCAGAGGTAAAGGAGATTAGCACCTGTCATCACTCAAAGGCAAGCCCTAAAAGCAGTTTTTCCTATTCTGCTTCTTGTGGCCACCAAGTTGGGCATCATGATTGGTAGAGTTCGAAGCGTGGAGGTATGGTAAGGATACTTAGGATTTTGTCCAGAAATCAAATAACCAGAGGTGGGAGAAGATAAAAGAAGACTGATGACAGACACTGCAGAATGAGTCATGACCTGAATATCACATTGTGATAACTGTATAGATACCCTAAGCACATTTTTACAGATCAAAACCAAATAGAGGTGAATTGCTGGTGCAAGACTGTTTTAAATAGACACTAAGAGCTCTTATCTGAAATAGAGGAACAAACGAACAAACTTTAAGCAAAAATTAAGTTTGGCCAGACTCAAAGCCCATTGAAGTCAACAGAAAGACTCCCACTGACTTCTGTGGACTTTGGTCAAGCACGGTATCAGAAAACAGTTTTGCTATTCGCCCAGCAGTTTTCAGGTAAACTGTCTGTACTGTGAGCTCAGAAGTACTGACAGTAACACATTTGAAATACTGCGTATCATTGTTCCCACCCAGATAAACACAAACACACACACACACACACACACACACACAGTACTTATACTTGCCTGATGTGATTTTAACATAAGCTGGAGTTTTCAAAGGAACCTAAGGCAGTGAAGCACCCAAACCCCAAAGACACAGAATTTTACAACTTCTCTCATAGCAATTCACTAAAAATGCAGCCTTGCATATTTTAACTATTAGTTTCTCAAGTTTACTTATGACACTTGGGCTGCTACGTTCTATTCTTAAGTGTTAAAGAAGGCACCATTATTTCCCAATACCATGAAAATAAATACAAAAGGAACAAAAATAAAACTGCCTGGCTGAGATGTTAATGACCTAACACCACCATTGCCACCATGGAATATTTTCACTGGTTACAGATTCAGAATTCCGGACAAAAATACATAGATTATCACCAATTGTTTATTAACATCTTTCTCGTGACAAAACCAGCTCTGGGATAACTTAAGCAGAAATGAAGCTAGGCAGAACATCTCCTTTCCTTTCGTCTATTTAATCCCTGTTGTAGCTATGTCATTTGATATCCAAGTGCCTGTACTTCAACTGCTGCAAGTACCAATGCCTCCTTAACCTTAACCCTAAATCTCAGTTATAGGACTCTACAGGAGTGAAGGGGGAGAATGTATTAAAAATGTATTAAATGTATTAAAAATGTATTAAAAAGTGGATATGGAAAAATACAAAATAAGCATTTATTCTTCCCAAGTAAGGGAAAAAATCCTAGAATGATGCTGCGTGCTGCCATTATACTGCTGAAAACCATACTCTATCTTTCAACTCAACTAAACAGAAAGCAGCTAACATCCCTGAAGAGATTTTTATTTTAGTTAAAAAAAAAAAAAAAGGCTCAAATTTTCAACTTTTTTTTTTTTTTTTTTTTTTTTTTTTTTTTTTCATTCACTGCATTCACTGCACTGTATTTTTAACCTAGAAGGTAAACAACATTCAGAGGGCTAGGGATACCAACATTAAAAAAGCTATGCAAATAAAACAAACTATGATACATATCAACTTATTTACTACAGCAAGGAAAGCGAAGGAAGAATTTGCATAAGAAAGCAAGATCACTTTTAATAAAAATAAAAACAAGCTCGTGAGCTTGGCAAAAGAATTTTCAAATAGGAGGAGAAAATAGGGCAGTGAGATTTTTTTTTTTTAAATATAAAAGGAATCCTGAAATCCAGCATCATCAAAACTAAAGGCAAGATCTTAGTGTTTATCTTATTAATTCAAGGGATAGGGAATACCATGAATTCTGGGAAATACAATCCACTCAGAGCAGAACAGAGTCTATGTTTAGGTACATACCACTCTCTATCACTGGCAAGAATACCAAAAATATTTCTTTCCCTCCAACCTCAAAAGTAATTGTAACCTATGTATTTATTTCTTCCTATTCCAACAATATAAATATCATTCCTATTCATAGAGACTGCATTAAGGAATGATGGTCTTGTGATTACAGCACTGGACTGGTATTCAGAAGTGGACTAGGTTCAATTACCGGGCCACACCACTTTCACAGTAAAAGAATAACTGTTCCTTCCAAATTCTTGTCTAAGATTACCACTGTATAATGATTGATGAGGAGGATTTTACTTATACCGAACTGATCTCCTTTAACTTCATGGGTGGTCTCCTCCATTGACCACAAAATCTGCCAGTTTTTACACCAGTGACCCGAAACCACTTACAGCATCCCCATGAAATAAATGTCACAAACATAGTGTAACCCAATAAAAGTAATACTTAGTTGATGTTACAAGTTAAATACATATGTTGATACTTGGCTCTCATCTCTTTTCAGAAACTGAAAGCCAATTCCACACCTCATGAGAGTAAATGTCAGGGGGCCCTACTGCAAAGACCCAAGTTAGAACTAAAAGATAATAGTGCTTGGCACTTACCATTCCTTTTTATCTGAGGATCTGAAGAAAGTGCACAGGAGGGCTGTTATTCTGAAACCCATTTTATAGATGGGGAAACAGAGGTACAGAGAAGTTAATGAACTTCATACCAATGAATTTGCAGCATCACAGACTATCTCCTAAACCTATTAAATGTTGTGATTAACCTCCAGTCTCCCACCTCCTTTTACTGTTATGTTAGTGTCATAAAAGAAAGCCAGGGAAGAATTCAGCATCCATTCCAGACAGGAGGGAACTAGAACCAGTTTGCTGAGGAAATTCACCAGACTCTAGTACAAAAGGTAATAGAGCTCTGGTACCACAACTGGAAGAATCTCATCAAATAGCTAAAATCCTGAGGTAAGGCTAATTCCAGAGAACGCACTGGCTGCCTAAGACACCTAAATGCACATCTGTTGAGAAACCACCTGCCAGTGTGAGAGCATAATTATTATGAGATCTGATTCCTTGCAGAGCAATAGGGAGCCAAAAGCTAAGATTTTTTTTTAAATAGGTGCCTAAAGTTAGGCTCCTAAATACATTATTTAGGCACCTAAATAAATAGCCTGCTTTTAAAAATAGCTAGTCAATGGAAGCTGCTGGGTTGCTCAGAATTATTTAACATCAGGCCAATTATTCAGTTGACTAAACACTATTTAGGAGCCTAACTTCAGGCAAACAGGTTTGAAAAATTGGGCAAATACCTCTTTGTGCCCATTCAGACCACCACTATGGGCCACACATGCTGGGTTGGGGTTATTTTTAACCATATAAATGCCCTTCTTTAAAAAAATAAAATAAAAAAGCTCCACTGAGAGCTCTATTGAGTTGGCATTTAAAATCAATGGGCAAAGTGCTTCTTTGAATGACTAATACAGGTGCGGGGTTCCCAAGTCTCCATCAGAAAACACTGTGCATGGTCATTCTTCAGAAAGTCAGGCTCAGACAGCACGCAGTCTCACCTTGCACTGCTCCTACCGCAGAAGCTCTACTGTCAGTGACAATAAAACAAGAGGAAATACCCTGAGGACTAAGCCACATATTTACTTGGCATTTAAGCTTTTATGGTAGGTTGGTGCTTTGTTAAAGCCCAGAAATGGATGCTGCAAGTTGTTTTCTGAAGGAAAAGTTGTCAGTGGCTGAGACAGATACATGTTGGAATGACACCAAATGAGCTGTGACACACATATATGATCATGTGTTGTCCATTTTATGTCTATATCTCCTGTGAGTATGTGTACTCTCAGTCTGTTTCAAGGTTTGTTGTCTGAAGAGGGTTACAGCCTTGTACAAATATAGTATTATACAGGTTAGGAAAAGATGTTCAATGTGATATGTAAAACCATGGCAACACATTTTCTATGAGATGTTTGTGACCCCTTGCTGTGCAGCCGAATTTGATGGGCAATCACAAGCCATGCTGTGGCTGATTCAATAACCTTCCTTTGGGAGCCTGCAAGGTTGATCTAGAATCTGCAATGACTGTGGCTGGGTAAGGGTAGAGAGGGTTTTTTAAAAAAAATCGTATTTACTCCACTGTGTCCCTCACAGTTTAATTGTTCACATGGTTTAAACATTAAGTTCATGCTGGCAGAGTCACTATCTTTCTGATAGACTCAGGGAATTGATGTATCTATGGGATTTATGTTGGCCTCAGTTACAAGAGCATCTGAGCACCTCATAATCTGAATGTATATATCCTCACAATATCCCTGTCAGATAGAAAGTGATATCTCCATTTTACAGACTAGGAACTGATGAACAGATTGTACAATGTTCAAAAGCGCCTAAATCCTATTTTCAAAAGTGACTTGCAATGGGATTAGGCTTCCACATGCTTAAATCATGTCAAAAAATGGCACTTTGGAGCTTTTGAACATTTTACCCAGGAAACTAAGGCTATGTCTACACTACAGCTTATGTCGGCAAAATTGATGTTGCTCAGGGATGTGAATAAATCACCCTCCTGAGCGACAAACTACACCAACATAAACACAGGTATAGACAGCGCTATGTCAGCAGGAAAGCTTCTCCTGCCGACAAAGCTACCGCCTCTTGTGGAGGCGGTTTTATTATGCCAACAACAGAGCTCTCTCCTGTTGGCACAGAGCATCTTCACTGCAGCACTATATGTGTAGACAAGTCCTAAGTGATCTGCCCAAGGCAGCACAAAGAGTTCTGTGGCAGAGAAGAGAACTCAATTTAGGTCTCAAGTCCAGGCTAATATCCTAAATCAATGCACTATCCCTAACCTCCTCTCTTTGTTAACGAGGCTATCCAGAAGTGGATGCATAACACCTCAAGCTAAGATTTGCCAAGATGGATTCAAGATGTGCCATGATACTCGTTATCTTTGTATCTTTGCAAATAACTGCAAACTGCTGTGGATGTGGGTCTATTTCTGTTCTGAAATGAAAAACTCATGCTCATGTTCGTGACATTTACCTTTTGCCACCAGATACAGTGAACTGGGCCTAACCAATGAACCAGTAGCATCACCACACTGTCTTTTATCTCAACAATACAACTAAATAACCATCACTATCTTCTGCTATGGCATGAGAATGGGCAGCGGGGAGGAAGAGGAGAGATTCTTTCCTGTTTTGGCATTTAGGCTGTACTGCTAATTCCCTTCTTGTTCTGTTTTTCTTTACACACAACAATTTCAGGCTTCTCACCTTCATTTTCCAATTTCAGATTCAAAGACTGGGATATATAAAATCCTGGACTATCTCCAAAGCTCTTGCTTCCCTCACCGTAGGCCTGAGCCAAGTCCCACTGAAACCAAGGAGAAGCCTTTCATTTATTTCTATGGACTTTGTACTAGGCCCCTTAACTTCTAATGAAGTCAGCAACTGCAGGGATGAGGGCATTTAACACCTTGCAGGACCGACTGCCTAAAATTTGGAGGACTCTAGTCCATTTTCCTTTTTTTCCATGGCATTTATTGGGCCATATATAGTAATGTTTCTAGAAAGTATTTTCGATTTTAGTTAACTGTGGCACAGTTCTCTGCAAACTGCAATATGCATATACTTATTTTTGCTGTTTTCCATCTCCCTACTTGGTTCAGGTCTAAAGCAAATATCAAGAACAAAACAACATTAATGATAAAGTTCCTTCATTCCATCCAGTGTCAGATATAATCTAGAAAATTAATGGTTAAGAATTAAAAAATCCTGCCACTTAATTGTTCTGCTTTATTTACGTTCTTTTCTTTAGGTCTTCACTTACTGTCTTGACACTACACAGATACACAAAATGTAACGAATCTCCAATAAAAGAGGGCTATTTGGGTCCACAATCAATGTTTCTTCTGCCTCTCATCCGCAACTCATAAAGCAGTACTTTAAAAGTTCTTTTACAGCTTATTTCAAAATGCCCAAGGGAACGTGCTTCAAAGTGCTCTTTCTTCGCTTTCCCTTCAACTCTGATGTTTAACATTCCATTCATGCAACAACCACATTCTGTGATGATGCAATGTTCCATTTCTGAATGACTTTGCTTTATATTGGCTTGTAGCTCCTTTGGTTGTTTATTTTTTCAATCTTATTCTTCATAGAATCATAGAATATTAGAGTTGGAAGGGACCTCAGGAGGTCATCTAGTCCAACCCCCTGCTCAAAGCAGGACTAACCTCAGCTATATCATCCCAGCCAGGGCTTTGTCAAGCCTCAGCTTAAAAACCTCTAAGGATGGAGATTCCACCACCTCCCTAGGTAACCCATTCCAGTGCTTCACCACCCTCCTAGCGAAAAACTTTTTCCTAATGTCCAACCTAGACCTCCCGCCCTGCAACTTGAGACCGTTGCTCCTTGTTCTGTCATCTGCCACCACCGAGAACAGCCTAGCCCCATCCTCCCTGGAACCCCCTTTCAGGTAGTTAAAGGCCGCTATCAAATCCCCCTCATTCTTCTCTTTTGCAGACTAAACAAGCCCAGTTCCCTTAGCCTCTCCTCATAAGTCCTGTGCTCCAGCCCCCTAATCATTTTTGTTGCCCTCCGCTGGACTCTCTCCAACTTGTCCACATCCTTTTTGCAGTGCGGGGGCCCAAAACTGGACACAATATTCTAAATGCGGCCTCACCAATGCCGAATAGAGGGAAATAATCACTTCCCGTGACCTGCTGGCAATGCTCCTCCTAATGCAGCCCAATATGCTATTAGCCTTCTTGACAACCAGGGCACACTGCTGACTCATATCCAGCTTTTTATCCACTGTTACCCCCAGGTCCTTTTCTGCAGAGCTGCTGCCCAGCTCGTCAGTCCCCAGTCTATAGCTGTGCATGGGATTCTTCCTTCCTAAGTGGAGGACTCTGCACATTTCTTTGTTGAACCTCATTAGATTTCTTTTGGCCCAATCCTCCAGTTTGTTTAAATCACTCTGTATCCTATCCCTACCTTCCAGGGTATCTACCACTCCCCCCAGCTTAGTGTCATCTGCAAACTTGCTGAGGGTGCAATCTACCCCATCCTCCAGATCATTAATAAAGATGTTGAACAAAACCGGCCCCAGGACCGACCCCTGGGGCACTCTGCTTGTGACCGGTTGCCAGCTAGACATGGAGCCATAGATCACTACTCGTTGAGCCCTATGCTCTAGCCAGTTCTCTATCCATTTTATAGTCCATTCATCCAACCCATACTTCTTTAACTTCATGACGAATCTAATAAGCCAATGTTATTAAGTGAATCGAACTGAATCGAAGGGCCTTTTTTATTTTTTTGAACAGTGTGCTCAAGTCTCCTGGCCAGTTTGCCACATACCTTTCATACTATTTTCATATGCTGTGATGGGAGAGGGATGTTAATTGAGCTTAAATATTTAACACCAACACCTAATACAAAAATAAACCTACAGTGTCCTTCCTCAGCATGGATATTTCTGAGCTCTGGAAGAAAGGAAAATGCATTATGGACTATAGAAGAGAGATAGGCAAAATGACTACAGCTAAAAAATCACCTGGCAAAAGGTGGGAGATGGAGGGGGGGAAAAAAGAGGAAGCATCTCTAGCCTGAGCCATGTGTAATATCAAAACATATTCTCAGCAGCCTACTCATCTATGTTTTGTAAGACAGTGCCATGCCGTGGACACACTGTTTCTTTGCTATTGCACTCTGCAGTCTCTGCAGGTACAGTAGGCCTGTTTCCTGACCCAGTTTCCTCACCAATCTCTATTTAGCTCTACGCTAGTGATGCTCCTGGCATGACAATCAGATACTGCAGCCTGCAGTGCAGTTCATTATAACACATTCGCAGCTCCTAGTAAATTCAGTGGAAAAATACCGTATCAAAGGAGTCTGTTTAAACTGAAGTCATTTTCATAAACTTATTTTACATCAAATACAAAAAATAAAATGTTTCAGAAGATTAAGAACAACATTTCTATTTTTTATCTTGTAAATCTGCTGTATATTCACAGTAAACCCAAATGATCCTTTCTGCTCAATGTCTGTGAAAGGAAGGGTGATAAAGCCATAAGCACTGGCATCTCTTCTCTGGACTAGCTCATGAGTTCTATAACTTATAACACTAAAGCCTGAACACAATTTCTCCTCCTTTCATTTACTTGTCACTACAGATGGGCTCCACAGTTTAACGCCAAGGAAAATTGTAACCCTAATCCTACTGCAGCATTTAAGAGTAGATACTTAATTACACAGTAGCCAAATCCTGACCTCAGACACACATACCTTACTTCTCGTTAGCTTCAGTGATACTTGCACACACACACGTCTGAGGGCAGAATCTGATCCAGCACATTTGTCTCACTGTGTCAGTACATATCTAAGAAGGAAGCCTGTTCTGGTTCCAAGGTTATATCATGCTGTACTGCATACAGTAGAGTCATAGTAGTCAGAGAAGGAATCAAACAGTCTCCTTCTCTGTAAAGACAGAGCACAGTCCTTGCACATAGGAGTCATCAGATAGAAAAATAACACTATTCTAGATCTTAGCCAAAAGAGCCCAACATTATGGCAGTATTCTGTCATAGCAATAGTAATACCTTGTACTTCCATAACACCATCCATCTAAGGATCTCAGAGACCTTTTGCAGACTTCAAAGAATTTAATCTCACAACATCCTTATAAATAACATTATATCTTATCTTTGAAAGCTGGGGAAACTGAGGTATGAAGAAGATAAATTGCCTGATTGCCTGATTTACAGTCCTGCATGTTAACCACAAAATCATGTTTCTAGTAATTTGAAGCTTCTGAAGATTAAAAAATTTTGACTACCTATTATCAGGGATAATTTGAAGTAAGATACTCAGTGGGGCATTCTTCTCTTGCTGCATTCATACCCTTAAACAAAATTATAGTTATTTACAGTACTAATGCTATTGTGCTTTAACTCCCTTTCACAAGAATGGAAATGCAGAGTCCAAAAGAAGGACATATCTGTGACACCCTGTATCTGAAAACAAAACCCCCAAAACCCCATATTCATCAGTCATATAATTATGATATGTTCTGTACAAAGTATGCCTTGTTTGGTATTATTTTAAACCTCTTGATCTGCTAAACATTCATGTCCTGTTGATTATATGTGCTACCATAGTATGTGAAGTGATAAAACATTGTTGTAAATCCTACTGAACATGTTGCAAGGTGGGAAACTCCCACAAACAGCCTTTCAGGCACAACAATGGAGTGGCTCAGGCAGCATGAATGGCTCTCTCTCACCCATTCAAGAATAGATTCCACTAACAGGAACAGTTTATAGTGGAGGCTTCACTGTAAGGTGCACGTTCACAATGGGAGTTGACTGACCAATGAGAATAACCCCACAGGTCACAAGACCAATTGTTCTAGCAAGCTGAAATAGACTATGAAAGGGGGTGCATGACATCATCACAGGAGCTTCTCTCTCTTTCCAACTCAATACCTCAAGGATCATCTGGAAGACAAAAGGACTTTGAAAGGGTCAGGGGAATCCCAGGCAGGGAAGGTTGCCCAGCCTGCATTTAAGAAACTGCTTGTACTAGCCAACCAGGGTGAGACACTGTTAATTCAAATATTGATCGTGTATAAAACTTAGATTGCAATCTTACGTTTATTTCATTTGGTAACTACTTTTAATCTCTTTACATTTGCCACTTATAATTACTTAAAATCTATTTTCATGTAGTTAATAAACTTGTTTAATGTTTTATCTCAATCAGTGTGGTCTCGAATTGGAGTATCTAGAAATCTTAACTCAACAACAAACGCTGTTGCATATTTTCTCCACAATAAGGGGAGAGCAGACTTATGAATATAATTTTGGGGATAGACTCCTTTTGGTGCAGTTCTTACAAACCGTGGATGGGGGTAATTGGCTGGTGCCTCTTTGTTGTTGGCTTGGGAGTGGCTAGGCAAGGCACTCCTATAACTAAGCTGGGTGTGTTTCTGCCTGTAGATGGCTGTGTAAGTGTAACTTGCTGACAGCATCACAGAGTGAGAGGCAAACTAGGTTAACATTCATGTGATCTAGCTGGGTGTTGTGCTCTGCATGCTGTTGAGGTAGGCGATAACAGCGTCTGGAGCGGTTTGCTGATTGGCACTAGCAAGGCAATGTGAGGGATAGCCCAGGGTGGAGATAAAAGAGGGCACAGTGTCCCCACCATTTTTCAGGACCCCGTCACAATATCCTATTATGTTTAGCATTGACCATAACAAAAAGAAAGCATTAAGTAAGACCAAACTATGGCAATGTTGAATAGCTGCATAAGGGGGACACACTTTGGGCCAATGGATTTATACCCCTTAACACCACCTAAGAATCTGGCCAATTACATTTAAAATCATTTGAGGAACAAAATATGAGCTTCTGATTTTTATGAGCAGTTATTTTCATGAGCAGTCCCATTGACTTCAAAGGAAGTACTTAAGGAAACGACTGCTCACCACTGTGAGTAACAGAATAACTCTGCTTTTAGCAAAGTGCAGGAAGTTTGGTTTGGTTTGGTTGGGGAAAGGTTCTTGTAAAATCCTTATAGCTTGAGATAAGCAATATAAACCATCAGTCACTGATACTTGTACTACTGTAATCACACTAATTTACTGAATCAAAACTCAGGGTTCCCAAAGTGGACACCAAAGTGCTTATGTAAAATTTCTGCAACAACTAGTCTGATTATCCATTGAGAGAGGTGATGCCAGCCAATGGCAAGAGAAAACAAAATTAAACATCCACCACAATGTGCAATACGTCCAGATTGTACACTTACAAGCACTTACAATGAGTCATTATTATAATGTATAATATAATTGTATTTCATCAGTCACTGCCCTGACCCAATGATGACCCTCATCTTGAGAAAGAAGAGGTAATCCAGACTGGCATCTCTATCACTAAGGAATTTGGCAAACCATTTATTTCACATGCAGTAGAATCCTTTACTGTGGTAGATTTGCAGACATGCAAAATAGGAGGAATTTTAATAGGAAATTTGTTGTTAATTATTTCTCTTATCTACCAGAGGCCACCACTACCATTAATAATTAATGTTCCATCTCCTATAAAGAAGAGAGTCCTCCACATAGGGCCAGACTTTGCCACTCTTACTTAAGAAGAGCAGTACCTTACTCTGCAAATAGGCCATTTATTTCAAGTCAGATTCTCCAGTTCGGTAAAGCCACATTGCACTGAGAGAATTCCACCTGCGCAGGAAACTCTAAGCCAATAAAAGCCGGTGGAAGTGATTCTGCTGCCTCACCACTCCTGGCATAAGAAAAGGAAAGGGGCTTGTCAGAGGTGTTCCATTGACTGAGTGTGGGAAAAGTTTTTCAGAGCAGAGTTCCTCTAGACCCAGTTCTCCCCTGACGTTTTAATGTATGCTGGGGGCAGGTAGGACCAGGGAGTTGCAATCAGATCTCCGTAATCCACTTCTCCACTCTGAGCACAGCATCAAGCCCTCTACTTATTCAGGCAATGGGAATTTTGACTGAAATAGACTTTAGGATTTAGATGAAAAAAAGTTTTCATAGGAACACAGGAGTTGCCATACTGGATCATATCTGTGCTCCATCTAGTCCCGTATTCTATCTCTGAAACTAACCAGTACCAAGTGCTTCTGAGGCAGGTGCAAGAAACACTACAGTAGGCAGATACAGAATAACCTGCCCACAAAGAAAATTTCTTCCCAACTCCCATTAGTTAGAGGTTGGCTGATGCCTTAAAGCATGAAAGTCTATCCCCCTTTCAAAGCTCTTGGAGTTTGTTTTTAATACTTCCTACTATAACTCTGGATGTTCTTGTACAAATGTCCAACCCTTTACTGAATCCTCCTAAGCTCCTGTCGCCACTGATACCAAAAATTCCTCTCATCACTTTAAATCTTTGTTTTGTTAACTAAAACCCTCCTGGAATCCATGGATCAATTCTGAATTGTTCCTTCTGCCATGTAAAGAATTTGGTGTTAAAAGTAAAATAGTTTTCTGTATAGGCAGAATCTATCATAACAAATAGATAACTGGCAAAAGAAATTGCTTAGGCAGAAAGGTAATCTAAGATGCCTTCATTAAGTTGTTTCTTAGCCGCGGAGTACTAAATTAGAGTAAGAGAAAACCACAGAAAAACGGTGGTTTCATCTGTTATGTTCACTCTTGCTGCATTCAGTAAGAAGGCTATTTAATGATTCATTTTGAAATCCCACTCCGCCTGCCCATGGAAGTGGGATCTCAGTTCATTTAGCAACATGGCAGGTTTCCAGTTCTTGGCAGGATGGTTGTTTTCTTTCATGAATCAGCAACTGTCCATCACACTGGCAAAGAAAATCCACCTCATATCTATCGCTGATATATATTGTGTCTGTGTATATATTATACACACTCTCTCTCTCTCTCTCTCTCTCAAAACAGGGTGTAGACACCTAAAGACAAAGTTACTCTATTCATTTTTAGCGGTCATTGCTCGCTGTTCTGATACTGCAGTGAGAAGAGGAACATAGGAACTTCCATAATAGATCAGTCCAGTGGTCCATCTAGTCCACTACCGTTACCAACAGTGGCCAGTTCCAGGAGAGAAGACCCCATAATGGACAATTAACCTGAGGCGGTACAGCTGCTGTTTATGTCTAGCTGTATTCACATTTTCAGATGACTTATGTCAGCAAACGTGTACAGACAATAAGGAAAAAATAAGTTATTTTCTAAACATCTTCCTTAAAGATACCTAGAATTCTAACATATCTCTAATATATGGATGGAACATCTAAATATTGCAGCAGCAATTACATGAAGGCCATTTAGTTAGAATGCCTTACATCAGTAACGCTCTGGCAAATTAAGTGTGATCACAAGGAATATACAATGGAGTGGGGATTACTAATAATATTATTTTATTTCATTTCATTTTATTCCTTCTTTGTCCACTTCTCTACCTAATATACTGGAGATTGCAATATTCTGACAGTAGAGCATATCTGTGTTAATGTCAAGTACTGATGAAGAGATATTTGTTGGTTCAACAGCGCCACTTTTTAAAATAGTCTGGAGGATAACCATCATATTGCGAAATCCACTGACAAATTTTGATTGTATTTTCCCAAAGTCAAATCTCTGGAATCAAACCAATTTCTCCACCGAGCAGAATCTAATCTTGCTGCGTTCCTTGCCTGTAAAATTACTACTATTGCTAAAGTGTATCACCCTGTAGAGAATGTTGTGCTTTTTGGAATTGTTTTTTATTTACAATTATATGTACAAAATCTTGCATGTTTACTAAACTGCAACTATATTCTCCACATAACCTGAACCTCATAACAGTTCAATTCCAGAAGACAATATATTCATGTTTTGAGGTTGCTGCTCATAATAAATTGGCTCCATAAAATATAATGATTTCTTGAACATTATTTCTGCACATGGACTGAAGTTCATTTAGTGAATTGCTGGACAAGTTATCAAATTATAACTGTATAATTTAAAGCTATGTAGTTTTTAATTTAAAATATATTCTTTATTATTTAATTATTAGTTTCACACAGGTGATTTATGATCACTCAGTACAGAGATAATTTTTAAGGCTTTGCTAGTGACCAATTGCTTCAACTTACATATAAATTAACGTGTTCTGAATTTCTTCATTAGTTGGGATTTACTGCAGTCTGTCAACCATCTGTAATGTCTTACAGTCAGTTCCTTACTTAGAGTACGACTATAAAATGTTGACAGCACAGTATTTCTCTGTTTGAACACACCACGACAATACTATAAATAGTGTGAAGACACAACCTAGCTCTACCCTTTAATCCAATTAGTGTAGAGACTGGGTTACTGATCCTACTTCGGATTCTCACCCAATTACTGTATTTGACACATTTCTGAGGACAGGAATGAGTGAGATTCTGTGCTGCATCTTTCAGGGCATGTCTACTCTGCAATTAGAGGTGTGACTGTAGCACATGTAAACATGCCCGAGGTAGTTTTGCTCTAGCTAGCCTGAGTAACAATAGTAGTGAAGCAGGAGCATTAGCTAGCCACTCGAGTACGTACCCAGGGTCCTGGGTGGGCTTCTAGAGGTGCTGCAGCTTCACTGCCATTGTTATTTGAGCTAGCTAGATCAGAGCTAGCTCGGGTGCATCTACATGTGTTGCAGTCACACCTCTGATAGCAGCATTAGATACACCCTAAGAGGCTTTAAGCCACCTTTGTGCCCTCCAAATCCCAGATTGCTCCAGGGGCTGCAGAAGCACCTGGCATAATTTAGATACCCATTAAGGCCTAAATTATGGCAGACACCCAGGACAGCCCCATGGACAAGGAGTGACACTGCCAAGAATCTCCACAACATTGTGTGCTGCAGCTCTGATGCCAACAGAGATTGCCCTGTCCCAGATCTTGCAAGGGGGTCCTCAAGATGCAATTTTACAGATGTTTCCACAATGGGAAACACCCCCACTCCTTTCCTGATTGGATATAGGGCTTTTAGGGTCTCTCTATGCTGCTCCAGCCCACTTACACATCGTAAAGGGACCAGAACAAGGGAGATAATCTCAATCCATGAGTTTAGCTACTTTACTGGTCTGAGTAGCATTCACTGACAATCTTAAAGTTTAAAGACAAAGCATAATGCTCTTTTATAAAGGTCGAGAGAGAGAGGAGCTAGATCTTACATTTAAAAATGCAAAGCCTCATTTATCTAGGAAAAGGCAAAACAATGTTATTTGTTAATTACTAACCAAGTCCAAATTAACTCTAAATGTAAAGCAGTGGAGACCACAAAAATTACTTAAGATCTGCATTAGTTCTCAAAGGCAAAAGTTTCTTCTTCCAAACATAGCTTTTTGTTGTAGCCAGTGGTCTTCATACACTTCTAAATATCCTACTGAAAGGATTTAATTAATCAAGTGTAAGTTCTCCTAGATACAGCTAACACTTTTTGACTTCAGCCTTTTGTTTCCAGAATGAGCACCTCAGAGATCTACACGAATTATCCTTCCCTTTAGGGGACAGATATCATTGTCATCCAGGGAGAGGGATTTTTGCCAGGACAAATACAGCAAGAACCATCCTTGGTTTGTGGTGTCAGGACCTGAAATTCAGTCTTTGGAAGTAATATCAATTATAGGCTAAATGGAGGGTTTCAAAAAGGCATTTTTCCTAAACATTTTACTACAGAATTAGCAACACATCTCTGGATGAAGTGCATGTGGGGTGCACTACGTATGAACGTAAAATGGCTAGCCTTGGAAGGGATGATATGGAAATGAAAATAAAGCAAATATGAAGAGAATTCACTGAAGCTCACCTGCAATGGAAAAGTAGACCATGTTACTAGTGTTCAGACAGAGTGGAAGTTTGCCATCTTACACATTCTGATAAGACATTTAGAATGCAAGTGAGATGACAAGAAAAGAGTTAAAAGGAGAAATGAGGGGGACAAGTGAGAATGGCTGTAATGGTGAGGTATCAACAATACTCTTCTTTCTGCAGACTTTCAAATACTTATTTCATGGTATAGCCTCTCTACAGATATAGTTGTAGGAAGACTTCCATTATATGGCTTAATTTGCCACTTGACAACCCTAAATCCACTTTCTTAAAATTCCTATAACCCGTGTCAAATTTTACAGATGCGCTCTGTGACCAGGAGAGAATTCTGGGGCAAATCTGAGCTTAAACAAGCAAGCCAAGATTTTTAAATCAAGATTAGATTTTTTTTCCCCAAAGATCAGACTAGATCAGAGGTTCTCAAAAAGGGAGGCATGCCTGGAATGTATTCTTGGGGGGCGTGAGAAACTTTAGGAGAGTGCTGGCTGCTGGCCAGGTGCCCAGCTCTGAAGGCACTGCTGTTGCCAGCAGCAGTGCAGAAGTAACAATAGCATGATATGGCCACCCTTACTTCGGCCCTGCTGCTGCTGGTGGTGCTGCCTTCAGAGCTGGGCAGTGGTATATGTACTTGTGCAGTGGGGAGAGGGGTCATAAATGACTACAGAAACAAAGAAGGGGGACACAATCAAATAAATTAGAGAACCACAGGACTAGACGATCACAGTGGTCCCTTCTGGCTTATAATCTATGAATATGTGCCTCACTTTTCTTTTTTAATTCTTCTCCATGGAAAGTCCTCAGACATCTCAAAAGTTACTGTTTCCGCTCTGTCTAGAAAGAGGACAAGTGTTGAGCAGAGGAGTCTAACATGCTGACTAGGAAGCTGCCAGTCTAACAGAACTCCTGCAGAGCTTTAGGGTTATGATGTAGGGAAAGGTAACTCAGGCATAGTTGTATTTGGGAGAAAAGGGAAGAAAAAAGTTCTTTCTTTCTTTTTTTTTTTTTGCTTTAAAATGTTTGGGAATTGGAAAAGTGGAGTGCAGAAAAGGGGACCTAAATATGCCAATTAAAATTTGTTCAGTAGTGACTTTAACCAAATAAACAAGTGCAATTCACTTTTTAAAATCTTCCAACACTATTTTGTCAAGTCATATCTCAAAAACAGCTTGACCTAGAAATTTCAAGTGTCTTTGACAAGATCCAATGCACAGGGCTATTTATCAGACTGAGATGCTTATTTTTGGAGTTCACCTTGGAAAAATATGTACGAACCTTCTGTCAGCACCAAGAAGTTTATACATTCTGCCAAAGGTCTCATGGACATTACACAGTTCATCAAAGGAGCAGTATATATAAAATATATTTGAAAAGTTCATAAAGGACTCCTGAGGTTAAATTAAGTGACAGAGAGATCGCTGCCACGATCACAAAATGTATGTGCATACCTGTGAAGCTTAAAACCCCTTTGACTGACAAACATCACTTGCAAATTTCCTCTCACCTCCCCTTTGCCAAACTCCACATTTGTGCACACACCTAAAAAAGCATATGGATAGTTCTGAATGATATTACAAAGTGTACCAACAGTCTGTTGGGATTTAGCAAGTTCTCCAAAAGTCAGCAGACTTACAAAGTTTTCAAGATTGCTCATATTATGAGAAGTATCCTTATCTATGGTCCTACACTACTCTAAGAGTGAGAAGCTTGCAAGCTGTGCCATCTTTTTCTGTCCAGCTTTAGTACTGCTCACACAGAAGTCCATGGTACCACACACCAAAGCTTCACAGGAATCATTGATCCTACAGCAAGGACTTTGCAAGCTGCATTCATAAAGTTCATGAAATTCTAAAATGTAACCACAGCTTAAGAATCTCAAATATTTTCAAGTAACCAAAACAATCGTATTCTGTCCTTGTCCCTTGCACACCCTCCAACTAAATTCATAAGACAAGATTGCATCCTCATACCTTTCATCTAGATACTTAGAGCTGTTTGGATTTTATATTGGCTTTACAGCACCCAACACATATTTGCCACCTACATGAGCAGAGATTCCCCAGTATGCTAATAGGCACTTAATGAATTAATGCTGGGGACTTTGCTACACCCAGAAGTAGCGCTGAGCCTGCTTATCACTCCCAAGAGACTTTTAATAAAGCACCTTCCTGTGTCAAATCCACAGGTCCCTCTGCACGCTCTTCGCACCTACCTTCATCACAGCATGAGGCCTTCCTCCCCTGACATGCCAGCTACATATGTTAACACCTCTCCACTTTAGGTATTCACACAAAAGCCATGGCCAACCATCTGACAAACAAGAGACCACAGTGATACATCTTACCTTCTGCATATACTCCACAAGCATCATTCTATACCACTGATATTCAGACTGAGGCTTGCGAGTCACAAGTGGCTCATTAATATGTCTCTTGCGGCTCTTTGCAGTACATGATATTAAAACACTGTGTGATTTAATTATTAACAAATGTAAGTTATTAGCCAGTCATGAGACTTTTACTATGTTATTAACCAACTGTAGTTGATAAAATAATAATACTTGGTCAGTCATTTTGCTGTGAGAAATATCTATATCTAGAGAGAGAGAGAGAGAGAAACAATTAATTCATACTACTGTAGCTCTTTTGGGTAATGCTGATTGTTAATTTGGCTCCTGAATCACTGAAGTCAGAGTATCACTGCTCTATACTATCCACCCTTCCAATTAAACCTCAACTCCATTCATTCATTCATTCTCCAAGTACTAGACAAGCATCCAATAGTATCTCACTCAACAAAATATGCAAGCCAGACTAGGAATGAAGAGTGCACAAAGCACCATGGTTCAGGGACACAGTAAGGTTATTGGGGTGTGGTCTGAACACTGCATTTCTAAACTGTCACAACTCTTTTCCTGTAATAGAACCTCAGTTTTTTAACCTACTATTATCTGAAAACTACAATGGTCAAAAGAAGGTTTGTGGCCTAGTGAATAGAACACTGGACTGGGAGACACAGGTTCTATTCCCAGTTCTGTGACCGGCTTGCTGGGTGACATCAGGCAAGTTACGTCACCTCTGTGTGCCTCAGTTTTCCCATCTTTAAAATGGGGATAATGGTAGTGACCTCCTTTGAGATATATGAATGAAAAGCATTATAAAAGAACTAGGTGTTATTTTTAAAGTTGTTTTTCTCAAGTCTCTGATATGAGTTTTCAAACTGTGACCCTGATCCCACAAGTTCTTGCGTGTAAACAAACCGCAGTCATTCAATTAAGCTCATTGAGGATACACCAGTCACCTGCAAGGAGTTCCAGGATTGGTTCTTTAACTCCATTTTAGCATTTTGGGTTTTTTTAACCTGAGAATTAGGTAATAGAATTTTGCAATGCTGTATACTGATTTTTTTTTTTTTTGAGGGGTAAAGCCCATCTGTAACTGTAGTTCACTAAGGGCCACGTGCTTCCTATGTTCATTCTCTCAAAGCCATGTGAAATCAGAAATTAGTAAGCACACAAAGTATGGTAGACTTTGCTTACTAACTAATGATAAATAAATACACAGAAGATGTTCTGCATAGGATACTGGAGGACATTTGGAGACGAAATGCATGTCTGTCACTAAGTTACATCCAATCTTTCATGGACACCACATTTAGGGTTTGATTAGCACTGGATTAGGCCCTTAACACAGGTTCTCAGACAGAACAAAGGTGGTTCCTCTATTCAAATGCCAGGCTGGGATTCCACAGTGTTGTATACGAGGGGCACACTCTTTATTGGGCACTAAGCTCAACTCCCCAAGGGCTCCTTAGCACAAAGGGGGCAGCTATGGGTTAAAGAATTTGCCACTGCATGGATTCCCCAAGTCTTTTCTCCTGTGGGGGGGCAATGTTAGGAGTACATAGGGCAGGGCTATGATACACATGATACTTCCTTCCCTCTCCCATCCTACCTGTGCATCTGTCCAGCACATACACCCAGTTCTATTTAGGGCAGTCTTCGTAACTGACATAGGACAAACTTAGATTCCTTACTGCTTACCTGGAACCTTCTGTTCAGTACCACTACAGTCACAATGTGTGGCATAAAACAGCTAAAGGTGACAGCCTGGTGTTTGTCATATTGGTGATGTTAACTATTCCTGAATCACTGTCAATTGTGTATCCTAGGTTCCAGGAGGGTGGGAGTCTTCTGTTCCACTCCAAATTACATGGCACTCTTATCAGGCTTCAGGTCCTTAGGATTTATTAAGATGCTTTTTGCAACACTAATTCTATTTTAGTCAAGTTTTTATCCTGCCCTCATCATCATTGTATACAAGTGCACTTCTGGCAGTGCATTAAGTGACATGACTAACATCCGTCATGTGTGCGTCTCTCTCTCATCCTCACTCCAGGGGGAGATTGTGTGGGGATTTATTTTTAATATATTACATATATTCCGTGCTATATGCTTATGTTGGCATTCACCTAGAATGAAAGGTGGTAAGGTTTGTGATGATTCCTAGCTCCACGGTTCTCTCATTGTCAAATGGTTTTACATCACTGACCTCCCCAAATGTGGTACTGTGCAAGATAAGGCATGTAGCTACCCTGCAGAGCCCAAAGGACAAGCATCTCCTAGGGCCACACACTGTTGCTTTCAGAGATGTGGTTGAAAGACCTTTAGTTTAATCCCAAAGTAAAAATCCTTGCACTGAATGAGGAAAAAAGATATCATAAAGTATATAAAAGCATTAATTTCAGCACAGTTATTTTTAGCACTAGCACATGAGGACCAAATGAAGTGAATGAGATTTTGATTGAAAGGCTTCATATTCATGAGACTGACAAAGAAAAAAAACTGAAAGAACTTCTTAGACAGCCGGAGATCCTTAAAATGAACTGCAGACAGCTTGCCTGAGATTACCGTAACTCTGTATAAACACTTGAATAAAAATGTCTCTCAAGAATCAGGACAACCATGCCCTAGGAACACCTTTTGCGGGGGACAGGTGTCATTAAAAGACAGTAAGGCTACGGCTACACTGACGGCGGCAAAGTCGCTGCCGTCAGATCGATTCCTCTGGATCGACTGAGCGGTCAGTGAAGACCCACTCAGTAGATCCAGAAATTGACATATTAAGACCACCTTCATAAGTGGCATAGCGCTGCATAGACGGGAACGCAGTTCCCATTGGCGCAGTGCAGTAAAGATGGCGCGCAGAAGAGAAGCAGAGAAGTCGACGGGAGTTATGCAAGTTTTTTGCGTAGCTTGCATAACTCCCATCGACTGCCGCCAAATCTGGGAGGTAAGTGTAGACAGGGTCTAAGATACAGCTTTGGTGATTTGGTTGCTCTATAGTAGAAAAAAATTACAGGGTCATGCATTAGAATAGGTAATTGGTTTCTTAATTTCTCAGAATAAGTGCATATTTTAAATAAGCTACGTAAATAGAACTAATCCTATAGGGCTATTGTAAGCACTGTGTATATGTTGGAAGTCTAAAAAACAATATCTAACACTAAAAGTCTACTTCCAGGGTACTAGGCAATACTTCAAGTCAGAGGTTCCCAAACTTTTTTTGATACACACCCCTTTGAAGAGTCATATTCTACGCACCTCCTTCTAAGGAACAGCATTCCAATGGATGCCTGGGAGCCCATATTGGCCAGGGTGCCCTGCTGCTCCACAGCCATCCCCTATGCAGGGCAAGCTCTGGGTGGGCAGCCCCAGAAGGACAAAGACAACCAAGCGGCTGTGCCACTCTCTTCATGCCGCCTCCCCTGGGACTCCTTCCAGAATCACTCACAGGCCACAGGTTCTTCTGCCCTGGCACAATCCTCAGCATGCACATGCAGAACCTGTGCAGGCAGAGAGGAACTATTTCACAAGGAGTACATGTGCATGAGCCTCTGGAGAGGTGAGTGAGCTGAAATAGCCCACCCTGCAATTCCTGCTCAAGGAGAGGCCATGCCTTCTTGCTCCCTATCTGTCCCTCCTCCTCATCCTTCCAGCCTGGCAGCAGGAGCTGGAGCAAGTGTCAAGTCCTCATGCCCCCCAATAAGTTCATTGTACTCCTGCCACCCAACGAGGTATGACCCACAGTTTGAAAACCAATGCATTAGGTGTGCAATTCTCTGTCAAACCAACGCACAACTTTCCCTGCCTCAGTACATTTCATGTCCTTGAATCAAAAAAGAAAATGGAGGAAAGAGAGAAGGAGTTATCAACTACATAAAACAATCCTTAAAAGATATTTTCAGCCAAATTCTGATCAGGTGTAAGTGTATGCAAGTTGCACTAGGTCCAAATTTGATCCAGAGTGTAAAAAAAACAACAAACATTCTGGTCAGGCACGATTATGAAAAGTTGAAGTACGGGTCTAGATAGCGAGGCCTCAACTTTCAAAAGTGACTAGATGTCGAACCTGAGAAACCTTAAAGGGATCTGATTGTCAGAGGGTGAGTGCTCATCCCTGTCTTTTTTTTTTTTTTTTTTTTTAAATCAGTCCCCTTTAAGGCATCCCAAGTTTGATAGCCAAAAAATTAGGTATCCAAAATTGCCAGTCACTTGTAAACCTTTAGGCCTGATCATCCAAAGTCATGTTCAGAATGGCTGGTTGGGCCTTTCTGCGGATGTCACAGCCATAACTGACTCAGTGTTGCACATCCAGAACTACAACGTTAAAAAAAACCCCAGAAACAACGCACAACCAACCCTAGACATGTACACCAATAGATTAAATTTTTTGTTTTTAAGGAAATGGGGGTATTTGTTTGTATTTCCTCTAATTCCTTTAATTTTTAAAATCCAAGTTCCACCATAAGCAGAAGGAGTCTCATTTTTTAAATACAACAGGCTTTATTTGCAAAGAAAGCTGAAATCTGACACCTCTTTCCTTGCCTCCACCCCATATCCATATACACTCTTGCCTGTCCCACTAGCTTCTTCACTCCCCACTTCTGCTGCCTAGAGCAATCAGCCCCTACCTAAAACAGGCATCTTCAGTCAAGAAGCAGAATTAAGAAAATATATGCAGCTTCTAAGATAGCCACCTTCAGTGAGGGCCTATTCAAAGTTGGCCAATGGCCATACTTCCACCCTTATTCTCTGTGATCTGTCCAACAATTTTGATAGTGTCAGCCATCATACCAGTCTTCTCAATTCCCCCCCCACACACACACACACACTTTCCAGGCTTTCCTCACTGTATACTTGACTGGTTCTTTCTCATAGGGCTTGTCTACATGAACACTTAGTTCACCACAAGTTGGGGTGTGCATCTATGCTGCACTAGCCTGTCGTACACTAAGTGCTTGTGTTGACCCTGCTGCCGTGCATTAAAAGTTCCCTAGTGCACATTGATCTACCCGGCTTTGAAATGGGAGTAGATTGAAGCACAGTAGGGAACTTTTAATGAACGGCAGCTGGGTCAACAGAGACACTTAGTGCATGGCAGATTTACACACTAACTAGTCAAGAACTCAATGTTCATTTAGACAAGCCTTTAGATTATACCTTCAGTGTCTTCCTTGGTAGCTCCTCCTCATACTCTCTCCCAGTTTTGGCAAGCATCTCACAGGGTTCCTGGTTTATGCACCTCCTCTTCTCTCTACAGAAGACATTAACTCTAGACAACTTTATCTGTTCTCCTGGCTTCAGCAACCATCTTTAACTATATAATTCCCAAATCTACTTCTCTAACCCTGACCACTTCCCTCTTCAGACTCACAGCTGGCAGCTGACTCTGACATCTCTTCCTCCAAACACCACCAAACACATCATCCTCCATTATAGGCTCTTTCATTGGCTCTGTGTTAATTTCAAATTCCTCCCCCCTATTTTCAAAGCTATGCACACATCTCGTATCTCATCACTGGTTAACTATTTAAACAGGTGTAGTAGTTTTCTGTTTCACTCTTACAGCAATAGGTTGCTAAACTTTCCTGGTATTCTGCCTTTCTAAGTTAAATTCAGTTAGGGGATCAGATGATGCTACCTGCCTTAGCTTAGCAAACTGGTAATACGTCATCATGTTCAAAAACATAAAGCGGATGCAACAACAATCAGTTTACAATAATTTTTCCCACAGAGAACAAATAAAGTATTTTCTTATATGTCAGTTCTTAAAATAGAATACACGTGCCATCAAAAATCTTTGCATACATGAGAATGTTCTACTGTATAACCCTTTGGTCACTTCTCATTGATTTTTGCAATATTATCTCTTGTGGATGAAATTCTTATTTACTACTGTGATTTCCTTCCCACCCTCCTTCCATGTACAAGTTCAAACACCTCTTTCCATCACCCACAGAATTCAACACTAATTATTTATGATTCATCGATTCTAAGGCCAGAAGGGACCATTGTGATAATCTAATTTGACATCCTGTGTTGCACAGGCCATAGAATTTCCCCAAAATAATTTCTAGACCATCTCTTTTAGAAAAACATCCAATCTTGATTTAAAAATTGTCAATGATGGAGAATCCACCACAACTCTTGGTAAATTGTTCCAATGGTTAATTATTCTCATCATTAAAAATGTTTGCCTTATTTCCAGTCTGAAATGGTCTAGCTTCAACTTCCAGTCATCAGATTGTGTTATGCCTTTCTCTGCTAGATTGAACAGCCCATTATTAAATATTTGTTCCCCATGTAGGTACTTATAAACTGAGATCAAGTCATCTGTTAACCTTCTCTTTGTTAAGCTAGTTAGATTGAGTTCTTTTAGTCAATCATTAAAAGGCATGTCTTCCAATCCCTTAATCATTCTTGGGGCTTTTCTCTGAACACTCTCCAATATATCAACATCTTTCTTGAATCATGGGCACCAGAACTGGACACAGTTTTCCAGCAGTGGTCACACCAATGATAAATACAGAAGCAAAATAACCTCTGTGCTCCTATTTGAGTGTCCAGTTTATTCATCCCAGGATCGCATTAGTGCCTTTGGCCACAGCATCACATGGGGAGTGCACGTTCAGCTGATTATCCACCATGACCCCCAAATTGTTTTCAGAGTCACTGCTTTCCAAGACAGAGTAACCCATTCTACAAGTATGGCCTACACATTCTTTGTTCCCAGATGTATACATTTACATTTAGCTGTATTAAAATGTATATTGTTTGCTTGTGTTCCGTTTATCATGTGATCTAGAGCAACCTGAATCAGTGACCTGATCTCTTCATTATTTACCACTTATTCACACCAATTTGTGTATCATCTTCAAACTTAATCAGTGATGATTTAATGTTTTTTTCCAAGTCACTCAGAACAATGTTAAATAGCGTAGGAACAAAACTGATGCCTGCAGGACTCCACTGGAAACACACGTGCTCGAAGACAATTCCCTGTTTTACAATTACATTTTGAGACCTATCATTTAGACAGTTTTTAATCCATTTAATGTGTGCCATGTTAACTTTATATCGTTCTAGTTTTTTAATCAAAATGTCTTGAGTACTAAGTCAAACACCTTACAGAAGTCTAAGTATACTATGTTAACCTTTATCAACCAAACTTGCAATCTCATAAAAAATATCAAATTAATTTGACAGGATCTATTTTCCATAAATCTGTGTTGATTTGCATTAATTCCATTACCCTCCTTTAGTTATTTATTAATTGAGACCCGCATCAGCCACTCTATTATCTTGCCCAGGATCAATGTCAGGCTAACAGACCAATAACTACCTAGGTATTCCCATTTACCCTTTTTAAAAATTAGTACAACATTGGCTGCCTTCCAGTCTTCTGGAACTTTTCGAGTGCTCCAAGACTTGATGACAGGAAAGTCAATGAGAGTTGGGTGCACCTTTTAAAATCTCAATGTAAAAGTATTTTAAAAAATGTAAAAGCAGAAACCCCACTCACTACTGCTTTGAAGTCTGACCATTCCCTATAAGGTCAAAAGGACCTAGTCATATCTAAATAGTGGGGGGGGGGGGGAGGGGGGTTGGTTTAAGACTATATATAACTAGATTAGAACACCTCTCAATTAGGGTACATTTTGATGTCTGTTTTATAATATGCTTATATAGATAACAATGAACAGTTGTCATCTTGTATGTTTAGGTCTAGTTTAATCCTCCATAAAACAGGATAGACAATGGATAAGAAATAAAAAACCTGATACTGCTTCTGTTTCCATCCCTACTTTCCCTTATGGGTCACCCTGTCCTTCAACATGGCCTATACTCCACTTACATTTGCTGATCTCAGCATCTTCAGTGGGACATTCCAATTAGTGCAGTATACCATTTCCATCTTTCTTCTAAACTTTCGACAAGGGCAGAAACAGTAACAAAAGGGAAAATCGAGCAGATGCTGGTTTATAATTCCCATTTAATAGATTTGTGTAGGAGGGGCATAGTGAGGAAGGAGAAGGAGTGTTTTATTTCTAACTGCTTCAAAAAGAAAAAAAAAATCTCCAGGCTGCTATTTCAGTTTTGCAGTCTCCGGCTACATAGGACAACCTTGAAAGTTAAACATGTAACCTTTTACCTACAGCTGGGTGGCATGTGTGCTTTACTTTATCTAAACGGGCATAGCTAGAGCTCTAAAGTGCTTATAGATTTTTTCCATAAATTTTTATAAGCCTATAATGTATATCAGAGGTGACAGGAAAATGCACATAATTACTTTAATTTCCATTTTACTCATAGGTTGCCTCCTTAATAATAAGGATCTCACCTCCAATCTAAACTACATTTGAGTCCAGTCTACAATTAGCTAGTGCAAATTAAAGGTCTTTCTTTCAAAATCCCCAAAGGAAAATATTCTAGTTTAATACTCAATTTTTAAAGTCTGCACCGGCCCACAGGCAAAATATCTTTTCAAGAAATAACTACATGGGATTATTCTATACACACAGTCTATCACACATACACTCATATATATGAACAAAAATACATACACATACATTTCATGCAAAAAACAATGCTGAGGGAACTTAGAAGTAAATCAGTCAAGAGTCAGGAAGCTAAGATTGAACACAACGATAACTCTATCCCAATTTTCATATGCATTACAGTGCTGGGCCTGAATCTCAGTCATACACAGGATCCTTTACAATGTTCTGGCAGGGTGTAAAGGTGCCTTTAAGTGGGTGCAAATTATGTTTTTCTCCAACGCACCTTTAGCAGTGTAAAGGGGGCGGAGTGTAAATAAGAATCAGGCCTGCAGTCTTTAATTACCTGATCAAGTACTATTATTCAAACACCATAACATATTTACTAAATGCTTGTGCAGTACCTAGCATATCAGGACCCTAATCAAGTTGAAGACTCCAGACAATATACAACAATTATTTTCATGGATTTTTTGAACAGCCTTGGATGTACACACAGAAACTTGGGTTTTCGCCTTTATTTTCATATTTCCTTAATTTAACTGTCCTAATGGTCTTATATATATACATTTTAACTTGGAATTTTATGAGATAAGTCACCTCTTTCTCTAAAGTATGTATTTTATTAGTTCTCTCAACACCCATAAAGATTACATTTTCTTTGCAAACAGCAGCACAGCCTTCCATTGGTGCTATTCAAGAATAGAAATATTCTCCCCCACCTGACAATGGTCAAGCCATTTTTGCTTAGTCTTGCAAGATAAAATCACCTTAAGGTAGAGACAAAGCATAGAAAATTTTCAAATGATGACTTTCAGTAAATTATGGGCCACTGAACGCAGGAGTTTAGAATGGAAAATGTCATATTATCTTCACCCACAGCAGCGGCTATAACATTAAGATTTGCTTGGATTAGGATTCATAATACTCCACAGAGCATTGACTTCTCCCCCAGAGGCTATGTCATTACTCTCTAAATCTTCCACATAACAAATTATACTTCCCAGGCATTAAGAAACATTAGCCAGGACATGACAAAGGCCATGGAAAATTCCAACTTCAAATATTTACTGAAACCAATAGATCAGAGGCCTAATCAGCATTAGAAATGGTAATGGGGTTATACTAACTAAAATAAAGCCCTCAAAAGAGATTAAATAATTTTTCAATCACTATGATAATGTATGTTCCAGTAGCTCAGCTCTCACTGAAAAAGTCAGTTAGACACAATTTCACTTTTAGTCATTTATTGGAACCAGTGACCCCCTGGCTCTATTCTAGAGGATTTCTCATGTCTAATTCTCCGCTATGTTTTTTTAATATACTGTGTCAGAAAATTTCACATCAACCAGCACAGCGATTAACAATATTATACAGTACGTCTCTAAAATATGTAGGGTGGTAAGTGAACAAAAATGCAAAGTTAAATGCATAATTCCAATAAGAAACGCATGAGATTGGGTAATAATTTAAAACTTGCTTTTGTTTTGGTGCCTAAAGCTATACTTTCTCAGTTATGTCAAAAATACAGAGGCTTTGGTTGCAGACCTCTGTCGTGTCATCAAACTACTTAAAGGAACAAGTTAATAAACAAACACCTGAATCAACTGGCATACACAAGAGGGTGACAGTATATTATTCTTGACTATAAATAAAAGTTTAATTCAATAAAAATATGTATATTTTGTGCCAGATTCTGTTACCCTTACTTGCCTTGAGTAGTACCCTTCTCAGATCAATAGGAATATTCAAGAAGCAAGGTATTATTCCATCTGTTTAAGAGTGGCAGGATCTAGTCACTATTCATTTTTAAATCATAGTAGCAATATTTTAAATTGCAAGCGTTCAAAACTCCTAAGTCAGGCTGCAAAAAATAATGAGACTGTTAATTGAAAGTCCCATGATTTTTAAGCAAAATATTGCGCTCATTTTCTTCACCTTCTACTTACTTTTTAAGCCTTTTAAGATTTCATGTTTTCAAATTTAACTTGGCAACAATGCTCTAGCCATGGGCTAGAAACTTTCATTTAAAAAAAAAAAAAAAAAGTAAGTGGAGATTCAATATTCCCCTGATCTAGGATCTGTGTCTTTAAGAAAAAGACCATACATTGCGAGACTCAAAATAAAATCATGGGAGCTGGCAACAGTGCAGAAGTGCCCAGAGGCACCAATCAGATCAGAGTCCTACTGTACAAACACATCAGAAGACACATTCCCTGCTCCAAAATCGTACTGTATAAACTCAGACAAGATGGCACAAGTGGATATAACAAATGGAGAGAGAGCAGAAAAACGAGGTTAGGATGAAGGGAACAGCTAGTCTACACAAACCTGTGATCTTATCACAAGGGCACAACTTGCAGGGGGTTTTTTTATAAAAAATTATATATAAAGATCTATAAACAAAAGATATTAATAACAACAGTATTCAAAAATCTGTTCTGCATGCCAATGTTAAAGCCTTGCTACAATGCATGATGGGCCTAATCCTGCCAGGTTAAGCACCCTCAATAGGAAGTCAGTGTCAGTTATTGACATGCATATTTGAAACATATAATAGTTCTCTCATATATCATTAGCCTAATGACACTGGCCAGAAGATAAACAACACTATGGCATAAGGGATAAATTTTCTGCTGTTGCGAACTGGCACAGCTGCATTGACTTCAATGTCCCAGTTTACTTCAGCAGAGAACTTGGCCTAATGGGTCCATAGCCTGCCACGTTTTGGGATTCCAGTCAAGATTTTTGTATCACTCCATGTTGCCTTATGACTGATATCAGAATATCACAGCCACCTGAACCTTACCCCTAATAGTTACACTATACGTGAGTATGCTCTCTAATGTATTTCTTCTTTTATTCTCACCTGCCCTCCAGGGACCTTTAAGTAATACTAGCTTGCTTTTATCCTACATGTGCTTTTAACCTTCCAGTCCCCCTTTTTTAAGTGGTTGTCTTTTGGTGCACTTTGTCCTGGAACAGCTGTTAGGTCCAATTCATCTGCAAAGATTGCTTCATCTCGCCACCCCTTGGGATGAGACGCAGGGCAGAATGCAGGAGCATGAAGTCCTCAGATTTTAGAGCAAATACATGAAAAGAGAACAACAAACACAAGAAGGGGCTCTTGGCAGCTTGTGTACAGAGAACTGCATCTGTGCTTATATGCAGGCTGGGCTAATGAACCACCTTGGTATTATTAAACAAGAGCACCAGTGTTCTAGGCTCATGCAGTTTGCCCTGCTGGGAGGAGTACTGGTTTCACAGGGAAAGTGAAGTTCACATACTGGACATGCTGGTCTCAGTGAGGTTACACTTCTCCATTCAGCAAAACCATGTTTCAATTTTTTTTTAAGAGCGGATGGGGATCCCCCCACACTGGATAACGTCTGAAAACTCTTAGCCCTGACTCAGAGGTATACTTCAACAAGAGTACATTTTTGCCATTAGAATGCTCCAATTGGTGAGCATTCTCCCAGGGGAGAATAACCCTCAATCCCTCCTCTCCTCCACCCCAAAGGGAATGTACAGCACATAGCACAATGGGGACTCAATTTCAATTGGGGCCGCAAGGCATTACTGAAGAAAATAATTACTCTATCCACAAAAAGGTGCATGAGAAACTAGTGCTCCCTTTAAACTTCTTACCCACTTGACTGTCTGCCATGCTAGGATCCAGCAGAAGGCAAACACTGCTGTAACGCCACAAGAAGAAATGGAAGCTAAGCAACTCAAGAATCAAGCAACTCAGCCCCAACAGCCAGCTGAAATGTTTGGCCAAGATCCAGCCAAACTAAAACTCTATTGCACCACACATTTATCTTTAGGTTTTGTTTGAGTTTAAAATATGTCTAGATTCAAAGATCCTAAAGCTTTGCGGGAGAGAAGTCTCTCCTCACTAGAGCTGGTGAGGATTTCTTTGACAACACAGTTTTTCTGTTAGAACATACAAATTCATTGAAACCAAAACTTCTCACATAAAAATGTGGATGAAATTTTTATCAGGGTGGTATCCGGTCAAAACCAGAAAGAGAAAAAGTCAACCCAGCATAGCCAATAGTCTAGTGGTTCGGGCACTTACCTGGGATGTGAGAGAACCAGGTTCAAGTCAGGCAGACCATGGACTTGAACCTGGTCTCCCAGGTGAATGCCCTAATCACTTGTCTGTATAGTCATTCTCTTTCTAGCGCAATTAATTACTTGCAAAAATGGAACAGCTCGAACAGGAAAGACAATGAGACCTACCTCAGCACAGCCAATGCCTTGGTGGCTGGGGAACTCACCTGGGATGTGGGAGACCCACTTGAAACTAGATCGCAGATTTGAAGCTAGATGACTCCCCAGGTAAGCAGCTGCTCAGTGACTCTGGTTTTTCACAAAAAATTTCAAAAGGTCTCAGGTTCGTCCCAATGCAGAATGGGAAAAACTTTTAAAATCTCAAAAAATTTTGTGGGGCAGGAAACTGATTTCCCTCCCAGCTCTATTCCGCACACTGTGTGTAGTTGCAGAAGCAGAGCAAAGCTAGCATGCTGCACAGAATCAGGAATAGGTCCCTGAGTTAGTGACTTGCAGGTCTGAATTCTGCCCCCAAAAGCTACAAACAAGCTGAAGACCCACTGTAGAATCTATGGACTTTACAATGTGGAACAATAGCTCTTTATGACATATGCCATTTATGTAAGCTCTCCTCTTTTTTTCCCCCAAGTTTGTCCAAATCTCTATTTTTAAGAAATATCACAATGAAATGCCATTATATGCTAATTATCAAGCAAACATGTATTTAAATAAAGGTAACTGAAAACTGTCTCCACAGTTCATCTCTCCCCTCTTACTTAATCCAACACGGTCATAATGCTAAACAGTATTACAGGCATTAAGATTTTGCTTGGGTGTGCAGAGCTAACCTGCTAAGCTTACCCTAACAGCCAAACTTGGTGGCCCTCATTCAATCCAACTCAGGAGTCAGACTCTCTCAAGCAAGAGAGAACTAAAGGGAAGGACAGAGACAAGGCCAAATCCTAGAAACACAGCTCAGGAGGCAGCTAAGGTTTATCAGGACTTCGTTACATACATTAAGAATAAGAGCCAACCTAGGCCGTGGTTCAACTAGGATGCTTGTGCTACATGTAGAGTGGGCTGGGACTCCTACCCATTTACAAAAACCTAAGATGTTCTAGTATAGATCCTCTATCATCAAAGAAAAGCCAAGTGTCAAGACCAAAATTCCCCATTATAACTATTATACAAAAATTGGCTGGCAACAATGCAACTATTCTCAACTGTATTTGCATTGTTGCTTAGCATACCATGACTGCTACATTTGACTTAACTGCTTTCCCAGGCAATACATTTTATTACCCAATTTAAAATGAAATTTATATTTCAGTTACAATGTATCTGAACAGTGATCTGTATGAACAACAGTAAAATAGCTTAGCTAGAGATCAAATCTAGAATTCATAGATTCGTTTTTGGTAGCTTTCACATAAAACTAATTTGCTAGCACAGGTCTGATTGTCTTCCTTTATGTTTCCCGTTCATTTTTGCCCCCTGAACAGCGGCCAACATGCAGTATTGAACATAAAAAAGAAATGAAGCTATGAAAGAAGGATTGCATCAAAGCAAGTGGAAACATTTCATTCAGACAGGTTTTATAAGCATACAGCATATATGCAGTACAGCATGCCAGATCTTTATGGCACAATTAAATGGATTTGAATGGTAGGTCCAGACTTTTCAAACAACATCAGAGTTATTGCAGGTTTAGCCCAACAATGCCAGGGGAAAGATTTCAGACAGGCCCCAGCTCTCTTTCTGCTTACATAACCTCAATGATCGGGAAGAGGCTCACCTGAAGCATGTCACCTGTTGCTGGAGAGAGAATTGGCGGCAACGTAATTTCTGATCCCTGTAGTAATAAGGATATCTAGAAGAAGCTAGCAGTAAGTAAAGGGGGGGAAAGGCTGGAAAAAGCCTTGCAGCGTTTGTTTAAACTCAGCTGCAATATACAAAAGGTCCCTCAAGTACTTAGAGTTTCTACATTTGAAGTCCTCAAATAAAGAGACTTCATTATAATTACCCCTGGCATGGCACTCTGAGCATGAACTCAACATAAATGAATAAAAAGCTATTCTCCCACTGGCTCACTGCCAGCCTGACTGCAAACTGAGGCCTTGCACAAACAAAATGTCACCTCTGAATCCACTGCATTCCCTTAGTCCTAGTGCATTCCTAATGCATATCTCCAGGAACTTTTATGTAAGAAATATCTTTACATACCATGCACAAAAATGAATGAAACAGTGCCTTCATTCATCAGGAAAAAACCGACTCTGTCTTGCAACAATACATAAACAGTGAAGCCATATATCATGCCTTACTGTGTATTTCTGAATGGTTTTTCAGCCACAATAATATACTTAAAAAACCCAATTGTACCTGATGGTTATTAACACCAACACCATGATTCATTATTGCAAATGTTGCTTTTAATATACGAAAACATTTTGCTGTTGCTTCTCTGCACTCCTCTCAAAACAATGTGCATGTCAGACTTGCTGTGCAAGAGAAAACCAAAAGATTTATGTCATAAGACTTAATGCAGGTTGATGGATCAATTAATAGCATTCTATTGCTTAAGGGGGTGTATGTCGTATTTGATTCCATCCCCCTTCTCTTTATGAAACTGCAAGTCTTACTGCTACTTTATGTGCTGCTCTGGCTACCAATGTATTTTTAAAGTACTGTAACATTAAAAAAGGCTTGTCAGATTCAAAGCTAATTGAACATGCAGCCTCCAAATGCTACATCTATCTGGATGATGGAATAAATTCAGAACTCTTCCAACTTCCTTATTGCCCCAACAAATACCTATACATTTTCCTTTTCCAAAGTTTTTTAAAACAGATGTCCCAAATGCATACCCTGTAACTTGACAACTTCACCAGTATAGAAATGAAAAAGTGATATAGAAACTTAATGTGATTTAAAAACCGATTACCTCCTAATTAGGTATTTCTGTTTTCTCTCACTTTACTTGTGAGAAATCCACCCACCCCCCTTCAGTTTAATGGTCAGTATCAGCCATATTTGATTTTCAGCTCTTCTACAGCAGATATAGCATCAAGAATCAAACTATGATAGATGCTATAATAAATAAAATAATAATAATGAGGATAATCTTTTCGGAAAAATAATTTCTTTTTAAAACATCCACCCCCAACATAATGTGATGCCATGGTAGAGAAGAGTAACATTCACCAGTATGCCCATTGAAGATCCTATTATCCCTTGAGTGGCTAGAAGCATAACCTACAATTTCATGGGAAGTTTATATGCAGATTCCAAGTAACTTTTTCAAAAGCACATATGCCTAATTTTCAAAAGTGAAGCAGGTGCTCAAGAACATAAGTTCCATTGATTTTCAATGAGACCAAGGCTCCTCATGCACTCACCACTTTTGAAAATAGGACGTAGGCTCCTAAGTCATTTGGGCATTTTTAAAAAGTATACTCTACATTTAGTGATTCAAACAATAGCATGAAAGCGAGAAAAGGATAAAGTGGAGATTTCTGATCTGGATCAGTTCTATGCGCTAGTATTTAAACCAGCCCATTTAGTCTGAAAATATGAACTGCAGCCACCTTTTTTGTATCTCAGATTTGGAGAAATAGATATAGACTATGGGACAAACCTCAATATTCAGTGTACTATATTTAGCAAAGCTATATTGGAACCACCTTCCCCACTGGCTACTGCTGATATGATACACGATTTCAATATAGTATCATGTTGCCAGCAGCCAATGGGGGAAGCTGCTTTAATCCTAATTAGGTGAGTGGACAGTTGAGTATGAAAAGCACTTCATCCCTCAAGCAAGCCAAGGAATTCAAGGTACTAAGGCCCAGTGACAATGGAAGTCTTTCTGTTTATTTTAGTGGATGTTGAATTGGGCCCTAAATCATCTTCACTGGCTACGGAAAGTCTGGATAACTAAGACTGTCAACAACCCTAAAGACGACCAATTGGACAGCCTCTGTCAGAACCTATCTGCTCTGCAAAATAAACTGATTTTGCAGAGGTGACTGCTCTAACAGGCCACATGAGTTCAGAGAGTAAGTTTGTCCTAAGGGAAATGTGTTGATCTTCACTTGCACTTCCTTCCCTTATACTTCAAGGAGAGAGCCAAATGTGGTGCTCTTTGGGAAACTCAGGGTATGTCTACACAGCAAAGAAAAACCCGCAGCTGGTCCATGCCAGCCGACTCAGGCTCGCGGGGCTCGGGCTGCAGGGCTGTTTCATTGCTGTGGAGACTTTTGGGCTTCGGCTGGAGCCCGAGCTCTGGGACCCTCCCACCCAGAAGTCCACACAGCAATGAAACAGCCTCATGGTCTAAGCCCAAGTGGGTTTTACTTTGCTGTGTAGTTGTGCCCTAAGGTTCCAACACAGCGCTCACTGAAGCCACTGGAAAGACACCCTGCCCCATCATGGACTTCAGCACTCTGGATCAGGCCCCATAGCAGGAAGACAACATACTGCCATGAGGAGGTTCACGGCAATGGACAGTTACATTTAAAGCAAGAATGAAAGTGGCCACTATATTTAAGACAACACAACAGTTTCCATTCTAATCCCCATTCTAACTTGCTTTCAAGTTTCTGAAACTCAGGTCCCTTTAAGGAGTCTCAGGTTAGGCTCCCAAAAATTGAAGCATCGAAAAATCACTAGTCACTTTTGAAAATCTTGTCTTAATATCCTCTTCTTGATTGTTAACATACGCATATCTGTTCTAAATATGCTACTCCCTTTTAGGTTTTAATCTTCTTTGCCCCTGTGAAAATCGCATCTTTGCTTTTTAGTGGTTAAGTCCTTGTAAGGGAAAAAAAAAAAAGGCAAGGAAAATCAGTTTAGCATTGCTATTTCAGGACTCTGTGCTCAAGGAAGCCACAAAAATGACAAAAGAACTATTCTCCTTGTGTGTGCTTTTCTGCAATATTATAAAAGCTGCATTTGAAATTACAAAAGCAAAGAGATGGATTTTTTATTCTCCCAGACCAGGGCGTAGCAACGGGTGGGCAGGCCCACCAAAGCTCTGTTTAAACTATCGGTGCAACTGGAGCTTTCTCGGCCGGCTGAAACACCTGAACTTCCTGCTTCCGGTCATGTGATTGATGCAATATAACCAGGTGCACTTTCCCATTACATGAAGCCAGGTATGGACTGTGTATAAGCTTAGTGGATTGTTCACTCTGTGTGTCTCCTATTAGTTAGATTTGTTGTCTTTAAACTGAATGTGAGGGATGCCATGGTAATGGATGCTTTAGAAAAAATAAATAGATGCATGGGAGTAGTGAGGGTTTGCCCACCGCCTTGCTAATCATGCATTACCAAGAGGAAGAATAATATACACAGCTATATACCTGGGAGGGGAATTGCAGAGCTCCTCAAAAGCTTGCACTTTCTGAACAAATTTTCTAGGGGTTTCATCAGTCTTTTCTTCCTAACTCTGGAATTAAAGATTAAAAAATGGTCCTTGTGTGCTTTCTTCACGGCAAAAAAATTAATTCTTATGAAATGCAAATCACCCTGCAACAAGTCAGTGACTGGAGCATAGGATTAAGTGACTTTAGCTGATGTCTAGTGGTTCTGCTCCACAGAACTTAGTGGGAGTTTTTCAATTGTCTTTGCTGGGAGCAGGTTTGAGCTTTTAGGGAGCATTTTAAAATAGGGACAAGTTTAGAGATCTTCAGTAGCATCTGTCTAATTTCCTGGACTTACAAAATTAGACAACGCATTATTATGTACTTTACTTTTACTCCTGCTCTCCCTTTCTGTGTTATTATTTGTATTGTGGTGGCATCTCACATAGAGGCTCCATTATACTAAGCACTGTACAAACCAAACATGTAGTTCAAAGGCAGCTTGTATCCCCAATAGCTTATAGTCTAGGTTAATGACAAGACCACAACAGGTGGATGAGAAATCAATGGGTGGGAGGATGAGGTAACAATAACGCAAGTATGCTTTCATGGAGACTAGACATGCACACAATGAAACTCACCACCTGCCCTGTGTCACCTGGCAGTGTTCTGTAAGCATCACAGCAGAAGTTAGTCACAAGGAGAGATACAAAGGAGGATTAAACAGTGGCTTTGCAAAGCTTGAAACACAGAACTGTCAGCATGGGTGAAAGCATTCATGGAGGAAGTGGATTAATGAGGAACACTAGAGGAGCAAAGGTGACAGTCTCAACAATATATCAATATGAACATATTCAAAGTTCAAACCCGATATAAAAAAAGTAAATGAAAATTTTACAGTGGAAAAAAATAGTCAAAGTACAGGCCAGAATAATATTTTCAGAGATACTTCATTCCATGTTTAAAGCCACATAGCAGATAATCATTTCTGAAAATTCAATGTACCAATTCAATAGACAACAGAAGATAGTCTGGAACCATTAAGATCTGCTCTATGTCATACCTTTGTAGTACGCTATGCAATATCCCAATGTTACTCTGAATATTTTTTCAATAACCTGTATAACATCATCAGGAAAGAAGAGTTAATTTTCAAATGTTAGCTCTGCTGTTTTTATCTGAAAACAGAGAAAACAGTAATGATATTTTTATAAATGCTGGTGAGCAAAGAGGCAAACAATTTGTGACCATGTTCTAACTAATTCCTATAAAAATAACAATTTTTTTTCTTGACTTTTGATTGGTTGGCTGAAGAATTTTCCTAGAGTGATACATTATATGCCAGATTCTAGTTTGGATAAGATCTGATGACCCAGTTACAAACCTCTTTGACAAAACCTTGGCTACAATGCAGCACTAATAAGAGGAAAAGTTAGCAGTGCTGGACCAGCAAATTTAATGTGGCAAGGTTTAAGGCCATGCAGGTCAGCCAAGTAAAACACAATTAATCTGGCACAAAATAGCCATTTTTGTATTATTTTTCATCAATAAAAGAAGACTTGGATGAGAGTTCTCTGCACAGGATACTGTAAATTGATAGCTTTGTTCTAGTCCACTACAGTTTTCTATCGATTTTCTCTCATTTTAGACTGTATTGATTTGGTAATCTCTATTCTGTAACCGTTTTGATGACAAATTGAGAAGGAAAAACTGCATGTTCTAGGGCATTTTCTACCAACCTCTTGCTTTAACCCATAATTTTATATGGATTTGGCACTGGTCCACATGCATATCCCTTAAACCAGGATAGTATTATGGTATCATTTGCTATTTCTATATAGTGAAAAGTCTTTAAGCAAGCTCTCAGAGGTATTGGCAAATTTGCTCCTCGGAGGCAGTCTTACAATGAAATGAAGCAGAACTTCAGCACTTGGGGACACCTTAGGAGGTTGCCTATGTGGTTCTGGCAGACCAGGTGCCAATTCATGCCAAGGCCCTTGGGCCTCACTGAACACTGGCAAATGCATAGCTAAATAAATCGGTCAGTCTCACCTGTGTGTAGTATTGTTAAGATAGGTATTGGACTTATATCAATGTGTATAGTGTTTGGACTTTATGAAGTGCTTGTAAATTGCCGCATGCATTAAATCTCACTTATAATCTCTATATCCCATGCTAAAAAGGTAATACTTAAGTGTTTGTGCTATAACTGTAAATTGTTCGTTCTGAACAATATAACTCACCAAATAGGAAAAATAATTCACCTAATGCAAAATGCTGGATTCCTACCGAAGGTGTTATCTCCTGCCCCTCAGGAAGGACTACTGAATCCAAATAGGCCACTGTGGAACAAAGACTTTGTTGATTGCTGCTCCCACAGCCGCGAAGAGGGTACGTGCCCAAGCCCTTGTCCCATCACAGTTTGAACGCTGGGGGAAAGGAATAAAAATGTCTGCTAAGGAGAACTTCTTATTCCTGTGCTGCTTGGACTCTGAGGGGCGAGAATTTCTAAGCATATGCAAGGAGTCCCCAGCTGTTTTGCCTGGGTTACACCTAAAGAATATACAGAGTCTGCTTACTATAGAAGTTGCTATTAACTTCTGAAACCTGACTAATTCATTTGTGTTTGTGTGTTACTACTTTAACCTTGTAAATAACTTGCATTTATTTTTCTCAGTTAATAAACCATTAATTAGTTTGTTACAGGACTGGCTACAAGCATAGTCTCTGGTGAGAGATTTAAGGTGCAACTTGACCTAGGGTAAGTGACTAGTCCTTCGGAACTGGGAGTAACCTCAATATTCTGTCATCTTTGGTGTAAAGTGACCATCTATCACAGAGTCATGCTTGCCTAAAGTGGTAAGACAGAGCAGAGTGCCTTAAGGGGACTGTCTGTGACTCCATGTTAAGGCTGTTATAGTGCTTTAGGAGTTTATACTTATTACTTGGTTAGTGAAATCTAATTATCGAACACAACCAATTTGGGGTTTGGGCCCTGTTCCTGGACAGTCTGCCCTGAGGTTGGCACTCATGCTTGCGAGACACTTCAGACAGCAGGACAGCCTAATATTTTGGTTTCCCTTCAGAGAAGTGTGGCTAAGTGGATAGAGCATGGGACTCATATTCAGGAGACCTGGATTCTATTCCCAGCGCTGCCACTGACCTGTGGATTGACCAAGGGCAAATTACTTATTTCTCTGTACCTCAGTTTTCCCTTCTGTAAAATGGGAACAGTGATACTAATCTGCTTTGAGATATGCTGATAAAAAGTGCTATATAAGAGCTAAGTATTATTACAGGTAGTTTTTCATGCAGACTTCACTTGTATTTAAATAGACATACTATTAGTTTATCTTTACAGGTCTGTGTATGATGAATTATTTCTAGATAGTAATTATATTACATCATATGCATGCATGGCACTGAAAGTATTATTAGCTTTTGCTAGTGTAGTAAGAATATTTAACAACAACCAAAGGGCTAAGTTGTGACTTGGCCATGAGTGCAGTGCTAGGAGCAGCATGGTGTTACGCCGCCCCAGAGACAAACTGTAAGGAAAATTATGACTCACAAAGTCACAATATCCCTCCATTTTCACAGCTGTTTTGAGGTGGGAGTAAATTGTGTCAGCTTTTTCTCTGGAACAGCATGGTCTGGCCAGCACATTAGAGCGATTCCATCCTCTCTCATCCACTTATGCAAATGTTTCTGTGGAGCCTTCTTCCCCTCCCTCACTGCTACCCCCCATGCAGGTTGCCAGTACGGGGACATAAGAGGGCAGCTTTGTACCACCACTCTAACAAGGTCACAATGACCATTATGAGCTGGAGTCATGCTTGTATGAGAAGGACAAGCATTTAATTGATGAGTTCTCCACCTGAGGGTTGTGAATGGATTTCAGGAAGCTGTTAGAAATTCGAACTCATGTTAGAAGTTAGAAGATTTCTAACCACCAGAGGATTGAAGTTCTGGAACAGCCTTCCAATAGGAGTATTGGGGACAAACAGCTAGTTTTAAGATGGAGCTTGATAAATATAACAGAGTTCCCTGTGTTAGCAAAGGAATTGTCTAGATGACCAAGGAGGTCCCTTCCTGTCCTATGTCCCTACATTACCACCCTCTGTTTCATATATAAAAGAAGAGATTGAGAGAGAGAGAAGAGGAGACCTGCATAAAATGACAAGCAAATCTTATTTCCTTAGTTACTGCCTCTCACGCTGTATTCTAGGAGAATCCCTGAATGATGTGACTAGAGATGATTTTTGTCTTCTCTCTTTTTTTTTTAAATAGTACCGTACTGTCAGTATCATTGACACCTTCTGTCTCTGTGGGGTGTGGATGGGACAGAAAGGCCTTAATATGTTCTCCAGCTAACATACCTAAGACAGCCCCTTGCTAACTCTTTCTGCAGCCTACAGCAGACAACCCCAATTCAAGACAGCACTGAAACACATGCTTAATTTTAAGTTTGATTTCAGTGGACGTAAGCACAGACATCAGTTTCAGGACGTGCTCAAGTTCTATCCAACACGAGGTTGCTTCCCTGAATCATGGACTATCTTAGCAACTCTCAGGCAGCAGCCATATTTGCTGGTGGAGTTTTCACTGGAAGTCTGATGTTTAGCAACTTGTGTTTTTTCACTACCAAACTAATTGCTACAACTAGCTAAACACCGTAAGGAAAAAAATATCAAGAGTATCTGTTTTTATATTCTTTTGCCAAATTCAATATGATTTTTACCTGAGGTAATTTTAATAGTTTCAACACAAACTTTTATCTCTATTTTTAATTTACACAAACATTAGTGCATTACATTAGGAATCCATTACCCGTGAGCCTTTATTTATTCCACCAGTGTACATTTCGATATCATGTAAAATAAACTGAGAAGCCAGGAAACTGATGTTCCCTGTTTACAAGAAAATCAAAGTAAACTTCCTTATACTGCCATTTTATTAATGTATCTTAAACACCAATCAAGGAGAAATCAGACAACACAGTTTCTCAGAGGCAATCTCAAAAGCCAACTGAATAAAGCCTCTATGGACAGAAAAAAGTATATTATATTACCTACCAATCATACAAGGCTGTATGTATTCTTCCCAGCCAAGAATTAGTCTAAAATAATGAACTAATTCCAAATTACAATAGCCAGAAATAAAGCAACCCTGCCCTTAAAAACAGTACAACACTTGCTTCCTCCTGATCTGATTAATTATAAAAACAGATGACATGGGGTACCTTTTTCTCATTTATAATGAAGTATCTGAATGCAGCTACCTAACACATCCATCTGATAGACTGTGAGGTAGCATAACCAAATCCTTTTCATCTGTGCAACAACCCTGGACCAAATTAGCAGCTCAGCAGTACTCCAGCTCTTTTCTATGACATGCCCCTCAGGCAGCTGATCTCAGTTCTATTTCAGACTCAAAAATCTACAAGGTTAGGGAGCTTATCTTTGGTAAGCGAGCTTCCAACACCACACAGTTAATTTGCACCTCTCTCTAATAGGGACACCACCGGGATATCCTACAAACAAACAGAAATAAAGAAAAGCTCTTTGAAAAAACCTGGGGATGAGAGGAATAAAGTACCACAGAAAATTTAATTTTTCACTGTGTTTTTAATTAAAAATATTTCCCTTTATTAACGAAGGGGGTTAACTGCAAAAGTAAAATCTAAACTCAATAAGGCATCTAAAAAAACAATCACCAAAAGAAACATTAGATGCCAGTGCAAGAAAATCAACATATCAATGTCGAGACAAAAGATAATGCATTAATATAGCTCCTTTCATCTAAGGATCTCAATTCATTTTATAGACGCAAGTTAATTATGTCTCAGATCACCCTTTTAAGGTAGGTACATTTTATATACCTGCTTTTCAGATGTACAAACAGAAGCACAGAGAGGTTGACTGACTGGCCAAAGTGAGTGACAGAATGAATTGGTTGTAAAGTTCAGAATGACTCCCAATTCTATGATTTAACTATCAGACTAGCGCTCCCTCTCATACTAAACTGAGTACATTAAAACAGAGCTCTGAATACATGGGTGTCTCTCATGAAAGCCTGTGAGTTTATCGGCAACTCAAAGTGTTCCAAATGTACAGAAGAGATAGATTGGTAGTGATGTGCCAGTCCTCCTCACCCTGTCACAAGCACTCTATAAATACCTAGCAAAAAGGAGTTGTCCCCATTCACAGAGTCATAACCAGAATGAGGCAGAACTGCCAGTGAGTTACACAGCAACACCAGCCAAGCTACATTTATGGATAGGGTTATTTTACTTCAAGGACCCCGCTTTCCAAGCATGTTGGTTTAGAGGGGCACACTTCATTCAAATACCTTTCAAAATGGCCACTTCTTCCCAAAGCCTATTAACGTCTAAGGAAGAAATGCAGCCTCACCACCAGTATTTAAATTGGTGTAGCTCCCTTGAGTTCATCCTCCGGTCATCCAAAGCATTTATATGTCTGAGCTGTTCTGCCTGTCTAGTTTGACGCTGAGCTCCTTGGAGCAAAAACAGTGTCATCCCTGGAGTTTTGTACCGTACAGAACACACAGTTAGTGCTTAATAGATAATCATTTATAAATAATAATGAGTAAGAATACCCTGAATTGCCCAATAAGACAGTTTCAGGAAAGCCTCATTTTTAATTCACAACGTCAACCAAGTGAAGATTCATTAACAATCAGTGCCTCAATCTATTCACTGTGGAGCTTAACTACATCAGTCCCAACACTGCAGGACTTCACTTAAGTGGTGCTATACTTCTGAAGAGGATAATAGACCAGAGTTAGCTGAGCAAATGAAGGTGAGCTACATCAATTTACACAAGTTGACCATACTATATACAAATGAGAAGAGTGCAGTGAAGTTGAGGGACCTGATCATTAAAGTGTAAAAGAGGTCTAAGTGATTCGACAATGAGACTGAGACAGGACCCCTGGTTTCTCTACTCAGCTTTGCCCCTTACTCAGCATGTCCCTGGGAAGGTCATAAACTCTCTGTCTCAGTTCCCCTTATCTGTATAATGGGGTTAATGGTGTGTAATAACCTCTGTAAATCAATCTGAGGTCAAGTATTATTTATCATTTATTATTAATTCATAAATGAAGACTCATGGAGTATGGTGGCTTCCCATAAGATAAGGCTATAAAGAATTCTATACAGACACCATATGAGGAACATTAACCATCTTAATCACTGTGAGCAGTAATAATATTTTGCACCTATGCAAGGCCCGATTCAGTACCCATTGAAGGCAATGGAAAGATTCCCAGTGACTTCAATAGGCTTTGCATCAAGCCCATAGGGTCTTCCCTTCAAGGTCCTCAATGCACTTTGTGAACATTTATTATCCCATTTTTAAAGATAGGGAAACAGCTGTCACTCACATAATCCACAGCACAGCCAACAACATGATTTCCAATCCTGTGCTTGAGTCACAAAACCATCTTCTCCCTCAATAAGGCAAGAAATCATGCTTTCAAGTATATCTCAGGGTAGCAAAGTTCAATAGAAACAGATGACAAGACCAAGCCTTTGGGAATGATACAAATCTAGAAAGATAAAAACAAGGCATGAAAACCCTATCAAAAGTAACTATAGCACATAACACAATTATGTCTACCTAAAGGGTCTACATTCTCTCTCTCTGAAGCAGATATGATCATCTGAACATCTCATTGCACTCATAGAATCATAAATCATAGAATTAGAGTTGGAAGGGACCTCAGGAGGTAATCTAGTCCAACACCCTGCTCAAAGCAGGACTAACCTCAGCTAAATCATCCCAGCCAGGGCTTTGTATATATACTCATGCTTTGGTATATAGGAATACAGGAATTGCCATGCTGGATCAGATCCTAGGTCCAACTAGTTCAGTATCCTGCCTTTGACTGGCCAGACAAGATGTTTCAGAGGAAGGTTTAAGTACACCACACTAGTCAGATGTGGAACAATCTGCTCCCCAGCCCGCATAGGTTACAGGCAAATTATTTCATGCTCTTCCAAAACCAAGCGTATGCTCCCTATTAACACATTCAAAATTACCACAACTGTCCATGCATAGGAACTATTGACATGAGGGAGAACTACTGAATGGAGGAATGAACAGACACTCCCCACCCACCGACCCCAACCTGGACCATAGGTAATATCGCAAAGCCTACCATGTTTTTATTAAAAGAATCAATTGAAACAAATGTATTCCTTCAAGTGAAAAAGCAGGGGTCATGATAGTGGCAGCTATTGCTAGGAGCATTAATAATACGTGCACTGGAGCTCAGAAGAAACCTTTATATTATTCAGAAAGGATCCCACATGAAAGATCTGGTTATGGAACAAACTCCCAACACTGAAAGCAGTTCGGAGTTCTGGGGCCCCAACCTTCCACTGCACCGAATATCTCCAACACTTCTCTATAGCACACCTATGTGGCTCTGGTGTAAAGGGGCTGTCTGCTAACCAGGTATTGCTGGAAAGCAGTGCCCTCTAGCCATGGTCCTGTCCTGTAGGAATAACCCCACCATGCACTCAAAGTTTAAACTTTTCAGGGCCAGGACTATATTTTACCATGATCTGTACAGTGCCAGTACAAGAGGGCCCCCCTCTCTAAGTTTCTGTCATATAAATAATAATACTGAGCTGTACCCTAGCAATTCAGCCGTATTGCTCAAAACCCTGGAATCGTCACAAGAAGCAAGTGTTAACAGAAACCTTTCCCCCCCCCCCAACACCTTTAATGAGATATTTTCTTTACTAATGTGAAAGTTACTGCACTTGGAAAGAATGGGAAATTATTATGTGTCCTCATAAAACTTAACGTTTTAAAATCAGCTTAGTGATTGAGTTAACATACATATGCTCTCAAGTGCTACACAGCTCAATTGCAGGATTGGTATCTATAGGATTTCTCTTCCAGAGAAATAAAACATTTTTCTGTTTTCAGAGTTTTACCCCAATATAGGGACCATGGCTATAAACTTTTACAGCATCCAATCGAAAAAATAAACCCATATCAACTTGTAACAGGGCAGACTCCTCTCCTGTCCTGAGATCCCTCACAAACAGTCCCGGATGCCTTTTGATTGGTTTATCACCTCTGTGAATTTTATTTATTACCCTCACCAAACCATCACAATCCTGTGCAGCAAGTCTATTTACAGCTTTCCCTAATCCTCAGCCTCTTCTCCAGGGAGAGGAAGCAAAAGAGATCTCACCACCCTGAGACCTTTCTTTCTGTGGGCTCTGCTAACCTTTGCCTTTGCTCTTCCTTCTTGTGTTTTTAACTAGCCTCCCCAGTTGGTGGGATAATTAGCTGCTTAGCTCATCAATCCCCCACTCTGCTTAAGCAATAAAGTTCTCTCCTCCTCCATTAGGCCTTTCCTGGTGGAGCTAGTTAATGCTTAAGTCAGTGGTTCCCAACCTTTTTGGCTCGAGGGCCACAAATATGATTTTTATAACCCTGAAGGGCCACCAGTCTCTGCCAGCAGCCCTCCTCTGCCCCACTGTAGCCAGACAGAAGGAGTTCAGCAAGGAAGATCTCCCATTCCCCTGGCAGCAGCAGGGAACCGTGTGCTCTACCTGGGTCCCTAGGAACTGGCTCCCTTCTGCAGCCAGGGGGACAGAGGATCAGTGCTCCCCTCCGTGTGGCTCCAGCAGGGACCCAGGTGGAGCACTTTGCCGTGCTCCCTGTTACAACCAAGGGGAGGGGAGCACTGATCTCCTGTCCCCTTGGCTTCAGCAAGGAGCTTGCACCATCTTTCAGCCCCATGGCAACGCGCTCCGCCTGGGTCCTCAGGCAGCAGCGGCTCCCTTCTGCAGCCAGCGGGAGGGGAGCGCGGGTCATTCTGAAAGCCCTTGCAGGCCACTTTTGGCCCACCGGTTGGGAACCACTGGCTTAAGTGATCTGAGTGCTGGGTCAGCCACTGTCTCTCAGCACACTGTCACAGAGTAACACAGGTAATATGTAACTCAAAGGTCATGAATATGTTATCTTACCAAGTATTCATTTTCATTTCATTCCTAACATGTTTTTATAAATAAAGCTATGCTTAAGATTTTAAGAGATATTTACTGATATACCATCAGAAGTCATAATATAAATTAGCAGAATAGTTTGAAGTAGATTTTCTCACACTGCGTCTTCACAGAAGTATATTATTCCAAGATATTAGAGTTTCTCTTTATTCCATTTACAGGAGTCTAGATCCCAAATTCCTCAGGGATGTTTGTTTATTTTGCAGCTAGAAGCTTGCAACTTGCAAGTAAAATATAGTTATACACACCACACACACACACATATATTACGGTGATGTGGAAAAAAATAAAAGTATGTATCTTTCAAAGGCCTATGAACAAACAAAGGAATCAATTAGTGCAGCAAAGAGCATGAAGTATTAACAAACAGCTATACATAACTGCGCAGTTAAATTCATCCCAGATGCAGAAAGCCAGTGCAACACCCTCTGCACTACTAATGCCCTGCATAGGGAAAGTGGACACATGGGAGGGCTTGTGCAATCCTACACATCATGGGAAAGGTCTCCACACTGGCTCCATGAGGAGGGGGGAGGCAGGGCAGGGAAGGGTCATAGATACCACAAAACAGGTGCAACAGCAGCTACTCCAGTTTATAGAGTATTCTCAATCTCTGGCCCTGAGATGGATGGTAGACCCCTGCATATTCCATTATTACCCTGGCTTGATAAGAACATTAGAACAGCCATACTGGGTCAGACCAACGGTCCATCTAGCCCAGTAACCTGTCTTCCAACAGTGGCCAATACCAGTTGCTTCAGAGGGAATGAATAGAACAGGTAATAATCAAGTGATCCATCCCCTCGGCCATTCCCAGCCTCTGGCAAACAGCAATCCCTGCCTATCCTGACTAATAGCCAAAGATGGACCTATCCTCCATGAACTTATCTAGTTTTTTTTTTAATCTTGTTATAGTCTTGGCCTTCACAACATCCTCTGGCAAGGAGTTCCACAGGTTGACTGTGCACTGTGTGAAGAAATACTTCCTTTTGTTCATTTGGATGGAGTGGACTAAGCACATATAGCCATTCATTTGATAGTAACAGTGTAATGCTGCAAGACATTTTGCACTTTGCCGCTCTAGTTAAGAAACTCCAAAGCTCACTGTCCAGAAAAGCTGCAAACTAGCAGAACTTCCTTTAGTGAGATTAAGGCTAGAATGGAAATGTGGCTGTATGAGAAGACAATTCTTTATTCCCAAAGAGAAAATATCCCTTTTTCCCTTCAATTTAGTGAAAGCCATTTAATGACTTCTTCTCAGTCAGTTTATTGCTCACTGAGAATGTTCACTGCAATGAATGAAACACCAGACATGTCACAAACAGTAGAAGGGTAACTATTAAGACCAAAAATACCAGACAGGCTGGGGAAGCATTTTGAGAAGAAGGAAATGATAAACTAGATCTTTGTAACATTCATTAAACAGAGAGGCTAATCAAATTTCAACCCATTTGTATTTAACTGTCCTTTCATCTCAAGAGCAGTGGATATGAATGTACATCAGGCAATAGACAAATCAGATGTTCTTAAGAGGCCCAATCAAGGATCCCTTACAACACAAAAGCATCTCATGCATAATGCCACACACAACTGATTTCTGCACAAACTTGGAGTTTCTTCTCAGTAACTTGTTCTGCACAGAAAAGGAAATAATATATTTACCTGCAAAATAATTATTTAGTAGGTTTAAAATACAAGAGGCTCTATGATTCTGATCTAGATACTAACACTTTCTGAGCGTAAGCTATTACTGAAACAAAAGCCTTTTCATCCTGCTGGGCAGCCACTATTACATTACTGTAACATTATAAATTGCATTGATTTTTGTTTCCCATTATTTAAATTTAAAGAAAAAACAACAAATGAAGATGTGCTTTTACTTCCCAAGAACAATATTTACAAGAGAATACATGCAGTGGAATCAAGCTATACTAAAGTGGTTCACCCAGAAACAAAGATTTTCAGTCCTTACTGATACAGCATCCTGAATATTTGCAACACGCACACAGAACAATCACCAACCTTTGCTGGGGAAAGCAGAAGGTCAATCACATGAACAGAGCCAACAAGCTGCATAAGGAAGGATCACAGACTGCATTAAAAGGACAGCACAAGAGCCTTACATAAACTTGCTCTTTATTGTCAGTTCCTGTTTGACCCTCAGTATTATCTGAACACAATTTTCCCCTCATATTTTTAAACAATGTTAACTCAAGTCAAGAAGCAATCAGCAGATTATAGCCTCGACAAAAAAATCATTTCAGTTAGTTTTATATAAAATTTACAATAGGCTCAGGATTAGAGCTAAGTGAATAATGGATTTTTCTATTCAGTAGCTGAATTGGGGGGGGGAAAAAAAAAAAGAATTTTGAACCAAAATGGATTTTTTTGGTTTATTGCAACAAAGAAAAAGCCCAAATCACTTTGTTTACGTCAGGTAAAATGTTTTGAATGATGACTCAAAATGACATTTTAAAATGACATTTTTTAAACAAAATGTTGAAAGAATTTGTTTCAACATTTCGATAGGAAAAAAATCAGTTTTGTTTCAAACCCCCCAAAAACACATTTTTCAACACTTCTATTCACCAAAACTATATCACCCAGCTTTACTCAGGATAAAGATTATATTGTTTTTAAGAACTGTCCCCCAAACTGGATGCTAGAGGTAAGGTTTAACTTCAATTTGTCCTTTCTTTGCCATTACTGCATTTGAACCAGTCCATCTGTATTCCTTTAAACGCTGCTCTCTTTCTTAATGTTTTCTCCTAAATCTCCCCAGTATCACTAAAAAGGGGCTACCTCAAAGTGCAGAAGCTTTAATTGAGGCCTCTCCTTGAGGTGATAACAGCAGGAAAGGTGGACAAATCAGTAATTGCTGATGAATCGGACAGTTCTGAGGGGATGAAGATGGACACTGATTAACTTGAACTCAAATTCCTAGCCTGAGTCTAACATTAGTGAACACAAGCACATGTAGTAGAATGGTTGGAGTCAAAAGGAAAAGGCGACATCTACAAACCTTCCATTCCCCAAGTCAGAGGTGAGGTTTGTTGCTGATTATGAATTATTGTACATCTGGATATTGTCACTTCCACTGCTTTGGGCATTTAGAACCTACCTCCGCAAAGAACTACAAGCAACCAAACAGCCTATCTCAGATACTTAGTGCCTTACACTCTGTAATGTATTTATTCTCCCACCTCTCCTGAAAGGAAAGGCAGTGTTATTATCCCCATTTTACTGATGGGAAACTAAGGCACAGAGACACTAAGTCACACAGAAAGTCTCTGGTGGAGTACGGAATTGAACCCAAGTCTACTGAATCCCAGGCAAGCCCCTATTTACTGGAACTTCCTTCTTCCCTCCCTGGTGTGGGTCTCAGGCTATGATGCTGTTGTGTGACCAACTAGTTAGGATTCATATATATATTCCAGGTAACCTACAGATAGCAATTTGCACTTGAAATTAAGATTTAAATTTTATAAGTAGAGATTGCATACTCCACCTGAGTTTTGTCATCGTTTGGTTTTATTGAAACCTCATTATTCAAAGCCAGTCAGAGCTTTGCCCCTGGTCTTATCTGCTCTTGCTTCTTTTCCCATCGCCCCATATCCCTACCGCTGCAGCAGTGATGCTTGCTTTGACCACCCTTCTTCCACAACCAGCCTTTTGCCTTCTTTCACACCATCCCCTGTGCCTGGAACTCCATCCTAGTCTACAAGGCTGGTCCCCTCTGCAGCCATAAATCTCTCTTCAGACACAGTCCTTCTGTGATATCTACAAGGATGAATAGGAATGAGAGCAGCTGAATGAAGCTGAGGTGATCTTTACTCATCTTTTCTGTTTCAAGGTATATAATAATGGAATACATCCCCCCCACCTTCCATGAATCACTAGTCTTCTTAAATAATAAGTTCCCTCAGGGCCATATCTTCCCATGAGTTTGTACAGCACCTACCACAATGGGACCCCAGTCCTGACAGAAGTCTCTACGCATTACCCATTGTACAAATAACAGTTCATTGTAATAATGTTGCAGATGGTCTACCAGGACCTTTGAACTAGCACTCAGTTTCTATTCCTGGTTCTGCCACTGACTTGCTGTGTGGTCTTACACAAGTCACTTTACCGTTTTTGCCTCAGTCTACCCATAAAATGAGGGTAATGATAGCTTATCACCTCACCGGGGTATTGTGAGGTTTAATGGACGTGTGTGACATTCTCTTCCACTCTATAATATGGTGTATTGTTATTGTAGCACCCAGGAGCTATTGGACCACTGACAAATTGCTAGTTTCATATTTTCCAAAACCTTTACACTACCTGCAATTACACAAAGGTATAATTTGGAGCTTAACTAGATTATTTGTACAATATTTCCCATGCCCGTTGTGACAAATGCAATGCTTTGGGAAGCATGGAATATTCAATAACTATTGTAGTGAGATGCAACAGATGGTATAGACGCATGAGATAGTCAAAGACTGTCATATCAACTTTATAAATGTTTTATGTATTTTTGTGGGCTAGTGATTGTATTCCTGACTGAATGGGGGAGATGAAAACGTTTTCTATAAGACCCAAAGTCATGGGAGGGAGAAGGGAGTAAGGAGTAATGCAAATTCGTAGTGCAGGTAACAAGTCTGGGGAAGTTTCACCCCTGGAGGCAAGAATATATACTGGTTTGATCTAGTTCAAAAGGCATGGCAAAAAACTTCAAACTATATGAAGAAACAGCCCTGATCCGGGGAGAAGAGTCAGTCATACATGATTCAAAAACTGACATAAAACTGTGACAGAGAGACAGACCTTGTGAAATGGGCCTAAAATACTCTAGCCATACCAGAGTCTCCATGTAGAAGATGGATGACTGTCTGGTAAGCCAATATCTGCATATAAGCTGTTTATTGTTTTTAAGATAGGATTCATTTGTAATGCTTTTGTTCTGAATAGTCCTGGGTTTTATAAAAGCAGGCTGGTCACTGGTTAACCCTGTCATTGCCCTGGAGAGAACAGGATTGCAGGCGCTGAACTAAAGTCAGAGCAGCAGTGGTAGTCACAGTCACAGGAGTCTGCAGTCTAAGTCCCTGATCTGGAGGGAGTGGATTACAAGATCCCACCCTAAGAAAAGTGATAGCTAGAAGATGGAGCCGTAAATGTAGCCACTCAAGAAAAACATGAAGGGTGCAGGTACCTGGGGAACTATGACAGTCATTACTGGAAAAACTCTTAATACTCAAAAATGGTAATGCTACTAAAGATACTGGCTATTACCAAGACTTACATGTTTAACAATAGCTCCAGCTTTTGTTCTACTGGGCCTAATCCTTTCCAGGAATCTCTAAGTTTGCACTGTTGCATTCAGTACAGAAGACTAGTTTTCTGCCTAATCTTTCAATTTCATTGGCTGTGACACCCAAGTACTGCTAAAAGTACAGTGTCACAATTTCCAAGCTCTTTGTTAATAGCTTATCTCTGACTCCTGTAAGTTTGACTGCTCAGTTTCATCAAAAATAAGTATTACTCTTTTCAAAAGTCCTCGTTGATTGCATTGGCATGTCCCATCTCTGAGAAATTCTCTCTCTGTCACTGAGGGGGCCTGATCCAAAGCCTACTACAGTCAACGGGACTCTTTCCAATGATTTCAAAGAGCTTGGAATCATGAGCTTAGAGATCATCAATTCCGTTCAAATGACAGTCTACTTACCATACTGTGTGACTTCATTTTTTCCAGTTCTACTAATTTATTTGTCCGTTCTTGATTCAGCTGCCCCCTAAAGGAAAACTTTTTCTTATTTCAAAACTAAAAACACTATGGCCCTAAGAGTAAATGTCAATATGAGAAACACAGTGTGAAATGCAGGAAGACCACTGGTTAAATTGTAACATATTCAGATTTCTTCAGAAGAAACTAACACTGAAACCAGTTAGGCTTATACCTCACCTTTTATCACAGTATTACAGCAGCAACAACTTCCACTGACATCTGAAGAATATACCAAATTTGAAGCCATCATTTTGCTAAGGAAAATTCCAATCCCTCAGTCACTGCTTCTACCAAGAACAAACTTGCTTCAGAACACAATGATTCTTTAAGAATTACAAATAATGTAATCAAATTAAATTCAGAGCACTTGGGAGGAGAAGGACTGTTTCATTTTAAAGAAAGCTTTTTTTTTTTTGGGGGGGGGGGGGGGGAGAGAAGGGAAGGGATTTTGTTCTGAGCATCTTGACTTCTGCAAGAGGAGAAATTCTAAAGCTGAGAAAAGGACACTTTTTTCCCTTACCTGAGATGCTCCAGCTAGGCAAGGCACTGAAACCGGCACATTAGACAACTGCTCCAAATGCTGTTCAGATGATCTCTGCATCTCCTGTCTTTGTCCATCGTGAATAGCTGCACTCCTTCCAAGTTGCCCATAATCTGCTCTACCCCACGTGAAGACCTTGCCAGTTTCTAAATACAAACACACAGCTATGGTTTATTCCTCAGTTATAGGCAGAGAACGTTTGGATAACCAATTTCAAAACTAGAACAGCCTATTCTATGTATTGTTTATTGCACCCTACCTAAAAGTTCAGACAACACAGCAATGAAAAAATGAGGAAGCTACGTACTCTTTGGAGAATGGGGAGAGAGAAGGTATTAAAATGTAGCTGAAAAATTTGTTGAACTCATTGCAATCACCCAAACTTCAGCATTTAGCTTTCAAACAGAAATGCAATGTCTGTCTGACAAGGCATGGAATTGTCTCAGTAAATTGCATCCTCTATATGTGCTGTATAGAATTTTTATACGTGTTTGTTTTAAGAGACACACACATAAAATAGCTTACATTAAATTCCAAAAGATTGCCCTTCCTTCCAATATTCGGCATAGAGATATACTGTGTCTCTGTATTTATGTCTTCTTCACAAATTTCTGTTAGCTGAAGGGTTTCCTCTGCATGGTAATGGATATGGGGGAAATGGTGCCACAAGATGGGCAGGGATGCAACCCCATGCTCTGGGTCTCCCTGGCTTCTGACTGAGTTCCACAGGCCTGCTTCAGAGCCTGGAAACTTTCTGTCCCACCCAGTCACGAGCCTCCCGCATTGGATGACAATTTTACTGCAGATTGTAGCTGCCATGTGAACTAAACTGCATTAGATGACTATATACAGTATGGTTTCTATAAAATATTGATCAAAATTTCATAGCAACAAAAAAAAAAATTCAACCTGAGCAGACACAAAGCATGAAAAATCCCAGCCCTAAAGGTTAAAGTCTGTCAAAGTTATAAGCACCGGCTTATGATTAAGGCTATGAGTCTATCACAGAGGTCACAGATTCCATGACTTCCGCAGCTGCAGCGGCTGACCTCAGGGACCCAACCAGGGCAGCAGCGGTCCTGGGGACAGCCTGAGCAGCAGCTAAAGTGACTGCCCTGGGAACGGCCCAGAAGGCCGTCAGAGAGCAGTCCCCAGAGGGCCTCGGAGCAGGGGGCAGATGGGGGCAGTCAGCCCCCACCACCAGAACTGAGGCCAATCATCAGCCACCAGGGCCTCACAGAGCAGTGGGGTCTCAGGAGCAGCTAAGCTTTAGTCAGGGATATTTTATAGTGAAAGGGGCCGTGAATTTTTGTTTATTGCCCATGACCTGTCCCTGACTTTTACTAAAAATACCCCTGACGAAATCTTAGCCTTAGCTATGATGGAAAGTGTTAGACACCCTTTACAAGAGGAATTGCTATTCTGCCACCTGTAATATAGAGGGCATTCAATCATTACCTAAAAATACGTATTAGTCACATAGGGATAAGAGGCGGAGGGATGAATTACTTAAGAATTAAAGGTGACATAACAAGGAATATTGATCTAAAATTAGACAAGGACAATTTTTAATTACAAGTTAAAAAACACTTCTAGCAGTGAGTCAATTAGACAGTAGAGTACATTTAACAAGGTGGGTTACTAAGGCACCAGAATTTGAGGTATTCAAGAACAGACGAGATAAAAAGCCTTAGCACATAGAAGACAATCCCGCAACTTGCGGGATGGGACTCAGTACATCATGCTGGAAGTCCTTTCAAACCAGTGTTTAGTAAGAGCTTGATCCTGCAAGGCGCTCAGCACGCTGACCCCACGAAAGCACTTAAGCTCGTACTTAATTATGAACACGTGAGTAGTTCCACAGACATCAGTGGAACGACAGACTGAAATATGGGTGTCTCTCCAGTACATACAGCAAAAACAACAAGAGTTCTGTGGCACTTTAAAGACTAACAAATTTAATATTTGCAGGCATAAGCTTTCGAGAGACTTCAGCTCTCTTCTTCAGATGCAGTAATACAGAAAATAGGTAACACAGAGGCATCTTATAGATATACAGGTGCATTGAGAACAATGGGGGAGGTGGAGTCCTGTACTTAAGACTTAATGACGACCATTGAGTAGGAGGTGAGAATAGGTGAGCAAAGTAATTTACCTTCGGTAGTGAGACAGCCACTCCAAATCTCTGTTTAAACCAAACTTGACACATTCAAACTGGGATGGAACATTCGAACAGGGATGGATTTAAACATGTGTTTAAATGCTAGCTCAATTGGGACCTCACTTTTTAACCCGCAGTTCAACTTCATGAACGCTCCTCTAGATTTACTTTATATCCTCCTTCAAATACACTGCCACCATGAAGAAAAACAGAAATCCAGCTCCCAAAGTCTGTGGAGTTGAGCATGTCTAACAATATTGTTTATAACACTTCTACGTTTTTGTCTGACATTGTACCCTTCACTATGCTTTCTTATTATGCTGTCAGGAATGTAAAGTATGTTATTTTTCTCTCTTAGTCCTTTCCTAATCAATCTATTCAGCCATATGGAGTGTTCAGGTACAACTATAAATAGTCATTTTGGTCTTGTACATTTGAAATTGAAACTGACCCATTTTTAAAGAATAGATGAGAATTAGTAAATATGTTGATTTATTTCTTCCACATCACTTCAGATTTATTTTTGTCTGAAGTTATCGTTGTCACTATTTTAAAGTTACATCATGATTACATCACAGTCATTTATCTTGACATCCCTCTTAACTATATTTAAGGACACCTTACTAGACACCCAAAAAGCTACAATCGCGGAAGAAGGCTATGCTGGTTTAGAGGGGAAATGAAGGCAGCTATAAAAATAAAAATAATAATATATAACAAATGGAAAAAAATGAATGTAACTCAGAAGTTTTAAACTGTAGAAAATTGATAAGGGAAACAAAGGGACCCAAGGAAAAAAAAATCTATGGCCAGCAGAGTTAAGGACATTAAGGAGTTTTTTAAATATATTAGAAATAAAAAGAACCCCGACAATGGTATTGGTCCATCACTAGGTAGAAATGGAAAAATTGTCAATAATAATAATACAGAAATGGCAGAAGCATTCAATAAATATTTCTGTTCTATATTTGGGAAAAACAGAGGACAGTTATCATATAGTGATAACACTCTTTCCATTCCACTAGTATCTCTGGAGGATGTTAAACAGAAGCTAGTAAAGTTAGACATATTTTAAATCAGGAGGCCCAGAAAACTTGCATTCAAAAGTTTTAAAAGAGCTGGCTGAGGAGCTTGCTGGATCATTAATGTTGATTATCCCTAAAAGTGAAGAAGCACTGAGAAAGTCCCAGAAGACTGGAAGGAAGCTTATATTGTGCCAATTTTTTAAAAGGGTAAACAGGATGACCTGGATAATTATAGTCAACCTGATATTGATCCTGGGCAAGATAATGGAACGGCTGATACGGGACTCAATTAATAAAGAAAGAATTAAAGGAGGCTAATAGAATTAATGTAAAACAACATGGTTCTGTGGAAAATAGATCCTGTCAAATTGATTTCATATCTGATTTTTGCTGAGATTACAAATTTGTTTGATAAAGTTAATAGAGTTAACATAATATACTGTAAGACAGCAGAGCTAGGGGGCAGCCAGAGAGTGATAAAAGGGAGATATCTAAGCCCTAGAATGATCTGGGCCCTGTTCCCTGCTGACTAAGCAGGGATTACAACAAGGGCAACTGGGAGCACCTGAGGCCAATTAAGACTCAGCCAGGTGCCTTATTTAAAAAAAAAAATGAAAACCAGCCCCGCTCCAAACAGGCAGGAGAGCCACCTGGAGGCAGAGTAGGAGGAACGCTGTGCTGTGTGAAGGAGCAAAAAAGAATCCTAAGAAAGGTACTGGGACCAGGAAGGGGAAGACTGATGCAAGCAGAGTGGAGACACTCCCCAGGCATTGAGGCCCAATAGAAAAAGCCCTGCCCAGACAGAGGGGGCAGGGAACAATAAGCTGAAGGGGCAGAGAGGGAAATAGCCCAGGGGAAAGAGTTGCAGACTTGGACACTGTCAAAAGCACATAACTGCTATTTGTAGGGTCCCTGGGTTGGGACCTGGAGTAGAGGGCGGGCCCGGGTCCCTTCCCCCTTCCCCTCCCCACAGGACATTATTGGAGATGGAGTAACTGGTGGCGCCCTGACCTACTACCAAAGGGAAAAAAAGCATGAGACTCACTGAGTAAAGCCAGCAGTGTGCCACAATACTTAGACTTCTGTAAGGCATTTGACTTGGTATTTTAATTAAAAAAACTAGAACAATATAAAAATTAACATGGCACACATTAAATGGATTAAAAACTGGCTAACTGATAAGTCTCAATATGTAATTGTAAACAGGGAATTGTCATCAATTTGGTGCATTTCCAGTGGGGTCCCACATGCATCGGTTCTTGGCCCTATGCTATTTTTATCAATGACCTGGAAAAAAAAGAAAGTCATCACTGAAAGTTTGCAGATAACACAAAAATTGGGTGAGTGGTAAATAATGAAGAGGATTGATCACTGATTCAGGGTGATTTGGATCACTTCATAAACTGAGCACAAACACACGTGTGTTTTAATGTGGCTAACTGTAAACTTATACATCTGGAAACAAAGAATGTAGATGATACTAACATAATGAGAGAACCAATATTTGGAAGCAGTGACTCTGAAAAAGATTTGATGGTCATAGTGGATAATCAGCTGAACAGGGACTCCCAGTGTGATGCTGTGGCCAAAAGAGCTAATGTGATCCTGGGACACAAACAGGAATCTTGAGTAGAGAGGTTATTTTACTGGTGTATTTATCATTAATGCAACCACTGCTGGAGTATTGTGTCCAGTTCTGGTGTCCAGCACTCAAGAAGGAAGTTGACAAATTGGAGTGTGTTCAGAGAAAAGCCACAAGAATGACAAAAGGATTGGAAAATATGTGTTGTAGTGACAGATTCAAGGAGCTCAATCTATTTAGCTTAACCAAGAGAAGGTTAAGGGGTGACTTGATTACAGGCTGTAAAATACCTACATGGGGAACAAATATTTAATAATAGGCTCTTCAGTCTAGCAGAGAAAGGTATAACACAATCCAATGGTTGGCAGTCGAAGCTAGACAAATTCAGACCCGAAATAAGGTGTAAATTTTTGACAGTGAGGGTAATTAACCACTGGAACCATTTACCAATGGTTGCAGTGGATTCTCCATCATTGACAATTTTTAAATGAAGATTGGGTGTTTTTCTAAAAGATATGCTCCAGGAATTATTTTGAGGAAGTTCTATAGCCTGCGTTATATGGGATGTCAAATGATCACAGTGTTCCCTTCTGGCCTTGGGATCGGTGAATCTAATAATACCCCAAATTCAAGAACTAGACACTCGCTAAGCTTTTTCTTCAGAAATTCTATCCAAAAAATTATGCATGAAAAATAGTTAATATTCTAGGTTCCTTATTACTACTCATGGACGTATTTAAAGTAACATTACACAATCTCTGAATATTCACAGTGAATGGTAAAACTTTATTTGGTAAAGGTTACAATAGGGATCTTTATGTATAATTCTTTTTACATTCCTTTCTCATGAAAATTCACGGGTTCTCATGCAAAAATTCAAGAGGTCCATTTTGAATCTGTTGTTAACCTCTAAATTCCATTATATTAATTCTTTCTATGATCCATGTCTCTCTTGGTCTATGTACACACTGACTGGCAAATTCGCTCCCGTCAGATCAATTTTTCTGGATCAATTGAGCAGCAGTGAAGACATGCTCAATCGATCTGGAAGTCGATCTATTAAAACCACCTCCAAAAAAAGCGTAGCATCCCGTCAGCACACCGCAGTGGAGACAGCGCACTGAAGGGAAGTTACAAAGTCGACAGGAGTTACGCAAGCTACTCTGTGTCGCTTGCGTAAGTCCCATCAACTGCCGCCAAATTTGCTGGCCGTGTAGACCTGCCCTTGGTGTCTGCATATTTTATATACTTGGGTAAGTTTTCAGTACTTGTTTTGTATTTTATTCATAATACCTTAAATTTAGTCATTAAAAAATTGCACACGAAACACAGTCCTAGGCACTATTAAAATCAACTCAGAGCAATAGATTGCTTTTCATTATATCCCTCTCTTCACAGAACAAGAACCTTGAAGTTCCAGCTTTTCCTGTCAAAAGAATGCATCTCATTTAGAGACAATCAGTGTTATTCAAATGAATTCACCAGATGGGGAAAAAATACTCTAACAAAGGTGGACTGTTAGATTCCAGGACTGTGCATCTCCCCAAAAAGGAAAACAAATACTCCCATAGTTGAAGTCTTTAGCACAGATTCTGGCAGAAAGGTTAAAGGCCCAAAATTCAGCACTCCTTACTCTGGCAAACTCCCTTTTACTTTATTGAAGCATTATACTTCAACTGGAAGTTTTGCAATGGCTAAGTAGTGCCGAAGAGGGCCCTGAATTAACATGTCAAATTACTATGCCAGATAATAAGAGGGTGATAATTGGCAACATCATATGATACGTTGATTGCATCATGCTAATTATTGTGCAGCTCTGATAATTTCACCTGCACTCTGTCCTCTGAGCCATTTCTGTCGGACTACAACTAACATTCCAAACCTTGAAGAAGCTTTGAACAGTCTCCATAGTTTGTCCCATTATTAAAAAAAATAAAACCAGTGAAATGTTTCTTTCTTTGCCTCCACATTTACACTGTCTGAAGGCTGAAGACGGGCAATAGTCAGTCCACGGAGCTTTTCATAAGCTTGAAGTTGGACACGCACTTAAGTGCTTTGCTGGACTGGACAAGAATCTGTAGAAAATACTGTGATGTTGGATTTCTCTGAGAAGACACTGTAACCTTAAGTGTCAGATGAGGCTATGGACAAACTGGAACCATTACATTTGGAAGAAATTAAAATGAAACCTATTCCTTGTAAAATCTAGTTAGACGAGAACCATTGCCAATGATAGACTGAAATGCGGGCTTCTCTCCAATACATACTGTTATTTCTGCAGTCTGACATCCCATCAGAAACAATCCCATCAGGAGGTTATGTTAAGCCACCTATCATTCCTTGCATTCATTTTGCAAACTGAGAAAATGCCCTTTCATTTCTCTCCCCTCCTGATTAGAGAGACACGACTCTGCCTCACCAGCTGTGCTCCAGCTCATTTTAAATTCTAACTATGATGCATCTCTCACTTTTAGACTTTTATTAGCAATGTCTTAAAATGCAGATTGCTGCCTAAATTTAGTTACATAATTAAAAACAAATCTAACTCATCTCTACCCCAGCAAACAAAAATCGCTGCACTCAAGGTTCAGTAGAGGGCTTGACTTTTCTTCTAAAAACAACCGTGTCCTAATAAAAAGTAGGAAGAAAAAAAAAATCAAAGTGCTATTTAGTGATGCCTCTAAAATGCCAGGATGCATAAAACATCAACCAGCTATGGAAAAAACTCTATTTGCAAATGCATTATAGTATTATCATAGGTTTACTGTTCTGTGTACTTCTGCAAATAAATTCAGCACTGTGCTACTATGGGAGGATGAGTCATACACTTTTACTGACATTCTATATTTATATCTTCATGCCCCTCTTCTGCTCTCAGTTCTGTGCTTTCTTCCAGACAACCCGTTTTATTTGGAACTCCCTCCCTGACTCATCCCCAGCTCACCTCATCCCCAGCTTCTTTTCTTACATGTCTTCACCAAAACATACTTATTCTAAAAGGCCTAAGAGATTATCTAGTGCTCACTAGAGTCACAGATTCACAGGATCAATGCTACGCCCCAGCTTTGGAACGGTCTTTATGAAGAACCCTCCAGTGTTCTGGACCTCGTGGGCGTGTCACTCGTCCTTCATAGTAAGCCATGCAACTTCAGCGCCACCTGAGATGGGGCCTCTGGGCCTTCAGCACTCCTGCTTCACACCAGGAGTTCTGTTCAGCGAGTCCAGCTGAGACAGACTCCAGACAGAGACTTGTACACTCTTCAGGGACTAATGCACCTCACCAAGCATTTGCAGCAACACTCACACAGTGTCATCAAAACAGTCGGGGTTAGTCATTAGCTGGAACACAACATAGGAAATTCTGAGAACTAGTATTGAGAACTGAAGGTGAAAGCATAGTCCATTCTGCCTAGCCCAGAGCCCAGCCAAGCAGTAGTGAACTCTCTGGTTCGAGCTGTGTCGGTCTCTCCATCTCACCTCTTTCGTCAGACTCCAGGTGACAGCTCTGACTCCTTCCAGCAGCCAGTTCTTATTCCCCTACTTCACATTCCTCCAGTCCTTTGTTCTCCAGCTGGGGAATATTGCTCAGTCTGCTGAGAGGGGGGGGAATCCTCCTCCCCCTGGGGCACTGGGTGCTAGATGTCACTGTCCTGATGATTAGATTTGCCATTATCTTCTCAAATGCTCCACTGATATGGGTACCAGGCCCAGACAGCTAGGCAATACCCACACCTATGTCTCTCAGCCTGCTCTGAGAGCAAACTGTTCTTTTCCACCCATTGGGTAACAAAATGCGGCATACAGGGGAAACTAAGGCACACACCGGACTCATAAAAATATCTCAAAAACATTCTCACTTCATCACAACTAGAGAACAAGTTTGGAAAAAACTAGAACTAATATGACATGAGCCAAATGCATCTGTTCATTCATGTGGCTTTAGTCACATCCCATCTCCTATTCATTGTCCACATGCTGACTGCTTAGACAGCAGGCCCTTTTCAGGTAGGAGGGCAGGTTTTCTGACCTTCTTCGCCTAGCACAATGGATGTTACATAAATAGTATTATACAGAGGAAGATTACAGATTATAGGAAGTAATTTTAGATACGTCTAGAGCTGCTAGATCAGCTGCTGGAAGGACGTTATCCAAGGCCGCAATCCTGCAAATACTTATGCATGTGCTTAACTTTGAGCACGAGTGGTACAGTTGATGTCAACATCCCATTGTCAAAGATAATTCAGCTCCCAGAGTGGTGTGCACCTTGTCAAACTACTGACGTGTGTGCAATAAAGGGATGGATGTGGAAGTTTGTTAATGGCAGCTGAGAGAAACTCTTAGTGAACATGGAGATCTGCAGCAGGAAGAAAGCTCAGACAAAAACAAGAGACTTCAACTCAGGCTGGAGATGAGAGAGGGAGTTAATGCATTTTCTGGGTCTGCCTCCTTCCTCTAGCTTACGATTAAAGCTTGTTAGAATAAATATATAAAGTGGTCATTTGCAGAGGCTTTTAGTACATCAGGCCTGTCACACAGACATGCAAGTCAGGAAATTTACTTCAAACACATTTGGGGTTGGGATTATTTAATTATTTTTTTAAAATGAAAAATGGGGAGACTTAGGATATCAAGAGATAAGTAGCATGGAGAAGTCGAACTCCTTAAGCAATCAATCCTGGGGATTGCTTAGCAGCCTCAGCTATTATTGACGGCAATGGGAGGGAGAGATGGGGGAACTTAGCATCTTGCAGAATCAGACTCTAAATGTACCGATAACTGAATAACAGAGTACAGCATCTGCATGGTAATAAGAGGTTGAAATACACAGGTGGTGTGCCCAGGTCCTGGTCTAATAGCAAAAGAATCATAAGGTCCCACCCCAAGACAGCTAAGCGCAAGACGCCCAACACTTAGGAAGGTGCAGTCGGAGACCAGAAAGGGGAGAGAGGTGCAACCAGCCCCATAACCATCACATGCCTAACTGCCATTTGTGCTTTCAAAATATCTCCCACAATCCAGCCTGAGTTATACCTTCTTCCCAATCCTTCTATCTTTTGCTAGCTCAAACTTACAGCTTGTTAGAATTCACATATTAAGAGACTGATTGCAAGAGATTTTCAATATTTCAGAGTCACAGGACACAACATGGGAGCCAGCAATTGAAGCCCTGTCTACATTAGAGAGTAACTACTCCAGTGCGAACCCCTGAGCACGAGGCTAGAGAGGCTTACACCACTTCTCTTTCAGAAGAATAAAGTTGGAAGGGAAGAAAACAGAAAAACGAAAGGAACAAGAATGAAAAGCACCCTAGTTCTTCACAGCCTTCTCTTCTCTGATACATCAAAAGGACACTGACTGAAAGAAGCAGGGCTGTCACATTCATTTTTCATAGACTGCAATGGGATGGGACAGCTTGAAAAGAAATCATGAATATTCTCCTGCCCTGTGGGAGGTAGTCAGGTGCGGAAGAGTCACTGGCTTGTGCTAAAGTGCAGAGCTGAAAAAAAAAAAGAGAGATTCATGAAACCAGGCTCATGTATGCAGAGAATCCGTCACTGCAGGGACTCAAATCTGAAGACCTGATTTTGATAAATATTGCTACAATGTGATGCTACAGATGGAGGAACTTTTCTGGATTTTGAAATCCAACACATCCGCAGGTCTCTGCACACATTTCAATTATTATCACATGCGTGTGTGCTAAATCATGCTGGTTTTTAAGCTCCTGCTAAAAAGGCAAGCAAGAGGAGACAAGCAAAAATGATTTAGTGCCTTTCTTTGCCCTGTGTGACTTGTCAGCCTGATTCTTCAAAAAATAGGTTCTGGCAATCCTGTCACCTTTATATCATCCCCAAAATTTGCCCTTCTCTTCTGCCAGAGTTGTCGTCCATTTTCTTTTAAACGAGTTGCTTAGCTTGCAACCATCTGTGCCCACAAAGAGCCTGAAACAAAACATTTGTGTCCAATGTAATTCTTATGGAGCACAGGAGGATTATCAGAACCAAAAATCAAGGCAGAAAATTGAGATGAGAACTGCCAAACTGACTATTACTTTGGGGGAGAAGAGACTGGCAGGAAAATATGTGGCAGTTCATATCCTAAAGATATATATATATCTATATATATATATAGATATATATATATCCTGTGCTCATGATAGAAAGATCTTAACTGAGCTGGCAGACACAACTGCACCTGAATAAGATATGCATCTTTTCAAAGTTTCCATGCCACTTCTTTTGTTTACTTGTTCTATAAGATACCACCACACTGAAGTGGGAATGACAATTTCAAGAGAAAATTTTTACATGGTTATCTGATCTATATAAATGATATGATAAATCCCTCCCATGCAAGAAGGAGTTGGTCCCAATAATGTTTCCCTCTTAGTCTGTTAGTTGTAGTATTGGATGGAAAGGTGAGTCCTACAGAGGGGAACTGGCAAACAGTATTTCTTTCCTCCAGGGACTACCTTTTCCTTTATAAAATGGAGAAATTATTGTTACCAGCTGATTTAGGAGATCTTTTTCTTACAGTTTTCAAACTTAGGTGCTTAAATTCTGGCTTTAGGAACCTGGATTTATGCATCCAGTTTTGATAATCACGGCCTAAACTCACTGGGAAATACAAAGACTGGTTTTCTGCAAAGGCCTCCTACACCTTGTCAGCACTTCAAACTGTCTCTTTGGAATCAGATTTTGCCTATAATAATTAGTGACAAGAACATAATGCAATCCATAAAAGAAGCAATAGCCTACAAAAGCCTGATTTGGAGAGGGTTGACTGGGATGAGGAGACTGTTTCTGGCTTTTGTGCAATTACATTTAAAAAGTGCAGGATTCTCTTACAGCAGAAAATAGATCAATATAACCAAAATCCACAATATGCCAGCAATGTAATTAAGGGCTTGTCTACATGAGGAAATTGACCAGAACTATAGTAGTATACTTGTGCTGCTCGAGTTATATCGGTATAACACCTTATGTGGACACACTATTCCAGAATAAAAATGAATTTTTTTGGTGTTATGTCATATGCGCTGCTGACTTGTATAAAGTCATTCTAATATTTTCAGCATTGCTTTCTATCCCATTTTTTATACATCCTATCTTTTTGTGTTGACCCTTGCTGTGCATTGAGTTGTCCACAATGATGCCTTGGTTTTTCCGATAAATTCCTGATCTCTATCTATCTTCAGACTGCAAGGATGAAAGCGCTATTTGCACAGGGCCAGCACATGCTCGGGTCTTCTCTTACCAGCTTCCTTTGTGAGTGCATCTTTGTGCAGTGTTTCATGTCTCTGCCACAATGTCACAAGAAAGTAAGAACTGGAGAACAAAGCATTTAGCACAATGGCACAGGGGAAACAGAATGAGTCAATTCTTGCAGATATGGCACCTAAAATCTGAGGGCTGAAATGAAAAGACCTCTGAGGCTGGGAGGGAAAGAAGGCAGGCCTGTCCAATAGGGATACAGGGAAATATTGCCGAGCAGAGAGGCCTCAGGACTTGGAGTCCCCACTAAGCAGTGGCAGATTAAGCAGATTCCATTGGTCTGTAGATCTGAATCTTGACTATTAGGGATCTCAGTGCCCAATGGGACTTAGATCTGCAGAGGATGTTAGTGAAACCAGGAGGTTTGGGAGTTGGACTCAGGATGGGGTAGAGACCGGCCCCAGCTGCCTTCTGTCACCTCTTGTGTTTGAATTTAGCACACTACCACAGTATGCATTATGACACTCCATAATTCACATCATGGTAGCTAGGGTGACCAGATGCCCTGATTTTATAGGGACAGTCCCCATATTTGCGGCTTTTTCTTATATAAGCACCTTCTACCCCTCCCTCCCCCCAATCCCCTGTCCCCATTTTTCACACTTGCTATCTGGTCACCCTAATGGTAGCATGCTAAATACCAAGACCAACAGCAGCAAATGGCAGGAAGGAATGGTTTATTCTGTGGGGTCTCTGCTTAGTCTATCTAGGTTTTTCAAAGAAGCAATAAAATTATTTGAATTTTAAAAAGCCTTATTGCTAGCTTGGCAATACAAAAGTGGTAGCAAAACTTAGCATCTTAACTGGGGATAGATTCCAGTTTACTTCTTCTAGGATCTCTCTCACTATAAGCATTGCAAGTACCAATCAAACCCAGAAGACAATGCTGTCCTCTAGAGGGCTGTCCGTCATTACATTGTCTTGAAACAGCAGTTTTTCTGTTCCACACACAGCTAGTGTCCACTGGACAATCTGCTACAATTTAGTGACAGAACAAAAAAATGAAATTAAATAAAACTTTGGAGCTCTACTTAGAAAGCTGTTAGAAACAATAGAAACAACGTAATAAGGTATTTAATCAAGATATATGCACAGCAAACTAGACTCAGGTTCACAATCTGATCCAGGATAAGGGGAAAATGCTGGAAAAAAATGTAGAGGTTAATGATTTTATTTTAATTTGCCAGGATAGTCTAAAGCCCTGATTAAAAGGGCTAGGCATCTGAATCAATATTTACTAAACCACTTTGATATTACAGCTTATAGAAAGAGCCAAGGAGAAGCTGCTCAGCCTTGCACAGTTTTAATGTGACTGAATCAACTTGTTTCTCAGCCTGTTTAGAATGCATTAGTATTTGCTGACAATAGTACCTGGAGCCCCTCCCACCAATCTCCTCTGTGCACATGTACATGCATACGCACACGCTGTAAGGAACAATCTCTGACCCAAAGTCTAAATAGACAAGAAGGGATGGGAAACACACAGACACAGGAGTGGGGAAGTGACTGCCCAAGGTCACACAGCAGACCAGTGGCAAAGGTGATAATAGAACCCAACTCCTCTGAGTCTTAGTCCCAGGAATTATTCAGTAGCCTACAACGCCTCTTATTCCAGGTCTTTTCCAACAAATTGGAATTGAAATAGTTCCTCCTCCTGTGGAATTGGTACATTAAAAATAAAAATAATTTAAAAAACCAGCTCCATGCAGCAAAATACGCAAAGCCACCCTACGTTCTTTAGAATTATTCCTGGAATAAAGGCAGTACATTTATTCCTCAGTGTCAAGACTGAACTTTGAGGATCAAATTAAAGCTCTTTCAATAGCAGTGGGATTGCTGGAAGCCAGCCCTTTGGTCGTTCTGTCTCTGTATACATTACATCAGACATCAGTTCGCACTGAAATTCTATGTTTGTGTAATGAAACCGATGTGGCCTTTTTTTTTTTTTTTTTTTTTTTGGGGGGGGGGGCGCTTGTTCTTTTAGCAAACATTTTGTGTTGTCAATTGTAAGCTCCTCAAGACAAGGATAGTATCTTTTCTTGTATATGAAGAGCATATAGTACAAAAGGGTCCTCATCTTGAGTAAACCCTATAGACACTATTCTAATACACATTAATAAACAATAACAATAATAATGAGGGTCCAAAAATAAAATTGTCCAAATAAAGATTAATCGAGCAGTCAACTCCAATACCATTCCAGAGTTTAGACTGAGACCACAAAACCAACATATATGTAATGAGAATACATTATATGGCTTGGATGTCACTAACATTAGAGGAACAAATACAAACACTTATATTGTATCTAAGGGAACAAAATGTTATAAAACAAGCTTTGGTTTAAGAAAATCCATACCATAGAACAACATATTTCATGGGAGAAGGAAAGAGATGAAAATGGATGTAGCCAAAAGAGATTAAGTATGGATTTTACTCATTATATTACAGAATTCTGACTAATGTAATATACATAGAGGAATGCTAGCGGAGCAAGGCTGATAACTGTATTGATAAATATATTAGACTCAAGTACATATTTCAAGCCCAGTCTCATAGTTCTTGAGCACCCAAAAATCCCAGTGAAGTCAAATTAAATTTTTGGGTGCACAAGAAACACCAGATTAGGCCCTTGAATGGGTAAAATGCATTGGTTTTGTGTTTATAAATCCATTTACTTATCAAGACAGAAAGGTACCCCGTGGTGCCATATCCTACAAACCACTGTACCTAGTACTTAAAATTCATAACTATTGATATTTCTTCCACATCCCACATACATTACATTAAGCAACTTTTCACACAACACACATGCAGGCTACTTAAGAGGTTTTACTGCAACAATGAAAAGAACAAAGGGGCCAATTTTTAAAGCTACTAAGTGCCTCAAAGTGCTGACAGGTACCTAGTGGGAATTTCAAAAGTGCTTAGGCACCTAACTTCCATCCAGTTTCATTCACATCATGTTAACAGGGCTGCTTAGACTATGTTCTTCAAGAGAACCATGTTAGTGTTTAAATACATATATACATACATAAAGAGTAACTGCTAAGGCTGGGTAATCAATTACTCAAAAGCCAAGAAATGTTAAGGTAAATTGAAGTTTTGACATCTGTAAAAAAGCAAAAAACGAAAAAAACCCAAAAACACTACTTCCACATGCACAAAAAGGCCAAATTTCTTTCAAACAAATCAATTCAGTAGCATTAAAGCGATTAATGCTTTTATGGTTCAAAGGACACAGTTTACCTGGAAAAAAAAAATCACATTTCCATCTGAAAACGAGACTTCCTACTATTGATCCAAGCAACTTCTAAAATAACTACAACAGAGAGATTAGAATTTTTTTACTTTGTACCTTTTATTGCTACAGCATATAGTCTGTTTCACTGTTCTGTGATGGTCGGTTTCAACTCCCAGGCCTTGAACCTTATATAGTCATTCACCCTATACAAAGTGAATGCAAAGCCTGCTGCTGGCATAAGGAAAGAGTTTTGGTCTGGTAGTGTTTTATACCCAATTTGCAGAGTTTCAAAGTTCAGCTAGTTGCAAAGGGACAAATTATTCTTATTAGGCTGTTTCATGTCAATACTTTGCATTACTAATGTTTTCAGTTTCCATCATCTCATGGTGCTTCAAGTATGTGTATAGGTTTAATATGATGTGATAATATATAACACTTACAATTAAATCTTCATTTTTTGCCCAAAAGGACCATAGTGCCAGTCAAGACAAATAAATCACTACATATCTCTAGATAAATTTAATGAGAGCTGACAATATCCATTGGTTTGCGCTGAACTATTTACATATTAAAATGCTGCAGATACAGATTATGTTTCTTTGCTCAGCATTACAACTATCTTGAAACTCATGCTGAAAACACTTTGTTACATAAACTGAAAAGTTATCTAGTTTCACTTTTCTGTAAATACCTCTGATCCTATTATTAAATTGTTACATGGCAACTTCCTGTGCTTCTTACAGTTCTGGTATACATGGCCTCTATCTATACTAAGCGCTTGTCTACACAAGAAAGAGGCACTGATTTAACTTAAACTCATTTATGTGATTTAGTTAAGCTGGTCCAATCTACTGTGTAGACACTTATTTCAGTTTAGTTTAAGCGGTTTTCTAACTGATATAAACTAAACCAAAATAAAACTGGTTTAGGCTACAATAACAGCATCCATACAGGGATTTGCACCAGTTAAAAATCACTAATGCAAATTTCTTAAACAGACAAGTCCTGAGGCAATTTGCACCAAGGGACTAGATGATTTAGTCACTCTAATGCAAACCCTAACGTAGGAGCTCTATACCAGTGCCAATCAGGGTTTCAACCAGTACAGTTTTCTATCAGATTAAGTTGCACCAAAATAAATCCCACTTCGCTTCCTTGAAGAGCATCTATATTAGGAGTCTGCATCACTGTAACTATCTCAGTGCGGTTATACCAGTTCAAATGTCCTTAATATAGACAGGGCCTAAATAGTAGCAATAACACCACATAACTCTTCATCAGTAGATCTCAAGCAACTTTACAAGAGGTACCAGTATAATTATCTCCATTTTACAGATGGAGAAATTAAGGTACAGAGAGGAGAAGTGACTTGGCCAAGGTCACCCAGCAGGCCAACAGCAAAGCTGGGAACAGAACCCACATCTTCTAAGTCCCAGGTCAGTGCTCTAGCCACTAGTCTACCTGCCTTGTTCTTCCTTTTCCCTGTAGTATAACACCACCATTATCATAAAGATGTGCTGTTGTGAATGCTGCCACCTTGACTAACACCAACAAATGAACCAGGACCCTTCAGAGCTGAAAGCATGAGTCTCTACAGCTTGAGTTAAATCTCTGTAGCCAGGGGATGTTACTCATTCGCACCCTCTGTGGATTCGGTAAACAGGGGGACACAAACACACACTGACCAGTGAGTCGCACTTTCTCAAGCACTAGCTCTTTCTATAGTGACACCAGTAAGCCCTGAGCTTTAAATGCAGGTTGAGAGAGAGGCTAAGAAGGGAGAGAGTTTTTCAGCACTCACTTGCTTCTTTTTTTTTAGGTTCATCATTAGGTTAAGTGATAAAGATTTTAATTATAAGTGGAGCTAAATCTTCTCACAGTTGAATCTAATTTTAATTCAACTTCTAAAAGAAATAGATTAAAACTAAAAACTGGTACAGAAAGCGGTAGCCTGTTTGGTAAGTGATCTATCTCACCATAAGCATATACAACCAATGCTCCACAATCTGCTCTGGATGCCTGAGAATTCTCAGGTGAAGTTTAAGATGCCTTTGACCTTTAAAGTCCTAAATGGCTTAGGGCCTACCTACCCAGGAAATCACCTCTTCCCCAACATTATACCACAGTCAAGATCAACAGAGGAACTTGAGCTGAAGCTCTACTGATATAAACAAGTGAGGGCTGCTGGCCAGACATGCCCTGTGAGGGTCCCAAGGCTGTGGAATTTGCTCCCCTACTTTGCCCAAAATAGCCCAGAAGAAAATTTTCAAAAATGCCTAAGTGACTTAACACCTTAAGTCCCATTTTCAAAAGTAACCTAGGCATTTAGAAACCTAAATCCCATTGACTTTTAATGAGACTTAGGTGCCTAAGTGCCTACCTGACTTTTGAAATTGGGACTTAATGATCATCAAGGCATGTTGCAACTTTCATCTTTTTTGCCCAGACATTTGAAAGGGGGAGAAAATATAATTCGTAGGGTAAGGCAGATTTGCAGTGGGTTAGCTTAAACTGTTGTACTTAGGATGTACTTTTAAGTTCTGTCAAGGGCACCCACAGTATATGAACAGTAATCCTTTCTTGAATTTCTGTATATTAAAATAAATAAAAATAAAATCACAGTTTTGGCAAATTAAATTTAATATAAGACTCTCTTGCGTGTTTGCGGTAAATCCTAACAATCAGACAGCCATCACTGAAAACGATAGGCTGGTAGCCTTAATAGCACCTTATTTACACATATAGCTCTCTCACTGACTTCATTCAGTGACAGCAGCGATACGTCAACAAGAACTGATTTTCAGAATTTCACCATGACTGTGCATGATTGATTTTCAGTCTTCTAGCTCTGCTAAAACAAAAGCAGAGCTCACTGGAACACTAAAAGGTGCTTCTCAACCAAGAGTATTTCCCTGTGAAATTTTAGCTTTCTACCTCAGTCTCTTTTTTTCCTATTTTTCTTAGTAATGGATAAAGCATTTGCGTGGTAACCTAGTCTTTTTCATACATGGCTTAACCTCACCAGGCTGGGAAAATATCAGCCCACAAAATGAAACAACTAAGGAGCAACTCAAAACAGGGGTAAGGATTAAAACAATTACGCATTGTCAGCAATAACTGTCACTAGCACTTCAGTGATAACCAGAGAGAAGAAGCAGGGACAGTCACACATAGCGTTGAATTCTTTCTCTTGAAAGGAAGTTGTATTTAAAGTGATTTTGCCACCTGTCACAGGTATTGTATGACAGGAGGAATGCTTTCTTATATGCAAAGACGAACCATATACTGTAAATTAAGTCACTGAAGTGGAAAGTAAGTGAAAAGAACAAACATGGAAGAACAAAAGCAAAGCCTTCAGGAGAGCACAGGGTGTCTCCTATGCAACTCACTGCATCCCCCAGTCTCACAGAGTATCAGCTGCCTCTGCAGAGGGGCAGACTCCTTAGAAATTGACAGGCATAGTACACTGAAAATAATGTTCTAACAAATACAAATACCATCACAGATAACCTCTTAATACCATGCTCTCCCACAGGTAGAGGGCACTTTATCCTCTCCCAGGTACACTTTCCAGACAGTCACATCCAAAGATGAGTGGAAAAAATCTGCAAAATTCAGCATGGTTATTTTTTCCATTTTACACTCCTTGACAAAAGGCACTCAGCATCTAGCATGATCTAAATTTAACTGAGACCCATTTAAATCCAATTTTCCAAAGGGCATCTAAATCTCAGCTTGCCAATTCTCTCATAATACATTGTATTTGGAAAAGTCCATTCAATTTTAAATAAATGTGATAAGCCCGATCTTGCTTACTGACAGTCACTTACATTTCTATTTTAGGAGAAACATTTAAAACAAGAAGTATTTTGGCTTTAGCACCTTCCTGACCTCCTCTTTTTATGTAAGAGAAATACGACATGGCATGCTTATTAGAAATTACTCAGTTTGGTGCATCGACTCACGTCCAAGGCAAGAGGAAGGAAAACAACAGAGCTGCTTCATAAACTTGACCCAAATTACTCTACAACTATTATTAGCAAACGATTGTTGAGAAACAGTGCACATGAACAACTATGAAACCCTTAACAGAAAACTTTTAGAGTAAACCTCAAAGGTAACTGTACACATCAAACCTAATCTGCCCATTGTGATATAATCAGTAGAAATATTTTCTTTAAGATTATGACCAAAGTCACGTAGAGGCAACTCCCAAACATATCAGGAGTACAGAATCACAAAACAGTAAACAGAATGAACTATAGTTGTAGCATGATTACTTTCAGAAAACCAGAAGCAATAGGAATGCTAATTTCCTAAGGGTTCTGGGCACTGCCAGGGAGATGGAGCATTTACCAGTGTTCTTTCTGATGCCTAACCATCCCAAGCATGTAAAATTAAAAACAACATCAATAGAGGCTGCTGACCCCTAAATGTCAAGGAAGAAAGTGCTGTAACAATCCTGGGCCATATATTGGCCAGACACTATGGTTACCTGCAAACCATATACATACAAAATTTCAAAAGTATAACTAAAGACCCTTTAACGTGCAGAGAGCTAACAAGTAGCCCCGCTAGGTCAGTCAGTGGAGAGAAATGATATACAAATGTATACACATGACAGGGCAGTGGGCAAGAGGGGGGGACACGGACACAAAGTCAGAGTCTACTCCAACAGCTTTTATTTATGTAGCTCTTGTTAAAGGAAGTACAAACAGCTTGTCCATACTGTAGGGCTGAAAAAGAGGAAGAAGGATTGGAGCTCACAAAAATGAAGCAAAGCATCATGGGAGGTTACCACTGTGGTGATGAGCACAAGCCACTGCCAAGATGAAACCTGGTAAGAGCTAGAGTGTAAGAGCAGCAGATCCCAGATTTTCCTGAAATGCTCTGGTAGCATGATTACTCTGGGATTCGTTGGAAAGTCAGACCCCAGAGTTTGGCTCTTCTACAGTGGCGCTGGCAAAAAAAAATGGTGTGTTTATAATAAAGCCAAATTTCTGCAGGATTTGAGCGCTGTGTCATGCTGTCTCTTTTGCAGATGGGCAAATTAATAGGTTGTCTATGCAGTTGTCTATTAATAGGTTATCTATTAATAGGTTGTCTACGCGGTGATAAATTTGAATTCCTTGCTGTCTCAGGTCGGAGGACAGAATCACCATCAAAGCTCTGGCAGTAGATGACAACCTGAAAGGCATTGACAATGCTATGAATGTTATGAACTGACAATGTTGATGGGCTGCTGTGAATCACAAAGTCTTTTGGGATCAGAGACATACGGGTAGGCTTTCTTCAGATCTACTGAGCATATTCCTTCAGCTATTTCTTGAATCAGTGAAACTAGACTTTCCTTGCAGTATCTCTTTTTTTCTGATGGACAGGTCCAGCACAGATAGGTCCAAAACAAGATGGAAGCCACCTACAGACTATGAAGAAAAAAAAAACACTGAATGAAAACTGCATCCTTCTTGATGCAGAGAAAGTTTTGACATTTTTCTTGGAATCTAATAAATTGGTAAGGTAAAGAACCACCCTTAGACTTGAGGCTTAGGCCTTGTCAACACTACACAGTTGTGTCAACAAAGTCAGCTTTCGTTGAGAAAACAATAGAGGAGTACAGACTGAAATGCTCCTCTCACCAATGTAACTCCCGTGCTACACTGACATAATGAAACCACCTCAATGAAAGGCATAGGGCTTTTTGTGACCTTGTTAGACCAACGCAGTGTCAGTGTAGACACTGCATTTGATTATGTCGCCCTAATGGTTTCCAGGAGGTGTCCCACAATGCTCATCGTGACCGCTCTGGTCAGCAGTTTGAACTCCGCTGCCCTGAAGATACACATGTATGTGCCACTCCGCTGTTTAAAGGCCCAGGAACTTTTTTTAATTCCTCTTCCTATTTGCTCGGCATGCACAGTTCACACAGCATCTTCCCAGCTAACCATGCTGGCTTTCCACAGCAGATGCACTCACAGTGTGGAATACACCGCAGCTATTGGATCTGCTGGCTGTGTGGAGAGAGGAGGCTGTGCAGTCGCAGCTTCACTCCAGCCGTAGGAATTTTGATACTTACCAGCTGATTCCTAGTGGGATGCAGAAGAAGGGGCATGAAAGGGACATGCAGCAGTTCCGTGCTATGATCAAGGAGCTGAGGCAAGCGTACCAGAAGACAATGGAGGCCAACCATCGCTCTGATGCGGTGCCGAAGTCGTGATGCTTCTACTAAGGGCTGCACACCATCCTCAGCAGTGACCCCACCAGCACCACCAAGAGTCCCGTAGATACTTTGGGGGGACTGGAGGCAGCAGCTAGCAGATTCAACCTCAAGGATGAAGTGGAGCTGAAGGACGATGTGGAGCATACGACACAATCATCCAGTGGCATGGCGAGTCAGGAGCTCTTTTTGACTCTGGAGGGGTCTAGCCAGTCCCAGCACACACGAAGCAGGAGAGAGAAGCTCTGGTAAGTGTTCATTTTGCTTTAATACTGAACAATGAGAGGCGACTGAGCTCTCATGCACTTTGTTGTATGGTAGAGGAGGGATAAGAGCTAGAAATTAACAACAGAGCCTATGCACTATGCAGTGGGGGCCTAGTGGAAAAGTTTGTTAATGTACACGGGGATGTCCCAGGAATCCTCCAAAGAGATCTCTAGGAAACTTTCCTGTAGGTATTCAGCAATCCTCTGCCAAAAATTCCTTGGCAGAACTGCCTTGTTTTTCCCCCTGCTCTAGAAAACTTTGCCACGCCACCAGGCAATTATTCCTGAAAGGATCAGAGTGGTACATAGGCAAGCACCTTATGGAGCCAGTCTGAAGCAACACGCATGAAGGAGATGCACCCTTGCATCCTGGGTTACCCTTAGGAATGAGATATCAGGTTTGATTACCCTAGCCTGTGGAAAAGGGTACCAATATTCATAAAAGTCTCCCTAGGCATTGTAGTAACCCCCTTCGCAAACCACTCAGACCTTTTGCTCCTTCTTGCCAATTCCCCCTCCCTGATCCTGGCAAACAACATATTTGGGACTCGCATCAAGCCATGTGCTAGCCAAGAGACAGTGAGAAAGAGGCGTGGGTAACTTTTGTGATTCATGGCTTTGAATGCACTCACAATACCGTCTCTGTTGATTGTTTCTTTGGCTTCTGCAAATGTGCCCTGTAGGACCCACTCTTCCACACTGGCGGAGCACCTCCATCAGATAAAGCAGCAAACCAGGAGCAGTAAAGAGATATGTTTCGCGAAGTGCGGCAGTCAATAGATACAGCAGATAGCGAAACAAGAGTGGGAGAGAAACAATTAACGAAAAACTCAGGATGGATAGGCTGGAAAGGAGATGGGGCAGAAGCGGATGACCGACAGATAGGAAGCTACTGGAGAGCCAAACAGCGATGATTAAGTATTTGAGCACATCAGTACACGACTTCTCTTGCAGCCAATACAGAACTCCATTCCATACCCTCCCCAAACTTCCCACCACATTCCTCATGTGTTCCCCAACCCTCACAATACTCCATGCACTCCATGACTAGGGACTGGTTTCACAATGAAAGCTGGAGTTACACAGCTCTGAGTGTGTAACCGAGAGACATTCCCATGTCCCGTTTGGCCAAAAATTTGTGCTTTGTCCTGTTATTAAACTTGAGTCTTTAAAATAAAATGAGTCTGTATTTTTGTCATACACATATTAGTTAGTCCTAGCATTCAAACACAGTGTCTATACTTAGGAATATTTGCTCAGTACAATTAAAGCTCAGGAAGCAAACACTACAAGATTAATTCAAGATGGCAAGTACACATTGCCTGGCCAAATGCATCACATAAAGACACATTACAGGGCATCATTGTCAAAATACTCCTTCAAATTCTTCCTGATTCAAATAGCCATCCACTGCGCCCCTCTAATTGCCCAGGTATCTGGCTGCTCCAAATCAGCAGCCAGCTGACCAATCTCTGTGCTCCACCCCTGGGGAAACATTTCCCCCATCACTTCGCAAATATTATGCAGCGCACAGCAGGCTGCAATGACCAGGGGAATATTTTCCTCACTGAGGTCTCACCTGCCGAAAAGGCAGCCCCAGCATCCTTTTAATCTGCCAAAAGCTGAGCCTGTTGTTATGTGCTCCTTGCTGCTATCTAGGTTCCCGGTGTAAGACTTCATGAGCCACAGGAGCAAGGGATAGGCAGGGTCTCCCATGATCACTATGGGCATTTCCACATCCCCCATTGGAATCTTCTGGTCTGGGGGAATAAAAGGTCCCAGCGTACAACTTTCTATACAGTCCAGTGTCCCTACAGATGCATGCACCACATTGAGGTCAGTGAAATGATCCCGGCAATCCATCAGCGCCTGCAAGACCATGGAGATGTAGCCCTTTTGCTTGATGTATTCCATTGCAAGATGGTCAGGGGTCAAAATTGGGATGTGTTTTCCATCTATCGCCCCGCTGCAGTTAGGGAATCCCAGTGCCACACAGCCATCAATTAATTATTTCCTGCACATTACCGAGAGTCTCAGTCTTTTGTAGCAGGAGGCAATTAATGGCCCTGCACACTTGCATCACAGCAACCCCCCACAGTGGACTTTCCAAATCCAAACTGATTCGCAACTGACCGGTAGCATTCTGAAGTCGCCAGCTTCCACAGAGCAATCGCCACTCACTTTTCCACAGTGGGGCAGCTCTCATCTTGGTGCCCTTGTGCCACAGTGCTGGGGTATGCTCCACAAACAGTTCCAGGAAGGAGGATTTGCACATTGGAAAGTTCTGAAACCACTGCTCGCCCTCCCATACATGCATCATGATGCGATCCCACCACTCAGTGCTTATTTCATGATCCCAGAACCTATAGTCCACTGAGCGCAGCTGTTCCATGAATGCCAGCCACAATTTTTGAATTATTTCTTTCCATGGCACACAGCGGGGCAGGCACCACTGATTCACGGCTCATGAAATACTGCAGAACCAGCTGAGTTGTGTTCCTAACACTCATCACCAGACTGGTCAGCAGCTCAGGATCCATGCTGTGGGCACACAGTTTACAAGGGCTGTTGAAAAATGGCACCAAACAAAGTCAGAAGCCCATGGAATAATGGGACGGAAAGAACTGCATCATGGGATAGCGAGCACACCCCCATGATGCACCACAGTCCATTCCCACAGCGCACAGTGGCAGAGGGTGGTGAGTTGCATAGTGGAATAGCTACCCATGATGCTCTTGCATCGACAGAGAGAGTGTTGCAACAACTGTGGACGCTGTCCACCAGCACAAGGAGTGTTGTGTGGATGTGCACAGCTGACGTAATTAAAGCGGCTTATGATCGTCAACATAACTTGAGTCAACTTAACTCTGTAGTGTAGCCAGGGCCTAAGACTCTGAGGGGGGAGTGAGGCATCCATTTGTGGGAGGATTCTGGGAGACTCTGTGGTTAAGAGAGCTTTTGGAGCAAGCCAGCTCAACAGAAGGGGACTTAGAGCAGGGGAGCATGGACAAGCATCTAGCTAGCGCTCTCTCTCTCTAGCTGAAGGGAAGGAGCCGGCATTTGAGCAAAAAAATAACTCACTACATGTGTTGATTGTGAGCTAACTGCTGCAGTGCACAATCCCCTGGAGCTACTTTCTACTGGTCTTCTATTCCAGTCCAGATTCTTAGTGGGGCCTGCTGGACTGGCCACTCTGCTGCCCTCAGAAAACCTGGCTGAGCTGGTGATGAGGAGATGCAGGCTGGGCCATTCTAAAGTAGTGGGGGTGAGGAGTGGTCTCAAGAGTAGGAAAATAATAGGTTTCAGCAGGTTTCACAATTACTGCTGCTGTTAGCTTACTTGCAGCGTCACTCAGCTCTGTAAAGAATGGTGCAAAGGGTTACCTCAAGTTAGGAAGCTCTAGGTTTGTTCCCAGCAGAGGAGGATACTGAGACAAAGGGTTTTTCAGGGATGAGACATGCATTCACCAAGTGGACTAAATGAACCAGAGTGATGATAGTGCAGTGTAGCATTCTGGCCAGCTGAGGCAGGTTGGGGACTGTATGGAGAACTGTTTATCAGCAGAGCTGCATGCAAAGGCAAAAGATAGGCCTGATTACTCAAAAGAGAAGCACATACTAGTGATGATCCATGAATGAAAAACACATTAAGAGAGAGGAAAACATTTTTGCACTCCAAAGCAAAAAACTATAGGTGCCCATTCATCAGCTTCACTTCAGGCATTTTCTTCAAAATTTCTGCATGAATGAAAGTTATGACTGCAAACAGCTTTTTCTGCCTGAAAGCCACAACCAGTACCTTCCTCAAATAAGGTACTTAAAATAAACCTTCTTTGCTTCTGTGCTGATGAAATCACACAAGTTATAAGTGGATACACTGCCACAAGTTTCCAAAGAAACCTCTAAAATTGTAACCAAACGTTTTGTAGTGTCTAACACTACACTTCTGCATGCAAATGTGCATTTGCACCTCTATATTTATTTATTTAGAAGTTTACAAAATTGTACCTATAACAAAAGTCTCTGGGCACATGAACAATTTCTTAAAACCAACAAACTCCAAATCAGTTTTAAGGTTTTTTGGGGGTTTGTTTGGTTTTTTTTTAATCAGTAAACTCAACCCCAGAATAAAATAAACCTAATGTTCAGAATCTCTGCTCCCTCTCTGTCAGTCAAAGATCTGGGAAATCAAATTGACTTTCTACAATGCACTGAAGGTCAACAGATGCAGGATGTAATATACTTAGACTTGTATAAGGCATTTGCTCTGGTATCACATGACATTCTGATTAAAAACCAGAAAGATATCAAATTAACTTGGCACATGTTAAATGTATTAAAAGATGGCTAACTGATAGGACTCAAAATGTAATTACAAAACAGGGAATCATCATCAAATGGATGTGTTTCTTGGGGTGTCCTGAAGGGATCAGTTCTTGGCCCTACACTATTCAACATTTTTACTAATGACTTGGAAGAAAACATATAATCACCACTGATAAAGTTTGCAGATGACATAAAAATTGGGGGAGTGGTAAATAACGAAGAGAGCAGGTCACTGATACAGAGCGACTGGATCACTTGATAAGCTGGGTGCAAGCAAACAACATGCGTTTTAATATGGCTAAATGTAAACATATACATCTAGGAATAAAAAATGTAGGGCATACTTACACAATGGGGGGTGGGAGAGAGGAGATTCAGGGGACTTGAACACAGGTTGTGAGGCTCCAGGCAGACAGAGCTTCCATGGTCATGGTGGATTCTCCATGACTGACAAATTTTAAATCAAGTTTGGATATTTTTCTAAACTATCTGCTCTAGGACTTACTTTGGAGAAGTTCTATGGTCTGTGTTATACAGGAGCTCAGACTACATAATCACAGTGGTCCTTTCTGATCTTAGAACCAGATTCTAAATTCACAGGTTACATCAGACCAGAAAAGAAGTAAATTCCAGCATTGTGGGCATGCCACTGAAAATGCCCTGGGCCCCACTCATTCAAAACCCAGACCTGCATGCCCACACACAACAGGATCTCAACTGTTGCAACAGGACAAGGTGAGAGATGATCTTTCAGGGAGTGAGGACACAACTATGTAGAACTTGAAAAACCAAAGTCTTTCCTAGTAGGTGTCCAAAACAGAAAACTGCATGTTTAACTACTGGACTTGATTATGTGATGTCCTGTTCTCAGATGCAAAAATAGCAAGATGCAGTTTTAGTGGCTTCTTTGAAAATGTGGTACAATATGTTTAATCCAGTAGTCCACACAGAACAAAGTTACGTAATTTTGTATAGTGTTCCTGAATACTATGCAATGTTTACTACATTAAACCAATGTTGTTCATTGCCTTTGATCTGTTCAAATTCATTTGAAAGATATTCTTTGGAGATGGTTCAGATCTATGATCCACAGGAGAACAGGAAGGTAGGAGGCCTGGACTCAGTTCCTAGCTCTGCCATTAACTTGCTGTGTGGCAAGCCACCTAGAGTATGTCTACACAGCAGTGAAACAGCCCCGCTGCCTGAGCCCTACGAGCCTGAGTCAGCTGGCAGGGGCCAACCAAGGGTTTTTCTTTGCTGTGTAGACCTATCCTTAATCTCTGTGCTTCCCGTAAATCGCCCTCTGCATAATGAGTATAATAGAACAGCCTTCTTCATAAAGCATTTTGTGATCTACAGATGAAAAAGTATTCTAAAGCAATGATAGTCATCCTTCAAGATGGCATTCCTAGACATACACACTTGCCTCTGATTTGGCTCCAGTTTCCAGGAGAGTAAATCCAGCATTCCACCTCAGCTTTCAGTCAGCTGTCTGCCAGGAACAGAACTTCCAAGATCTGTGCCACACAGTTCCCATCAGCTTCTGTTGCTGCAGCTTCCATAAACTTTGTAAGTTCAAAGGACGGTAAAAGATCAATTTGTGATGAATTTGGGAACCCAGTTTAGAGATTTAACTCAGGAAAAGATGAGCCAATTCCCACGTGCATCGAAAATCTTTATTAAGTCTCCTGTATGTTCCGGATTATCCGTAGATTCCTTAAAACCGATTTCTGCAAAGCTTTAATTCCATACATTTTAGAAATACTAACAACAATGCTAAAGTTCCCAGAATTAAAAAACAGCTTGAACCACAAAACAACTGACCAAGGAGGCTCCAGGTTTGACAAAACAAAACTACAATAAGCAGTCAGTAAAGTCTAAATGAATGAAGGTCAAATAGTCCATAAGCAATACAGTTTAACCCATCAGAAAAAACAATCTACTGTACAACTGGTGCCCACAAACAAACTTAATTAGATCGTCATATAGTCCAGGTGGCACCAGTACGAACATTGATTTGGCAGAAAAGTACTGTCACCCGGACTGACCCCACCAAGGCAATTCAAAAACTATTTACTCAAACCAAAATAAGTGATATTGATATTATTTTATGGAAGGACAGTCTTCTGGCTATGGCACTGGACTGGGACTCAGGAGATCTAGTGTCAATTCCTAGCTCTCCCACAGACTTGCTGTGTGACCTTGGGGGAATCGGTTAATTTTCTAGTTCCCTATCTTCTGCTTCCATTTTGTATCCATTTCTCCCTCTCTTTGTCTGTCTTGTCTAGTTCAAATGCAAGACCTTCAGGGGGGAACCCCTTTAATGCATCTCAAGTTGGTCACCCCAAAATTGAGACTAGTCACTTTGGAAAATTAGGCCATATCAGTCATAGTATTATGCTATATTAAGCCAAATATCTCACCACCAAATTTCAAAGCCAAAAACAGGTCAAGTCAAGGCTGAATGCATATTCCATGATCTGGCAATTTTCTGTCAAGCCTCATGATTTTAACTAGCACTTTCACTTCCAAAATATTGCATAGATATATTGTTCAGTTGTCACAGAGATTCAATAACATCAAAAGATATTTTATGGAACAGAGCAGCAGATAAGAACCAGCATTAGCTCCAGTCATAACTCTCTAGGATACAATAGACCTTATCAAGCAGATCAATGTTAAGTAATGTGCAATTGTTTTTTATTTTTATTACAAATCACTTTATAGTTGTCAACAGACAAATCTCATTATATCTCAATGAGTTATAGCCAAGACAGAGTGCATAGAGATGTCTGCCCCAAGATGAATGTTGTCATGTAGTGTTCAATATCACCTGAAGCCCTCCATCTTTTCTGTAATGTGTGAATAAGGGAGTGTATAACATTGTCAAAAATAATTGTTAGGTTACGCAAAAGGTGTCCCACAGTTGCCAGAGCTCTATTTGCTGTATTAATATTCCTCCAAACCCCACTTTATATTGGGCCGAGTTTCACTCTACTCATTTTTACTTAAGCATCATTTAGTACTCATGCCAGAATTTCTTCTTTTCCCACCCTGGTATGTTAGGTCCTACAAGTGCTAATTAAACTATATGTAACAAATACAGGAAGTACAAGAGGTTATTACTGACCACATATTTCTGCTAAACGCTTCATTTGTCACCTCATCCTCCCACCTTCCCCCATCCCAGTTATCTCTTTTCTCTGTACAGTCCTTAGTAACAATAGGGCCTTGATGATTGAAAAAAAAACCACCAAAGGAAATGGTGGATTCTCCATTTCTTGATGTCTTTTAATTAAGACTGGATGCCTTTCTGGAAGTAGAGCATTAGCCAAACACAAGTTACTGAGCTCAATACAGGGGTAACTGGGTGAAATTCCATGGCCTGTGTTATACAAGAGGACAGACTAGATGATGTAATGGCCCATTCTGGCATTAAAAATCTATGAATCCTGGATTAAGTTGTTCCTGTATTACAAACAACAAATAACAATCATGACAGCAAGCAACATGCATATGCACAAAAACTATTATAGTGTAACTTCCCATTGCATGGGCAGGCAGTACAGACTAGATGACTGGGCATTGGAGTAGAAACCTGGAAGTTCTGTGTTGCAATCCCATTTGTGCAAGCGACTAGCTGGGTGACTCAAAGTAAAAAACATTTAGCCTCTGCCTCAGTTACCCCATTTAAAAAATGGGGAAAATAAGAGTTATCTATCTACCTAAGGTGTTTGTGAGGACAAATATCATGTTATAGAGATCCACATTTATATGCACAAACACTTATAACATATCCTTCCCATTGTTACTGAAAAGCAGCATCACTGATGTTACATTAATAGCTAAATCCTGCTAGTTCATTCATGAAACGTTGACTTTTATTGAATGGACATAAAAAATCTGAATGAAAAGGAAAAAAAATTAATCTTAGGCAAACGGTGTGATAAAAATTGGAGGGGAGAAACAAATGCAGCTTATCTGGGAAAGCACAGAAGTCTTGTCCATCAAAGGTCTTCAAATGGCCACCTTTTGTTCTTAGAGCCCTCCCACAGCATTGAGTGGAAGGGATACTGCATCTTTCCCAGCCCCTGCCTCATGGAACATTTGGGGGGAGGAGGATTGGAAACAGAACAATGCTTACAGGCCGTTATGCAAGGGCTGCAGAGGGACTCTAGCCTCAAGCTGCTTTTCCTCAAGCTCAACCAGATGCCTCAACACGTCTGATTGGTCCTTCATAATCCGCAGCATCTCATCCTGCATGGCATGCTCATGCTCCTGGGATGTTCTCCATGTCCAGTTTTTCAGACAAAGAAATCCTCCAGGCTCTTAGCTCCGTGTCAGCTGTCCCAGAGGCCATCATTTATCTCAGTGAATATGTCATCACACATTCTCTTTTTCCACATTCTAATCTGCTAAAGCCTCTCTGCCGGTGCAGAGGATGCACTGAAGGCCAAGCTTTCAAGCTTTCCACTGTAAGGCATGCAAAGCACAAGGCAACCATTGTCAGTGCATACCCTGAGTCTAATGCAAGGTTGCTATTTAAAAAACACTCCCCTTATTACACTCAAGTGTAAGCCAGATCATAATCAGAATCCCTAGCTATTCAATTAACCAGATTGCTGTTCCAGCCATGGAGAGTATGGCCAAGTGGCCTGGGCGATGGGACTTCTGCCGCAACTTAGGGGAAACCTGCATCGGGAGCACAGGTGGGCATGTAGACAATGCTCCCTCCCGCAGCAACATGGACGTTGCTTTGAGACCAGGGATCAGTGTTAAGCCTCCCAAATTGCTGTCCTTGTCCGAGGCGGCTATGAGGAGGTCGGGGGCAGAATCTGCAGCCACAAGAAAACACAGGAAGCCCACCCCTTCCTTCCCTCAACACTGCTGGTAGTAGTCGTCTTAGACTTGCAGATTCAGAGGGCAATGCCGATCCCTGCCCACCAAACCACTGGCATGTTAGGGAAAATGTGGTTGAGGGACCCAGAAATCACCATGGGAGGGGAATCAGATGCTCTACTGTTTGTGGTACAAGCACTTGCCATGAAAATTTCCACCGTCTCCATTAGGTGACTATGTGATATCAGTCTCCTGGGGGTTACAGAGGCAGCAAGGGAGCAGACGCTGCAAGTGACGGGGTACAGACCTGGTCCTTACGCTATTATGCTGTGTACTACATTGAGGCCAACAGAGTTAATACTGGGGTGGCATGGGAAAGTGTCCTACAATGGTGCAAGAAATAAGGCCAGCCCCCCCAGAAACCTTCTGCAAAGGATTGCAGAGTACTTCCAGGAACGTTTCCTAGAGATTTCCACGGAGATTCCCAGGCCATCCTTGTGCACATAAACAGTCTTTTCCAGGGACCACCCCTTGTGCTGGAGCAGCCACTGGGGAAGCATATACCCACTGCACCTCACTTTTTCTTCATATTACACATAAAATATAATAGCATGTAAACCCCGAGAGCTTGACTGAAATTGCATTCTCACCAGAGGTGCTTTCCCCGGGATCAGGTCAGCCACCATGCTGTCCTGCAACTGCTCCACGGTTAAAAATAGCTCCTGGCTCTCAGGGAGAATGGATCCCCACTCACCTGTCTCCCATTCTCCTCCTCCTCTTCATCCAGAATGTCCTCCTCATTATTGCCTGAGCAGGCCCAGGACTCAGACTCCTGTGAGATCTCCACGCTGCATTTGAGGGTAATGGTGGGGTTGACGCCAAGAATTGCCTGCAGCTCATTGTAGAAGTGGCACGTCTGTGGTGCAGAACCAAAATGACCATTCGCCTCCCTTGTCTTCTGGTATACCTGCCAAAGTTCTTTGATCTTCATGTGACACTGCTGCATGTGTAGCCCTTCTCCGCCACGTCACACACGATCTCTTCATAAATGTCTACATTTCTTCAACTGGGTCAGTCCTGTGCCTGCACAGATTCTTTTTCCCCTCAGACCAACAAGATCCACCACCTCCAGGCTGGATTGCGTTTGGGGTGTTGAGTCGCCATGATCAGCTGAGCTGGCGAGCTCTCCACATTGATCAAACAGAAAATGGGAATTCAAAATTTCCCAGGGCTTTAACAGGGGAGGGGCTGTTCCCTGTATATCTGGCTGCTGTGCAGTGGAGTTGAAAACCACTTCCAGAGCAGTCACAGCAGAGAATTGCGGGACGCATCCTGGAGGCCAATTCAGTCGATTTACACAATGCTGCACCTACACTGCCTCTCTGTCAACCCATCAACATCAATTTAAGCACTACGCCCCTCCCGGAGGTGGAATAATTACGTTAACGTTACAGGCAAATTAGGTCAGCGGAAGGGACCTGGTAGCATAGACACATACATTATTAGGTCACCATAAGGCGACTTCCGTCAACCTAAGTTTGCAGTGTACACCAAGTCTGTTTCAAAGTATTTGATTGTCACAAACTAGCACTAAATGATTGTCACATTCTTTCAATTTACTGCAATTTAGTCTATCTACTTCATATCTGAAAAAGTGCCTTGTTGAAATTTTGTTCTATAATGTAGTAAAGTCATTTCACTTGTACTACTTCTATAGGTATCAGAGTTTTAAATGGATATTACATCCAAAGAGGACAGCATTTCGCAACACACACCAACAGGGCCAGGACGGAAGGCACAAGATGCCTAGGTGATAACTTTTATCCACTCACAACATGTTACATGCATATGTGTGTGATGGGAGAGGGAGGAGTAAATAATATGCTTACGGAAAGATTTGGGAGTATCCTCTTTCTGGAAAACTCTGCCATTTGAGAAAGGAGCATGGAAGGAAGGTGTAAGTCACTGAACAGAACCATCAGCCCAGGAAGAGGAATTTTCTCACCTGCAGAGGAATTTCAATCCCTTTCCTCAAAGCTTGATTTTATTGACTTAAATTAAAGATCCTAAACAAATCCAAGGTACTCAGAACAGCGTATCCCAATTGCCAGAAAAATACTGTCATTATACACTAAAGTAAATAATACTATATCAAAACAAACATTCCACTGCGCACACACAATTCTTTCTTTGGGAAGAGGAGAAAGAGAACAAAGAACATGTGGCAGGTGTTAGTCACATCACTTAATTTACTACAAGACTAAGAGTCAGGAGACCTGGGTTTTATTCCTGATAAAAAAATCTTTGAAAAGTCATCCAACCTTCCAATGCCTGGGTGATTTCCCTATCTGCGGAACAGATGGGAAATAAATAGCCACCCTCACTGAGAAGTTGTAAAGCTTGGAGATCAGAGCAAAATACTGCTCAGTAACAATACTATTATTACCTGGTACATTCCACAGACAAAGGTTTATTTTTCAGAAATATCTTTAGGATGCAGGCACAGAAGTCCATCCTAGAAAGCAGGTGTTAGCTGGAAAACAACTCAACAGAGTTGCAGTCAGCAAGGTCTTGGCCAGAATGAATTAGGTTTATAAGAAGAAGGCAAAACAAGTTCACGTAAGCAGAAAAGGAAACAAAAATTCTCCAGCTTCACGTTCAGTCCACTGCTATGATCCTTTCCCAAGACATTCTCCTTCCACCCTCTCCCAAGCAGCCAATTACCACTGGGCGCAAATAGGGGAGCTGAGCCCAGGGTAACCCCTTATTTACCAAGAACCAGAGAATGCTCCTGCGTCCTGTCACAGCACTGTTCAGTAATATAAAGAAAAGGGTGTTAATTAACACTCAAGCGTTTAGGATTGGGGAAAGATTCACTGCATCCTTTCCCTCTGCCGCCTCACAAAAAAATGAAAATAAAACATGCACCCAATTTTTTCCATAACTCCAGGAAGAGACACATGTTTGACATGCTGGCCCACACAGACATCCCCTGGGTAATAGTCTGTGGATTGTGGGTAAGAGGGAGACACTGACTGGGGATTGCTGTGCCTACGCTCTGCTCCTGCTCACAGGAATGGTATAGTTTGCCTCACCAGACTGTGCCTTCCTACAGTGGCCAGTTGGATTCCTGAAGCAGAGAACACACCCACTTAGCACCTCTGCCCACCCACCCAGGGCAGGATTTAGCACATATTTGCACACAGCATGTGAAATACAGACATAATATTTTGGCATTCAGTTTCATCAAGCCAATGCTGTGCTCAGCACTGTATAAAGAGTATGTAGAGGAGCAGATCTGCAATGAAAGCTCCGTTAGAAAGAGATGCCCCTAAAGGCAGCTGTTGCCACATCACTATTGGCTACTGGGACTGGAATAATAGAAGCTTCACTCTGCCTCTTGGCAAAATAATTTTTCTACACATCTTAGTAAGAAAGGAAAGGGAAAACAAGACTGTGAATCTCCCCTTAATGGCAGTCAGTGCAATTCTAGCATTTGTGTAAATCTAGGCTCTAGTAGGTCAAAGCTAGAGGCTCAACAACATACCCTTAAACTCCATTGTGAGCTCCTTACGTAACCACACCTTGTTCAAGGCAGCCCTTACCCAAAAGCAGTCCCTTCTGTAAAGGCCTTCTAAGGCTACAATAGGACAGCTAACGAGCTGAAGATAGGCTCCTATTAACAATGGAAGCTTACCGGCACTAAACAAGAGCCGCAGAAGCAATGCTTGTACTCCAGTGCAGCTTCTCAGTATCATAAGGCTGGCAAGACGGCCCTTATGGGCTGCCTCGTTCTTAGGGCTGCTGCTGAGACTTAATTCAAAGCAATACCAAAAAGGACCTCTAGTGGGCTGAAACGGTACTGCTAAGACTTCAGAGGCCAGTTTCATCACTAGTGTAACTCCACTCAGAGCTTGGCTACACTTAGAACTCTGCAGCTCCACCACCGCAGCTAAGCAGCGTAGCGCTTCAGTGAAGATGCTACCGAGGCTGATGGGAATTCTCCCCCCAGCATAAGTAATTCACCTCCCAAGGAGGTGAATTACTTATGCTGGTGGGAGAATTCCCCATCTACATAGCGCTGAGGTTAGGTTGGTTTAACTGCGTTGCTCAAGGGTGTGGATTTTTCACACCCGTGAACAATATAGTTATACTGACCTAATATCCTAGTCAGTAGTAGTGTAGGCCAGGCCTTATTTAGCTGCATTTGTACCAGAGCTATTACATTATTTAGCAGCAAATTGTGATGTTCTTACCCAGTAATGACAGAGAAAGAAGATACCGGTGCAATTACTGCAGACAACTACTGGAGATTCCCCTTTGGTTCCAGTGATAAGAGTTACTGCTTGATCCAAATTCTAGCAGGGATGGATCCCCACTAGCTTTAAAGGCATTTATTGGACTAAGAGCAGGATTCAGTTTTGCTATGTGGATCACTAACATGCCAGAAAAGGCCTCCCAGAATACTTTTATGTGGGCTACCTGATGTGATACCAAGGGACATCCAAGGAAGATCAGATTCAATAATGCATTTGCAGTCAGGACTTAATGCTACTGAAGCTGTTTTCATAGGGGTTGATTGTGCATTGTTCCTCCGAGACTTCTTAGAGCTGTATTGAGATTTGCATAGGAGGCAGAAATAGCATTGTAACTGCACTGCAGAGATACTCCCTCTGGGTGAAGGAGCTGGGAATTCTTTAGTTCTATCAAGAATTTCTTTATCTGAGCTCAACTGAAGTGTAATTTCATGTGATGGTACATGAAAAATAGATTAATGAATGTATTCAGGAGAATACTTAGATAATAAAACAGCCCAGATTAAAGTTTATTTATCTGCCAACCCCGTTAATCAGGAAATTACTTGTTTTGAACTGAAGATTATGATTCACCTTCTGTAAATCTTATAAAGGCTTTTCTCTCTTTTGCTATATTTAGGATTGCCTTCAAGTCAGATAAGTTCTATTCGTTCCTAGAGTAGCCTAATTTACATCTTTAGCTTTCCAGGACAGAGTTCAGTTCTCTTTTGAAACAAATAAGCAGTAACTTCTAAATTCATATTGATCTATGTGCAATACCCCCCTGCCTGATGTAAACACTTTGAGGGAGGCCACAAATGACAGCTGACACAGTTATGCAAAGTGATAGGGTGCAGTTGTTTGTGTTTATAAGGCACGGTCTATTTTGAAGATGGCTGTTACAGCGATGCCTGTTGCAGCATTGAGCATTGTGCTGGCATGAAGGCTGTAGTGACAAAAATTGTTGTCTAGAGCAGTGCTGTATTCATTAACTGCAGAGAGCACAAGTGACACTGGGAACTGAGGCATGAGGTTGTATCAGATGCGTACTTGATGTGGAGAGAAATACTGGTGTTGTGGTCAGCTACAATTGAAATTTGTGCCTGAAAAGTCACTCCACGTAAGTATCAATATAGGAAGCAAAGTAGAGACATATACAGGTTTTTATCTCATCACTAGAGATCTGATGCAAAGCCCACTGGATGCAATGGGAGACTCTCTTGACTTTAGTGGGCTTTGGACCAGACCTTACTATACAGCGGGTGCTGCTGATAGCAGAACAACAATTCTTCTTGAAAGAGCAGGAGGAGGGCTGTACAAGCTTAACTGCATGTCTTCTTTAACCTGGGAATCAAAGGAGAAGCAGAGGGCCTGCATTGAAGGCCTTCATCTGGTACTGAAAATAAGACAGCACAAGGGGAACGAGAGATCCAAAATTACAGAGGCTGGAATATTCTGACAGGAACAACTCAGTATAAAAAGGAGAAAAAAAAGAGACTAAAGGAGCTCAATTAAGGTGAAAGTGAATACAGAACATTCTGTGAAAGACAGTAACAGCCCTAATAAGACAAGCAATTCATGTTTCTCAGGGCTGGTCTACACTGGCGACGGAGGTCGACGTAAAATCACTTATGTCGACCTCCATATATCTGCGTCTACACTGGCACTACTGTTAAGTTGAGTTAAGTCGCGTTGAAAATCGACTTAATAAGACCACCTCTGCAAGTGGCATAGTGCCTAATTTGAATTTGTTAATTCGATTTACTGTCAGTGTAGACACAACAATGCCCCGTTGTGACCGTTCTGGACAGTCGCGCTGTGCTGCTCTGTGGTCACGCTACCAGGAAATGTCCCCTCCCGTCAAGCCCCAGGAAGATTTGAATTTTCATTTCCTGTGCTGCCAGTGTGGAGAGAGCTTTGTCACTGTTCTCCGCATGGCTACTGCAAAGCCCAAACATGCTCCAGCATGGAGTTGACCAGAGGTCTTAGATCTCATCGGTCTGTGGGGCGAGGAGTCCGTTCTGGCTCAGCTCATGGGGATTATTGTCTACATTGTTGCAGTTGTATCATTTTCTTCACTCTCTTAACAGTGGCTACCTTGTTGTTGTTGTTTTCCATTCTGTAGACACCTCGGCCTTGGCCCCACGCTTAAGAAATGCTGCAGAAAGATGAAAAAAAACCCCATAGATGACATGTTTTGCAAGATCATGAGCGCCTCAGCGGCTGCAGAGACAAAGCAAAGAGCATGACAGCTCACCTTGTCCCAGAATATGGACAGGGAGACTCGCAGAGAAATACAGGAGCATGATCTCAGTACCACTCAGGAGATGCTGCGAATCATGCGCGACTAGGCAGACATGCTGCAGCGGCTTGTGGAGCTTCAGGAGGAGCGGAGGCAGGACGAAGTCCCACTGCAGCTCCTCTATGATGCTCCTCAACCAAGGGCTTTGATGCCCTCCCCCTCCCCAAGAGGTCTCGGAGAAGACTGGCCAGGCTGCAGTACATGCTTGCCTCCATCCCGGTGGAGGCAAGCAGAAAGCAGCAGCAGCCCCGCTGACAGCTGGCCAGCAAGCTACCACCCTACCCCTTGAGACAGTGAATGAACACTCCTCCCCTTCTCCCATGACTTGAATGTTCATAAATAAAACTTTTGCATCATTTCAACACGTTTCTTTATTAAATCATATCTTGTTCTGGAGGGATTTGGCGGGTACAGATATTGATGGAGGCGGGGGGAGTGGTTTCACCAAAGGCAAACAACATATAGGAACAGAAATCAGTCCTGCATCTCATTGCAGAACCTGGTTTTCAAAGCTTCTCTAATGCAAAGCGCTCCGCAGTTAGCTCTCAGTGTACTGCTGGCATCTGGCTGCTCATAATTGGCGGCCAGTCTTTCTGCCTCCTCAGCCCAATCCTGGGGGAACCTCTCCCCCTTCGCTTCACACACATTATGAAGAACACAGCACGCAGATATCACAGAAGGGATGTTCTTCTCAGTCATGTCCAGCCTAGTGAGGAGACTCCTCCATCTGGCCTTTAAATGCCCAAATACACATTCAACAATCATTCTGCAACTGCTTAACCTGTTATTAAAACAGTCCTTGTCGCTGTCAAGATGTATGGCTTCATTAGCCAAGGGAGCAAGGGGTAAGCAGGATCACCCAGGATCACTATGGGCATTTCCACACCCCCAATTTGAATTTTTTGGTCTAGGAAAAAGTACCCACCTGCATATTACAGAACAGCCCCGAATCTGAAATATGCACGTCATGCACCTTCCCAGACCACCCCACATAGATGTCGATGAAATGACCCCTGTGATCCACAAGCCCCTGCAGGACCACGGAAAAGTACCCCCAGCGGTTTATGTACTCAGTTGCTAGGTGGGCAGGTGCTAAGATAGGGATGGTGTCCCATCAATGGCCCCCCTCCGCCCCCCGTAGTTTGGGAACCCCATTGTGGCAAACCGTTCCATTATGTCCTGCACATTTCCCAAAGTCACTATCCTTTGTAGCAGAAAGATATTGATGGCACTGCATACTTGAATCACAGCGGTGCCCACTGTAGATTTACCAACTCCGAATTGATTCCCAACCGAGCGGTAACAGTCGGGGGTTGCCAGCTTCCAGAGAGCAATGGCGACTCTTTTCTCCACCGTCAGAGCTTGTCTCAAGCGAGTATTCACGCGCTTCAGGGACGGGACCAGCTCTGAGCACAGTTCCAGGAAAGTTGCCTTTTGCATACGAAAGTTTTGCAGTCACTGGTCATCATCCCACAGCTGCATAACAATGTGGTCCCACCAGTCTGTGCTTGTTTCCCAGGACCAGAACCAATGCTCCACGGACTGCAGATGATGCGTTACAACCTGCAGCAATCGGGAATTGTTCTGCTCGATGGCTTGTAGCAGCAGGGCAGCCTCAGTGGTATCGCTGTTGTCTGTGCTTCAGCTTCTTGCTCTAGTTCGAAAATACTCGATGATAAGCCACGATGTATTTGTAATGCTCACAATAATAGTGCAGAGTTGAGCTGGCTCCATTTCTCTGCAGCAATGGCGAGCGCGGGGAATAAAAAAACGGCGCGAAAATACTTGTCCTGTTTGTTGGGCGGAGGGCCGGGGGGGCGCAGCACCATGGCTAGTTGCACTGTGGGATAGCTACCCACATCGCACTGCTTTGAAAGTCGAAATAAGCGGGTGAGTGTGGATGCATGAGACCTGCTCAAACAGCGTAGGTTGTACACGCTGCTGCGACTTCTAAAAATCAGCTGCTGAAGGCGACTTAAAGTAAGTCGACTTCACTCGGCAGTGTAGACATGGCCTCAGAAACAGGGATCTTAGTCCTGAACCAATTGAATTTTGTGACAGAACAAACAGCAAAAAGACAAAAAAGGTACTTAAGTTCTCCAGAGAATGACAGGGAGGAGAACTTTCATTATCATCACTGGATGCAACAGGATATCTTGCATTGAAAAAAAGACAGGCATTCTTCGCTCCCAGACCTCAGGAGTGATTCCAAACTATGATGAAGCAGAAAGTACAAAGAAATGAAAAGCACAAATATTACTGAACATCACCCTGCAAAACCCTACCAACAGCATATAAGAAACACAATAAGTGTTTAAAAATAAGATCAGTGTAAATAGGAGAGGCAAAACAATGTAACTGAGGGGGGTGAAATATGCCACGTTCCTTCCTTATATCTTATAATGAAGAAATAACTTATTGGAGCACATTTACAAAGTGCCAAATCAGCGCACCTAAAAAAAAAAAAGCCAATTCTTCCTCCACATGGTTGCTTTTAGCAACATCGCTGTCCCATTTACTTCTTTAAAGTTCTGTTTGCTCTTCTGTCAACTACTGCTTCATCTGCACAGATAAAGATCAAAATGTGTCTTGAAAGGGAACATGTTGGAATAGCAGCATTTGAAATTTTAATTTCATGTATGAGCAAAGTATCCAAGTTTTACCCAACCCTTTTCATTGTGTGTCTTCAATGATAGATAGTATTTTACAGCCACGTTGGCAAGAATTTAAATTTCTGATCAGGACAAATGCTTAGAAACATTTATTGGGCCTGAATTTGTACCAGTCTCCCAAAATTTGTCTTGTCCTGGGGTGGTCCTGAAACAGTGGAGCCTAAAGTAACCTCTATTTCAACTATTACATTTTGCTGTATTTAGACTATTAACTAAGTAAAATTCTCACACAACAAAGTTCCTTCATTGTGATTCGGTTTGCTGAAGCCAATTTGTGACTCGTGCTGCTGATATAAATAGATGCTGTTTCCACCTTCCATAGTAGCTAATATGGCCATAGTAAGTTGAGAAAATATCAGACTTCATCCCTTTTTTAACCCTAAATCCAGTAGTTCCTCAATCCATTATTTCCTCCACTTACCTCAATTTGGCTGTTATAGTTCCCTCTTGAACACGGGAATCAGGAACTGTTCATGAACTCAGTATCATGAGACTTAGCCCTGGTCTACGCTTACCTGGGAATTCGGCGGCAGTCGACAGGAGTTGATAGCTACACAGAGTAGCTTGTGTAACTCCCATCGACTGCTGTGCTTCCCTTCTGTGCACCGTCTTCACTGCATTGCGCCTCGACGCAGTGCTACGCTACTTAAGGGGGTGGATTTACTGCGTCGACTTCCTGATCGATTGAGTGGGTCTACATTGACTGCTCAATCGATCCAGAAAGATCGATCTGACGGAGGTGACTTTGCCGCCGTCAGTACAGACATACTTTAAGCAACCTCTCATTCATTGCAGGGAGAAGACACATAATGGAGGAACATATATTAGAGGAGTAAAATTTTCAAAAGCGTCTGAGGGTCAGATTTTTAAAGCTACTTATGTACCTAAAGATGCAGATAGATACCTAGTGGGATTTTCAGAAGTGCTTAGGTGCTTGAAATCAATGGGAGTTACATGCATAGGAACTTTTGAAAATCTCACTAGGCACCTAGCTGCATCTTCAGGTACCTAAATGCCTTTGAAAATTTGGCCTTATGGGATTACAAATCTTAAATTCCATTGATTTAAAATAAGACTTAGGCTCCTAACTGCCTAAAAGTCATTTTTAAAAACGGGGGACAAAGGTTCCTAAGTCACTGAGCCTCTTTTAAAAATTTGCCCAAGAACCCTAGATGATGGAGGTCAGCATAGCTCCATTTAAATCCATTTCAAAAGTGGTTTCTCTGTTAGTCAGAATAACCTGATTTTAAAGAGTGTGGTTGTCAAAGCTATTAATTTGTTCCAGTGTTTGTTGGCAATAAATATCCACTACATGAAGCTTTAAGATTTGTGAAGCTTTTGAGAAGGTTTAACATAACTAATATTCATTCCCAACAAATACTGAAACAAACTGATCGCTTTGACGATCACCACTCTTTAAAAATCAAATTATTCTGACTAATGTCTTGCTTCCCCCACTTCAGTGTCAACATTAACGGAGGAACCACTTTTCTCATGAGCCCTACAGTTAAAGATCAGTGCTTTTTTCCACCTGAATACAAAGACGATAAGCTTTCAAATAATGCATAGCCTTGGTAATAGCACTAAGAATTCTCGAGACAGAAGCCTCCAAGATCAGGTTAGAGTTTAAGTGGGGTTAAAAAAAGTTAAGGTAGTAGTCAGAATTGTGCAACTTTAACGTGATGCAGAGCCCATGAATCATGAGTGCTAGTGATGAATTCCATCTGCCACTAGAATGCAAAAATACTTGGGTTTCCAGTGGCACACCGCATTCCACTCATTTCTAGCACCAACCGTTTGTCATATAGCAGACATTAACACAGACACTCTTCTCTCATAACAATAGTATTATTTGGTACAGTGCTTAATGGCACCAGTCCAACAAAGCAGTTAAGCACACGTTGAACTTTAAACAAGGAGTGGTCCCATTGAAATCAGTAAGACTATTCACATGCTTAAAATTAAGCACCTACTTAAGTGCTTTGCTAGATCAATGCCTAACACAGCAAGCCCTGAACCTCGGACCAGTGCAATAATTTTTCACTTCCTGCAGATAATAATGCTGGCAGATTTGTAGCCCCTTCCTCAGTACTGTCTTTAGATAATCAATAGGAACATATGATGGTCACACCAGGACAAAGACATCATCTAACCTACAGCCTGACTCTGGTGATGGCTTAAAACACAAGTTTAAGAGGAAAGTGAAGACATGTGGCAAGTTCTGCAAAACTATCCGGGAAATGCTTCTTCCTGACCACACCTCCAAGCTGACTGTTTAAACAGCAAAAACTAAGGGTTTATGCCCTTTGTAACTTATACTAGCTAACATAACTGCAGCTGCTATGTTTTTACTCTAGACAAGCATTTAATCCTTTTCTTAATCTTAGTAATCTATTTGCCTGTATAATATGCAGTAATAGGGTGGATGGTCCCTGTAGATCAGGGGTTCTCGAACTTTTTTTGCTGGGACCCTCTTTGCAAATATTTCAGGCTGTGACAAACCCCCAAAACTGCATTACCGGCATTCATGGGGCATTCATGGGGGCTGACAGCTTGCGACACCCCATAATAACCTCACAGCTCCCAGTTTGAGAACCCCTGCTGTAGACAGACTGAGTCCAATCCAGCCAGCACCTGGGCCTATAAAGGGCAGCTTGGGAAGAAAGGACCGAGACAGGCTGCACCCTGGAAGAAAAAGGCCCATACTGGAGTGGAGCTAGCTCCTGTGGTGGGTCCCTGAAGCAAGGGACCAAGGACATAGGGAAGCAGCCGTGGGGCTGTTGCTCCAAGAAGGGAGCAGAACTGACTGAGAATGAGAAGCTGCCAGGAGCTGGAGTGCCAGAGACCCCTGGGAAAGGTGGCGCTGAAGCCTGGGGCCAAGAGCTGAATTAAAAGACTGTTTTCTGTTTGTTTGCTAACCTCCGGTAAAGAAATAAACCTCAGTGCAAAAACTGGGCATAATAGCGCATGCCGCAGAGCCGGATAGAAACTTGGCCTGCAGTAGCAAATTCCACAGGCTGCTTACAGATTACTAAAAGGAATATTTCCTGTTATCCATTTTAATGGGCTGCTTTTTAATTTATCCAGTTTCCCCTTCTCCTTGCATTATGGGACAGAGCAACAATCAGCTGGCCTTCATCATATCAACCATTATTTTACATACAAATACCTCTATCACACTGCCTTACTTACATATTTTCCAAGCAACGGGCCCAATCCTGCAAACCCCCGCACATGTGAATTGTCCTATTTTCTTCAATGAGTTTGTTCACAAAACAACTCAATATCTGCAGGATCAGAGCCCTAAATAATACTCATTTTCCTTCATCTTGTCTCGTAGGGACAGTCCTCATCAGTGTAATAATTTTTCCCGTTCTTGTCTGGATATTTTCTATTTCCTGGTCTATGAGATGGCTCACCAAAACTGAACAATACAGCCTAGCATTTCATTATCTGGGGGGTTTTTTAATGCAAATTTGTACTAGTTTTTAAATGGTGTAACAAAAGAGATCATAAAAACAGCAAGCACATGCAGGGCTAGCATTAAGAGAAAATGCAAAAAACCTACTCTATTTGTAGATTTGAATATAATGCCATATTTGTTATTTCATCTACTACATAGATGTCTTTATAAAGCATAAAATAGGGATAATACTACTTCCTCCTGGAGTGTTGTGAAAACAAATGGATATACTTGAGAGGCACTCAAATATTATAATAATGCGGGGCCACATTAACACCTAGATTTACAGAGGGATAGAATTCAAAATCCATCAATATTTGGAAGCAGATTAAAGAGGAAATATTTGACTTTTTTAGGCTCTCAACCTTAAAAGCAACTAAATCCCATTCCACTAGATTTTCCTGATGCCTGCCATATAATTTTTAACTGTCCTTTCTATAACAGTTTAAGAAAATCATTTCTGGGTTCACATGAGACCACAAAACAGTCTAGACAATGTGGTCCTGTTAGCATGCCCTCGTATAACGGCACAGATGACTTCTGGTACCCCTCAGAATCTCCGTCCAGCTTGATTTCTTGTATGGCCTCCATTACCACAGTATCTGAGCACCTTCAGTCTTTAATGTATTTCTTCTCACAGTGCCCTCATGAGGTGAATAAATACTATAATTTTATAATACATTTAATATTTGATATAATAATTTTCTACATTTTACAGATGGGGAAACAAGGCACAGAGACTTGCCCAAGGTCACACTGGAAGCATGTAGCCAAGCAAGGAATTGAAGCTAGGTCTTCCAATTCCCAGGCTAATGCCCTAACCACCCAACTATCCCTCCTCACTAACTAATGAAGATCCCACTACATGAGAAAGCTCCTTGCCTGGGGGAACGACAAGAAGCCTCATCAGTAGGTTTTCCTCCAAGTATAATTTCTATGACCGGGATAGAAATCTGCCAGAGGCCCCTCACTTGCAGCCTGGAAACTGCAGCCAAAATTTTCTAACATTCTGCCTGAAACACCACCAGACTCCCTTTTTTCTAAGGAAGAGGCTACACTTCGCTCAGAGGCCAGGTCCTGTGAATGCCTCACTTACTGGAGAGTTACCCCCTTTCTATCATCTAGTGATCTGAGCTGTGTGTCTGTATATAGGTGCTTTTGCCGCCTCAAGCATCTAAAATAAGCCAGATGCTCTTAATGTAAACTAAGTTTTCAGAGAAGTAGGCACACTCTTGATGAAAAGAAGTTCATTACCATAATTTTTGTAGACTATCACTGTACAGCTTGATCTGAAAACATCTGTGTGTGTCACTATTAACAGTGAGGAAGATGAAATTAAAGTCAATTTTTGCCTGGAATAAAGTAGATATTTAAGTATTTGCTTGTAACTTCTGGATGCTTTTTGGGTCTCTTACCTGTTTGTGCCACCATATGGGTCCATCCACTCCAGACCGCTCCAATCTTTTCACCCGAGAAAAAATGGGCATCTATTTTCTGGGGCTCAGCAAGAAAAATCTCTTTACTCACTAGCTGCCCATGTTTGTTGCTACCCCAAACACACAATTCTCCCTCATCTGAAATAAATAAAAAAGTAAAGAAATTAGAGGGAAGCTACTTCTGTGAAATATCAACAGATGGAGCAAAATATAAAGGGAGGGTAATATTTTATATCAGTTTCAATTTTCCTTCTATATTTTCCCCCACTATTTACTACCCTACACACACCCTTGAATGTAAACAATAAAAGTAGCCATTCGGATCCTCAATACATTTTCCTTTTCCAAGGTAGAACTCTTGCCTCTTTCCACTACAAAGATACTGACTACCGATGAAACAGATTGGTGGATAATTACTATTTTTTCTTCTATTCGTTTAATTAAAAAAAATTACATGTACGCACATCCCAAAAATCACAATATAAGCTGGGGGGTGAATCTACCCCACATTACCCTGCTGCAGAATAACTGTCCACGTGGACCTTACAGACACACATTAACAATTCATTAATGTGCTTTCATCTAGTCTTCTTTGAAATGGGACTAATCAAAGCACATTAACAAACTGTTAAGAAACACACTGAATGCCAAAACAGACTTTTTTAGGTTTTTCTAAAGGACTCTGTACATTTCTCAATTTAAAAAAAAAAAGGGGGGGGGGTCAAATAATTGACTCTTGTATTTGCCTGGAACTGTTTCCCAGAAAAAAGGAAACACTTTTCTTGGGGAAAAGAGATGACAGAAATAGCTAATTTTAAGCAAAGTTACATTTTTCTGAGGCCATAACCAACATAACATTTGTGTGGCTTACAATCAACTGAGCATGCTACAACAACCTACCTACCATTAGCCCCTTTTGTATATTTTAATGTGATCCCTGTAATCTGCACACAACCCAAGGCTATACAGCATATTGGTATAGCTCGTATTAGTGCTACTGTGTTGGAAGTAAGTAGTAAACTGGGCAGTGAAGGAATCAATCAACAGTTTCATCATCCTTTCTTAAAAATTTGCCATACATTTTTGTAAGAACCCTTTCTACAGTTCTGTAAAACTTTCAAATAAGAGGTGTTCCAAGTGCCACCAGCAGGTGGCAGGGTAGACTAACCAGAAATGAAATATATAATAAACAATGCATCACATCCATGTAAAAAATCCCTGCATACTGTAGCTCACTTACAATTCAAACACACGCACTGTAGTGCCCTGAGTCAAACACGCACCTTTAAAAGCTAATGCAGGAGGGAAAGAGACATTATTAAATAGCTTTGGTACTTGGCATTAGGAGCTTTGGTCTTTTTGTAGCCAAAACCATTGCTTGCTTAATCAAAACCAAGAAAATAAAAACATGAAGGAATAATCTATTTGCTATTTAAATAAATTCCTGTGTTCATTACTGACAAGTCCAGTATATATTGATTTTCCCCAGAGTAGCCTATACTTAGCCACACCCCAATCTGCATGTCTCAGAATTCAATCAAACTCACATTTTGCAATGTTTCCCCACATAATTATCACTCTCTGTAAATTGGCATAAGTGAATACTCTGGTATACAGTTTAGAGAATGTTAGAAACACCAAATGCGTAGCTTTACTCAAGAATTCATGTCTCCATAAAGATTAATTCATTTTCCATGCCTCGGGATTATAAATCTATAGCATAAGCAGCAACCACCATATGTGTGGGATCAGGAAGGAATTTCCCCCCAGTCAAATTGGCACTGACCTGAGGGGGCGAGGGGTGTGAGAGGGGGTGTGTTTGCCTTCCTGTGCAATGCAGGTCACATGCTGGATATACCTCTCAATTAACTCATGGCAGGGGCCTTAGACGTTGGTGCACCTTGGTCCCTCCTGTCCTCTGCCTGTGGCGCACACAGTGCGCACAACTGGGCACTGAAGAAATCAATCAACAGCTTACATCACCCTTTTTTAAAAATTTGCCGTATGTTTTTGTAAGAACCCTTTCTACAGTTCTGTACAACTCTTTGAAATAAGAGGCGTTCCAAGTGCCACCAGCGAGGTGGCAGGCAAGACTAACCAGAAATGACCCGCGGTTTGTAAATACTTTGGTCTAATTTCAGTTGTTGGGTTTTGCATGTGGGTGGCTGGGTGGCCTGCAATATACAGTAGAACCTCAAAGTTTCGAACTGACCAGTCAACCATTCACCCCATCTGGAACCGAAGTATGCAATCTGGCAGCAGCAAATACAGTACAGTACTGTGTTAAGCGTAAACTAAAAAATAAAGGGAAAGCAGCATTCTTCTTCTGCACAGTTAAGTTTCAAAGTTGTATTACGTCTATGGTCAGTTGTAAACTTTTGAAAGAACAACCATAATGTTTTGTTCAGAGTTACGAACATTTCAGAGTTATGAACAACCTCTGTTCCCGAGATGTTCCTAACTCTGAGGTTCTACTGTACAGGAAGTCAGGCAAGATGATCTAGTCCGTCCTTAAAATTGATGGTTCTATGAATCCTGTTTCTCTTCATGCAGATCAATACTCTGGCTGCCTTTCCATTTGACGTGTTGATTCCTATTTACCCAGCACAAAAGAACTGACTACAGAGTACAAACGATGGGTGTTTACAAAAGCACCTCTGTGATTTAGGAGAACACGTCCCACTGAAGTGCTTTAATAAATCCCAAGCAAAACCTCTAACTACCAATTACAAAAAGGTCAGATTCTGCCACTCTTACTCACAATGGGCGGCACCTTACTTCATAGAATAGCCTCATTGAAACTATTTTTCAAGTAAGTATATCAGAACCTGCCGCCAAATGATTAAAGGATGCTGGTTAGCATCTCTTTGGGGAAGAGATGGTGCTTAAAGCAAATAAATCCATTAACTCCATTTTTCGGTAATTTACTCTTTCAGACAAATGAATACCACTGCAGTTATAGCATGCTGTACTGTCATCCCATCCGATTTTACAAACTAAGCAGAACAAAAATTAAGATTTACAAAATCATAAATATCTAGCTTTTAAATACATTGCCCAAGCCTACTGATACATACATATATAGCTGGGGCCTACCTGTAAGTGACACTGAATGGTAGGAGCTGGCAGTGACTCTTCTCACCTTTACATTTTCCAGACCTAGGAAACAATAGTTCCATGGAATAAGTACAAGTAAGACACCTATTGATGCACAGATCCTTTGCAGCACAGCATAGAACATAAACTACATTACTTCAGGAGTTGCACCATGAATGCAGAGAATTATGTATTCACAAAACCCAAGGAAGTCAGCATTATTTTTTTCCAAGAGATTGTGAACCTGCGTTTCCCTTCCATGCCACAGATACACTGAAAACAACTGTACCAGTTCCTGAGGACATACTTAAAATGTGGAATGGGTGTATTTCTGTGATTAAGGGGAAATCCAGACCCCGAGCCCTGGCCATGCCAGTTCCCCCGCTGAAATACCAAGGGCGGGTGTTACAGAGATATGCTGGGGAAACCTGTCCCCAAGCCACAGCACATCTGCAGAGCCACTCCATGGAGATTACCTCAGCCCCATAACCAGTCACACTCCTGTAATGTGAGAGAGCCAAAAGGAACCATGGAGTGTCAAAGCCCCACTCCCATCATATCAGCCCATTCATATCCCAGCCTTTCCATGCTGCCACAGAACACAGCTTACATCCACCTCTTCTCTTTGCACACAACAGCTGCACTAATTCCCTCCATGACCATGGAAGAGGGGGGGGTCTGGATTTGCCCCGTACCCAGTATCAATGAATCCGTTACTACACCTTCTGTAATGCATCTGAATCACTGCATTTCCCACAGTTTTGCAGACAACACACCAGGGGGCTTACAGAAAAGGTGCATTGTTTGTATGCATATACATGGTCTATATATTAGTACGCCCAGTGCTACTGTCTTTACAAAGAAAAAGTGTCATTCTTCAGTTACCTGTTAATTTACAAGGTTCTTTGGCTGTCAAGAAGGGTGGGATGATTTTCCCTTGGCTTGCCCGGTTTGCCCGAGAAGCCATGCCCGTTCCCCACTGGAACACCATGCCGCTTTCTTCTCAGTGCAAACACACAAAAGGAAATTAAAACACAGTGATTACTGACAAATTCAGTTGACTGTCTTTTTACTGGTTAACTCATTTCAAAGGTGTTTGCTTGGCTTAGTTGCTACTGGTGTTAGTTAAAAAATTATCTATAAAGAATACTACTTCCCACTTATAGAACACTTTTAATCCAAAACACACTTTACACACATTGAATGAAACCTGACAAGGCCTCCAAGAGGCAGTTGGTTATTAATCTCCTTTTATAAATGAGAAACATGAACCAAAGACAGGTACATGTCTTGCTCCAATCCCAGAGGGCTTACGTTATGGAGTTGCTCAAGACTCACAGTAAGGGGAATTGTGAGGTTGCACAGCCGCAAGAGCAGATATGGGACCGACTGCAACTCAAAGAATCCCAGTTAAGTCCCATAATTCAGACTCCAGTGGGGAAATAAATTCTGCCAGCCCTTTATCTGGCACAGCTTACTTCTCTCTCCATGCTAACTCAGCAGTGCTGGCCAGCATGTTGGAAAGCAGTCAAGGCTCCACTGACTTCCCACCCCTACACACCCACTTGCACAGAAGCGGGAGGTACATCATCACAGAGGCTGCTTTCCCCACTACCCTGTGACCTAGTATCTTATGCCAGTAGCCCTCTGCTCAGTCGCCTACTGCTGGTCATAATTAACCCAGAGAGTGCAAGTGTCAGGGTCTGGATTATAATTCAGAATTGTTGTCAGAACTGACGGGTGCTTGATTCCTAGTTCTTGTTCCAACCACTACACTACACACTTCTTCCAATTTCTAACCCGACTTCATACCTCTTCACCCAATACCCAACTATCTGGAACTCATATGCAGGTAACAACAAGAAAGCAATGTGCTGTTTGTTGATTACAGCAAAATCCTCCCAAACCCATGGAATGACTGTGGAAGACACACCATCAAACCTTGGAGAATTTTCAAAACAGATTGCAGGAGAAGGCCTTAAAGGTCACAGAAACTATGACCCTCCAAGGTACAGCAAAGCAGATAGTAGGAGACCCAAAAAGTCACTTAGGGCCAGATTTTGAAAATCTAGTCCTGAGCTCTTGGACAGTCTTCTTTACACCGTTGTTTAGAAGGAGTTGTTTCTAGCATATTCATTATCATGCTGTTGTCTAACATGCCTGTCCTTACCAAGGACGGGACTTTTCAGGTGTCATTTTCCTATGGCTTCTGTAATGAATAGGAATAAAATCATAAACCCTCCCCACCCCACCCCCAATCCTTTCTCTCTATATATATAAGCTACTAGACATTCCACAGTTTATGATGGCATATTCACCTGTAGCAGCAAGAGCATGTCTGAGTCCTGCAGCAACATTCACCACCTTCTCCATGATGGACTATTCAAATATAAGAAAGAACATATTTGCAATTTGCATTTTAAACCTCTCGAGGGAAACATGTTTTATTAAATGCAAGAAGTTGAAGTACTATGAAAATAGTATCATATTTACAGACTATATGTCACAGAGTTCAGCACAAAGTTATTTATTTTAGCATACATTTCAGTCTCATTTCAATATAGTCTTGGGAATTTCTTAAGAAAACCAAGCAAAGCTTCCAGATTACAACAGAACAACAGCTGAGCTCAAAATACACACATGAAGGAAGCAATCACTGCACTTCGTATTTAAGATGCAAACATACACAATTTTATGGTCCTCCATTTATCATTCTGGATATTCAGTAACAAGTATCAGTAATAAGTGGCCATCTTAGTCCACAGTGCAAAACAATACACTGGTTCCAACATACTATGATGATGGGTAATTTAATAATTTTGGACAGAGCTGGCAGCACACTTATAGTTAATGATGTCTAACTCTTTACATTTTAAGACCCTGTCTTCAGGTATGATAATTTAATTTACTGTATCATAACGCACATGCACAAAGGGACCAAATTAAGGTTGGATGGGACACCTTAATTTTGGCATTTTCTAACTTGAGGGCTTGATTTTACAAACTTAACATTCTTTTAACATAATTTTGTGAATGTGCTATTTATATAAAAGAAATGGCAGCAAGCATGAGCATTTAATGTAACACAAGCAGTCCTTTCAAAACACTGTTCAAGTGGTTTATTAAATTAGGAATTGACAGATATATATCAGCTGTGTAAAACCATCCTAGAAAATATTCTAGATGCAGAATGAGCCTGCACTGTCGAAATGGTAGATTATAATTATCAGTAGTAATGCAGCAACTTCCCAGATGGTAGGTGCTGTACTAACACATGGCATGACACAGTCTTTGTTCCCAACCTAACAGGTCTTCTCTCATTTCTATAACCATGCTGTCTCAGAATTTTAAAAAAGCAACAGATTAGCAATGAGACTGGAAATCCAAACCAAAGAAGCAGAAAGGACTTTGCAGATTCTGAAGCGAGAAATGGGGAATTCTCTGCAATGGAACAGAAATGGGAATTTATTTGGAGGGGAAAGTGTTTCATTAATGTTCTAAAAATAGAAACCAAAACGTAAACTAGGGATTAATTAGAAGGAGAGAACAGTGCTGCCATGAAGAATTTGTTCACACTGCTGGATTTATACCCACCAGTGGTAAAGCTTCTCTGAGGATATAGAAATCTCAGTAACTACTACTTATACGAGTTTTAAAGCAACTACTTTTGATATATATTCCAATTCCCTTACTCATGTTGAGTAGTGCCTTCCCTCAAAAATACTCCCATTTACTTCAGTAATGACTGACTAGCTGTGGAGCAAAGTATTATTCAACACGGGCTGGGGTTTAAGAATCTGCCGCTCAGTTATGAATGCAAGAGAGAGCCCAATAAGGAATGGGATTCCCTAGCCTCCAAATATATTTCTTTTGAAATTGATATGGTTTGATAAACATTTGCATTTCAAACTTCCTTTAAAATTATTTTTTTAGCTATTGCTTATAATTTCAAAGACGACGCATCAAAAATCTATTCCTTTAACAAAATTTTAATTTTCCTGCACAAATACTAGCTTCTTATTGGATGATCAAAAGTTCTTATTTCCAACATTGTTTTTTCTTATAAAAAATAAAATTTTAGGAACGGACTCTACAACCTGTGCTAAAAGATCTTTCTGCATCTTTCTGTTGCATTGCTAAGTTATAAATACAGAAGCACAAAACGGAAGAGTTGGCATTTGTATTGCATGTGCCAGCAGAAGGCACTCAACTGAACAAAAAGCTTTCCTACAGTAGATGTCCCAGAACACAGCTAATTATATTGAAATCAGCTGTTTTTGAACAAATGCTCCATTGATCCTTTTAATTTTTCAATATAAAGCCCTAAGAAGCTAAATAAAATTTAAGGTAAGTGGAAATCCTTTCCTTCTTTCCTCAAGTGTGGACTGAAACATTTCTAACATCTTATAAACCCTGGGTCAGAGCCGCAGATGGTGAAAATCAACATAGCTCCTCTGACTTCAGTTTACACCAGCTGTGGATTTGCCCTATTGTTTGTTGACTCTCCCTATAAAAATGTGAGAGGATGAAAAAAATGTTATGTCCCTTTGCCAAACGTAAAAGTTAGCACCTTCTTCATTTAAAAATACACACACATACACACTTAGCTCCCTGAAATGCTGATTTTCTAATTTTTAGGGTATTGTTGACCTTGAAGTGCCTAATCCTAGAAATATATCATTCACACAAGCAATCCTGTTGTCTTCAGTGAGTCCAAGTGCTTGATCCAAAACACACTGAAATCAATAGAAGTTTTTCCACTGACTTTAATGGGCTTTGTACGGAGCTCTGAAAACAGCACATAGGGCCAGCTCTGTAGAAGGCAAATTCGTTGAGTCTTTACCTCAATCTTTTGTGGACTCAAGCATCCTCCTGAAGTCTGAGGGATTCCTAGTTGTCCAAAAGAGTTAGACCCACAGGATAAGACATGGCCATTTCCTGCAACATATTACAGCTTTGCTGGAGCAGTGCAACTCATATTATACCTTAGGGTACATGTACAGTTCTAAGCAAGATACCATAAGACATCATTAAAAGAACTATATGCAAGATACCACAGCATAGCATATAAAGAAATGAACTGTCCCTTTTCAAGAGCTTGTGTTCTTACAAGCCATATTCAGTAAAGGTCTAAAGATAACCAGAGAGAGAGTGCAGGGAACATTCAGCAATTCCCCTTGCAAAGCAAATAGCATAAAACCTCTGAGCACACAGGTTTTGTACAGACTTTTGTACCACAGAGCTCTGTGCTTTTACTGCACATCATATTTCTCTAGGCCTTAGTGGGAGGCAGTGTGGCCTAGTGGACAGAGCACTGGACTGGAGACCTGAGTTCAATTCCTGGCTCTGCCACTGGCCTGTTGTGTGACCTTGGGCAGTCGTGTCACTGCTCTGTGCCTCTGTTTCCCCATCTGTAAAATGGAGATTACGATACTGCTCTCTTTTGTAAAGCACTTTGAGATCAACTGATGAAAGCACTATAAGAGCTAAGTATTATTAGTAGTGAGATGGATTTACCTGCAAGTATGATTGTAAAATCCCAGCCACAGGCAACTTGTATCACACAAACGCTAGACAGTGCAGTGCATGAAGTAAAACACAGGACATCCTCAGTGTGATTGAGTCCCAATTGTCCTTCTTTATTTTGGCCACATACAAAGAGTTCTCCTGCATCTGCAAAATAAAACCACTGTCACAGGTAGTAGATTCATAATAGAGGCAAAATAGAATCATGCACACATTGTGATCCTCTTATAAATTAGCACTGCATGCACAAGCCTTGTCTTCTCAAGATAAAATTGTGTATCTTTAACCAATTAAAATACACTTTTCTTGCTTGTGTAGATGCTGCCATGGAGACTGTGACTACCCAGGGAAATGATTCTAACATTAACGTTGCTCCCTCTCACACAGTGTTTCAGAATGAAGCCTTTCATCCCATTCACTTTCTCCTTCATATTCCTATTTCCTAAGCAGCCATTATTTATGGCAGAACTTTCCAATAAGGGATTTGGACACCACTTAAGGTAAGGAATAACTTACATTTTCAAAGTGAAATATCCACTCTTCCCCACAAAGTTATGAATCTCCTTGCATAATAAGCAGATAGAACAGGCTAAGAAATAATTATCACAACCATAAAACAACCACTAAAGGAAAATGAAACAACATAATTCCCCTCCAAAACTATTCAATTCATTGGCAGCAAATAACTTCTGCTTTGCAATTAAAGATTGGCACTTGCTAGAAACTGCAATCCAGGCATAGGTGGCAGCCCAGAGACATACTCAACAAGAAGATTCTCATTCAGAAACATGCCAGCCCTTACATTGCACAGGTCATGTGAATGTCTATTACCAGTAATAACCACAGAGTGTCCTCCTCCTCCAGCAATGCTCTTAATGCTTTGATGTTTGCAGGAAAAATCTTTCAGAGACTGGGGCAATAGCATATCCTCTTTATGACCAAGGCCAAGCTGTCCATAGCTGTTTGCACCCTTTGAAGACACACAGAAAAATAAAAATATGAGAGAGCTTTATTAACAAAGCAATTTATTAGCCTGTAATTAGAAATGGGTTTATCTAGGATTTGCAAAAACTCAGTTTGTCTGTATTTTGTTATACAGAACCTAGAACATGGCAACCCTGGATCTTAGGCTCATTATATGCAACCTTTAAAAATTACTGAGCAGGAATCAAATAGTGCAAGTTCAACATGCCTTTGCCATTAAACTTCAGCCACTTTTATTCACGGTTACTTAAGAATTCACCAGGTTGCAGTGCAGGTGAAAGAGATGCAGACTGCATGTATAATATTATACACTTTAAGAGCTATATTTTTAATAAAGATTATGCAGTGCATTTCAGATTCTTATTTTGTTTAACATCAATTATTGAAGTAGGCAAATATAAAAAGCATTCAGTATCAGAAGGAAAATTCTTACCCACAGACTAGTAAAAAGCAGCAGCTTTTGATTATTTTAACACAGGTATATTCACAGAGTTTAAGGCCAGAAGGGATTATTTAGACCATCTAGTCAGACCTCCTGTCACAGGCCACAGAATGTCATCCAGTTACTCCTGTATTAAGTCCAATAACTTGTATTTGACAAAAGCATATCATCCAGAAAGGCATCCAGTCTTGATTTGAAAATTTCAGGAGATGGAGAATCCACCCCAAGTAATAAAATACAGTATGCAGGCCTAAGCCTTGTGATCACTTGAGAATTTCGTTAGCCACCATTTTGGACGCCCCAGCCATGCACATAACATGACATGCTTCCATACAAACCAAGGGTCCAGAGCACACAGGCTATCTCCCCCACTGTTTAGAAAACCTTGCACCACCTCAGCCCCCCACAGCGCCAGGTTCCCCTGCTATAATGGCAGCATAATGATCACAACAGGGCAAATGACCCTCCCACTACAACCCCACTCTGCACTGATCACTGCTTAGTGACCAGTCCCAGGCAATATTATTCTCAGCTGTGTTAGTGCTAGTTAGTAATAAGATTTCACACAGTTCAGAGCAGCAAGTCCACCTAAGCACTTTATAAAGTTTGTTGGCACATCCATCTTTAAATATTGCTGTCTTATATGAATCCTGTTGAAGAAATTTTAGGAAAAGGACGTGGATTTTGATTAGGAGTAAGGAATAGGGTGATCACCTTGTCAAAATGCAAGAAATTGACATATGCAGGAGCCCCGCCCCCTCCGTGGCCTCACCCTCTGCTCCTCCTCATCCCCCTGAGATCCTACCCCGTGGCCAGGCCAGAAGCGGGAGCCAGGTAGTGGTAACAGCCCCCTCTGAACCCAGCCTGCTTTGGGGAGCCCCAGACTCTCCACCTGCCCTGGGTTGGGGGCTAGGGGACCCAAGAGCAGCCCCCGACCCATGTCCCCACCCCCCATGGCAAGTGCAGTGTCCGGGACTCCAGGGCTCCCCATAGCGGCCCAGGCTCCAGGCAGCTCTTAGTACTGCCCAGCTCCAGCTCCTGGCCTGGCTAGGGCTTGGGCATTGGTGGGAAGAGGAAGAGCAGGGGGCGGGGCAAAGTGGTGAGGCGGGGCTAAGGCCCACTTCAGCCCCCTCCGCACTCCCCACCGGGAAGAGGCTGGCACTGCCTAGACTAGACTAGAATTTGCAAAGTGCAATATTTTAACAGCAGTTATGTATTTGGTGCAGGAATCACTTGGTAAAATTCTATAACCTCTGTTATGCAGCAGGTCAGACTAGATAATCATGATGGTCCCTTCTGGTCTTAAAATCTATTAAATAATTTAATTTTTCTCCACTGTAGCCTGAAATGTCATTAGCATCTGATTATAGTTTCCTAAAAATATTTGCACTGGGTAAACTAGAAGCCTGAGTGAGAAAATGGATTGAGACAAAGTGGCAATTGCTGTATTGCTCATAATATTTAAAAGATGCATAGCATGTCTATATGAATGTAAAATATAGCAGATACATGTACGACCTGTTATAAACCACAAACATGGATAAAAGTTACTATATAAAAATGTAAGGGACTGTATTAATAAACTATGAAGTATTAAAGAATATAAAAGTGAAGTGCTTAACTGCTGGTGTACAGATGCAGAATTCTCCACAACCAGTACTTGTAGAAAAATATTTCAAATTATGATCAATACAGAATGCATTATTTATCACAGCAATCTCTACATCTGCAATGATGAATCTTATGCAAACGAACACCTCTTTTTAGAGAAATACAATATATAATACAGAATTTTGTACTGTACAATACAGGGACTGATTTTCAAAGCTGCCAGGCAACTTCACAACTTGAGATGCAGAAAAATAAAGCCATGGCCATCACTGATTCCATCATAAAACTGTGGCAGTCAATCTAAGTACTTACATTCTCTTCAGTACCATAGTTACTGAGCACCTCACTCCCCTTCCCAAATGTTAGCCTCATACTACCACCCGTTAGGTCTGCATTTGTAAAATGGGGATAATACTTTTTACCTGAGGCAACAAGTAGATCAAGTGACCTGCCTAAGATCACATGGCATGTCTGTGGCTAAGCCAGAAACTGAATCCAGGTCTCCCAAGTCCCAGTCCAGTCCTCTAGCGGTTACTAGACTATCCTTCCCGCCACACAGTAGCAAATCAATTCCATTGCTGCTTCCCATTCAAATAATAGAGTCTGTCATAAGGAAAACTATGAATTGTCTGACCTGTGATACCATAGATAACATAAAAGGCCACTGCTGTCACTAATTTACCAAATAAGTCCCTAAGCAGAGACCTACTGTGAACATCCGGTTAGCTATTTTAAAAAACAGCTATCCATTTCTCTATACCAACATTTGCTTATTTTTTGCATGCATCTGTTTCCTTACCATACAAACCCCCGACACACAAAGTGATATGAATGGGATCAGCTGTGTTCTTTTTATGCAGCTCTGGGCTCGTCACATACTCCACAAGAAAAGCTGTTGAATATTTCTAAATTCCCTTTTATAATTATACAAATAAAATGTGTCCCTGGCTAACTGGGAAAATTTGGCAAAATAATTGTATGCATTTTGAGCCAACTTCATTGCTGACGTACACTAGCACAGCTGTGACGATATTGATGGAATTGTGCCTGAATATATCAGTGGTAAATTTAGCCCAGTGTACCTACAACTAAAGAATGGGTAAGAATTGTGTTAAAATTATGCACATAGCCATTATGCGAATAAATGTGCCCACTCACCACTACGTTTTCATTAATGTAGCTGTTCTCTCAGCATACTACCCCCAAAATGAGATAAGAAGCACATGCTGTCTCATTTGAAAGTTAGCCCGAGTGAAATGGAAACGTTTGTCTCTGGTTAGTCAGCTCTTTTAACTCAGGCATAAAGAGAAGCTATGGATATATTTATAAGTTACACCCAAGCCAGATAAATGAATGGCACAAAGTAACCGCTGAAGACAAAATATGGAAGTCTTAAAAGGTCTTTGAAGTTTCTCAGCAATACTAGTTGATAGTGAGAGCTGCCAGACTCACCCTCTGCGATCAACATCACTGCCAGTAGTTCATTGACTTGCCTTCAATAACATTCTTAGCAAAACCCGGTTTCTGGTATTGGTGACCTCAGACTCAAAATTACTGCCCCCGCACACAAATTAATCATTAGGATTTTCTCTGATTTCTCCCACATTGGTTATGCAGCATCTATTGTCTTATAGGGAGAGATGGGGTATCAGTTAATAAGAAATGAATGTAGCAAATTTTAAGAGTGGATGGAGAGGTCAAAGTTCAGTTTAGGACTTTTGGCTGCACTGCACGGCCCACAATGAATGTGTGCATCAAATTTCAAGATTCCAGCTCAACAGGAAGCTGGAAATTGGTGTTAGTCACACCTTTACAAACAGTGTGTATAATATCAAATGATTCAGGGATTTACAACTGCTCAATAATTGTACAACTCTTCTTGGAGGAAAACTCACATACTCACTGCAAGGAGAACAACACAATTAGATGCTGAAAAAATGGGTGAGGCAAGAAGGCAGGAAGACAAAAGATGGGTATCTTGGGCAACTACCAACCTTCAGGATGGGGGATTAAGGTTGCCAGTTGTCTCAGGTGCCTATCTCCACTTACTCTTGCAAGTTTATAGTTGTGATTATTTTTGACCAACATGGCTACTGCACACCAGAGTTTGTGGGGGAGGATCAGAGCAGGTAGGGCCATCTGTAGCTATCCCCACCACGCCTCCTGTGTCCACTTTATGCATCGCAGCATGCCTCCTCGTCCCATTGACGTCAATGGCAAAACTCATCTTGACTCAAAGGGAAGGACACAAACTTTAGGAGGGATTGGTGTCCATGAACCATGCAGACATTTGAGCAGAATACAGGCTGACAAGTCAGCAGCTGTGATCTGTTTTTGCAGATAGGTTGTGGCGTGTATAGCCCCTCAGCTCCCTCTTCCACAGTGTAAAGGCCAAGGCACAATCAGCTACTAGTGGAATATTTTTGGTGGATACCAGGTGACTGTATTACATATGACACATTGCAATGGTGCACTGCAGAGAGAGAGAGAGAGAGAGAGAGAGAGAGAGTGTACATTTTCAGGTGTCCATTCCCAGAAACATTAAAGTAGGATTCCGAACAGCAGCCCCAATGTGGACCACTCAGTTAATTTCACTCTGCTAAAGCTTAGCAAGGCTATAAATAGCAGAGCTGGCACTGGAGTTGTCAGCAGCCTCAACCAGACATCACATTCAGCTCACATTTATAAAGTTATCTTCACAAACAAAAGCAACAGAAATTTGATTTCTTTTTTAAATGGAAGCTTAAATTCTGCAGACATTGATGACATAGGCCCATACTCTTGCTAGAGCAAACTCCACTCTTATCCCTAGCAAGGAGGTTTTTTCAAGCTTTGGACAATTGCAGTTCTTAAAATACACACATCTGCTGAGATTATCTCACCCTGCTTCGGAGAGAGAGAGACACACACATAATATAGGAATCTTCCAGAAAATATTTTTTATTTCTGAACTTTTTCAAATGGGATCAGAACAGGGAGGATCAAAAGATAAACATTAAAAGGAAGAACAGAAGCACACAATCTGTCCTATGTGAAGATTTAACAAGGTAGCTTCAGAAACAAAGGGAGCTTAATAGAATCCCTTTACAGCCTTTTACTATTTATTTTTAGCACTTTTATTCAGCATGGCATGTCTGTATAAAGGGAGCTTTGCTACCACCCAAACACATAAGCAGCAATGCCCATAACGTGTGCACTAAAACTACATCGGGAGTAGCAAAGGTGAGCCCACCGAGTTCAACAATGGCCACACTCATCTTTAACAGAGACAGGGTGAGGAGACCAGCATCGCAATGTTACCACTTGTTATAAATGCACATGGGTGAACTGCTGTCCCTGCCAGGAGCCCCACTGAATGCACTGGGGCAGCAGCCTGCCTATGCACAAGGAGTTGCAGGCTGCACCACGCTGAAACCTGTTGTCCTCTTGGACAGTCATTCTATGTTAAACATGATAGCTGCCATCTGCTCGCTCTATTTTATACAAGATCGCCGGCAGCGCAAAGGGCTCTTAGAAAGCTACCAGTTTCCCTCACCCCTCAGTTTTGCAGCCTCTGTGAGAAGCCTACAGCTTAGCCCCATTCCTCAGACCTGCCACAACTCAGAGAGAATTCCCATGCAGGGTGATGGCCTGGGTCTGTCTGCATACTCTATGGGAGACTTCTGACAAACAAAAGGAGTTGTAGGGCAGCAGGCCGGGGGGTGAAGCGTAAGTACAGTGTTCTGCCAGCAGCCCCCCCGGCTATTGCAAACCACCGCGTTTGGGAGTGGGCCACTCAGGCGGGGGGGCTCCTTCACCTTCCGCTCCGCCCAGGGTCAGCGCTGTTAGCCCTCTCCCCAGCCCTACACCCGTCGCAGAATGATACAAGGAGTCCCCACGTCAGGCTGCGCGGGCCACCCCTAGGCCGGGGGGGGGGGGGAAACCACAACACTATCCAACTGGCAAAGCGCTCCAGAGAAATCACTCGCAGGGTGCACCACCACCACACAAGCCTGCAGGCACCGAGGGCTCCAGCCCGGCTGCCGCTCTTGCCATGTGGGAGAGAGGGGGCGGCTTTGCAGAGGGACGAGGAAATTGCTGGGGCAGGTACAAGAGAATGGGAGGGAAACACCTTCCCAGCCCCGCTTCTCTCCCTTCTTCCCTGCACAGGCAGCCGCGAACCAACCCCCTGCCGCCCCCCCTACACAGCCCCGGCTCAGCAGCGGCCAGGCGCTTGCCCCGGAGGCACGAACCTACCCAAGCAAACAGCGCCCGCGCCGCCTCCATCGGGCCCGCCGCCGCGCGCAGCCCAGCCCCTTCCGGAGCGAAGCCCCGCGCCGGGGCGGGGCCAGAGCTGGCGGGCGGGCGCTGGAGAAGCCGGGGCGGGAGGTGCGGGGGCTGAGCCGAGCAGCGGTGGGCGGCCAGCGAGCAATGCACGTGAGTGTGAATGGAGGGGAGGCTGGGAGCGGCACGGGCTGGCGGGAGCTATCTCGCCTTGCTCGCTGCTGCTGCTTCTCTGTCAGGGCGCGCCAGCCTCCTCCAGACAGGGCTGCGCTCTTCCCGGGACGACTTTTCCCCGTAGATCTGGCAGGCCCCAGCTGGAGACAATGAGCGGCCGACAGCCTCCTTCGCTGCACAGCCCACCTGGGTAGCCTGAGTCCCTAGGCTGGGCGCTGCGGCAGGCGGGAGAGCTGCTGTGGGTAAAATAGGACGCGCTCCTGTCATGCAAGACTGTATCCTCCTGTATGTTACATGCCCATGCGCTCTGAATGGAGGCGACCCAGACAACCTTACCTCTGGCACTTCCTGCCCTTCAGATGCTGGGCTTTAAATCTTCTTTCAACAGGAGGGTTTTTTTAAAATCGTATAAATATGATTTTTAAAAAGTGTTTAAAAGGCTGTGGGGGCGGTTCATTTAGATAGATCTAGAAATATCCGTCATGTTTTCCTTTTTGCAAGAAAGGATGGTAGCTGATGCTTAATACTTGCACACAGTTTTGCATTCGCCGTTTTGATATCACACTTGCAAACTGCCATGTGGATAAATAGACAGATTGGAACTTGTAAGCTCTTTGGGGCAGGGTCTGTCATTTTGTTATATGTGTGTATAGGGCCTGGCGTAATCAGGGGCCCTGATCCTGCCATACAAATAAATCATCCTCATCATCCACAAATTCATAGCATATGGAGAGGTAGATATGCTTTGTTCTCTATGGTTTCTTATGTGAACTGTTATGATATATAGTAGAACCTCAGAATTAGGAATACCAGAGTTAGGAACTGACCGGTCAATCACACACCTCATTTGAAACCAGAAGTTCAAATATGCAATCAGTCAGCAGCAGAAACAAAAAATACACAAAAAAGTAAATACAGTATATTACTGTGTTAAACATAAACCACTAAAAAAATAAAGGGAAGGTTTAAAAAAAAAAAGATTTGACAAGGTAAGGAAACTGTTTCTGTGCTTGTTTCTTTTAAATTAAGATGGTTAAAAGCAGCCTTTTTCTTCTGTATAGTAAAGTTTCAAAGCTGTATTAAGTCAATATTCAGTTGTAAACTTTTGAAAGAATAATCATAATGTTTTGTTCAGAGTTACAAACATTTCAGAGTTTTGAACAACCTCCATTCCTGAGGTGTTCCTAACATTGAGGTTCTACTGTAGTCCAAATTAAAAACAATCCAGAATTATGCTAAACATTTCATTGTGATTTAAAAATTCTTGATAACATCTCAATATGGGGCCAACTGTTTAATCCCATACCCATCTTAATTTGTTTGTCATATTGTCTCAGACTTCAATCACTTTATATACAGATGACCAAATTCCTGCTCACTTCTGGGTTTATGCCCCAAATAAACACAAGTTTATTATGCTATTGTAGCTATTTTGCACCATATTTTGACTGCCCTGCACAGCCATCCATGCAGATTACACCTCCCAGAGGCAAACAGAGGGTCTGTTGTGTCTCTCTCAAGGCCAGGGGTACTCCACAAAAACACAGAATACATCCTGCGGCTATTAAACCCCCCCCCCCCATGGCATAATGTACAGAGAGTCAGCCTGCTGGGAAGCCAAGGCCAGGATGCATTATAAGGTGGCTTTCTCTTGAGTGTATGGTAGAGCCGCCCAGAACTGTGCCCATAATGTTAGTGTTGATAATGTGTTCGTGATTCTTTAGGGATAATCATAACAAGCTCTATATTAATAAGCAGAAATGTGGGCCACATTTGTGACCTTAAAAATCCTTGGCTGCAGAATTTGAAAATGCAGCTAAGCTGGGCAATTCCCATTTATTATGAAGCATGAGACATTCACAGTGGGGAAAAATTCACCTGGTAAAGATGGGGAGAACTAGGCCGAGGTAGCACTTAAATCCTAATTATGACATCAGTGCACAGTTTAAGTGAGATTTATGCAATGTGTGGGCCTTGTGCAATTCCACTGCCTAGCGGTGAATTTTATCCAATGTGTGTATTGTATTCATTATATCCACTTCTTCTTTTAAAATATTGACAGAAGTTAGAGGCTGGTAAAATAAGCATGTACAGCATATTCATTCGAGAGTTACCAATTGCTGCAGATTATTTTGCAGTACAGCTTCCATTGAAGCCAATGGTAAACTTCTATTAACTTCAAAGGGACCCAGATCTGGACCATGCCTAAAGCATGTTTCTTGCTTAGTTATTTGCTATTTTATTTGCCTATTTGCAGCAGCATCAGGCAGTGACATTTCTTGGATTTGTGGGCACCTAAACTAAAAAAATAATACAAAGTATTTCAGGAAAATTATGTTAACAGGCGCTGTCCACACACACAGAAAATCACAGTCCCTTCCTCAAAGTCCATGGATGGACCCCTGCGCCAGTGCAGAGAGCCAGTGAAAGTAGTGTGTATACCTGCAGGGAGCGTCTTGCAGAATCAGGGCCTAAGAAACTCATTCTACAATCCAAGCCTCAGCAATGTCAATGGGAGCCAGGCTGAGCCTACAAACACGAGGAGAGGCAATTCTCTCCTCAAATAAATACGTACAACTCCCAGTGAAGTCAATGGGAGTCATGTGTATCTGCAGGCAAGACTGCATGCAGAATAACTGAATTGTTCCATTAAAGAGGTAAATCCATAAATCACAAGTAATCGTGTTTATTGCTTGGTTATAGAGTTAGAGGTTTTTGTTTTTACATTAATTTTCATTATAACAATTCCGCAATTTGATTTCATCATCATTTAAAGAATCCACAATATTTAAAAAAAAAAAAAAAAAAAAAAAAAAAAAAAGACTTAAATTATGTACTGCTTGATATAGCCAGCAGGTTTGGACATGGTCAAACCAAATATAAATGCTGTTATACCCTGAAAAGACATCACTTTAAATATGTTACTCTATGTTTTGTTTCATATTTGCACCATATAATATAGCTACAATTCTCCCCTCACAGAATAACATTAGAATTTTAAATCTAAGTACTAGTAGAAATTACAATGTTGCCTATTGAAATTTGTACATAATATAGATTTAAGATTTGAAGTAACGCTTATTACATCTTCTGATTGTAACCTGAAAATATAAAAATCCAATCCTTTTAACAAAAAGCATGTTAACACTAGCCAACATAAGCAAACAAAACAGATCCACACTTATCACTTGTTTAAACTGAACTGATTCTTCTTTAAAACAGGAGGTTCCCAAAGACTATTTTAAAGTGTAATTTAAGAAGTCAAGCTAATTTTATGGAAAATATGGTCTGACTGTCCTAAATGTAACTGAAAAAACATAAAAGTAAAGTGATAATGGAAAGGGTACCAACAAAAAAAAAAAGTCATCCATATTTGATTAAAAAAGGAAAAAATATTTAAAATTAGATCTCTCTTAATATGGAACATTTTAGACTGTTCGTTACTTATGTGGCAGATACGGTTTATTGGGGTGAAATTCACCACTGTGCAGAGGGTCAGAATGAATCTTTGCAATACTTAAGTCTCATTTACACTCTGTTTTTAGGAATCGAGGGATAAAAGCCTAGCTGCATTCAAATCAGTGGGAGTTTTGCCATTGACTTCAACATGACCATGATTCTATTCCATTATTCCAAGGAATGTACTGATATTTACAGGTACAACATTCCCCTATCAGTGGAGTAGTGATGGTTCAGTTCTTAGCATGCTAAAAAGTATGCCCTGCCTTTCACAGATTCCTGCTAAAATTGATAATATCCTTTTAATTTATTTATTTCATCTACCGATTTTAATTTCTAAGAGTGAGCAGAAATTATCCCTGAGTAGCAATACATGATGCTTGAACACACAAAACTGGAGAGCTTGCTACTGCTTCATGTTGCCAGTTCAACATTATGCTGCTTCCCACATGAGCAGAATACTACTTAGAGGATAACAAATTTCTTTTTCATTACAGGATATTTGAACACACCTGTGAGCTACAAAGACTTAGGGCCTCATCGAGATCCCTCACTTCCCATTGGTCGCAAAGGGAGTTCCTGAGGGGCACTGAGCATCCTGATCAGGCCCTACAGAAAGAGAATCTGGACATATCTCCATGCATCTTGAAAGGTCAATGATGAGAATGAGTGAGCAGAGGGACTTTTATTTTCTACATAAATGGATATGAGACAACGGCTGTTATTTAATAAATGAGCTTCATCATCCTTATAAGACTATTGTGGATACTGAAATGCCATTTCAAAATGCCTTAGACACAGAGCTAAATTCTCCCCTGCTAAAGCAGAGAGGTGTAAACTGCACCAGCAAGACTTGCTGTGATCTTGGTGGGATTCATTTTGCAAGACGGGGCAGGTGGTGTTACCAATACTGCCCTCTTTCCAATGCTGCTCCAGGGACAGCAGGTGAAATCCTGGCCCCGTTAAAGTCAATGGCACAATTTCTATTGACTTCAGTGGAGTCAGGATTTCACTCAGCAGCTTTACGTTGCAAATGGAGGCTGCTACCCCATGGGGATGTTCTGAATCAGTACATCTCATATCATTTCCTAGATCAGTACCATTCTTTTAGGGCTACACTGACCCCTACTGAGGGGAAGGCCTGCACCACTGCAACTTTCTCCTGATGAACATTAAGGTACTGGGGGCCCTGGGCCAGGGTTGGTCATAAACCAACCTCTTACTATTGGGGGTTAGGAGAAAAACTTTCCCTGGGTGTAAATTATCCCATAGCTGTCTACCCACAGGGTTTCCTGCACCTTTTTCTGAAGCAGCTGGCCCTGGCCACTGTCACAGGCAGGACACTGGACTAGAGAAACCACTGAGCTGATCCAGTATGGTGATTTCTATATTACTACACCAGCTTCTCACAGATGAATGCAGCCCATTTCTTTCCTGACTGGTTTATATCGGGGGAAAGGGGTCTCAAACATTTTGTAAGGGCAAAGGGTGTTAAGTAAAGAAACATGTGAGTTAAAGTAACTATCCCCACTAGTCATCCATTTTCCGCTATTAGAGAGGCGGTTTCTGTGTAGAGCACCCAACAGGTATCTTCATGCTTAGAACAGGACAAAAAAACAGAGCTGCTGAATGCGAAGTGCTGATGATTATTGGCTGAGTTAGATGCCCAGCTGCTTGCCCATCTTGTTAAGGGCATCACTGACAATGTCCAGTTCATGACGCAGCTCATTCACCACACTGGCGATACTCGTGGTGTCTTTCAGGATCTGCACGCTTTGTGTATATGGGTTGTACTTCACTCCAAACGGACGCTTGATTGTTTTTGCAAACTCTCTGTTCAAATGAAAAAAAGAGAGAGAGTTTCAAATTAAATCAACAAAAAGCCAAATGTGGTGCCTGAGCCATTCCTCACTCTTGGTCCAAGGGAGTTTGGCATGAATTCCATAAGGAAGCCAGCATCAGTAACCCATTAGCTAAACAAACCACTTTTCTTCTTAATAATTCCTACCTCACATATAATTTTTTCAATCAATAGATTTCAAAGCACTTTACAAAGAAAGTCAACATTCTTATCCCCATTTTACAGATGGGGAAACTGAGGCACAGGGCAGGAAAGTGACTTGCCAATGGTCATCCAGTAGATCAGTGGCAGAGTCAGAAATTGAACTTAAGTCTCCAGAGTCCCAGTCCAGCGTCCTATCCAGTGGACAATGTCCTTGCATATGCTTTGGTAAAGAGGACCAAATTGCCTGAGCACTTGCTAAAAATAGATCTTCAATAACTCATCTACTTTTTCTCTGCAGTAAGTCACAGGAGAAAGTTCTGGGCTACAATCCACACTTATATTACTGATTACTGCATTGGTTCACAGTAATTCCACTGACATCAATGGTCTGACACATACATAAAACCAGTGTGAGTGAGATCAGAATGAGGTCCTTTGACATCAGCAGATTTACTCCAGATTTACACTAGGGTAACTGAAAGCAGAATTTCATCTGGTGTTTAGAGCAGATGTTACTTTCATGATAAGCCAAGAGTTTAAACCATTAATGTGTCTCTTTTACATGACATCCTCCTTCTCACATTAACAAGTGAACTCAAAGCCCCATTGTCTGGGGCAAGGGGAGCCAAAGTTAAAAACCTGCAGCAGATTGAAATGGGTCAGTGCCTACATCTGCCTTGGAGCTGGGAGGTGTGATTCTCAGCTCATGTAGACATACCTGCATTAGCTTTGCTCAAGCTAGCATCTACAAAGAGAACTGTATCTGCTGCAGCACAGGCAGCTGCTCTTGGGCTAATCACCCTGAGTATAATCCCACCTGGGCCCCGGTACATATTCAGGTGGCTAGCCCCAGGCACCCCGCGTGCTGTCACAGATGCACAACTATTTTTAGGCGCTAGCTCCATCAGAGCTCGTGTGGGTACATCTACACAAACTGGGACTCACACTTCCCAGCTCATATGTAAACGTACACAATGAGAGCATGTTACACCAATGCTCTGCACTGTACTAATTACCCCCCTCTGTTTCTATGTCTAGTTCAAGCTCTTGTTTTTAATGGGTTAACACTTATGTGGTTTGGGACTCAGCTATTTTAGACCCCATTTCTATTCTCATGTCCCATGGTGTGAAATTCACCACGGTGCAGAGAGCCAACAAAAGCCCTATGCACAACTTATATCCCACTTAAGCCTTCAGAATGGAACTCCAGGGGTGCTTTGGCCTTGTGCTGTCCCTCTACATGGGAAGAATTCCACCCCATTGTGAGAGCTGAGATTAGCAGAGATGCTTTTGCTGGTGCACTCCTCAGTGGAAGCTCCCTGACATTTAAACGTGGTCCATCAGACCTCAGGACAGTTTGCCTTCAGAGCATGGTGCAAAGCTCATCTTTACGGCCCTACCTTTGCCAAATGGCTCTAAACCAAAGCTCTGTCTTTTATTTTTCTCTTTCTCAGATTTCTTTCCCATTAGATAGGTAGGTAACGGGAACAGGGTTAACACTGCTGCCCTTTGTGGGCATTTACAGACTGGTGGTTTCTGTTATATGTGATGTATTCAGATGCCACAGCAATTGACTAATAATAATAAGAAGAAGACAAAGAAAGGGGAGGCAAAGGAAATATTGAGCAGCAGATTTTCAACAGTGGACTGTAAAAATAGAGCTTGATAATAAACATTAAGGGGAATTTTTGCTGGCACACACATCAGAATAAATCTGGCTTCTGGTAATAACCAAGATTAACCAAGCCGTACCTCATTTTTTCCTTTGCTTCTTCAAAACTTTCAGAAACAAAGTAGACTTCCTGGAAAGTTGTGATGATGCATTCTTGCTTGCAGGTCACCTTAGGATCAAAGGGCTTGACTTTGGCATTGCCAGAGAGAGTATGCTGGATAATAGACAAAGCAATGAAGCAACAATGCTAACATTAGCACATGTCAGAGTAGTATCAGCATCAAAACACAGTCCACAGGAAAAACCAGAGGATATAAACGGTGTGTTGAAGAGGATGAAATGATGCCATAAATGAAATCTCTGTAGCACATCATCATCATCTCTTAAGAGTTATGTCTGCTGATTAGTACCAGCTAACCCTGAGGAAACTGGCTACCCTTATGGGACCACATTCTGCCACCCTTACATACAATGAGTAATGCGAGCAAGTCAACATGCTTGAACACTGATGCCAAGAAGACTGTGCATGTAGAAGGGGGCTACTCAATGAGAACAACACTATCTGGTGTGACAAGCAGAGTCTGATGCTCAAAACATATCTGTTTAACACCTGATTCTAAGAAATGCAGGGCACCTTCAACCCCATCTAAAACCACTGCGAGCAACAGGGCTCAGCACACACCAAAGGACACAATTTCCAGTTATTAGTTCCATGCTTTTTCATTTAATCAGAATCATCTTGAGTGCTCTAGGAGCCAGATTTTTAAAGGTATTTAGGTGCCAAACTCCCATTGAACTCAATATCCTTAAAAATGTGGCTCTATGAGCTTCCAGAATAAATGCTATCCAAAGATATGCTGCTTCAGTTTCTAAATGGGCCTTTGGCCATAGCTACTCAGTCCACCCGATATTCTGAATAAACCACCACAAAAATCAGGTAAGAACAAAGAAATAGGGCAAATAAAGGGAAGATATTTTCCTCTTCTTACCTGGAGCTCACTGATGGAAGAAAGTAAACCAGCCCCATAGACTCTTAGCTGTCCCTCTTGCTTACACAGACCAAACTCCACAGTGAAGAAGTAGCACTGACACAGAAGAAAAACAAAAAAGAATTAAAATGGGGGGGTTGAAGGGGAATCAGTTTTCAACACAGATGCAACTTATGATGCAGCAGATTTTGTAAATCAAGCAAACTAGATCAATGATTATCAAGCTGGGCATAGCAACCCCTAATAGGGTCTTGAACAAATGTCAGAGAGTTGCAAGTACTCTGCTTTTCCCATTTTGCTAAATGGAAGGGGGCCCCGAATGGGAAAGGTTAAGGACCACTGAGCTAGACAGTTCTGACAAGTGAGTTTATTGCTACTATCCTACACCCCAGGCTCACTTTTATCACAGAGATTGCTGATCTCAACAGAAGCACTGAGCTCTAGTCCTGCCACACAAATGTACTAAACCATCCAGCTGAAATTGTCATGAGACAGCAGCAATCAGCTTAACAGAAGCTCTGAATTTTTAAAAAACTGATAAATAATGAAGTCAGCTAAAGGGGCATGAACCAGAGCCAAGTTCACTTCCATTTTCTCTTTAGTTCTATTGACTGAAAGAAAATATGATGTTAATTTCAGTTTGCTGGCCTTGGAGATTAGTGTAGGTATATTTGGGGAAAGAGGAAAGGGTTCAGAAGTGCTTAATATTGCTCTAATTCTGCTCCTGTAGAAGGCAGGGGGAGCAAAGATAGGCCAGGGCTGAGTGCTTTTGAAAATACCACCAAGTGTCTCTGTTTAGTATAATTCATTTTTTTCCCCTCCTTAAATATATTTCTCAAAAGACATACAGAAGTCTTTGGATGTGGGGCACCCACAAAATATATATATTTTTAATTTGTTGTGGGAAAAACCCTTTCACTACTAAATTGCAAAAACACACAATTAATTGCATCCTATGCTACTGTAACTATACTTCCTCTGGGTTAATTCCAAAGGATAAAGAAATAGATTATTGTGGGAATTATTGATTTGTGATCCCAGAGGTAAAAAGCCTTGGATTTTAAAGAAACAGACCCTGGGTTATCAATCTGGAAGTTATGATCCCCAGAGGACCTTATTTTATGGCTCGATGGAGAAGGATATCATTCACTGCATATCACTTCTGTTCTATCATGGAGTTCCAGTACAGAAAAAGTTTAGAACTAGTGAAATAGACAATATAGTGAATGATTTGCTTCTGCTGATAATAAATGATAATGCTCCCCATTACTAGTGAGATCAGCTCTGTAAAATGCTGAGAGTCATGCTCATGGGATTACCAACACCATAGACTGAGACACTCACAGTTGCCAGTTTTTGAACCGCCTCATCTGATGCCCCAAGTGATGCCAAGCCAATTTCCTGGGAGAACTGAGCAAAACTGGGTTCCGCCAAGAGCGGGACGTGACCCAGGAGTTCGTGACAGGTATCACTGAAAAAGAAACAAAGCAGAAGCTGTGAGATGATGTTCTTTCTTGCTAAGGGAGTGAAAAAGCAGCACCATCCAACAAATACAATTGTCTCGGAAGAAAACTCTTTGTAACACTGAAAAAGTATTTAATATCAAAATGACAGAAAAACATTTCTCTTATTAGATTGTATCATATGAACTCTACAAAAAATACTTAGACCCGAATTTTCAAACCTGGGTGCCTAAAATTAAGCTCTTAAACCCATAGTTAAGAGCCTAGGGTGAGGTTTTTCAAAATTGCTCAGTGTTGGCCTAACTCTGCTCCCATTTAGGTCCATGAGACTTTTACCATTGAACAATGGGAGCAGTGTTATGCCAACAATGGGCATTTTTTAAAATCCCATCCCTAAGAAAGAGTTGCCTGATTTTCGGAAGTCCTGTGCATCTAAAAATCTCAAAGTCAGTGAGAGATGAAGGTACTTGGCATCTTTGAAAATCAAGCCATTTTTACCCAGGTGCCTAAATATGGACTTAACAGCCTAACTTTAGGCACCCAAGTTTGGAAACCTTGTCAGTAAACTATGGTTTTGTGCAAATATTTGACTTCTCCCCAGAAATAAAATAACTTACGGCTCTGGGGTGTAGAGAGGGTCCGAGCTGTGCCTAACATACTGAGTGCAGTGAAAAACTCTGAATGCTAAGCCAGCCAAGAAATCTCTGGGTGACAAATATCCGGCAACTGGACGGATGGTGAAACCTGTGCGCTCTGAAAAACAATAGATAAATCATAGGTCAATGTGATGTAGAATTTTATAATGTTCAAAATTGTGTTTCTCCACTTACTTCTGGGGTAAATACCACAACAGGCTTTGCTCAAGCACAAGGAGGGAAACTAGAGATGAGCCATGATCAAAATTCTCATATAAGAAAATTACCAAGATATTGCCAGCATACTTCTGACTTTGTGTGTTTTTGTCTGTTTTTCCCCTTGACCCCAGCACAGCACCTAACCATCTCATTCACAAACTCCAGCAGTCACTTTAGTGCTGGTCTTGCCCATAGATTTCACTATTATATCAAACTAGAACACAATAAATAAAAATGCAGGAGAGGGAAAGATAAAATAAAGGACCAGAAGGGGGAGGGATGTAAATGTCAAAAGAGTTGCTGTTTGCTTTTATGATTTATTCGTCCACGTCAGTATAGCATGTGGTCTCATTATGTAATGATTCCTTTCTCTTTCTCCTTTGATTCATTGTCTTGTCTTCAGAATGACAGAGCATTCGTTTTCATAGATTCATATGAATCTTTTAAAACCAGAAGGGACCATTATGATCATCTGGTCTAAGCTCCGGCACAACACAAACCCCATAGAATTTCTCCAAATGATTCCTGCAGCAAGTCCATAACTTCTGACTGAGCTATCCAGTCTCCATTCAAAGACATAACACGATGGGACAGCTACCCTCTCGCCCTTTTGGAGAGAGGATCTCTTCTTGGAGCAGCTATTTATTTTAAAACAGGACTCAGTGCTTTTCAAATGTGCAGCCTGCGGGTCATGTACATCGTGTGATTCCCACACAAAAAAAACTCACTGACATCAATGGATGTACCGTTTATTTTTAAAGTGTTGTGTGGCACACTGGATAGGAACAGGATAATATCCATGATCTTGTTTTAGTCACAAGAAAGTACACACAAATGTGCCCTTAAAATGCACCCAATAGAAAAATGTGATATTAATATATCTCTGTAATGTTACATTATGTTTATCTGCCTTTGTGCATGTGCACCACTGCCCCCTATTGACTGGAGGTGGAACTGCTGAAGTCACCATCTAGTAGTAGCTAGATACCGCTTATAATATGTAGTGCCACTATGAAGAGAGAGGGACCAAGAGCGTGCCGCCCTCTAGCAGCTGTGGGTTACAGAGGGCATAGTGGTAGATTTGTAAAGGTATATAGACATCTAAAGATGCAGATTGGTATTTAGTGGGATTTTCAAAAGCACTAAGGTGCTTAATTCCCATAGATATATCTTTTTAATCACAGAGAAATTAGCACATTACCTTTCAGGAAGCATGATACATCTTCCAGCTGGGGGATATTGTCTTCTCTGTACCCACAGTATTTGGTGAGTAAGGGTAAGTTTTTAAGATACTCTCTGCAGGCATGAGTTGGGTAGAGCTTGTTGAGCTCTCGGAATACAGTGCCCCAAGTTTTGATTTCCTCCTCGGTGAATTCAATCTTGGGGATTGGGTCACCACTGTAATGAAAGGAGAAAGAAAGGAGGTTCGTCTAGAATGGCTCAGAATGGCATCTGTGGAAATGGAGGATACATTTACCTAACACTGTTGTTATTTAACATTTAGGTTGCTGTAATAACCAATCAGGATCTGGGCTCCATTGCATAAGATAATTTACAGACACACAGGCAGATGGGATCTCTGCTCTGAAGAGCTTACAGTCTAAGGGTATGATCCAACTCCCACTGAAGTCAGTCAATGGGGTTCAGGAGCTCAGGCCACCATCTTGCAAAGAGCTCCATGTGTGTTTAACATTACAAATTGGGAGTAAAAAGTTAAACCCTTGCATAAGTCTTCGTAGAATGAGGACCTAAGAAGGTATCATTTTTCCTCAGTATGTATAACTAGTCTTCATTACCTTTTCAATTTCTTTAAAGGAAAGGAAAAGATAATGTGCTCAGTTATCATCATAAATCTAGGAATAGGAATGCTGTATCATGATTCTACCAGTAGAGGTTTCAGGGCTTGAGTAACAAACATGATAAAAAATTAACCTCCCAAAGATACTTGTATCAAAATAATAATGCTGCAGATTATTGGTTTTATGCTGTGCTTGCTGATTCCATTTGTGTATGCTGCTATGGTTATAGGTTTACGATATTTCTTCCCAGTGGAAGAGGTTGACATCTAAACCCAGGTAGGCAACACCAATAGGAAAAGCATGCTCAGAGCCAAATTATAGCACTGGGTTAAGATCATTATTGTATCTGACTCAAGGAGACCCCACCGTGGGGTCCTAAATACCACAAGGCTCTTTTCATTTTCATGTCATTGTGCACGTCTAAACCATTATAGCTAATGCACTATTATGAACGAGAAACTGCACTATTTTGAACCCAAAACTAGAATAATGATTCATTTTCTTGCTTCATTTATATCTCTCAGTCAGCAGGCTAGATCCCAGCTCCTGACCCCAGTGTCTTTGCACCACTCCGGTGGCACAAAGGAGACAGATCTGTCCTCATAGGGTAACCATGAAGCTGGTATAGCCAACTGTATACCATGTGTTCCCTGTTTTCTCAGTTACAGGGTGTGTTCTTGGGCAAGATGGGAGAGTGACCACAAGTGAGAGAGGGTTGAGGCAGAATGCACTGCACTCCAGTTATTCCCAGCTGGTAGAGCCATCTCTAGGGGACCACTCTAGCTGGCATAACTAGCTATCAACTTTTAAATTATAATTTGATCCTCAGACCAACCAGAGATCCTGGGAGCAGTAAGGTGGCTTAGATCAACCTTTCTGTCCCTCTCACCTTGGTTCCTATACCAAACACAACTCAGCTAGCCCTGGAGATCTGGCCTGGGTGAATGTGAACTACGCTTATTTCATGCACCTCACTATTCCAAAGCAAGAGGCTTGTTTTGCAAGGAGTCAAACTTACTGTTTGTAGTTCATAGCTAGGTCTGCAAAATATTTTCGCCTCCTACGATAGACATTGTCTTTGAAACCCTATATGTGGAGAAAAAGTAATACACATTTCCATCTCTGTAATAAATAACCCCATTAACAAAGAAAACACTATCATAAAAGCATGTCCTGTGAAAATAAATGGTCAAAATAGGAGCCTATTAGCTGTTATTAGTCTATGAAATAAATAAATTCCCCAATTTACAATAGAGATCAGCAACTTCATGCTCATAACTCTTGATGTAACCATATTCTGTAGATAAGAATTCCTTTTTCAAAGCTTTGCTTACACAAAATTGGTTATTTAATTGATTGCTCTGAATCTGAGAAATATCCAGTTCAATTGTTTGCTTTATTTGTGGGAGCTGGGGGAAACAATTGCGCTATTACTTTAGGGGAAATATAAATCTAGTTCAAAACAGTATTCCTTTTGTCTGTGAATATTCAGGGCCTGACCCAGAAGTTGCTACACAAGCTCCCATTAAAGCTCACAGAATTGAAGTCAATGAGAGCAATGCATGAGCAAGGACACCAGGAATAAGTCCCTAGAGTTACATTGTCAAAACGGCAAAGGCACTCTTTTAGGGCAAAAAATTATCTGTCTTTATCCTTTGTTGCAAATAGCAGAGAAGCTACTTACTGGATGATCGGCATCCAATTCCGATCCATACATCAGAACACGGTTTGCACATTTATCCAAATCTGAGATCTTCTTAGGAAACCAGGGGATATTCTCCATGTCTAAGGAATGCATGAAATCCACAAAATTATTAATAAAATCAAGTGGGTTAAAAAAGGAAATGCCTGTTTCAAGTTTATCTATGACAGCTACAAGTGAAATCAAGAGGCAATGAAGAGGAGAACGAAGTCTTTTGCTTATCTGGCACCAGCATACCATCTAATACTTCTTCCTGTGTCACTAAAACACAGGAAAAAGTCTGTGTTTCTGCTTAAAGAACAGCAAGGCATTAAAAATAGGGGAAGGAAACTGTTAAGTAAGGACCTGGAGCTAAAATGTTTTTTCTGTAGTTTATCATTTGTATACCAGTAGCATCCTCCAGGCTCCAGCTGAGATCAGAGTCTCATTGTGCTAAGTGCTGTACAAATACATAATAAGAGCAGACCCTGCCCTAGAGAACTTTAGAACAGACAGACAAAGGGTGGAAAGAGAAACAGAGGCAGTGAAGTGATTTGCCCAAAGTCACACAACAGGGTGGGAATAAAACCCAGGCCTCCCAAGTCCCAGTGTAGTGCCTTGACCGCTGGACCACACTAATAATAAGAGAGAAACAGTGATGTCAATGTGAATAAACACTCTGCAGGAGCTTAGGCTTTCCGGACTGATTCTGTGATTCTCTGGCCATGCATCCTTAAAGGGACATGTCATTACTTTTTTATTACAGACTCAGCTTTGCTTGCCTTGTTCCACTCTCAGCAGAGCTACAGATACACCTGCCAATCAGAAGGTTGCTTCCTATCTTGGTATTCCTCCACCTTCTTAATTCATACAGGGCTATGTTCACCCCCTGTCCCTGTCCAAAGCCAGAGACAATGAGTGTTGACCAGAGCTACTGCAAGCCTTATTCTCCATTGCCCTGCACCTTGGGTAGTCATTTACAACTGAGCAAAGTGGGTGCAAAACACTATGGGCCTAATACTCCATAGCCCTGAACTTCACACAACCATTTCAAGCAGGGCAATGTGAGTGCAAAATAGATGTAAAGCACCATCAGATCAGAATGGCAGCATTTTACACACACTTTGCACGCAGGATGCAGAGAAGTAGAGAATCAGGCGCTACGTGAGGGAGTTACGCAGGACCCCCTGCTGTGGCCATCACTCCAGTTCCTGGCTCAGAAAGTGTGTCTGTACCCAGACATGGAGGGCAGTGGCCACTGCATCTTTGTAATCATGGACACCCCTCCCCCCTCGGCATCACTCCTGACCCTCACCCAGGCCCGCATTCAAAGTGCTGGTTTATGCAGAGCTCAGCAGGGACAAGGTCTCAGTTCACCCAATCTGCAGCTTCCCAAGCCCTACAAGGAAACTGCAGTGGTTCTGCTACAATGAGGAGACTTTGCAACCTAAACCCTGGAGTGGATGTCACCTCCCCTGAATGTTGGAAACAGAAAATAGAAAGACTCTTTCATTGATATTTTAAAATATTTGTCCTGGTTTATATGAATCCAGCACTAACCCAGGCTCACTATCCTCATGTGGGAAAGGAAATCAAACAGAAACAAGAGGAGCATCCTCTGGAGCAAGAAGGGGTTCATAAGGTGGGCAGAAGAGGGTAGAAGAGCACTAGAGAGAATCTCCACACGGGGGACAGAACATGGAAGCATCTCTGCTGGAGGAGCACAAAGATGGATCTATACAGAGCGTGAAGTGCAGGAAGGGCTAACCTGCGCTGACTGAAGTGATGGACCATATCCTTAGCTGGTGTGAGTGATGTAGCCCCATTGATTTCAATGAAGGTATGCCAACTCACACCATCTGAGCATCACATCTGATAGCTTTCAGTGGAAAATACCTTTTGTTTTACCCGACGTTCTTGTTATACTAGTTCCCAAATACCTGACATAAAAGGATTGATAACTAACTCATTAGAAAGTAGCACAATATCCTCTTGCCTTTGTGCAGTTTTGCTAGAACATCCCTCCATACTTACCATCCTCCTGCACAGTGACATTATCTGTGGGGTTCATGGATACAATATTGACGTGGGATTTCAGCAAGTGGAAGATCTCATTCAGTTGTTCCCTGTTACTATCGCAGTCCACAAAGATCTCAAACTCTGAATTTCTTCTCCTTGACTTTCGGGACTCGATGTGCATCAGATTGACATGTTTCTCCTGTTTATAAGAAAACATGTTTTAAGACAGGTTGATTAGATAATCTGCATTGTTTGTCAAGCAAATATTCTATGGCTTAACACTATCTCTGTGAAGTCTCTTTAGGTAAATAGCTCTATTAACAGCAACTTCCTTATTAAAAAAAGATAAGGACAGGTTGTTTTTAAAAAATAATTTCCCATATCATAGGAAATGAAAGGGGGTGCTTTTTTTCCCCCTCAATTTTAATTTAGAATTAAAGATGGTAGAAATGTCTTCCTCTTTCTTGCATTAATCCCGTTTGATTAGTAGACTTCCTCTCTATAAGTACTCTCTATCACCGCATGTGCTAACATGTCTTCCTTTCTTTTCCTTCCCACCACTTTTTCTTGGGTTGGTGTCTCTGTCTTTTTTCTTCAGTCTTGATCTCTTGGACTCTCTTACCCATGTAGTTATCAGAACTGTGCTTTACATGACCAAACCACCTGAACCTGAACTCACTCGTTTTTTCATTTATAGATGTTACTTTGAGCATCTCTCTAACATACATATTCCTCACGTGGTCTTTTCTTGCTTACACCACTCATCTATTTCAACACTGGCATTTCTGTGAAACAAATAATTTGCTCATGTTTCTTCTTTGTTGCCCAGCACTCAGTCCCATACGCTACAATTGGATGGACCACCGTTTATATATACTTTCCCATTTAATCTTACTGGTCACGCACCACTCATCTCTCTCTATTTGAGCTAGGCCTTTATTATCCTAGCTCTGATTTTATTCACCATTTCCCCATTTTCCTGAATTCTGGAACCCAGATTCTTGAAACTTTGCCTTTTCAGTATTGTTTGCCCACTTAATTCCAAGGATAATTCTTCAGTGTTCACATTATTGAAATTCCACACCATATACTCTGTTTTTCCTCTGATTATTTTCAGTCCATGTCTCTCCAACACATCCTCCCATTTATCAAGATCCTCTTCTAAATCATCTTTCTCCTCACTGCATCGAATAATATATTCTGCAAACAACTTACACCAAGGTACCTCCTATTGTATGTTCTTTGTGAAGGTATCCAGGACGAAGATAAACAAGAAAGAGCTCAGTGCTGATCCCTGATGGACTCCCACTTTTACCAATAGTTTGTCTGTTTCACCACTAGAAGTTCTGACTATTGACTTTGCACCTTATATACATGGCTTGACCATGCCGCAAATAAAGTTCTGGTACCATTTCTTCCCCTCATATACCACCAAATGACTTCTCTTGGAACTCAGTCAAAGGCCTTTTCCAGATCAATGAACACCATGTGATTATATTTCCTTTTCTTGTTAAATTAATCCACTAGCTGTCTCAGTGCAAAAACTGTATCTATTGTCGACTTTCCTGGCATGAAGCCATATTGATTTGTGCTAATATCTACTTCACTTCTTAATCTCTTACCAATGACTCTCTCCCACAGTTTCATTGTTTGAATTTATACTGCTATAATTTATAAATATAGTAAAATTTATTTTATTTAAATATTTTAAGCACAGAAAGGCATAATAAAAAGTGGACTAAACCCCGTAGTCCTTATTCTAGCAAACCTTCCATGGGTAATGAAAGAGAAAGATCTGCAGGTTAATTAGCTAATATATTTGATTAGCAGTTGAATCAACATAAATCACTAACTGCTAATCAAGTCAACAAATGTTTGTTACTCTTACACATAAAAAGAGATGTTAAAATGGTAATTTTCCAATAGTATCTTTAATGTTTGTTTCATTTGAAAGAATATTCCTTAATGATATGTTTCAAAAAATGAATAAATAGGACTCTCTTAGTGGTAATATTATGCAAAAACACATGGTAGAGCAGTATTAACCCAATTACTCCGCAAGGGCTCAGTACACTGTATAGACAGCGTGCTCAGAGCCTGAGGTAGGATGTATCTCATCTCATCTCATCAATGGCAATGCAACTTCTTCTATTGATAAAGAAAAGAGATAATCCAGTCTTCCTTCATATATAGACAGTTGTCACAATGAGGAGCATACTCAGGGGAAAACACAGCAAACAGTACAAATAGGCTGAAACCACAAAGTTCAGAGTTGAACTTCCCAACCTTTGAAAAAAGCCAACGTGAGGTTTTGATTCATCCCATCATAGAAATGGGGAGCTGCAATGGAGTTCAGATCTGGAGTATTCTGATCAGGGGGAGTATTTCAGATCCATCCTTTATAAAGGCCAAGGATACCAATCCTTTTCCTACTAAAGGCAAAACTCCCTTGGACTTCAGTGAGAGCAAGAGAAGGGGCCATGTTTTTGAGAGGGTGTCAACACAGCCTCTAATTTTGCAGACACAATTTTGCATTCACAGTTAAATTATGGGTCCTTTCTTAATAAGGGAAATAAATTATGCTAGGTGCAAAGAGGACTCTTACATTCAGAGAGTCTTCTGTAGAAATGTGAAGACTACATACCTGAAAGAGTTTTAGTGCCTTTACAAGTCCTCCAACTTCATTCTTTAAGGAGAAAATGACAGCTGCTCTACCTCTTTCAGCTGAATTGTCTTTGTTCTCTTTATTATCTTCAATCATTGTGTAATTTGACTTATTTAGCTAAAAGCAAATGGAAGAACATAGATTTGTTGAATAAGCAAATTTAAAAGACTCTGTACAGTTTATATGCTACAGTTCGCAATGGAGTAATATCACATTTTGGTTGATCAATTGGAAAAATAAAGTGCCATTCAAATCATTATATACACTCACATGTACAAGTCTTTACAGGACGGGGCTTAATATAGGGATTTGGTTTTTTTAAACATCAATGTAGATCCTTTTGGGATGTCTTTGGTAGTTCTTCAGCATGCATGTATTTCATCAAAGTATAGTTTATAATTAAAAACAACTGATTCACAGAAGTGATATGAGTTAGCATGAGTCTTCAATAAAATACTTGCTAAGGGTTAAGTACAAACTGGAAAACCTAGGGTGCCTCATCCAAAACCCATTAGAGCAGGGGTGTCAAACTCGCGGATGGTGATGGGCCAAATTCTCATAAACTGCACTTCACAAATCCCTCCGCTGAAAAATTCGGGCCATCTTCCTCTTTTCGGCGGCACAGCATCAGCCCTTTTCGGCGGCGGGATTTCACGGGCGGCCGTGTTGCCGGACTGAGTGCATTGCCGCTTTAAGGGATTTCTCTGTGTCCGGGATCGACGCTTTAAGACATTTCACAGACTCTTAAACTCTTAAATCAAAAAGGTTCGCGGGCCATATGTTTGACACCCCTGCATTAGAGTCAACAAATGGAAAGACTCTCATTGACTTCAATAGGAGCTGCATTAAGTGCTAATATCCTCACACTGGGAGCTCCTCTACATTCTATCTCTCTGAATCAGGGTTTTATATCCTTGCCGTTTGACCATAAACCACTAGTTTTACAAAGGAACCAGACAAAAAAGCTAAAGAAACCAGAATACTATGTTGAATAAACCCCTTAACTAGGAACTCAAGTATAATCTGATCAATGAAGCCATATTATTTCTTCCCAGAGTTCCTTGCTATATGCTTTAAAATAACTATCTTAATCACACTCTGAAAATGTTCAGACATGTAAGTCTCAGAACAATCTCTGATCAGTTTAGGCTCTGCGAAGTTTTATGTATAAAGCTTTCAGATATATCAACTGGTATGACATTTTGATCTTCTAATGTTTTTATTCCCCCTCTGCCTTCTTCCTCCATTTTCTTTGTAGCCCCCGCTTTCCCCCATTTCTCTTTCTCTGATGGTGCATTAGTAGTGCTTTCCCTTACTAGTGCTTAGTAGCATCCCATTATCATTTCTGGCAAAGTAAACTTTTTTATGGATGGATCATTTCTATTTGATGCATGTTGCGCTTGGCCCAGCGAAGTTTGGCACACAGTGTTTCAAGTTGACTATCTCATCTGCACAGATGGCCTTTCCAAATGATAAGATTAGGCAAATTGGAATGAGTAACTCTAGTAGAATCAGGATTTATGTAGGCCACAAGCAGAAGGGTGGGATTGGGTCAGGGCAAAGCCATTAGGATTTATGTTTCCTAAAGAGCAAGTACTGAAAAAGGAACAGAAGCAGGTACATATATTTAGAGAAGATAGTGTTCTAGGCTACAGAGAAAGTAATGGGTACTCCATAAGAGAGCCAAGCTGCATAAATGGTTAACATGGGGGAAATGAGGTGGGACCATGTTGTTTTATACATCAGGCTGGGTGAAAGCCATGGGAGTTTTGTCATTGACATCAATGAGGCCAAGGTTTCACCCCTTATGGCTAAGCTATAACTAGGCTATCCTGGGACTACATAGAGGTGAAAATTATGAGAGAACCAATTAAAAATGTGGTAAATATAATGCAAATAATTAGAGAGCCAATGTGAAAAAGAGTCTGCTACCCAAGCCAGTTCTGATCTGTTCAAGCCTTGTATGAAGGTGTGTGAGGTGCATGAAGGCACCTGGGAAAAGCTAGAGAGAGGGGAAATTATACAATTGTTCTTTGTGTCATTGTCTTAAGTAATGGTTGCTAGGATGGAACATAATATAGTAAATGAACCACAAAGGGGTTAATCTACATAGATGATGTCTGCTCATCTGGGAATGAAAATAATTAATTAATTAATTAATAATAATGAGAGTTGGCCAATCTAAGAGAAACACATTCATGAGACTGCAAAATGTTTCATAATTTTTTTAAATCTCATTTGTATCATCCCCTTTGAAACTCAAAATTTTGAAAATCCACATTTCTATCTGTGGTGAAGTTGTTGGGAAAAATTGCAAATGTCTCGTAAAAAATTGTCCATTTATTTTCCAAATTTCAAAAAAGGTTGACCAGCTCTAATAAAATAAAATAATAATGATATTGCTTTGCATTTCTATAGCACCTTCTGCATGTGAATCTCAAAGTGTAATGTGAGGAAAAAGTTTAGAATTCATTCTCATTTTAGATTTAGCAAATGCTGTACGCAATGATTTCCGAGCTGCGGGTGTTCTGAGAAGAAAACAATTAACTGGATTACTTTTTAGAAGTATATGCATTAGTTTGGCGCATGGAGATGTTATCCCCTGTGCTAAGGCCTGATTCAAAGCCCACTGAACTCAGTGGAAATACTCCCTCTGACTTCAAGGGGCTTTGGATCAGTCCCATAGGTGCCACTAAAGATTCTTTACTATATGATGAATGTTGATTTTGGATAAATGTGTAGAATTCATTACTCAGGCCTGGTCTACATCTAAAATGTAGACTGATCTAGCTGCATCATTCAGGGCTGTGAAGAATTCCACATCCTGTGTAATGTGGTTGGGTTGACCTAACCCCCACTACAGACACTGCTACATCAATGAAAGAATTGCTACTTCCTCCTGAGGTGTGACTTTACTATCATGATGGGGAAAAAGCCTTTCATCTCTGTAGTAAGTGTCTACACTACAGCGCTACAGCAATGTAGCTGCAATTGTGTGGCTGTAGCGTTTGCAGTATAGACATGACCATAGTCTGATTCAACATAATCCATAAATTTAAGGATGTGCATCAAATCACTGGGGCTTAAGCACATGTTTAGGTCCTTTGCTGAAAATGGACCATAAAGTCTAATCCAGAGTCCTCTGAAGGCAATGGCTCTCTTTCATGTGACTTCAGTGAGCTTTGGATCAGATCCATAAAGGGATCTGTTCAAGTTATGTGTAATTGAGGAGTAGTGTCATATATTGTACAGGTAGGCAAATTGAATAGCCTTTCACTGGATTAACATGATATTCTCAAACACAGACGCCCACATTTCCATTTTCAAATCACATCTTTCTCTGGCAACACTGCAGTTGAAGTTAGAAATGAAGAATATAGCTCTGTATTTTGGAGGATATGGGAAGTCATTGTCTGATGGTGAAAGCTGTCAGACAGCAAGATCATTTTATACAGTGGAATGCATTGTTTATGATCATTGATTTAAAAAATATTCACCACCTTATTCTGAGATTTGACATAGTTACAAATGATATTGTAAGATATGCAACTGACCACAAACTGTAAATATTACAAATGAACACTGTAATATTTTCTCTTTTTATATTGACCTAGTTAAAACAATGTCATATTTAGGATCAACTTAGGTGGTATACATAGCACAATCTGACTGGGACATAAAAAGCATAGGAAAAGTATATATTGTACTGTTAGAGGGTGGTTTCTAAAGAGTGTCTATCTTGCAAAACTGAAAAAAAGAAGAAGGGAAATTGGAATATAAAATTCACAGATCTCTAGAATACAGATTCTTTTCATCATGTAGTGACCATGGGCTTCCAATAATAATGTTGTACAGAATGAACAAAAAACAGGATGGAAAAGTAGGTCTGTGTAAATACATCCACCATTTTGCAGCATCCTGACAACAAAAACAAAATGGTAGCATAGAAGAGAATAGCTGTTCTACACCACACATTCCAGTTCTTCCTTGCACTTCCTGTTTACCTCTGCATGGTCAGTCACTTTCTTTTCCTCTCACCAGCCCTTTGGAGGGAATGGGATGTGGGAGAAAGCTAATATAATATTGTTTTTTATAGTAACATTTAGGTTAAATATAAAATGTTCAATTTTCAGAGCAGAAAGTAAAAACCTGCATAAACCTCCAGCCATGTAATTCAATCAGGAATGGAGGGGAAAAAGGACCTTGCAATGAACATCCATAAAACCCCAAGAAAGTCCTCTAGTGAAGACTAGACTTGACATTCCTTGTGCTTCTAAACTAAAAAACCAAAACAAAAAAAGCAGAATATCTTTAAAAATACGATCTTTCAAGCCTTTTTGTACATCATCAAGAAGCAAAAGAAGGTAGAACCCCCGGTTTGAAAAGATTCCTATGCAGGTGGCCCCCTTTGTGAATTATTGGCCCAATCATGCAAGGTCCTGAGCACCTTGCATGATTCAATGAGCAGCCTCAGCTCCTATTAAAGTCAATTCAACGGAAGGTCTGTTGAGGACACTCGGCACCTTGCAAAACTGGATCACAATTCTAGAGAAAACTGATAGAAAATATGGGTCCCAATCCTATTCTGTTGCCTTTGAAGTCAGCAGAACAGGATTGGGCCTCCTGTTATAAGAATATTCCTGTTAAGACGCACAAACCATAACCAATCTCCTCAAGAATTATTGATAAAATATGGTAACACAATTGCAACAACTGATTTTAATCATTTGTAATTTAAATAGAATACATATTTTAAAAATGCTTCCGTTTTCTCTACTCTACCTGCAAATCTCTAAATAGAATACTATTTATCTCTAATATGAAACAGAAGGGAAGGAAAAGGCATTTAGAAAATGGTACTTTCCCCACCCCCGCCCCCCAATTCATTGTTAGTTTCTTTGGCTAATAAGGTAGTGATAGTGATCAATTAAACTATTAGCCTTTGATACCACTTAAATCTCAGTGGAAATGCACAGGGAACATCCATCCATCTACCTATCTAAGGATTTTATCCTGCTGCCCATCACTGTAGTATCAGAGTGCCTTCTATGTAAAAGAAGAAGTAATAGTGAAGTCCCCACTGGACTGCATTGAATCTCTGGCATGTCCCCTTTTCAGGGTAAAATCCCTTCTTGGGGTAGAGTTTTTGTCTTATTAATTTACTTTTGTGGTTTGAGACTGGGGTATAAATATGTCTAAATATATTCTTCTCAATCATAACCACATTTATAAGCCTTTAATTGTTCCGCTGAAATGATGACAAAACTGTTCTAATAGAATAGGGAATGTAAACGCATGTACTTTGGATTACCACTGATTAGAGTTTCCTATTCCACGTTAGAATCTGTGTGAAGGAGCAGGCTTAAGATCTCTTTAGACATGCATTTTATGGAAAAATAAGATTCATACACTGTAAACTGAGAATGGGGGGGAAGAGAGAGATTCTGCCCCCATTTAAGTTGATGAGCCTTTTGCTATTGCGTGAAGTTCAAGTAGGATCCAGCCCACTTGTATTTTTCATATCACAATCATATCACTAACAAGTAAAATTAAGGGTCTCAGCATTTAAGTCATAAAGCCGTGATTGGGGGGCCGCTGGTAATTTAGGCAGACAACTTTGAACATAAAACTTGATGGGCAATTAAAGTTTTAATCCTCCCCTCAATTTATATTGATTTGCTGGTTACTTTCTCAGTCTCCGTTAAGCATGCTTGTTATTAAATAGGCCTGAAGGAATGTTCTTTTGGGTGATCACTATTGGATGCAACATGACAGCAAAGGCGTCCTACTGTTGCTTAAAGTCTTCATGTGACCGAATTCGGGAAAACAAAATATCATCACTGGACAGATTTTACAATACAATTGCTACTTTGTTTACTTTAGCTTCTTGAAATATCTGATGGCCATAGAAAAGTTATTGTTTCTGATTGTATTGGAATAAAGTTTCAACCTTATCTGAATACTGAACAACATTCTGGACAATACTCTTAAGGGTAATCAAACCCTGCCCAAATAACTGTTTTATCTGCTATGTCCTGACATACTAGATGCACATCTTAAGACAAGTTAATCTTTTTAGGGGTTGTCTCCCTCCCCTTCTTCTTCTCCTCGTGGAATAGATAAATGCTGTCTCTCGACATGACAACAATGAGCCATAAGTAACGTCTATGCTGCCTGTGTTTCATTTGCTCCTGTTTCTGAATTTTACTCGGTTAGCTAAATTATTTCCTTACTATTCAAACACAAGCACAATTCACAATAATAGGTGAATCTGGAGCAACTCCACCAACCTCAGTGGAGTTATTGAGGATTTACACTGGTGTATCTGAGATCGGAATTGGGATCAAAGATTCCAGCTATGTTCCTCTTTCTAAAAATGAATGTCCTGAGAGTGGTGGCAGAGATGCTCACAAACAAGAAGATGGAGTGAGAGTTTCTGATGTCTTTAGCAGCCTTAATTTCAGTAGAGCAATCCCGAGCCCACAATCTATTCCAGTGGGTTCTAGCCACTTAAGGTAATTCACAACCTCAGATAGCTTCTCAGTGGGGCTGAAAAGGGCTCAGGGAAATCTGTCTTAATCTTATAGGTGACTGCGCGGGACACCGGTGCTGCTAAGATTAAATGGGGCGTTATTAAATTCCTCCCTGGTATTTGACCTAATCCCATTAGGAAGTACAACGTCAGCAGGTAGTTTATTCCAAACAACTGCAAATCAGGCTCAAGAATGCATTAGCTCCGTGTCTCACCCATGGAGAGACATCCCTAAAGGAAAGCTGTAGAACACACCAGAACTCACTGCGGGGCCTTCTCTCTTTATGATTTCCAGTCTCCACTCCAGATGAATGGAGGCTGCTGAGTTCTTAGAATCATAGAACATTAGAGTTGGAAGGGACTTCAGGAGGTCATCTAGTCCAACGCCCTGCTCAAAGCAGGCCTAACCTCAGATAAACAGGAGTGGCCTTCCTGGTTTCAGTGTTGCCCTTGGATATTTAGCCCTACACTACTGCAAGACACCGCACTAATCCTTTCATGCATGAGCTCTGAATCTGGGGTTTGCAACCCCAGACAGGTGCAGGCTGCAGGGGAGTGCAACCACGTTAGCCTTCCTGGCTAGACAGCTGTGGTGTGTCCCAACGCCATCCTCTGGTAGTAATGGGAAAGGTTGGAAATCGCCGCTTTAACTGGGGCATCTTGTCTGGCTTTTAGATAGACTTGCCCGCCTCATGCCCAATGACAACTGGGTGCGGGATACCAGTTGTCCCGTGTGTGGCCGAGACAGGAGCTAGATGGCACTAGTGCAGAGCTGCCTAATTGAGTCACACCAGGTTTGTGAAGGGCAGGTATTAGTGCTGAATGAACATGGAGCCGCTGCCTTTCCTAAGCTGCTCCTGATCTCAGGGAAGGGGGTTTTCAAACTACTTACACCAAGTGCAGGTTCAGCAAAGGTAAATCTCCTATTACCTCCTAAGCCAGCCCACCCTGTGCTAGCTCGAATAAATCCCCAAATGAGCTCTTCAGTCTGCCAGCCCAACTCACCTTTTGCTCCTGGTTGTTTCAAACATTAGGAGACGTACGTTGTATTTTATTAGCATGAATATTGCCAGCTCCCTTCTACTGGGCACTATCTCCTGTGCACAGTGGTAACACAGAGTAGTGTGTCTCTGGAGCGTGGGGGAGGGAGGAATGTATTAAATTGCTCTGAGGGAGCTATTCCTTAGGCGACTGCTGCTGATCTCAGCCCCCCATCCGCTGTCCCCCAGAGAGAATTATTACTGTTCTCCTAATGGGATAGCTTCTGTGCCCCCCGCCCAGCGTTGTGAATGCACTGCAGAAAAAGATAGCGGGTTCTCAACCAGGGGTATGTGTATCCCTGGGGTATGCAGAGGTCTTCCAGGGTGTATTTCAACTCATCTAGATGTTTGTCTAGTTTTACACCAAGCTACATAAAAAACATTAGGGAAGGCAGTACAGACTACAACTTTATACAGACAATGATTTGTTTGTACTACTCTATCTACTATACACTGAAATGTAAGCACACTATTCACATTCCCACTGATTTACTTTATAATGAGATGGTAAAAATGAGAAAGGAAGCCATTCTCCAGTAATAGTGTGCTCTGACACTTTTGTATTTTTATGGCTGATTTTGTAAGCCAGTAGTTTTTAAGTGAGGTGAAACTTGGGGGTACACAAGACAAGTCAGACTCCTAAAAGGGGTACAGTAGTCTGGAAAGATTGAGAGCCACTAGTCTAGCCCTGCCTTAGATCTCGCCTGTCCCTTTGAGATTGGAGTTTAACAGATTGCCCAGGAGGGGAGAGACACAGAACTGAAATATCCAGAGGGCGGGAGGGAAGCAGGAGGTGTCACTAGAAGTTGCTGAACCACCACAAAGATCTTCCCGCGGCATTTAGGATAATTTGGGACTATCTAACACAAGAGTCACGCCCGGGTGCCAAAAGCGACTGGGCTTCCGCAAGGAGCTGAGCTCAGTCTGGCCCTAGCTGCTGGTTCAGGCTGTGCCTCGCCCCAGCAGTTCTGCGCACCGAAGTCAGGCCTGATCTCGCTATAAGAAAATTAACACCCCCCCCTTGTGCAGACGGATGGCGCACGCTGCCCAGGCTGCGTGAAGCCCTCGCCCCCCGGCGGGGGCCCATACCTCATTATTCAGCTGGTTCTCCTCGAAGCTGGAGTTCATGGAGTCGAAGGATCGTCCCCTCGGGGCTCCCTCGATTCGGCCGGAGTACATGGTGCTGGAGGAGCGGCTCCCGGGCGTGCAGCTCAAGGTCCCAGCTCAGTGTCCGTCTGCGGCGCTCGGCTGCTGCCCGGCTTTTTATGGGGGGTGATCGGGGCGGGGGGGGGGGAAGGGTGCAGGAAGAGCCTTTCCTAATCTCCTGCCAAAGCCAATGGGGAAAAGGGCGCGTCACGGCACCGCGGAGCTCATCGGCTCGCTCACGGGCCAGCAGCAGCAGCGGGGCGGGTGGAACAAAGCGCTGGGGAGGGGGCCTGGCAGGGAAGCGCTCCCTAAGGAGTGGATCCGCCCCTGGGAAGGCGGCTCTCCCCCTCGCCTCATCCCCACACCCCATTGGGCAATCAAAGAGCCCGCCCGGGCAACAGGCAAACGCCTGGCGGCTTGCTGAGAGCAGGGGGGTCGGGGTTACAGCGCAGGGGAAAGTAACTCACTTCCTCTAACCCACCCACCCACTGTTTGATCCTGGCCTTTCAAAGACCAGCTGTGAATAGGGCGAGCTGGAGGACAGTCACTGGCAAACGGAGGCATAGGATTGCTGGGGGGGGCACGTTGTCTGAGCCAGGCAGCCCAGTCCAGAATTGGGCCCCACCTCGGGTGGAGATTTGTCCCGATCTCGGACACCCAGATGAAGACCCGAGGGAAAACCCAGCTGAAAGAGAGCTGGGATTTGGAAGATCTATCTTACTTTAAAAAAAGATACTGAGCCATTTCTCATATGTAAATAGTACTTTCAAAATAACATCTCTCCCCCCCCCCCACACACACACACACCCCGAAATGGGCTGACAGCTAAACCACGCAAACCTCGAGATCCCAACAATGAGACCAGCTGTCCGGGAAGTGAGGCGAGTTCACTTCTCTTCTCCCTGCCCAGAAACAGGTCAGGTGGGTTAGCGTCAAGGTCTGCCCTGCTCAGACAGAGCAGGAAACCCACTCAGCCAAGAAGAAAGGACAGCCAGCATCAGAGAGAAACTCTAAAGGGGGTTTCGATGTTAACACCGATGCAGTTCCCCTCCGCGCCCATCCCACCCCAAGCAGTCAAAGTGAATTAAAATCCCAGCAATTTGAAATTAACAGTAATAACAGAGTTTCTAGCTTCCTTCTGATAATATAGGGTCACCCGGCTTCTCCTCAGCAAAGGTAAATCTCCTAAATCTTCCCTCCCAGTGCGACCTCCGATAAATCCCCCATGCGCTGTTAAATCTCACAGAAATCAGTTGAACTCTTTGTTTTCGAAGAAGCTTTTTTTCTTTATTGTGATTTCTACCTGGCTCCTTCCATTATTTCCCGTCCCCGCTCTCTCTCTCTCTCTCTCTCTATATATATATATATATATATTCACCTTGAAAATATGAGAGCTAGTAGTAATCCTAACTAGACAGGGACAAACTGCCGGCCATTGAAAAGTATCATCTGCTGTCTAAGAGAAAAGAGAGAGGCAACAGAGGAAATGAAAAAAAAAAATGAAATGAAGTGCAATGAAATGAAATGAAAAGCGAATTAAATGAAGAGAGAAAGCAGTGGAGGAAATAAATGCAAAGAAATAGCAAAACCAAAAGCAAACCAACCCCAAAACACAGTACACCGCCTTCCACCTATACACAGTGTGTGTGGGGGTGGGTGGGTGTCTTTTCTGGGCCCCTTTCGGCTTCACGTTTGCCAGTTTCATCTTGGTAAGGTCAGATTGGGGGAAGGAGATGGGAGATTTTGGTTTAAGATCCTGGGTTTTGTTTTGTGTTGAAAACTGTGAAATCGCTCGGCCCACCTTGGTAACTCGAACCGCTTTTGTGTGACCAAATCTGGTGGTGGTTTCCACACCAACGCTGAAGGCTGCAGCGTCCCAGGGCTGCCCCGCTTCCGAGGATGTCCTAGAAAACAGCGTCTGGGCCACAAGGAAAGAGAAATCAGGATAGCGCTGCTCCGAGAGCCTCTGGCCCAAACAGAGCTGGTGTGGACATGACCAAGAGCACCCTGGCGCCAAGGTCAGATCCGAAGTCAAAGAGATCCCCCGTTTGCTCTTGCAGGAAACGAACAGCAAGTGCTAAATGAATGGCTTACGGTTCGCCCAGCTTTCGCCTGTTCAGACAAACCCCCGCCCTCCTCTCAGCCCTCCCGGCGCTGCCCGTCCACTCCCAGGAGGAAACCCAGGGATGCTTTAGGACCAGAGGGGAACCCTTTCCTTGCACGCTGAGGGTGGCCGCGCTGAAGTCAATGGCAAAATTCCTACTGATGTCAAGGGGGCCGACATGTCACCCCGAAGCAAGGAGGGGTGGGGAAGGGTTGCTTGCATGGAAAGGATTCGGGTTGGGAACAGGAACCTGCACATTTGAATGTTTCAAGGGGAATTATTCGCCAGGCACCGGCGGAGACCTGGAAACAAACTGATTCTTTCAGTAGCACTGGTACCTGCCAGGACGTGAACAATCCATCCACTCCTCTTGCCAGTCCTACTGAAGAGTCGCTGACTTGCACATTCCACACCCCCTTTAGCTTCCTCTTTGGAAAATAAACTTGAGTTTACGTCCCACTGCCTTGGAACCCAGAATAACAATTCGCTCTAGATCTAATCATTTAGTGCAGCTGTTCTCTCGCTCCTTCCCAGCTGTCCTGACCCTTCTACTGGCTCGCTGCAGCATGCCCGTTGCAGCTTTCCTTAGCGCTCCTAGAACCGGTGGACATTTTTCAAATTTCCCCCCAAACAATGTTGCGTGAAAAGTCGTAAATTTTGCGCGTGAAGAACGGTCCCGGTTTTTCAACAGCCCTGCTTATGATCAGGGCGCAGAACACCGACCTCAGCCCATCTAAATGTGTTTGGAGCCGGATTTCCACAGTGAAGGCCTGCAGTCTACTGGACTCTGGAGTCCCCGTTGGACTGTGGTCCGTGTGGGAACCTCTCTGGGTCGGACCCCCCCAGGAAAGTGCCCGATGGGCAGCTGTAATGGAGTGAATAGGGAGTGGAGAACAAACAGCAGGTCACTCCTAAAGGAAAGAGCCCAGAGGCTCCCTATCTTTTCCTCAAATCTTCAGTCCTTACTCTTACCAAAAGCAGACTTCAACGGGATTACCTCTGAGTAATGGTTAGCACTCTGCTCTCCAGCTCTGTTCTGCCTGACTCAGAATAGATCTAGTTATCTGGCTGTTGCCATGTGATCACTCCCACCCACAATGGCAAAGTTTGTCTGCTACAACAGGAATCCCAAAAGACACGAGCATGCTTCTGTCCTTTTCATTCACAGCTTCCCGAACTATGTAACTCAGAAAGAATAAGTAGCTGGGATTAATAACAGTGGGCACCAAAGGAGGAACTGCGGTTCCGAACAAAGCCAGGCTTTTTGGTCCTGGAAAAATAAAATATAGCCACTCAAAAAAAAATCACCACCGATTTCAAGTGGTAAAAAATCCATCCATAATCAAGAATGTGTGTTTATGGGAGGGGTACCGCCACACTGTGGATAATCATATATAGCCAGTATGCGTTGAAAAATCTAGGCACAAAGGGTTTTCCTTGTGGCCCCAAATTTCTTTATTCTTGTGGATTCAAATAAAGAATCTTAAGGCTGAGAGCCATGAGTAGGGTTTTTGTTAGATTTTATTTCTTTTCAGGGCTGGTGGCAGGCACACAGAGGTGACTCTAGAGCTGCCCCTGTAACTATGGTGCTGAAAAACTACAGCTGTTGAATACAAAGATGCTGACAGGGAGGAGCTGTTTTTTGTTAGGTGCTGAAATTGATCTTCCAGGACGAATCACACCTGTCAGTATGTCCAAGTTTTTCCATACAGCCATTTTACCAACAGAAGGTATTATCAGAAACCAGTGCATTAACCTACCAGAAAAAGACTTGTAGATCCACAGCCTATATGTAAGAATATAAGAATGACCATAGTGGGTCAGACCAATGATCCATCTAACTCTGTATCCTCTCTCTGACAGCGGCCAGTGTCAGGTGCTTCAGAGGGAATGAACAGAACAGGGCAATTAATTGAGTGATCCATCCTTTGTCATCCAGTCACAGCTTCTGGCAGTTGGAGGTGTAGAGGCACTCAGAGCACGGGGTTGCGTCCCTGACCATCTTGGCTAATAGTCATTGATGGACCTATCCTCCACAGGAACTTAGCTCATTCTTTTTTTGAACCCAGTTATAGTTTTGGCCTTCACAACATCCCATAGCAATGAGTTCCACAGGCTGACTGTGTATTGTGCAAGGAAGTACTTCCTTTTGTTTGATTTAAACCTGCTCCCTATTAATTTCATTGGATGACCCCTGATTCTTGTGTTATGTGAAGGGATAAATAACACTTCCTTATTCACTTTCTTCACACCATTCACGGACCTCTAACACACTCCCCCCCCCCCCCCCCAGTCATCTTTTTTCTAAGATGAATAGTCCTAGTCTTTTTTCTCTCTCCTCCTGTGGAAGCTGTTCCATACCCCTAATCAAGTTTGTTGCCGTTCTTTGTACCGTTTTCAATTCTAATATATCCTTTTTGAGATTAAGGGAGCAGAAGTCCATGTAGTATTCCAGGTGTGCACATACTATGGATTGATAGAGTGGTGTTATGATATTTTCTGTTTTATTTTCTATCCTAATGGTTCTGGTTAGCTTTTTTGACTGCCATTGCACACTGAGCAGATGTTTTCAGGGAACTATCCACAGTGACTCCAAGTCTCTTTCCTGAGTGGTAATAACTAGTTTAGACACTATCATTTTGCATCTATATTTGGGATTATGTTTTCCAGTGTGTATTGCATTTATCAACATTGAATTTCATCTGCCATTTTGTCACCCAGTTTAGTGAGATCCATTTTTAACTCTTTGCAATAAGCTTTGGACTTAACTACCTCAAGTAATTTTGTATCCTTTGCAAATTTTACCACCTCACTGATCACCCCCCTTTCCAGATCATTTGTAAGAGTTAAACAGAACAGCACAGATCCTTCGGGGACCCTGCTATTTATCTCACTCCATTGTGAAACTGACCATGTATTCCTACCCACTGTTTCCTCTCTTTTAACCAGTTAGTGATTCATGGGACCATCTCCCCTTTTATCTCATGACTGTTTAGTTTGCTTAAGAACCTTTGGTGAGGGATCAAGCACACTATATTGACTGGATCACCCTTGGCCACATGCTTGTTGATTCCCTCAAAGAATTTGCTCTAAACTTCAGGGCCAGATCATCAGCGGCTGTAAATGAGCAAAACTGCATTAAAGTCAGTAGTGTAGTGGTATTAAAGTCAATATACCAGTTGAGGATCTGGCCCCTTAGTATTTTGAAAATATTCTGTAAGATGCAGATTGTAAATTACTTTCTGCAGTAGGAATACTGACTCTACTTTTGGTGAATGTGGACTAGATCTATTCCATCATCAGTTTCTGTACTGAATGAAGCATAAGAAGGCTAATGGCATACTAGGCTGCATTAGTAGCAGCATTGCCAGCAGATCGAGAGAAGTAATTATTCCCCTCTATTCAGCACTGGTGAGGCCTCATTTGGAGTAGTGTGTCCAGTTTTGGGCCCCCCCCCACTATAGAAAGGATGTAGATAAATTGGAGAGAGTCCAGTGGAGGGCAACAAAAATTATTAGGGGGCTGGGGCATATGACTTATGAGGAGAGGCTGAGGGAACTAGACTTGTTTAGTCTGCAGAAGAGAAGAGTGAAGAGGTATTTGATAGCAGCCTTTAACTACCTGAAAGGGGGTTCCAGACAGGATAGAACTAGGCTGTTCTCAGTGGTAGTAGATGACAGAACCAGGAGCAATGGCCTCAAGTTGCAGTGGGGGAGGTCTAGGTTGGATATTAGGAAAAAAAATTCACTAGAAGGGTGGTGAAGCACTGGAACGGGTTATGTGGGGAGGTTGTGGAATCTCCATCCTTAGAGGTTTTTAAGGTGTGGCTTGACAAAGCTATGTCTAGGATGATCTAGTTAGGGTTGGTCCTGCTTTAAGCAGGGGGTTGGACTAGATGACCTCCTGAGGTCCCTTCCAACCCTAATCTTCTATGATAAATCACAAATTCTTGACAGGAGTAAAACAACTTGTTCAGCTACCTAAAGTAATAGGTGCATGATTATCACCCTTTTGGAACTGTTAAGCACATGCACATATAAGGATTCAGAATCATTGACCTTTTTAGTTAACAAGAAACATTCAATTTAGAAAGCTTTAAACCTGTTAGTAATGCACTGATCAAATGAGCAGTGCAATTAGCCTGATCCTAGTATTCCTTACCTAGGCAAAGCTCTTGAGTGACTAAGTGGTGTTTTAGCTGACTTATGATAGGAAGACCAGAAACATTACCCCTGAGATTCTAAAATTGTGTAAGCTCTTTGGGGCAGAGGCTGTCTTTTTGTTCTGTATTCGTACTGTACCTAACAGTGTGATCCCGGTCAATAACGGGCTTGTGGGCATTATTACAATAAAAAAAAAAAACAACCCCAAAACACAAGCTAATACATTGTTATTGGCAGCTAAAAATACTTAAGAAATGTTTGGATCAAACTCTTCAGCCCCCAAAAGTTGTCATTCCATAATGTAGATTATCTGGATTAATATTCCAATGCTATCATAAACAACAATAGTTCTCACACGTAAGAAATGACTTTAGACGGTGTGTCTGTGAGCATGACGTTAATTTCTTAACTCTGATATTCTGAGATGCTAAGCTACTCTAGCCCCCACTGACTCTAGTAGAAGCTTGGGTTGTTCATCATCAGAGCTGGTAAAACAAAACTAAATTTTTAATATTTTGGCAAAAAACAGGAAGAATTTTTATGTAAAATTTTAATGACAGTTGTTTTTATTTTTTTTAAGCCAGCTGTGTTCAGCACCTCTGGAGATCAGACCTTTAGTAAATTACTTAGGGTCTGATCCACAGCCCATTGAAGCGAACCAGAAGATCTCCATTGACGCCAGTGGGCTTTGTTTCAGACCCACAGTGTCTAGAGCCATAGCACCCAGATCAGGGGTTCTCAAACTTTTTTTGCTAGGACCCCCTTTGAAAATATTTCAGGGGGGACCCCCCCCCCCATGTCATGTCACTCAAACTTCTGCACTACTGCTGTGGGTGGTATTGCCTTCAGAGCACCTGGCCAGCAGCCGCTACTCTCTGGCCACCCAGCTCTGGAGGGTTCTTTCTGTCAGCCATGCGCAGGGTTGACAGCCACAGTCCCAGCATGTGTGGGGGCTGACAGCTCACAACCCCACTATAGTAACCTCATGGCCCCTTCAGGGGTCCCAACTCCCAACTTGAGAACCCCTGACCTAGATTTTAATTTAAACTATTATAAGCCTGATCCTGCAAGGTACTAAGTGCTTTCAGCTCCCCCTGATTAAATTAAAATAGGAACTGAGGGCACTCAACACTTGAGGTGAATTCACCTCAATGGGGTCCATGTTGCCTAAGTAACCTATTTATCAAAGACAACAAGAGTTCTGTGCCACTTTAAAGACTAACAAATTTAATATCTGTAGACATAAGCTTTCAAGTGACTTAGCTCTCTTCTTCAGATGCTGCAATCTGTGTGAGCTGAGAGCACTCCGTATTTTGCAGGATCAGACCCAGAATGTTGAAATATATAAAAATCAGCAAAAAACAACCCCACATAAACATACTTGCATCATGCCCTGAATACCACCTAATTCCAGCTATTTTCAGACACACAGTGCAGACTTGCCCAAAGAAAACTGCAACAAGATGAAGAGTCTTGTGATAAAGCCACTGCACCTAATTCAATTAGGTGCCTATACAAATCCCATTTATACAGCATCGTGGGACCTTAATCTTGGCTGGTTCTTCAAAGCACTTGTGTAATACAAAGTATAAATTATAACAATAGAGCCTAGTTCTGCAGTCCTTATGCAGGCAAAAGTCCAATTGATTTCAACAGGAGTTTTGTCTGAATAAAGACTGTCTCCAACAGGCCCCTAGTGTGCAATTCTTACGTCCCTCGGTCATAAAATATCTAAAATGTTTATTTAAAAGAGTAGTAGTGAGTTTTTTTATAAAAAAATGCAGCTAAACCATCCTGTTATGAGACCAGAAGATTACTATGGGCCAATAAAACTGATGAAAATAATAATCTTGTCATTACTAAGTCTCTTTGATTATCTGTATGAGGAAGAAGAATACTCTGAAATCTAGATGTATTTTCCCCTACATAAACCTACTTCCTAGTATATTATTAATTTTACTTGCTAACCCCTTAAAAATATGTTCCTGTAAAAACATGAAATTAGGCCTTATTGTTTCCAGTATGATTTAATATTTACTCATTGATATGGTAATAAAGTACCAACTCTATAAATGGTTTGGCAAACATTGGTCATGTCTTTGATAAGGAAATCCTCTTGTTGAAGAAAGGTTATTTTGGAACTATCTTTACAGCCTGTTTATTTATTTATTTATTTATTTATTAGTTCTAAAAATATCTTGACATGGGCAGGGAGCGAGGAAGAAATCACAAAATTAACAGATCATGCATAAGCCTAAAATAAATTCCCTGGCCCTGATTCTTCTCTGATTCTGGTTTTACACCTGATATATGGCAATGATAGAGGAGAAGAAAGATCAGCACATGCTTTGCTGAATTAGGGGCATGTTCTGAAAATGGGACCTTCTTCATCTGTTTCTTTACTTTACTCAGATTTTTTTCTGAACTCAATGTCCACCTCTCAGATAATAACTGGGGGAAAAAAACCAGTTTCAAACAGGTTTGAGTAGCTAATCTAGGGCTTGAGCATGTTCCCACTGAAGTCAATAGCAAAACTCTGAATCATTTCAATAGTACAGGATCAGGCTCCCGTTTTCAACGTGGTCCCTGCTCTTACAATTCCTTGCACAAGGACAGACAGCTGTGCTCACACAGAGCCCCACTGACTTCTCTCGGGGTCAGTGCCAGTGTCTGCCCACATGGAATGAATCGCTGGATCAGGGCCTTAAAAAGTAAATCCACTTATGGTAGTTTTTCAAGCAATCATCATTCTATTGTGCTAGCTATCACCGGTTCTCCTTTTGAACTAGCCTTTTAAACCTGGCTGGGTGGAAGCTGATCTCTGTTACCGGATAGATTGTCATCATTTAGTGTAAGTGATGTAGTGTAAGTTAGAGGAAACTATCTCATAGGATTCTGTTTTAAAAAGCATTTTCCCAGAAGTTATCTAAGCCCTGAGATACTCACCTTTTGTAAGTGATTATTCACTTTGGAAGCATTTATCAAATGAATAAAATGTACAGGGCTTTATTTCATTCTGCAAACTCCATATCCTGGCAACTTTCTTAACTAACATCCCTGAAATCCTTTGAGCATGTGAATGAAAGTAAATTTGGGCCAAATCCTGCAGATTTCAAATAGGCAAAATTTCCATTGCCTTCCGTCAGAATTATGCTCCCCAAGGACTAAAAGGTTAAACATTTAAGGAGGAAGACATGTTGCATAGAACAGTTTCTTGTTGATTTGTTTGTTTTAAGATAATACTGTAAAGGAAATGCAACTCTCTTGCAAGTAAGCAGTAGTGGCTAGGAATGGAAGTACTTGAACTTATTTTAATAACATAGGTAACATTTCCATAGATGCAGAATTTCACTCTTAATTTTTCAAAATGGTTTTGCTCCTGCTGAAATAGGGCCCGGTGTTGCACTATGTTGAGCACCTCTTGGAAGATGCTGAGCCTCTTCTCATCCCCCTGAAGTTCCGTGGAAATAAAGGACATTAGTTTCTTGCAGGATCAGTCCTTGTCTCGTTAGGCTAATAAATAGAGTCAGGGAACCAGCCTGCAATTATATCTTAAATGCCATTTTCTGGCTGGTGATAAATAAAAAGTGAAGTAGAAAACCTGCAGGCCACTGGGGGACCACACACAGCCCTGATTCAGCCTCCAGCTGAAAGTCACAGAAACAACTCCACAGGATTTCTGTTGGCATTGCAGAGGAATGGGTGCGGATCATGCAGGTACAGAGACCCCATCACTACCCACCCTGTGTGAAGTTGGTCTCTGCCTGTGCAGGGAGTATGCATCCCAAATTTAGCCCTTTCTGCTTGTGTCATGGAACTTCAAACAATTCTGCTACCAAAGGGTGGCAAAAGTGGGGGCCTGGCTTTGCCCCTTAAACAACATGACAGCATCAAAAGAACATGTTATAAACATGACCCATAATGGAAAAACCTAGTCAGCCCAGATCTTTTATTAGGAATTCTGTGTGACTGAATGACTCAATCTTCCATTCATAAAGTAACACAGCATTAATTTGCTGCATATTCTTAATCCCATGATAGACATTTCACTTCCTGGTCCCTGAAAACATTTCTCCAGCAAACAAGTTAATTCAAAAGCCAAACAATTCATATTCCTGCTCGTTAGACTATTACGTTCACAAAGAAATGTAAGCATATAACATCCTGTTATTAATAAAGAAGCTGCAAACATGCTAAACATAAAATGTTTATAATATGATTAAATGTGACTAATCTAGGAGAGTTTTACCACACACCAACAATCAGAGTTAGTGTGTCCTCTTAGGTATGATTTTAACTTCGAGTAGTCATGGGTAGGCCTCTAAAAATGTAAAGAAGTATCTAAAAGCTCAGTTGCTAAAGCCAAGCTTCTCCAAACTTACCTGAATGTCCTTGGTTTGGAAATCTCCCATGATCAGGCTGTCATGCCAGTTTTCCAGTATTTCCTGGTTGCAGCTTGTTTGGAAATGCCATGCCAGACCTGAAGAAGAGCTGTGTGTAGCTTGAAAACTTGTTTCTCTCACCAACAGAAGTTGGTCCAATAAAAGATATTACTTCACTACTTTGTCTCTCTAAAATCCTAGGACCAACATCGCTACAACAACACTGCATGCCTTTCTTTGGTATTGTGGTGCCTTTGCTCTCATCCATCCTGGATAAAACCAAAAAAAAAAATGCAAACCGAAACAATTAAAAAAAATATTAAAAATATTAAAAAGTCAATCAGACTTTTTCAGACAACAGAAAACCTTTGGGTTCAGTTTGCTTTAAATTGTGGGTGAAGGCTCATTATGGTAGTTCTTTTATCCAAAACTGATCTCCATCCTTAAGGCTGACTAGAATTGACAACAACTTCCTTAATAACATCTGGACATGGATCCTGTGAAGGAGATGGCTGAGCACCAAGCACTAGCGATTGGTTTATTTTTATTCTACTGCCTAATTTGTCTAAATAAAAGATACAGTGGAAGAGTCAATGGGATGGTTGCACACAGCAGAATATGGCCCCAGTTTTCAAAGTACTAAATCCAGGGAGTGTAACTCTACAGGGCATTCTGCTTTACAGGAACTCCAGCTACAAGGAATTTCATTTCTCATTATTTTCTAAAGGAATAACATGTATTATTGCTTAATGGGTAGCCATGTTGTCCATTACTTGTGGCCACAGATATTTGACACCTGCACAAATGTCGAAGGCTGTAAAGTATATGCAGTTACATATACATTGGTATCAGCATAGAAAAATCAGGCAAACAGGTACCCAACCAGTTGACTTGCTCCTGCAAAATCCCTTTGCTTGCCCTAAACAGGCATGCATGCAATTTTATGGCTGCAAACACATGCGCAGTCTTGTGGGTGCAAAATTTGTAATTATGGCTGAAAATTCGTAAACTAACAGCATAAAGGCAGTATGCCATAACAACTCAGATTACCAGGGCACAGATACATTAATCTAACTCTACTGCTTCTAAAGACATACATTGGGTTTTTTTTAATCACAATCTCTACTGAGGAACAGCATGTGTTAGGTTACAATAGAATAATTTTCCACAGAAGTAAACTGCAAACATGACCAATGTAGTGAAGATAATATGCTCACTAATTCAACATTGTGCTCTGTGGAAAATCATTTCAGTGGGTGCCCTCGTGGCAAGTATTCTGTGATCAACAGTCAGTTTGAGAGGGCCCATCTCTCTTTAGAAGGATGACACCTCTCAAGTGATGCACCCTAATCAGCCCTGTGTTTAAAGTTTAGGAATGAGAGTTTTATCTAATTTAGAAATGATCCGTTTAGTTACTGGATACAGACAGAACATAACAAAAAAAAAATACCCAGAGCCATTATCTTCAATCCGCAGTAGAAAATCAGTTTGTTAATCAGGAATGTACATTGGATTAACAATTTTCTCGTTTTGTTAATAAGAAATGAACCATCATTTAATACATTTCATGCTTCATGGGTCTTTTAATGCAGGCTACAGGTCACTGGCTATGATGAACTATATTTGTTATGAACCAGTGAACTGAGTTTAAACAGTGACCATATATTCTGGGCACCAAATTTACCTTTACCTTTTCCCTGTAATATTAGTTTAAACATTCCTTTGTTGTTGTTTACATCACAGTAGCCCCTGGAAGCCCCATTGTGCTAGGAACTGCACACAAAAAAACCCAAAAAGACAGTCCCTGCCCCTTATCTGTCTTGTCTATTTTGACTGGAAGATCTTTGGGACAGAGACTATGTCTTACTCTGTATTTGTACAGTCCCTAGCGCAACAGGGCCTGATCCTACAGTCACTGGTTAAACCCAGTTCACTGGACCGTAACAAATATCATTTAACACAGTCAGTGATTTCTAATCTGGATGAGAAGAACCATGGAGCATGGACATTATGGTCCACTTCATTTTTCACTGGATGTTTACTATAGTTTCCATGTTCTTCTCCCCATTCGCCCCACAATTCAGGAGTCCAGTTGACGTGCACTTGAAGATGGTTTAAGGGGAATGGTTTAAAAGGCTTAATCTAAAAGCAGAGTCTTTGTCATGCCTGGACAAATGTGGAAATTAAACAAATCAAATGCTTAGAAAAATCATATTTCTGTTGTCTCCACAGATAAAGGGCACGTACCTCTAAAGCTAAGGAACATTTCTAGCTTTGTTCTGAGGACAAAGAGAACCTTATGACTAAGAAATTTAGCAACAGGATATCACTTTTTTATTTTTTTTACACAGTGGAATGTCTCACTGTGTGTTCTCAACTCCAAGTCATAATACCACTCATTTTGGATCCAGGAGGGATTCAGTAATAAGTGTACTTGTTTTACAGCTTGGTGTTAAAGAGCCAGTTCTTCTTGTCCTAGTCAGCACTGCCTTTTGAAGCCCATGAAACCAATGGCCACTTAACCCTCCTTCAAAAGCCAACCACATAGCTGAGGTGCTGATGTTAACTCTGGCCACAGGGAGGGGCCAAGGGAGAGATGGGCAACAAGATGCAGAAAAGATAAACTGCCAGCAGCCAGAATATGGAGCTCAGTACAAACAACTGGGCTATGAGGGTCACCACACATACTGGCTGGAATGGGAGGAGGCAGCCCAGGGCTGATCCAGAAAACTCATGTATTCACTAGGAATATATGTAAGGAGCACAGAGGCAGCAAGAATTGGGGCTGGAAGAAAAGAGGTGAGAGTGGGGAAAGAGATTTAAGAATGATTTTGGAGATACTGGGGAATAACAGATTTGTGAGAAGAAGAAAGACATGGTGCATACTGTGTAAACGAACAAAAATATTGTAGGGGCATGAGGGAAAGAGACGTTTATGGGGAAGTGGGAGAGGAGATAACACCACTTCCAGTCTTATCTATTTGTAGCGTACAATCTCTATGACTATATGCTTAGTGAGGAGGGAGTGGGAAGAGGCTGATCTTGGTTGGTACAACTATAACATAATACGGTGAAAGAATGAGGAATGACAGAGAACAAGGTGGGAAAGAGAATACACATAGGAAAAGAAAGTTCCCAGGATAGAGGGAGGAGAAAGACCAGAGGCAAGCACAGGGAAAGGGGACGTACAATAATAAGCTAGAGGGAGAGTGAATCACAGCAGGATACAAAAAGGGAAATAGAAAAGAAAAAGTGAAAATCATAGATGGAAGGAGAGAAAGAAGGGAATAGACACGTTAAAAGGGGAGAAGAAAAAACACAACCACATAACTTACTGACTGTAAAGTTAAGCACATGCATAAATCTTAGAATTATTCTAACAGCCTTTTACAGTCCCATAGAAACAGTTATCGATCCAGAAGATCCACATGGTGTTAACGATGTTCAGCATGCTGCACAAGAGGTGAGAAAGGTTTTTTGGTTTTGTTTTATGTACGTTTAATCATTTAGTAGCTAGGGGCAGATTTCTGACACTTGGCTTCTAGTTACTTTTCCCTCTAAACAATCAGATTATCAGCACCTGAGGATCTGGTACAAGTCTGACCCTATTAGAAACTGGATGAAGGAAACTGATCCTACGTTTTGAAAAGTAGAGTTCTGTCACACATACCTGCTTGACGTATTCCATTGACATAACATGAACTGTTATACACCCTATCTGAAAAGCTGTTGTAGCTGTTCTTTCAATTACATTATCCCCTTGTAATTAATTACTCATTGCATAAATCCATCTTCGCAGCATCCTAATACTTGGAGCAAAAGGGCAGTGTTAAAACAAGGAGTGAAGCCACAAGATGCCTAGGACCAGATCCTCAGCTGATATAAATCTGTGTAGCTCCAGTGAAGCAGGGTGTCTCCAAAAGAAATAACTGACATCATTATTACCATGACTCTGTTCATGTTACTGTACTGGTCAATGCAGGTCTACCAGCTTTTTGAGGATAAAATCCTATCCTCATAATCCTCTTTGGCATTGCACTCAGAGCCTAAAAGCATGGTTAGTTTTTTGGGTACACATTGGTAAAGCAATCCATCTGGCAATTTTTAGACTAAAGGGTATTGAAAATATAAAGGGCCAGATCACTGAACTCCCCCCACACTGAAATCCATATGGGGCTCCACTGAACTCAATGAGAATTTTGCCATGGATTTCAAAGGGGCCAGGGTTTCCCACAGCGGCTGCACAGATAGCTATGAGTTCCAAGGGAGTTCTCAAGATCTGTAGGGAATCCTGATCAAAATGTGGATTCCAGAGCCTCAACCCCTAGTTTCTTTTGCAGGAGGCAAACCTGCACCTCATGATTGTGATGGCAGGATCCTCCTCCAGGGGGGGAACCGCATGGAGGTCCCATCCTCTTGGGCAGTTTTTTGCGCTGTGGAATGACCAGGAACTACGGAAGTGACTGATTGGGTTGTTATCCTAAACTGGTTTCTTATGAAGCTCTGAGTAGCTTAAATCTTGCATGTTTTGTTTAATTGTCCCATTCACAAGGACCATCATTAACCAATTGCGACTGAGGCTCCAACTGTACTCTCTGATGGTAACTGTATAACTTTGAATTTAATTCTTTAGCCCCTGTTCAGAGTCTCACACAAAAAAAGAGGAAAAAGTAGCTGGAGTTAGACTTCCCAAACGTACACACCCCTGGCATTGAAACCTGTATAATTTATAGAATTAGGGTTTTTTTTTTTTTTTTTTTTTTAAAGTGGTTTGGTCCTTTTATAATCTGGCTTCCCAGATAAAAGCCCCACTGTCTGGCTAATAGCAAATTAAAAGAAAAGTACTATTAACATAATTTGCACTTAACTAGCAAATTTCATCTAAAGATCTACAAATGATTTACAGATATTAAATCAATTCACCCTCACTACCTGGGAGAGACCATACAGGGGCAGTTTGACTTAGTGAGCCGTGCCAGGGGTGGAATCAGGGTCACCATTGGATGTCACACCAGGGTGTGTCACACACACATAGGGCCAAGCCAGAGTCAATCACTGGATTTTAGATGAGGAAGCAGGAACAAGTAGCAAAAACCAGGATCAAGAAGGCTCCAAGGTACTTAGTCTCGAGCAACTAACAAGAGAGGCCAGGAACAGGAAGCTTTATACACAGTATGTCTAATCAGCAGCCTGGTTCCAGTCACCTGTTCCAGCTGAGTCAGTGGGTGTAGCTTCTGGTGGTGGGGTGTTAGCAGCAGCTCCCTTATCTCAGCTTGCAATGTAGTGGCACAAAGAGTGAAGCTAGGTTGCTTAGCAACCTGCCTGGGTTTGAAACCCCTAGCATCTGATTTATGAGCCAGGTAAAATTACAACATCCATTTTGTAGATAGGTAAAAGGGAGAATTAAGTGATCCACCCAAGGTTACATACTAAATCAGTGGCAATATTGGGAAAAGGAACCCCTGGTGAAATCTTGGCTGGTGAAATCTTGGAACCCCTGGTGAAATCAATAGTCCCATTGATTTCAGTCGAATCAGGATTTTATTCCAGGAGTCTAATCACTAGTCCAAACTGCCTCAGAAGCTGCTAGCACACTTAATGTGCATGTCCTACATACTATACCCTGCATCTAGCCCAACTACAGGGGCTTGGCACCACTGTTCATCAGTTGGGGTGGGGTCAGAAATCTCACAGGCCTTGGAAGAGAAGCAGAGTCAATCCAGGGAAGTGATTTCAACTGCCTCTATATTCACTAGACCCACACCCACACACATAGAGTAGGAATGGCTGGGGCTCTGTACTGTCGCCCGTTCCCACCCATTCTTTGCCACATTCCAACTGTTCACTGTAAGTGAAACCAAACCATTTCTGATGCATTAAGGGCCTCTCTGCCCATGAAGAGATGAGGTAGAATTGGGAAGATGGATTTGCCCAAATATGCATAACAAAGGAGAGCGGGACTGTAGGAAGAGGAGGCAAGAATGATCTGCACAGATATTAATCATCGACAGAAAGCTGAGATTAATCACCTGAGGGCTGCAGGAATGCAGGAGAGATAATCAGTCAGCCATAAAGTCTTTTCAATCCTCTCTAGGTCATCAGTGTCGACTAAAATCTGCTTCTATTGTGAAAGGAGAAAGTGCTCTAATCTTTGGGGGCAACTTCACATTATCACTTCTGGGAAGTAGGCTTCTAGGGCCACCCTCTGCCCTCAGTTACACACGTGTAACCTCTTTCAAGCCCAGGGGGTTGCACGTGTGTTAGCAGAGGGCAGAATTCAGCTAGCTGAAGCTCTTACAGTAAGAGATATAAAGTGCTAAGTCCCTTTACAAAACAGGTTGAAGACAATCAAATACTAAGTCTGCTTAGTCTTAATTATCTTCTTCGAAACAGCCTGCTGCAGGTTCTGACTACAGCCTTTATATTTCTGGTACTTAACTGCTGTGCAAGAGTTGCATGGGATTTAGTCAAACAACACCGAAGCATGCAGATAAGTACCATGCAACTCTTTGAAATTGTAGGGAAAGAGCTTTTCTAGTTTTCTCTCAGGACTACTGCTGAATGTAGATAATCATAATGGTCCCTTCTGACCTTACCCTCTGTGGATGAGAGGCTGTGCTATGTTTCTAAGAGGTGCATGATAAAACTAGAAGCCATGGGAGTGGAGGGCTTAATGTGGCTTTAAGCCATCTCTGTATCCTCCAAAGATTGGAGAGGCCTCTAGCATAATTTAGACAGCCCTGGGAGTCCTGTCTAAGTTACAACAACTTCCTAGGACTGCCCTGGAGGGTACAATCCTGCCCTGAATCTCTGCAGTGCTGCACCCGCCCCAGACATCCCCCTCACAGGTATGGGTTGGGGGTTCCTCAGAAACAGCCTTACCGCTGGCTTCTGCAGTTCCTGTACTGGGAGAATTCTCCCCCAGCCAGAATCATGGCTTTTAGGTTCCCTCAATGGCACTCTGGAGCAGTTCCTTGGTGTAAAGGCGCCAGAGTGGGGGGTGAAGGTTGCACCCTGTGAATCAATGAAAATGTATTTCTGGCTGAGTGGAGACATGATGTTACCATCTTTTTTTAGCCTCCCCAAGTAGCACAATCAGAATGTCCACTTATAACTCGTCCTCCAGCACTGGTCACAACAGCCTTTGAAGGGATGTTCATTAAACCTGTGTCACTCTTCACTATTTAATTTATTTTACTCTACTGATCACCACCTTCTGCACTATATTGTAAGTGACAGAAATGACAGAGGATAGACACTGGAATTACTATATCCCTGTGTGGGGCTTACAGTTCATCCTCAAATTGTTGCTTTGGACACTACTGGTTTAACAGATCTTCTGATTCATTTTTTTCAGTTTATCATAAACAGCTGTAGAGCAGCACTTACTATAGGGTCTAGCTGATAATTTTCTCTTCCATCCATCCTCTCACCTTCATTTTCCAACCCCTTACCTTCTCTAATTTAAAGAAAAAGGAAGCTAATATATCACTAGATAGCTAATGTGCTTGGAAGTTAAGTGCCTCAGAACCTCAAGAACTGGTCACAACTTCTGAAAGTGTGCACAACTTAATTGAAAATATTCATTTTGTATCAGAAATTTAACTAGAAGAAAACTGCTGTTTGCCTAGCTCTTCTGCCAATGGCAATCGAACCATTATTCTCCAGTGCACACCTCACCACAGTGATTCAGCCATCCCTTTGTCAAGGCTGGGATACTGCAATGTGCTGCACGTGGACTGACCTTTGAGAAGCATCTGGAAGTTTCAGCTAATGCAGAATACAGTAGCTCAATAACTGGACAGGATGACTCATTATGTACGATTTTAGCAAAAAAGTAATTCTACAATATCATTTAGAGTTGATTGAATAATGAAAACATTTATGTGCAAATAATTTACACGATAACTGACTGGAAAAAAAACCTATTCATTGGATATTATTCAACCAATTTTTTGAACTGGTCAAATCATTTTGAAAATATTCACAAATACTTTTTTCCAATTAAAAAAAGTTGTCAGATTTGCTTGGATAAATTATTCAATGACCGATTCAACTGGCTGTAGTATCAATAATTGCTAACCATGCTTATTCTAAAAAAACAGAAAGACCATGTAAATCTAGTGAAGCACATCCAACTTCAGACTATCAGCTGGTTTTGTGTTTGCTTTATAATGTTGAAAGAAGTAATATAAGCCCTTTCATGTGGAGTAAGTAATTTTTTTCCTCTTTTTATAGACGTCAAATAGCATTCTTACTGGTATGAGTTAGGTGCTGGCCTGAGCAAACAAAGTGTAATTTATCCAATTAAAAGCTTACAAAGATATTAATGAAAGATTTGCTTAAGCGATATTGAGGGGAACAGGGAAAAATTGTAGCCATGCCTTGCTTTCTTTTTTACACTGAACATGCAATCATGCACGTACCATCAGCTACATTCCAATAAAAACTGCTTTCAGATTCTGGATCCAAACTATGCGGAATCCTTGAAAAGCTCTTTGGACCAGATTCCTCATCTGTAACTGAGTTTGAGGGGGGTAAAGGTGTCACTTGCAGTCCTCACTTCCTGGGTCTGCTCAGTTCTGTGTTGGTCCCCTCAGCTCAAGTCAGAGCAGCCTTCAGCTACCAGTGACCTCATGAATGACAAATTCAATAACTTTAGATTATAAAGTCACCTCTCTAGGTAATAAACTAATGTGGCAAATATACAAGAAAGAAGATAGGTTCCTGAATGGGTTGTCATCAGCCAAAATTTCAGATTCGAACTGAACATGCAAAATACAAGGCCAGGAAAACAGGGGAAGGAGAAAATGTATCCGCAACATTGGACTACATTCTGGTCAGTGAGGAGTTTGTTGATTTCAGTGGGAACAAAATTTGGCCCAAGAGCAATACATGAAACGAAGGAAGGTAAAACTCAAGTAAAATAGGATGAAAACTGGATCTCTAAACTCCTCAGAAATACAGTTATATATACACACAGGAACCTTTAAGAGACACAGGAAAAGGAAGCAGTTGTAAACAAGTTTAGCACATCTTGCTATTGAACATTTGAGGTGCCTATACCTAAACAGCCAGGGCCTGATTCTCCACTACTTCTTACCTGGTGCAGTCATTGACACCAGTGCAAAGTGAATCTTAAAAGCTACCATTCTGATCTGGCATTTTACACCCATTTTGGCCTCACAAGTTCGTTGACTATGCAAGGTGCAAGGCAGTGGAATTAAGCCCCCCGTGTCCAACCCTAATAAACATTTAGCCCTGCTAGTGATAGTGGTAGCAACTGAAGAACTCTATTCTAAGAAGCTGCCTGAAGTTCTAACCTTTCCTATATGTGAATCTTGATTGTTTTCTTAATACTTCCTTTCACCATCTTTTAAGAGCATGAAGTGCAAGATGGCAACATTATAAAACACTGGAAAAGAGGAGGACATCAGTGCCTTATTTCATCACTTAGTTGTGGAAGCCCTGGAGCCCACAGCCCCATGAGCATGCCCTGCTATAACCACTATGTGGATCTCAAAGGCAAGTGCTATCAGTCTAACACTTTTCACCAGCACTAAAAATCATGTATTATTTTTACACCCCTCCAGACACCTTCTACACCCCTTGAAACAAATGTACAGAGGAAGTGCAAATCATTCGCTGCAGTGACACTGTTGTGGGCTGCTACTGTGCCAGCGATTTCACTAAACAAATAAACTCATGACTTATTCAGTTCTTTCCTGGTGTAGGCAAATACAGGGCAAAATAATTAAATGCATAAATAATCTTGTTAATAACAGAAGATACTGAGCATTTTGTTATACTGATTAGGCCAACAGGCACAAAGGTTACGAGCAAACACATTTTACATCGGAGAGGAGGAAAAAGCATTGTAACAATAGAGCAAGCTTTGTAGTTCTAAATGATATGAGTAAGCACAGCTCAGAAAGCCATTCAACAGGCTTTGATCCACTCAAATGTAGCTGAGAGCTCTTCAAAGTCACTTCTGACAATGCAGGCATCCATCTGTCTTACACACACACACAAAATTCATGGTCTTCCTTATTCATATTCAGTCAGATGCCATGTAAATTTTCTAGATGATCACATTTAGAAAACAGAAAGACTGCATGTGATATGTCTCTGTGACTCAAAAATATAGTGAAACCTGTCAAACTAAGAGAAAATCGACTGAACCAGTAAGAAAATCAACTGATGAATCTTTAAAGATCAAACTTAATTATACAAAAGATACTTTTCAAGAGGTTGCTTAAAAATACAAGTTTGCCTATTGAAGTGGTCTTCTGTGTTCACTTCACTGTTCATCTTTATAAATTGTACATTGTTCTGGAGCAGAGAATGCGGAGAGATTTTTAACCTTAATCCACTGTTTAGGTACCATGGGAGTTCCAAAGTGAAATATTCAAAACTCCGAGCTTCCCCTCACAAATCATCTCACCTCTGTGGCACTGAGGAGCCCCCATGCAAGGGGAATCCCCAGCTGTCCACATAGGGTACTTTTAAATCCATTTTGTGCTGCTGGGGCCAAAGTCTGGTCCAGCACCTACCACAGCACTCTGCCCTCTAACACTGGGAAAAAGCATTGGCTCAGTATGAATTTGGTAAATTAATTCAGACAATTTCAGCTATAAGAAAATCATCCAACCATTAATATGCAGTAGGGGGCTTTATGCATAGCCACGGTACACTGGTAGGAAAATAGATCCTAACACGGCTAACCTGGGAGTTTTCATACAAACCTTCATGGCCAAGATTGGTGCAAGATGGCAGGTTTTGCTATTCTCATGACAGCCCATGTTGTATCTGATCCTCATTTTTTTTCTCTCATTAAATTTTACCTACCATTAGAGTTAGATCAACTTTGTAATTAGATAAATTTCATTAGTCTGCATCAAAGAAAGTCCTTCTTAAATTAACTGTTAACAAGCTCCATCTGTCTGATTAGGGGGCTCTGCTTTCAGTGTCAGCTTGTGCAAAATTTCATTTCAGAGAAATACTTTATAACATTATAAGAAAAGCCAATTGACATAAAGCTACCCATGGCTTCTCTTGGAAACTTAGATGAGATAAAGTGAGTCAGATTCTCAGGTAATGTAAACTGGTGTAGCTCCATTGACTTCAATGGAATTATGTGGATTTACTCCAGCTGAGGTTCTGGCCCTAACTATTTGCCGTGGTCACTGATTTTACCTTATTTATTTTTCAATGACATTGAAGGATGCACCGAGGAGGCTTGTGAAGCACACGTACTGAATCTCGTGGGGGGGGACGGGGAATCTAAAATACAAAGTTTTATATTACAAGTTCCAGCAACTGGGAAAACCGGGGACTGAATTTTGGGGCTCAAGCCACATCTAGTTTTATGGATATGTTTTGAAACAAACTATGGGAGTTCATCCTATAATGAACTGAATCCATCTGATTCTTTGGTAAGCGTTAATATGAAAAATAGCAACAGGGAAAGATTATTGATGACACCTCAATCCTGCCACTAAATTTGTACCTATAATTTTACAGCATAAACGGCATTTGTACGCACACATTCAGTGTTGTTTGCACCCACATTCTTTTTGCAAATGGAAAACAAATGGTGATGACAAAATATTGCAGGTGATCAGCCGTGCTGCACAGGGCATAGTTTAAAGAAAACGTATCTCCCAGGTATAAGGTGCTAACACTCCACAAATCCCTCTCAGCACCAGGACTTCACAAGGAGAGAGAGAGGAGAAAAACTTTGCAATTAGGGCCCAATTCCAATCCCATGTAAGTCAATGGGGGCTCTTCCCACTGACATGACAGGAGGAATACAGCAGCAGTTATCAACACGCCTGGCCAAAGAAGTGCTTTTTACAGCCATTTCTGAATGCGGCCAGGCTCAGGTTTTATGTAAATTCTTACCAGTCACTACTTCCAGAGGTGAAGGCCTGCTGCCATTCCTGCTAGCCGACTTCTGGAGGGATAGGCCAGTAAGCAGATAGATAAATACTTTTATCTTATAGCTGCATCACCAGAGGATCTCAAAGGGCTTTATATTCATGAAGTAAGTTTGGCAGCGCTCCTTTGAGACTGGTGAATATTCTTTCCCTCCTTTTACAAATGGGGAAACGGAGACATTAACGGATTTGCTGATGGTTACACACAAACATTGGGAGAGCCCAGAATAGACCACAGAGCTCCTGCCTCACTTCTGTAATAGAACCGATTGCCCATGCTTCCTTTCTCTAGTTACCACCCTTTTCTTACAGTGATCTTGATCGCACTATGAATGTGTAATGCCGAATTTACGATAGCTCAATTGTTTTACCATGTTTACATGTAGAGATTTAAATGTAATAAGCTCATTTTAAATATGCCTGTGTCCTTTTTCTCTGGTTCTATGAACACCTTGCACCTGGATACAATGTTTCTCTCATTATTCTTTGACAGAGCAACAAAAAAGCACTACTCCTGTTATTTATAGCCTTTTTGTCATCTGAGAGAAGCAGCAAAGGGACTGGACCACGTCAGGAGGGAAGAGCTTTGTTTAATTTTAATTAACTTCACTTCTTTCAAGTCTGAGTAAACTCTGGATCCAGAGCAACCAGGCTAATTAGATTATGAAAACTGTTTATTTCCCTAAAGGACAGCCAGCTTTGTGCTATGAAGCACCTGACACGTTCCTCCAAGGTAGTGCTGTAGCACTTGACACTCTAGGTTTAGCACTTCTAGCATTTAAAGTATGATATATCAATATTACCAGGGGACTTTATAATTTAGAAATTGACATCCATGAGGTAAGCCCTGTAATTATTTCGTATAAGACAGTTCGGTTCCTCGCATTTTGCTTCAAGTGGGAATGCCTTGTCTTTCAACCACTATCATTGCCTTTCCATGGAACTGTAACCATCTTCCCTGTAGTACACAATGCATACACTGATCAGAAATGGCTACTATAACCCATGACTGGGGCAGCCACAAAAAGTGCCCCCCCACCCCCTCCAAAAAAAGAGAGCCATTGGGCCACACTCTCCCAGATTAAAAGCCCACTAAAGTCAATGGGTATATGCCCAGGGATGAATTTGGCCAAAAGAAAGCAAGGAATCCCTCTTCACCCTGCCAGCCAACTGCCCACAAGTGATCATGCAAAAGTATTGCAAAATTGCTTCCAGATCTAAAGTACCCATAACATCATGACATCACCACTATGCTGTAAAATGAAGAGCACCTGCAGAACACACAGAAATCGACAGCCCTTGTGTATACTTTTGCAAAAGTTTGTATTATGAGACTATTCATTAAACTTAAAGGGCCAAATTCTGTGCTGAATCTGATTAATACACTGAATTCATTAGGGGATGTACATTAGAGCAGAATTTAACCCAAAACATGCATTCAAGTCATGAAGAAAACTTTAGTAAAAGGCATCATTCTAAACCCCCTATGCTAGACTTTCATCTTTGTAGGTCACTAGTGAAGTGAATTATATAGACTCCTCCTAGTCATTTGTCTACATCAGAAAATCGCGTCACCAATGGGCATGTTTGTCAGTATGCTTAAGAGCTGATCAAGACTGGCATAGCAGGGGGGTTGCAGGTCAAGATTAAGATATGCTGGCTGAGTTGTGTGGAGAAACTAGCCTATCCAGACTGTACCCAACTACTACAGCTATTAGTCCCTCATCCTCCTGACCAGGTGGCCTATAATATACATTAATCCTCTAAGTAATTGACTCATGCATCTTCAGTCTCGATGTAACATGACTCAGTGCCAATATCGTCCAAATCTGTCACCTCCTTTCTTTCAAGGACTATCAAATCCTCTCTTACAAAAAAAGGCTAAATCTTCCCTTTATCCGTATTTTGAACTATCCCATGGAAACAACCTGAAGCACTCAACGACCAAGGCATCACATCTCCAGGCAGGCTTCAGTTGGATCCACATTATTAATGTCTTATATGCAATTTTGCCTCCATGGTTCCTATTTTTCCTTCCTAAACATCTTTCAGTTGTATATAATACTTATTACTGACCTTACTTTTTTATATATATTAGAACCCATAAACCCTAAAGTGCTTGTTTTTCCTTACTGTACTCCCATTACAATCACATTTCATTAGCTACTGTTTCCTTTCCACATTCTCAAGTCATGAAATCAGGGTCCTAGCAAATCAGAACAGACCTGCACAAGGCACAAGAGGGACTTTAAATATGGCCACTCCCAGAGTTCTTGTCCCCAACGCTGCTTCCTCATCCTGTGCTGATTCAAACAACACTCAACTCTTTAGGAAACGTTTAGTCAATTATTTTACTATCAAATTCCATGATGTTAAATAAAGCAGAGATTGTGCAATGCAGATTATTAATCAACCACCTTTTATAATTGCAAAAGGTTTGACGTCACATTTATTTATGATTTTAACACTAAAACATTGTGGCTATATTGTAAAGCTGGATAAAAGTGTATGTGCATTTTCCTGTGTATTTCAATATCCTCTATTGACAGAAGATAGGAGAACTGTGGTAGGACTGGAGACCAGGAAATGATATTTGTGATTTCATTAGAGAAATTGACGAAAGCATTTCCTCTCTAAAGAGGGTTAACAGATGGTCGGTTAAAGTTACAATTTCTTCTTTAAATAAGATGTCACAAAAAATGCTCTGCATAGCAACAAAAATAATATTGATACAAACTCAGTGCACAATTAAAAGACAGTCTGCATAAACTAGAACACAACACAAATTACTGCTGTCATTGCAATACAGAAGAGTATGGAGATGCATTTTCTCTTTTGGGTTTCCTTTGAAATGAACAGCCTGCTGGAAGTAATCAATAAATCAGATTATTCTGCACCAGGAAGCTACCCCAAACACCTTTGAAGACCGGGGAAAACTACTATTGACTCCAATAGTCTTTGGATCAGGGCCTTGGGTTTTAATCCTAACAGGAACTGAACGTGCTAGTTGACTGAATTTCTAAATCTAATTCAAAAGTTTTTAGACAATTATTGAAATGACCCAAGACAACTCAGTGAGTTATGTTGCAGCCTTAGAAATTATTTCCTTTACAAGAAATAAAAACAGGCAAACATTCAAAATGATGTGATCCCATTTCATTTTATATTTGATTAGTTATAAAAATCTACAACACACTGAGATGTGCTTTACTAATCTCAAAGTATTGCAAAATGACAATCAGTATTAGCTCTATGAAACCCTGGTCTCTGACCACAACGCCAGCAGAGTTGAATGATGCTTCATAAACTTGTACACATGCAAAAAACTGAAATTGCTTTACCTGCATTCTTAAACAACTCCATTGGCTTTCCATTCATTTTAGGAGCCAGTTAAAAACTGCCCTCTTTGGCAAATAAAGACAGTGATGGATATCAGAAGCCCTCATATCCCTGTTCATTCTGACTTGTGGCAGGGTTTATTCCCCCTTATCCAGCCTAGCTGAACTTCTTCACGTGTTCTTAAAAGGTTTCAAAGTGCATTCACTTTTCAACATGGAATCTAAGATCAACCTCATATTTAACAAAAATACAATGATGTATTAAATGTGGCTTTTACGGGTGAGGGAGCCTTAGTGGACTAGATTTATTAATGTCCTTTTTTACTCTTATTTAACCCTGTTTTTTCTTCAATATGATTTGGTAGAAATTTCTCACTTCTATTCTACACTTCCATCTTTCTACTCCTAATTCCTTTTTCTATTCCCTCTTCTCCTTTTTTTTAAAAGTTGTCCCACCTCTTTCTTTCTTGTTTCTCCATCTTTTCTCTCTCACTTCGTTGTTTCTCCATCTCATCCTACTGCTGTCATCTCCTTGTGAAGCAATCCTGTTTACATTACCCAGAATGTAAAATTAAGCCTTTGCTCAATGTTTCTCATTACTAAAGGCTTGATGCAGCTCTAATGAATGTCAGTGGAAAACTCCCATTGACTTCAGTGGGCTTTAAATGGTGCCCTAATTTTCCATGCTTCCTTCACAATAACTGGTTTGCAAGAACACATTTGTTTCTTTAGTTTACCACTCATAAATTTCTGCTTCTTACGTTATTTCTAATCATTATGTGGTGGGGGAGGGAGGAGAGAAAGTAGTGGTAAATCAGAAAATAAGTCTTACAATCAGAGAGGGAAGCAAAAGAAGGAATATTTTCTTATTGCAAAACCTACTCCTACAGCTGTGGACCTGGTATCTGGTATGACTGATGTGCATAATTGTAATCTGAGAACGTAAGGCTGCTCTAGTATTGTTGTTTGCTGCTGTACTAAAGATTTGAGAAATTGCATAATACTATGGTGAAATAGCTATTACCTCAGGTACACTAGACTAGAAGAGTTATTTCCTCAGGTACACTGCACTCCCAAAGGTCTCATCTGGTCAAATAGAGCAAATATGACTTTATCATTATCTAGGACAAAAACTATAAAGACAAATGTTCAGATTCTTTGGGAAGGAAAAGGAGAGAAACCATTATTGACATCAAGACATTTTACCCAAGATCTACAGGGAAATGTTTATGTGAAAACATAGTAAAGACGTTGCTTTCATAATTCTAATTTGTTAATTACAGTAATCTCAACGATATAGCTCAGTGGTTTTCAGCCTGTGGCCCACGGATCCCTGGCGGTCCACAGACTACGTCTAAAATTTCCAAAGCAGTCCACACCTCCATTTGAAATTTGTTAGGGGTCTGCAAATAAAAAAAGGTTTAAAACCACTGGAATAGCTAAATGGTAGGGTTTTCAAAGTGCACAATGTTGGCCTAACTTCTCCCACTGACATCAGTGAGAGTTAGATTTCAACAGAAGCAGAATTAGACCAACGTTGAACATTTTTTAAAATCCCAGCTTAAGAGTCTAACTTAGTTACAGAACCTTTTTCAATATAATAATGTTCTTTACACATTTTAGCTAGTTATTTAAAGAATCCACCGATATAGTTCAGCTGAAGAGATTTAACAAGAAAAATACCACAGTAGAACAGTATATTCATTCCAAAGATATTTCCCTCCTGTTTGACCATATAGCACAAATATTTCATTCATATAACACTTTGGATCTTTGCACTTATCCCAACTCTTGCTCAGGCAAAATTGTCATTGAAGTCAGTGGGATCAGTAAGGACTGAATAGCAACTGAATAAGGACTTCAGGATTTAGCCAACATTAAGCCTCAATAAACACTCTGCATAAAAACTCTGGTGTAGTGTAGTTTTTTATAGCTATGTATGTGGCATGAGAGTAAGAGTGAGATGAAAGAAAAATTTTGGAAGAAAAGTGATTATTTAAATTTCTTCCAAACAAGAAAAATATCCAAAAGGACAAAAAAAAAAATACAAAACAAAAATTAAAAAAAAAAAAAGATATAATAGTAATGGTCTTCTGATTGCAAAACCAACTATTCATACACGTTAGCTGATTTTAAGACATCTTTCATACCACTGTCACAAATGACGCAGACAACTTGACTTAATGAAGAAAGATTAAAAGAGTTATGTAGTTGTAATTTAACTAGGTGATTAAAGGCAGATAAAACAGGTCTACAAGTCTGAAAAATATATAATCACAAAAGAAAGGAAAAAATTATTATGGGAAATAAGATGGAGTATAAACTAAAAAATGTAATGGCATAAAGCTGATAAGCAGAAATTCAGCCTGAATATTATGGAAAAATTCTCCCAACATTGAGTTCTGTGATTTAATCTCCCCATAAGGAAATGGCAAAAATTCTGCTAGTTGGGACATATAAATTTATGGTGGCAGAATACTACAAAAATCGCAATGTACAGCTCAAACATGCATTGGCAGGGTAACAGATTAAATGTTTAAACAGTTCTATTCCAGCTCTAATTTCTATGGTTTTATGACATAGCATTCCAACAGAAGGGAGCTACCAGGAGGAGAGACAAATTGCAAGTTTACATAAAAACATGGGCCAAATTAATCTGTTGTAATTCCCTTGAAATCAACAGAATAATAATACAGATTAATCTAACCTAATGTTTTCAAATACAATTCCTAGTTTGTACATACAACCAACTTAAACTAAACTTTTTCTCTTGATTTCTAAATCTCCCATCACTGTAATATTATGGTGCCATCACATATCACTAAGGATTCATGCCAGCTTCAGTTCCATTGGGAGCAAAATACTCCGTCATATCGGTTCAGTGCTCTGATATGTTTATCTTTCACAACTCTACACCAGTCAAAGAGATGTAGCTTTCTTTTAACGAAAGAAATGGAAAATGTCACTGAAAGTAACCGTTCAGTGTGGGAGTAAACTACCTGCCTGCATGAACAGATACATACATTCAAAAACGCAATGATGTTAAATAGCTTTAGTTTGGCAATGAACATGATAACAAGGCAGGAAAAGGGAGCCAAAACTAAAAATAAATATTATAGTCTAAACAGGAGCATGATATAAAGATCAGACTGAGAGAGATCCCATGTGGTAGTTATGGATACTGCACTTGCATAATATCCACACACATAAAACCACCAAATAATGTAGAAATAGAATTTGAACCATTTCTGAATGCAAAAAAAAAAATTACATATATTTACCTCGTGTGCAGGGAAAATGCACACTTACTGCCAGACTTTTGTTCAGCAAGAGTCCTATCACAGTGCTGCAAGATGTGATTCTACCATATTTACCCACTATACCAGTTTTTTTAAAAAAAACTACACTTTAAGAAGCTCAAAGGCTCCATAAACATTCTCTCTGCTCTAAATGAAAGAGATTATCACCATGAAACCAGATTATCAACATGAAAAGGATTATCAAGAAATAGGTCACACCTGAAAATATTTTAAAACCTCAACTTTTGCCTTTCAAACTTTCCATGGGAATTTAGCACCAGCAAAAGGTGCGAATCAGCAGCCTGAAAACTGAAATCCTTTACACATACACTAGGCCTAGATGAGCAGTGGAAGCAAAAAACCTCTTCCTATACTCTCCTGACAATACACCATAGCTCAGACAACGAAGGGCTGAGTCTAGGGATCGTGGGGGGAGGGAGGGTTCTGTCTACATTCCCATGGAGAAATTTCCTGGTACAATTATACTGTAATAATTATTCTGTTACAATTATATCAATACAAGTCCCTGTATGGACCTCTATTGCATAATAAAAGTAATTTTATTCCAGAATAGTTACACTGCTTCTAAAGTAGAGTAATTTCTCTTCTGGTACAAAATAGCAGAATAATAATTACAGTATAGTTATGCCACCAAATTTCCCCATGTAGACCAGCCCTTTCTCAAACTATTTATTCAGTTCAATACAGGAGTAACTGGGTGCAATTCTTTGACCTGTGTTATACAAGAGGTAAGACTAGATTAACTAATGGACCCTTCTAGTCTTAAAAATCTATTAATTTAACTAGAATAGTATTTTTATATCGACTGCAGTCCAGCAGGAGCTGGACAAGGACCTTCATCTAATCTCATATAGGCCAAACATGCCATCAGTTTGTAGCAATTTTTGGTCACTATCAAAGGAGTGTGAAAAGATTGTGGTTGAAATCTTGGTCCTACTTGAGTAAATGGGAATTTTGCCATTGGTTTCAACAAGTCCAGGATTTCACCCTATGTGTTAAATATTAAAAAGAATCCAGCAACTTGGTAACTAGCAATGTCACTAGTGGATTCTCTTCCACCAATAAACTCTATACTACTATTCCCTCACAGGAAAAAGCCTGAGGGAAGTAAGAGCTGGAATCTTACCTGTTAGCTTGAAGGTCAACATTCTAGCACTCTGTCAGAACGGGGGGAAAAAGAATTTCAGAGGGGAGAGCTGTTCACTGAGGATTTCCTACATCCAAAGCCCAATATATTAATAATATAGCCCATTGCCAGTCCAGTTCTCTTAAATCTCAACTTTTAATTTTAAAACTTTGTAGATGAAATTTTGTTGTTTAATGACAGTTGGTTTAGTTGTAAAAAGGCAGAATGCATGAAATGGAGAATTTTCCATTCAAGTCCCTTTCACAACATGCTGAATAGTACTTACATCTTTTGGGACCATTTTTACAGGGACTTAACAATATACACCCCTTGACATTTTGTGTTTTGTGACACTATCCTGAATTTAAAGCCACCCAAATTTAAATGGATCCCATTTGTTTTTCTCTGATTAAAAAAGAGAAAAGCAGTCACTTTTTCTCCAGAGCATATAATGTTCATGCCATTGTCTTGCAATGCTAGGTATTACCCCGCTTATAGGGAAAAAAAAAAATCCCAGAAAGAGCTGCATCCCTCTCCACACCAAATAACTTAAAACACATATAACCTCTGCACAAAGCATTGATAACATAGATTGGGGAATGACCTTCTATTGGCTGAGAGATGGACCCGATGAGCCAACAGGTCTCCTTCATCCTCAATTTCTATGAAAGTTACTTTAAGGAGAGTTTGTAAAGCACAGCACATCAAGAGATGCAAACAAGCAAAGAATGTGAATGTTGGTGGAAACCTATGGTACTTTTTCCATAAAGACACATCTATGATACTTTCTTAGATAAGCATAGCTAAAATAATGTAGCAAAAAGACAAGGACTGGAGACTACTTCCACTGGAAGAGGCAATTTGCCTCAGCTTCTGTCTGAGCTTTTGTCTCATTAGCTTCAGTGACAAAGCAAAGGCTTACAATACATTGAGAGAGTGTTAACAAATTTCTGGTAAAGGAGAACAAGTTTCACAGGACATTTACCATAAGAAACAAGTTTCAGTTCTGTTCTCAGAACTTACCTTTACTCAAGATAGCAGTAAATATCTGACAGATCTCGAAGGTATATTTGACACTTAGAGTAAAGAAAACCAAAAAGTGCTTTCTAAAAATAACTTTATTATAAACTTGTCGTTTTAAGAAAATATTCAAAACTGCCAAAGTAGTTTGAAAACCTGGTAGCCATATTCAGTTACCAATTGCTTCCAGTAACATACAAAACAAATGCCAGAAACCACTGCAATTCTTATGATGACTTCAGCCAGCTTTTTCAGGCATTAAGTCCCCTTATCAACAACAGAGATGCTGTCAATTACCTGACAAAGACTGAGTTGTACTACCTCTGAAAACTAGAAGTTTGGATGAAAAGAGTTAGCACATGTAGAGATACTGTATCTTTAAAAATTACCCCCTGTACATATAAATCATGGCAAGCAAAGTGTAAACCAACAGAAACCTGGAACACTGCAGAATGTATGTATGCTAATGAGCTATTCTTCATGAACTTGTTCCATCCTCTTTTATATCTCAATTAATTTGGACCAGTTGTTGCCAGTTCCAGTTTATAGAAACACGAGCCAACATATTAGTGTATCATCTTTGATGTCCAAACACAGTAGACAAGTTGAGCTGTGAAAATGTACTGCAGTTAAAAAAAAAAAAACTGAAGAGAGGGATTTTGAGAAGAGTAAGAGAGCTGAAAGTCAATGGGAGTTGGGATATCTAACTCCCTTAAACTTCTTTGAAAATCCCATCCTAAAAAGTGATTTCTAATTTCATTCAAAATAATTCAACATAACAACATACATCAACACGGAACAAGAACTGTTTGATACATACTATTTTTCTGAACTGAAGCACAGACAGCATTTCTAAAAAGCAGAGTTTGCTTATATGCAATTGATTAAACCCAGATTCACCCTATAACTCTGAGTCAGGTGACTTGACAACAAGTAAAAGTTGCAAAGTAACCTGAAAGTAACCCAATTAAAACTGTACTGAAGCTAGATTCCCTAGATTGCCCCATAGTGCAAAGGGGGCTTAGAAATTAGAAGTACAGATATCATAGCAGAACAGGTTGCAACATTTCTGCTATAACATCTGCACACACTATTGACATCTTACAAAACAAAGCAAGTCATGTATCATTGTGATTTAACTCCTTTCTAGGGTGCTTGAAGAAATTAATGATTGCTTAGCTAGAAAATATTTAAGATTTCTTACTGACTAACCCTCCTACCAACAGCAACTTAAAAATGTTATTAGCATTTTAATAGATTCAGTACATTTCATTGTTCCAACAGATGAGACGCAAAAGCTCAGGAGTTATTAAAATACAAAAGTATATTTATATTTCTGCTTTGTGTACCAAGTAAGCAGCTAGAAATCAAAAGCCACTGATCACAAAAGCCAACAAGACTGCAGGATGAAGAACTGACTTCCAGAGAGTTTATTTCCTTCACCATCCCAGATCAGGTTAATCCTAGATTAACCAGGGATATCTGTGAAATTTCTTAAATTCCATCTGCAGATAAAGGGGTTAAACTCATTCTTTTGAGTTTATTGACATGTTGATTTGTAAAATACTGTAAAGAAACAGTCAAAATCTTCATTCCATAGGAAGAAAATATTCTATGTACTTCCTTATGTCTGGAGTCTCAGGCTTGGGAAACGTTTTTCTAGGCTGCCAGCAAGCGTCTGATCAGCCTCACGCAGTGCTTCAAGGAAACTCTCCACCTAGAAATAAAACATAAGTATGCCAAATGCACTCAGATGGAACAAAGAAACTGCCATACTGGATCAAACCAGTGGTCTGTCTATTCCAGTATCATATCTCTGACAGCAGACAGTACTATTTCAGAGGAAAGTGCAAGAAACCCTGCACTATGCAGTTATATGATAATCTGCCACCAAAACCTCCAAAATTAGAATCTGGCTTAAAGCCCAAAGGACAAGTATATCACTTCCAAATTTTTATTAAGTGTTTACTAGTGTAGAATTTGATCTTCTAGTTGTCTATATAAATAATTAATCCTTTTTTAGAATCAACTCTTGGCTTCAATAATCTCTTGTGACAATGAGTTCCACAGACTAATCAACAGAGCACGATCCTGTCCAATAACAGTGAAGGTTGGGCTTGGTTTTAAAAAAAAAAAAATGATTTTAGTTCTCTGGAAATCAGATATGTGCTTTTTTTAAAAAAAGCATCTCTATAAAAAACAATGAAGCTCTGCCAATTTACAAGAGTTTTGGGTGAAGTGAGCCAAAAGAAAAGGAGAGAAACAAGAATGTCTAATATTGCATTAGACATTGCATTTTATGCCAGAGTAATCCCACCCTTCCTCTAAACCTAACTATAAATTCCCATCCAAACTGTTTTCACCCATGTCAAATACTCACTGAAGTGAAATATAGTGGTAAAAGATTTTGAAACGCACAGGAACATTTCTGTTCATTTAGATGTCCCTGGTTCAATCCCTCTAATATATTTTCCTAGAAAACAACAGTAAAAAAAAAAAAAAAACAACTAGTATTTCATAAACAGTTGCTGAACACACAAGCTCACAGTCCCATGCATAGTGCCATATACACATACTCATTGTAAAGCAGGTAAAATGCATCAAACAAGTAAGAAAGCTTATTGTCTAGACACAATAGCAAACACAAAACTGAACAGAGTGGGAAAACAGTCTCATAGCTTAAATGTTCTCACAAAAAAGATCTTCAGAAGTTCTTAGCCAAGAGCTGAGAAATTGCCACTTAAATAAAGATATACACATACTCTCTCCTTGACTTACATTCATTCATTCACATCCAAAAAAGGAATTACCAATGTACATAAATTATTTTCTTGATCCCACAAAATAGATTGAAATCTTCAGAAATATCTTGGTCTGTATCTTGTGCCACATAGGTTACAGTTGTATCTCCAATCACTTCTCTAAACAGAACCGCACACAACTCAGTTTTTAGTACATAGTTGTACTTAAACTGAGCAAAGAAAAGAAAGAAAATACCCCACGAATAATAAGATTTCCTCTCTCTCTCCTCTGCATAAAATCATACTAAAATTTTTGTCTTTACCTTAGTTAATTCCTGAAGCATATTGGAAAGCAATTCACAACAGATGTCCTTCAAGATTTTCAAATGGAAGTCTTCCTCAGCTGTTCCCGACTTCTCAGTCTCCTCTGGTTGGGATTTCTTTGAGTTATCAAAAGATCTCTTCCCACAGTCCTCCATGTTTTGTAAGATTCGAATCAAGCTCCCAATCAGAGGCATATCTAATATACAAAAACAGGAAACCACAGTTTTACAAAGTGAAAGACAGATTTGGAGTATTTTCCAGATACTGTCAAGAGAAACAAAGGAAGATTTGATAAGGATGTAGAAATGTACATTCCAATTGCTTCAAGACAATAGGTTATCTGTAGATGTCAACAAGATTTTTTAAAAGTGTTAGGAGATAGCACCATCCAGGAGGAGACAAAACTCTAGAGAACTATGAATCCATTACACATAATTAGTATCTGACTCGCTATTATAACTGCACACCATTCCTTTCTGCAGGCCACAATGTGTCTTTAAAGACATAGCCCCAGGGTATGGAAGAATTTCCCCAGTAGTAGCTCACAGCAAGCACAATTCCTGCCACACTTCTGAGGTAGCCTAAGCCAAACCAACCTCCCTTCATTTACTGGCAGGGCATATACTCGCTTGTGCAGGTCTAACTCCTTGAACCCTTTCCCCATTACTTGTATACCTGGGCTGTACCAAGCCAGACCCAAAGGCAAAGGAAACCAGGCCATCAACGTAAGCCATTCGTAAGTTTTGTTACTGTCTGAAGAAAAAAAAAACCAGAGGCTAGTACAAAAAACTTTGCACAATAATAATTGCCAGTCAAGTGAACAGTGCAATTTTCTGCTGCTAAAGATATCAACTCTAGTTCCATGTCAGTGCTTTCATCTTGTGTTTTTATCCATTTCTCAGTGACATTCACAAAGGTGATGCAAATGATAAAAATGCATGAATTAAATACAGAATTCCCCACCTCCTAAAATAACTGCAACCAAAGCCTCTGTGATTAACAAATATTGTTTTTGCAGTTCTATTACTTACCACCATAACTGGTTGTAGTGAGGTGGTGTGGCATCCCTCTGAGCCAGAAGAGGAGCCACCCTCCCTATCCAAGTGGATGGAGCAAGACCAACTGCACCCCTCCCACCAGAAGTGGGTAGGTGGGACAGGAAGTATAAAAGGCAGGGCCTTCAGCTCAGTTATGGCTGAGACAGTGAGAGAGACAGAGGCACCTGGCTTGCTTCAGGTTGCTGCCAAGCCCAGAGATACCCTGCCCGCTGGGGAGCCTGTGCCTGCAGGGGAACTGCCAGGACTGCCGCTGGCTACCTACCCCAGGGTAACCGAGGACACCCCTTAGACTCAGATACACCCTGAGGGGCAGGTAGGAAGTAGCCCAGGGACGGCCAACTGCAATTCAGCTGTGTTGGGGCCTGCAACCTGGTCAGCGCATTATGGCTGGATTCCCCACTGATGAACGCTCCTCCATTGTTAGGGCTGTGGGCTGGGACGCGGTGGAGTCAGGTGGGCCTGCGTCCCCCTACCATCCCACTCCTGGGGTGACAGTTCCCGCACTGGTGACCTGAGCCCCTAGACTGCTTTGGTGCCTAGCCCTCTACCTGAACCCCTAGACCACTGCTCACTGGCCCGACCCTGCCTGAGGGCCTGGGCTACAAGCTGCTACTTGGCTCTGCCCCTATTGAAGGACCCTGAACCCATAGACAGTGTGCTCTCCCTGCCCTGCCTGAGGGCCAGGGCCTCTAGACCGTGTTTCCTGCTCTGCCCTGCCTGAGGCCCAGGGACTATCAACTGCATACTTGCCCTGCTCTGAGGGCCAGGGCTATAGATGGCCCTGCCTGAGGAACAGAACTCCCCTAAACTGCTGATTGGATAATTGCCCTATCAATAGACGGTAACGTAGTGAGGCAGTATGGCCTCCCTCCAACCCAGAGGGGGAGGGACGACTGACATCCAACTATACTGGTAAAGAGGAGATTGATCTGAAAACCTAGATACAAATACCCCCCTAATTTTAGAAATGTTTAAAATCTGAACTCTGATTTAGATAAGAATTTTGCAAACTCTCTCTATCTTTATAATGGGCCATTTTAAACCTGTAGCGATTTTGTGCCCTGAACCAGTTTCTAGTAACCAATAAATTAAATTAACACCCCCTTCCCAATACCGGCATAACTAGCATCATGAATGGTACTGATACAAGAGATTTTTAAGTTGCTATAGTCCATATAAGGAGATCAGCACCAGAGGCAGCATTTGGCCACACTGCTGAAAAGCAGGCAAAGAAAGGCAGAAAAACACTGTGGATTTTATCTGTTCTAATTTAATTAAAGGTGGTAACAGTATCATAATGATTAGGCATGAACAGAAATACAGTTAGTTTTATGTTTAAGGCTTTTGATAAATAGTAAATAATGATAGTTTAGAGCAAGTTTTAGCTAGAAAGTTAAAGTGGTGGCCAATGATGTCATGCTGAGAGAGAAACAAAATGGAGGTGTTAAGAAACTGACCAAGAGCAAAAAAGCAGAAATAAAGGTCACCCCTAATACCTGCAAGGAGTGGTCAGTATGTAGGAAGGAGGATTGGAAGGAGGTCCAAGTTTGAAGTAAACATGTAAAGTTAATTAGCCTATTGGACAGTTGATTGGTTGAAAATGATATCACCCTTGGGTGGGGAAGATGCTGTCGATCGACATCAAGAAAGCAAGCCATCAGGAAAGGGCAGAAAATCATATATAAGGCAGAGAGGTGACAGCCTTGAATGTGGGTGATCTGATGGCTAGATAAGCAGACAGCAGCAAGCAGTTAGACAGAGCAGAAGGACCGCTGAGATGAGTGAGAGATTTGATCAAGAAGGAAAGTAAACATAACTCTGTTAAGGATAAGGAATATATGGATATAATTGTAAATAAAGCTGGATGCTTGCATCGGAATGACCTCTTACTCCACCCATTACATGACTATAATCAACACTCATAGAATGTTTGCAGTAATGTTATTGAATGTGAATTATTGTAATGTTACTTTATACATATGTATAAGGAATCTGGGTGTTACACTGTAATAGGTTTGGCTTTATATTACAACGTTGTATTAAGGCCTTTATACATATGAAGGGATTTTTCTCTCTGTATTTTATGTTGTAATATTGTATGTATGCTATACTATGCCGCACTAAGTATTCATAACATTGTTATAATATGTGCTAAGGAAGTGTTACATTGTGTTATGAGTATTGCACTACATTGTTATGGTGTATGTTATGTTTGATTTTGTAGTCTTATGCTGCGGAGTCTATTGTTTTCTGTATTGTCTCAAGCAGCTTATTTTCTTTTCTTACATAGCGTTGATTTTCAATTTCAGAATCCAATTGTATTAGAATTAGCATTTAAGAAAGAGATTTTGTTTTGGAAGAAATTACTGTCTGAATGTCAATCCTTTGAGCAGAGGGCTGTATCCAAATCCTCTCAAGGGTAAACCGAGGCAGGCAAGTCTAGGCAATTGTCCAATGATTTAAATGGAAATCCCTTGGTGAACCCTTGTAAATCTCCTAGGGCAGACCACTTTCTATTACCCATTTATAGAATTAAGGATTGGGATTGGTCCATTAGTATACCCAAGCCATTATAGGATCTCGTGGGTTCCAAAGTTTTGGGGTAACAGTACAAGTGTTAAAAATGATACTTGCTTTTTCTCATATTGACATATTCCTGTTGTATCTGTGAAGCAAACATGGAAGACAGCACAGACAAAATAGAAGCCAATACACTCTTCTGCTCTTGAATGATGATTGGCGGATCATCTGGCTGGCAGAGTTCATGGCAGACCAGATCATAAAGTAAAGTCCAAGTCTCTTTTCCTCCATCAGGAGACTGCACTTGAGAAAGAAAAAACATCATCGATTCAAGGGAAGACTTTTTTAATTTTAATTAAGCATCTTCACCGCTGTATTGTTCCATAATATGCAACGATTCAAGTGTCTTACCAATAGCCTGAATGCCCTCATCCACTGTGGTTAGAAGCTGCAATATGTGCATATAAACATCAAGCCCCTCTGGATTATCTGAGCTACATCAAACAAACAACAAAACAGATGTTTTTGTTAATAATGAACACATGACTTTTCACAAACACTAGGATGCAAGGATTATCCAACTAACCCATAAACAAGAAACTTTAGAATAATAAATCATGGCACTTTTATATGAAAAATCATAGGGACCAATCCCTATTACTCATATGAATAGTCCCCACTGAAGTCAAAAGTTTCAGGATTGACCCTCAGAAGATAATCAGCAGGTACCCCATCCCCAAAAGTAAAGGAGAAAAAGCACACGTACCGGACTTGTTTTGCTGCTTCAAGTACACAAGGTACAATCTTAAAATCTGGACGTTCTTCTGGGGAATCATCTGTAGACTGTCCCACTGATTGACAAGAGCCATTTTTAATCCAATTTAACATTAGCTCTTCATCTAGATCAAAGAGTTTGTCCACCACCTCGCCCACTTTCACCAGCAGTTCAACTGCACAGACAAAAACATATAACAATAAAATTTCAATGAATAATGAGCAACCAGGATACAAAATTCTCACCCATGTTAACACATAAAAAACAGAATTCAGAATAAATACACATGCTGAGTAGCACTTCACTCTTTCAGTAGTTCCACTGAAATCAAACATATGAGACCCTCAGATAGAAGAGCAAAGTATTATTTCTTTAAAAAGGTAACACTACAGCTGACATTCTTCTAAACCAAAAAGCTGAAATTTCAGGATTTCTGGACAAATGGACTGCTGTTTTTATTTAGCTGAACTTGAAAGACAGCCATTTATATTAAAAAATGTCAGTCAAACTACATATTTAAAACAGCGTAAGTTGTAATGTTGCAAGAATAAGCAAGATAGCGGCCTATTAGTTGGTTTGTTTTTCTAAATCTGTTTTTCAGTTTAGTCCTAACAAGAAAAGAATGCATTCAGATATCAAACTTTAAAAACAGATACAATGTTACACTAGAATAACTGAAAACATGGGCTTGTTTTAAAACAATAAGAATGCCATGTATAGGTATTTCAATAAAAGGACCATGTGCTTTGCCTTTGATCTAGCACAGATGTAAATCTAGGGCTGATTTCAATCTTCCCTTTTTCTTTAGGGCTCAGACACATGTATAAAACCTGCAAGAGTAGATCCAGTTTATTCTGGCCTTCTCTGTATTAATGGAGCTTACTATTTTTGATGTAATCTACACTTTCAAAACAAAACCATTTGTCTTTAAAATTCAGATATTAGTTCAGCATTGTGTTTTATCTATCAACACCAATACCCAAATTACTTGGCAACTTACCATTTGTAGAGCTTGACATGATAAAACAAACACAGTCATATACGGATGGGTTTTCTCGTATTCTTTCAACCCAGATGTTGGCCACCTCAGCTTGGGAGAGGCAAGTTAACAACAACCTAGACAATAACTGCAAGTTTAGCTTTGCATGTAATTTAAAATACAGTGGGCCAGATCCTAATTATAGTAGTGTTACTGTGGATTTACACTAATGTTACTGGTGCAATGGAGATAAAAATCAAGCCCATGAGGGATGAAATCCATGCCCACTGTAGAATTTAAGGGAAAAGAAGAGAAAACCAAATAATCAGCCCGCCCTCAAGGATTTTATTTATAGGCATTAGAACACATTTAAACTTTATCAAACATCAATATTTAAGTTGCTAACATGATACCCTACCTGCTTGTTTCCAGTAGAGTAGGAGAGTCTGAATCACATAAATGTTGCAATAACATTTGTCTGTAAATAAAAAAGTTACAACAGGAAGCTTAACTGAATTGTTCTTAATGAAAAAAAATCATTTTCGAACAGGATTAATTTCACATCAATTTTTCGCACCAGCAGTCTGCCCCAACATAAAAGTAAAAACATCCTCTATTTGTGGAGAGATTAATGATGTTTCCAATTCCAAAAAATCAGACAAAAAATGGATTCCTGGGCTTCTATCAATATATATTCAAGGGCTTATTATGAGTGATAGGAGGGGACTCTCATAGGGGTTAACTGACAGCTCCTCTTTTCATCATAGCTTTTTCTTAACACTGAAAACTTCTAAAAGAGGCATTATCTTGCATTCAAAAACTAGTCAGTTGAAACATCTGAACTAAGGTGAAGCAGAGGATGAGAAGCTTTGTCACTCTTCTTAATATAACTAGTGTGAGATACAGAAACAGTGGATTAATTTATCTGCATTACACTTTAAGATAGACAAGTTCAATAAAAGGCCTTTTCTTTATTTAAAAAAAAGTAACAAACACTATTACAGAGACAAAAATATTTACAATAAAATGAATTTCCTAAAATTTAAACCTCATCTATTTGGTCCAAAATCTAAGACTAAATAGAGTCTGAATGTTTAATCCATATCTTGCATACACACAAGACAGAAAACAAAAGCACACACAAACAAACTTACCCAAGATTCTCATCTTTACTAATAGACATACATATGTCTTGGAAACAGGCCATATTTCCCAGTATTCCCACACAGATTTCCTGTGAAATCAAAATACAGTTCAATTAGGCAAATGCATTATAGGTTACAATTTCCTTTCCATGACCTTAGGGTACAGATTTAACTGCTGGCAGAGCTGGTTCTCACTTCATTTCCATTAGTTAGTATGAGCATTCATTTCCCACACAGACAATGTTTCTATTAGAGATGTTCTGTAGGATTGCCCAAGATGCCCTGATGGCTAATTATACTAGATGGGCAAATGATGGCAAGTATTCCTCAGGCTTACCATAGGTAAGGGTTAAAAAAAATAAAAAAATAAAAAACTAATATACCTTGGAACAAAACTTCCTTGCTTTCGTTAGTTAGGCCAGACAAATACATACTTTGTGCAAATAAGTTTGGAGCTTAGTTGGATTTCACACTCCAAAAACAGTATAAGAACAAAGAACTCGGCACACAAATGCAACGCCCCATGACTCTCTCTCTTGTCAGGAGAGAGAGAATGTATCTTCTCAATAAACCCCCAATAGACCTCAATTTCTGATTGCAGAGTTTTTTAAAAACAAAATGCAGCAGCTAGCACTAAAAGACTATATTCACTCCTGGATGATGGTGACCAAAAGAATGTACAACTCTACACAGAGATCAAGAGCTCTGAAGTATCTTGTGAATAACCACTGCTAATAACAAATGTCACTGGAAATCTGAAAATCTCAAATCTTCAGTAATTTGAAGTTTGGATTCTAGCTCTGGCAGGCCAAAAGGTAACAACAACCAAAAAAAGGCATTTTTACTCCGGTCTTTTTTCACCGACCTTTAAATTACACCACAACTTTAGCAATGACCGTCTTAAATTGCTAAAGAGACAAGCCAATGCCATGGCAGTATATGATCAGAGAATTTGGAACCCAGCTTTCAAATGACAAAGCATTAAGAGTGGGATTTTCAAAAGACATCAGTGTCAGCCCAACTCTTCTTCCACTGATTTCAGTGGTAGTGGAGTTAAGACAGCACTAAGCACTTTTGGAACTCCTAATCTTAATTCCTATTGATAGTGGATTGTGAGATACAAACTGCTAAAAACCATATGAAAACTGAAAGCCGGGGGGGGGGGGGGGGGGGGGAAGGAAAGTGGTTATAAGAATGGTAGAATTCTAAGTACTGGTATCTAATAATCCATGAAGACCAAAATCACGTTGAGAGACTAGAACAAATACCTATATCCAAGACCTGTAACTTTTTCTAAGCACTGATCATAGACCAGTGAGCAGAAAGAAGATTTGAGAGCACTGTAAATAATAATCTAAAATAGGATGTAGTGTATTTTAGAAGCCACCCTCCTCTACTCCATCATTCAAGTCATAAAAACACAACATGAAGGAAGGGGAAAGAGGAAGATATTTCACAAGAGTTCACCCAGGACTATCTGTTATTGCTATTAAACAGGACAGGGCTTTTCATTAACATTCCAGTACTAATAGCATTACAGTATTAATACTTACAGTAAGTCGAGGACACTTAGACTTGGCAAACACTCCCATAAATATATCCGGGGCATTAAATTCTTGGAGAAATAATGCGACATCCTGGGGAAAAAAAGTGTTAGACATATTTTCTTCCTTTTTTAACATATAATTTCCACATACAAATCAAACCTCTCTTTCATGGGATCAGGCTGGATCAAGCAGTTGTCAGATTCACTATGACAGGTGAGTTATCTACCAATCCTTGCTGGCTTGCCAATTATACTCAATGACAAAAGAAAACATATACATTGATGTGTCCACTGGTTCTACCATTCTTATTCCTTCAGTCTAATTAATGAGAGATTCTACAAACCCCTACTCAACATATCTCCAAAATACTGAATTAGCAATAGTGTACCAAAAAATTGTTTTAATTTTTCTTGTTCTCTCAGCACACATAACCCTTCCCTAAGATATGAGAATTCAGCCAATGACCCCACATCCAGGCATATAAAAAGAAACACAGGGGAAGGGATTACCATTAGGACTTGATCAGAGTGTACAAAAGAGGAATGTATTAGAAATGTTCTCCTCCTCATTTCACCTCATTAAACCACAAGATTAATTCTCTACTTAGAAGTGAAGGACATCTTTCGAGTTGTTTATTTATTTCAAAGATCTAGAGAAGCGGATATAGAATGTATCTTTTTCTTTCATTGAGAATTTGCTAGTACTTCACTGTTTGTAATCTTTGGGTATCAATTTGCCCCACAAAATAAAGAAGTCATGTTATATCTCTACCTTGGGACTTTGTCAATCAAACTGATAAACCTAGCCTACTTATCAGATTTAATTATATTTAATATCAAAAACTTATCATGGCGATAGAGAAATGAGTCATTCTAAAGGCAGCATCACATTACCTCTAGCCTTAAAAATGCTAAAGATGCAAACAGCCATTATAAACTTTTAAGCCACCAGAATTAGCATCAATAATGGCTGATGTACTGAGCTCTAATTATGGATGTTTTATTTCAAATCAGACATAAAAAAATACAAGGAACTGGAGCCATTTAACCCAGGTGATTTTGGACCAATGACCACCAAATGGTACTACATTCGTCACAAGAGTCTATAGGTAAATTTGAGAAAACAGTATTCTTTTACACACACGCACACACGCACCCCTGCCTCTTCCCTGAAGCTAATCCCCTCCCATAACTCTGATGACAGGGCCAAATGAAGTCTTTCCATCACTTTCGGTCTTGCACAAGCTCACAGCTTTGTTCATTGTTAAACTTTTTGTTCTATATCATTCTTCACTGTATCTGTCCAACACTCATCGTCAGTCATCCTCTATTTCTAGTTCCTTGAACTCTGATATGTATCACCATATATGGTATCTTTTCCGGGTACATTCTTGACACATATCCAAACCGCAGTTGTCTTTCTTGTCTCTTCTGTAAAAGCATTATTTTTTGCCTTACCTACTTTCTTATCACTTCGTTTTTCATTTTCTGCAGTCTTGAAACTCTCAGTACGCCCCTCAGCCAGTTCATTTCTGCAGTTAATATCACACATTCATCAGCTCTCCTCACATTACAATCTGTACAACAGTACAGGCATGACAACTGTCTCATATACACTGATTTTAGCCTTCCACATCTCATAGAATTTTCTGAATGCAGTTGCAGCTAGTCCCAGTCTTCTTTTATGTCATCTTTACAATTACCATGTTTTTCCACCTGTTTTAGTTCTTTGTCTCCAAGTTTGATACTGACCTCTTCCTCCTGTCTTCCAGTTGCTATAGGTTTTTGGCCTTCTTCACGCTGATCTTCAGTCCAAATTTTCTGCTCTCCCAGTCTACCTTGGCAGTTATTCTCTGTAAATCTTCCTTAGACAATGCTATGAAATCAATATGCTCTGTGAATCTAAGGTTATTCACTATCCTCCCACATGAAATAAGAGGAGTCATGTTATCTCTCAGTGCTAATCAACACTGCTTCCAGTACCAAGTTGAACAAATCTGGCTAAAGCTTGCATCCTTATCTCACTCCTATGGTTATCCTGACCCATTCCATCAGCTTCTTGTCTACTCTTGCCACACCCATTGACTTTCTGTAGATGTTTTCTACCAGCTTCATCAATTTCTCAGGGATGTCACATGTTCTCAAGACTTGTCCTAACCCCTTCTGCCAAATGCTAATCAGAAGCCTGTTTAAAGTCTCTAAAGTTGTTTTAACAAGTTTGGTTGTGTTCTATCTGCTTCCTGATACCGGTCTCATCATAAATAGCTGACTTTTTATACTCCATCCTGGTCTAAAGCTGACCTGTCCTTCGGCAAACGCTGCTTCTATGAACCTCTTCATTCTCCTCTGCAGTATCCTGTGAGTGCTTTTCCCGCACATTCAGTAAGCTGATTCCTCCATAGTTCTTACCCTCATTCTTAGCTCCTATTTTATAGATCAGTGCTATCACTTCCCCCATTTGCCCTGCACTTGCTCTGGCTTGTAAATCTTGTTAAACAGTTTGTGCATTGTCTTTACCGTGTGTTCTTCAACTGCTCTGCAGTTATGTTGTCACTTCCTGGGCACCTTTTCCTAACTTTCTAGTGAGATTTTTACTTCAAAGAACTCCAGCATCTGTTCTCCCTCATTTGTACAGGAAGACTTTTCCAGAAACATTTTATCTACTGTATTCTGAACTCTGTACAGCTCTTCAAAATATTCTTTCCCCTGTTTGTGCTTTGCCTCTTCATCCTCATTATTTGCCACTGCATGTCTTTCACTGTTGACATTTTCAACGAATACATCTCATTCACTTTTCTTATCATGCAATACAACTTGTGCCATACTTTGTGTATTCTTCTGCTTCTACACATTGTTCATTTATCCAGTTGTTTTGCTCACTTTGCTTTCTCTGGTCAACCTATTATACTCGGCCCTTAGACTTGGCTCTTTCCTTTTTATTCTCCTTTACTTAATTTACTCAATCGCCCCCATGCTCCCCGGCCCCTGACTTTTTTTAAAACACTGTTCCATGTCTCTTCAATGTTAATTTCTTCTTTCACCAGAGACATGACTTTTTTCTGCATGGCTTCTTTGTATTCTTGCTTGATAGCTGGCTCTTTCAATTTATCCACATCACAGATCTCAGTTCTTGGCAGTTTTTCAGTTACTTTCAATCCCATCAACGCCAACATTAACTTATGAACTGATACAAAATCTGCCACAAATGATCTGCATGACAACACACTTGATTTCCACCTGCAATTCACAAGTACAAAGTCTATCGTATTCTTCCTTTGCCCGTTAAGTGATAGCCAGTTCAACTCCCTCATCACCTTTCTTTGTTGGAACAGCATGTTCATTATCACCAATATGTTGCACGGGCAGAAATTTAGTAGCTTCTTTTGTTTTCTTCTCTGAGCTGGAATCTGCTTGTTGCTCCAGTCCAAAAATTCCAGTGCAATCCTACTTTGATAACACAGCAACATCTCTTGTCTTGAAACTTTTTTTTTTACTTTCTGTAGATCATTATAAAATTCATTGGTTTCTTCCTTGGGCACTGCCAAGATCAATGCATATATTCGTACTATTGTGTCAGCACCAGATTTGATTCTAAATCTCACCCTCAACACACAAAGAGATAGTGGGTTTGCCTTCAGCTTTAGCACCAATGCAACTCCATCCTAGTGTCCACTCCTCCTCTTCTCCGGAGCCAGCTGCCTGGGTCTAACTGAAGGTCTTTCTTCATGAAAGTGTGTTTGGTTTAGAGTGCATACAAATGCTTGCTATTCTCAGCCTGGTACTTGAAAAAGCCTTATGATAGGGACAGGCATCTTTTTATATCAACTTACCATGCATACTCTGCTTACGGACCCTTAGCAGATAGTGCCAGTTAAAACAGAGACGGAACAATACCATTCAAATTGGGAAGCTGGCAGAGAATGCTTGTTTCTAGAACCTGGTCTATACTCCCACTTACTTCAGTATAATTTACATCTCTCAGTGGTGTGAATAATCCACACCCCTGAGTGACATAAATTATACCACCCTAAGCACCAGTGTGGACAGCACTATGCCGACATAGCTAGTGCCTCTCATGGAGGTGGAGTTATTATGCTGACGGGATAGCTCTCTCCCATCGATGTAGAGCATCTTCACCAGACATGGTGCAGCTGCACCACTGTAGCACTTCTAACGTAGACTAGCCCTAGGTCTTCTACAGAGCTGTCAGTCCTCTTCTTTGAAGAGCATTTCAACTGAGGCCATTCAGTTAAAGGCTGAAACACTGCAGAGAAATTTCTCAGCTTTTACAGTTATATTCAACACTTTGTTAAGGCCGTTCACCCAACATACCTCATCCATTGACATGTCCCACACTTTACAAATGTCATTCTCCATTTCTTCATCTAACTCCGTCTGCACCTCCTCGCTGTTCAAGTTGGAGTCACTCTTTTCAGGGCTAATGACCTATCAAGTGAAGTAAACGAAAATGGGGCAATAATAAGTGAATCACAGTGAAGAACTACAGTGAATTGTTCAAGGCAAACTATTGCTTTACTTATCCAAAGACAGAAGTGACTAACAATCTACTCTTTTCAGACTTTCCAAAACTGTACTGTTCATTTATAAGCAATCTTTTTTGGTAGAAAAGACTTTCCTTGAAAGATATGCAGGCCTTTAATGTCATCTTGCCTCAGTTTCCCCATCTAAAAAAAGCAGGGACAACAATACTTACTCACCAGACACATAGGTCATATAGCTGGGAAGTTTAACTAACATTTGTTAGAGGATGTGAGATCCTCTACTGAAAAGTTCAAGTATTATTTCCTTTACAGAGATATTACACACAGCTGAATTAAGATGTATTTATCATAACAAATCTTTAGACTACTAAGTAAAAATTTTTATGAATGACAAAGTGAAACTCTTGTGAATCAGTATTGTGTTCAATGGGCTAGTTATATTAAAGTTATGAAACCATACAATGATCTAAGAGATGCCTAATCAACTTCAAATAACTAGAGTTGTAGTGAGAACAAGTCACAATCACATAGTTTAAGGCCAGAAGGGACCACCAAATCATCTATTCTGACTTCCTACATATTACAGGCAACCATCACCACCCAGCACCCACCCACTACCCCCAACAACCAAAATTAGACAAAAATTTTACAGTCCACAAGAGACAGGAAAGACCAAGGTGCGACAGTGCCCAAGATCCACACAATGGCAGGGAAATAATTAAGCGAGAAAATCCCAGAAATTAACTAGAAAATCCTGGCGAGTAACCTGTATACACATGCTGCAGAGGAAGGCAAAACCCACCAAAGCCACTGCCAATCTAACCTTGGGGGAAAATTCCTTCCTGCCCCATATATGGCAATCGGTTAGACCCTGAGCATTTGAGCAAGAACCAGCCAGCGAAGCACCTGAGAGAAAATATTTGGTGCCACCTCAGATGCCTGGCCCTCCCCGTCCAGTGTCCTATCTCCAGCCCTAACCATCCCTGATGCTTCAATAAAAAAACACTCAGATAATGGGGGGGGGGGGGCCTGACGGTCACCAATTAAAACCCTGAAGCATGAACTTTAAGGAACATAAGACATAAACCAGAAAAGAACCTCAAGGCTGTTAAGCCTTGACCCCCTATGTCACAACCAAGCCGGTCATACAGTTACACTCATAAATTAACCCACTGCTCTCTTAAAACTAATTAAGTTGATTGCCCCCACAAGTCCCATTTGGATGCTGTCCAAGACCCACTCAGCTCTGATGACTAGAAACCTCCTTCTAATTTCCATCCTGAATTTATTCATGGACAGTTTATATCCATTTATTCTTGCACCATCATTGTCCTTTAGCTTAAATAGCTCTTCACCCTCCCAGGTACTGAGCCTACTAATATATGTATAGGGCACGGTCATTCGCTGCCGTCCCTTTCGCTCCACGTTACAACCCCCATTTACAGAGCTGCGGGCCAAGCCTGTTCACAGAAAGAGCTCAGCTCCTCAGCCTGTCCGCGGCGATCGTCGGGCGGTGCGTCTCACTCACCTCGATCAGTTTCGTCAGGACGCTGAACAGCCAGTGCTTGCTGTAGACGGTGTTCCCCACGGACGCCCCTGCAGCCTCCTCAGCCTCCGCCACACATGGAGGGGGCGAAGGATTCCGGTCCATTTCTGCCAGACCCTGCGGCTCTCGAAACAAAGACGAGCCGGGCGTGAGCCCAAGCAAGAGTTGGCAGGACCCCAGCAGAGCAGAGCAGAGCAGAGCACACCACACCCCCGCCCCCCACCCCGCCCATCCACAACCTGTGTCCCTTCCCCCGCCGTGACACGAGCCCCTCATCACCCCCCGCCCCCCGGCACTGATTCCTCCTCCCACCCCCGAAACCCAGCTCCCCGCCCCGCCTGGACACCCCGCCCCACGGAGCACAGGGCACAGGTTCCCCCGTCCTTCCACCCCCCCCCGCACCGCGCCCTGCAGCCGCACCGGGCCGGGCGGACTCCGCCCATTCCTTCCCCGGGAGGAGGCAGGGACGCGGCGCCAGGGGACACCGGGACGGGTGGCCCGCCCACTCCCTCCACCCCTCCCCGGGGACCCGGCCCTTCACGGCGCTGCGGGGCCGGGCGCGGCTTCTGCATCGGCCGCAGCTGGCTGCGCTGCGCGCGACTCCCCCGCAGAGCCCGCGCGGGGGCGGCTCCGTCCAGCCGCAGGGGGCCCACCTGGGAGCGGGGCTCCGAGTCAGCAGCAGCTGCAGCTCTCTCCGCGCGCCTGGGACCGCCGGCACCAACAAGCCTGGCCGGCCCGGCCGCCAGCCAGCCAGAGAGAGAGACCCAGCCAGCGCCCAGCTGCCCCACAGCGACCCCTGCAGCCCGGCCTCCCACCGAGAGACAGAGCCTCAGTCACTGCACAAGAACCCGTGCCGACTTGTCTCCTTCAGGGACACCCCAACCCACCTGGTGTTTTATGTATGCAGGGAGAGATCAATTGATCTCAAAATCATTAGCCGCTGAAGTGAAAATATAGGCCACCAGACCTGCCTGACCAGTAGTTTTCAGATCCAACAAGTCCCAAGCATCCAGCTCTGAACATTTCCAAAGTGGCAAACTCCCACTGACTTCATGCAGGCCAGAATTTTGCCTATTGCCATTAGTGTAAATTCCCAGGTCATTTCACTCAGTTTAAAAATCCTTATCTGCAGTTTTAGAAATTGCAAAATAACCCAAACCTGCATATCAGCACTCTGCTTTATACATGAACTGACTGAAGCTGTTACCAAAAATGGAAAAATGTTGTGGAACAGTAAATTTTTACACTATGCAAAGGAAGGGGTGGGCAGTGTACTAGGAGAAACTCTATGAGTTCAAACATGCAGAGTTCCAAAGGTTTCAAGTGGGGTGAGGGGTCAGGGTTTGATCACCTATGAGGTGGGCAGAGAGCATTGCTCTTCAGCGCCACACAAGTCCTGAAAGCTGCAGGGAAATAAACCTGGAGATCTTGAGGAAGCTGTGTTGAGACCCATATCCTAGAGGATATTCCCAGGACAGTCAAAAGGGAATAGTACCGCTATGACCACTCCTGCCACACCTGGTCCAAGCCGCTACTCTGAAAAAATTTGAGGCATAACATAGGAGTTTGGGCAGATTAATGCAGAAAGACTGATCCGGAGGATCTCTCCCAGATTCTCCATGTTATGGCACATCCTGGTAATTGACTTGTAGAGGGTTTCAATAACCTCTGTAAATGAGATCTAAAATATCCTGCTAGTAAGTAAATTCCACTAAGCCTAGATAAGATACTGAGAATTAGAGAAAAGAGAAAATATGTATGTATTTATCAAAAGAAAAGGGGTTGAAGTTTTTCATAGCCAGCCATCCAAATAAAATCCTTAACTCATGAATTACAAGCCCCACACTCAAGTAGGCAGTAAATCTGTGTGTCACCCTCACATTTACCAAAATAGGACATGCAGGCCTGATCCACAGACTACTGAAGCCAATGGACAGACTCCCTCTGGCTTCAATGGGGTTTGGAGCAGAGATTTAATCAACAAGGCTATTAATATATATATTCTCTTGACTGTGAGAGGAACTCTAATAAGCCCAAGATCCAGTTAATATTTCTCAGATACCAATTGACTTCATTTGCCTCCAACAAATTGTCTATAATAGATTTAAAGCCTATTGACCATGAATGCACTTTTACCCTAAAACTTGAGGAAAGGCCTAAAAAATTATTTGACCAGAGTCATGCTAAGAAGAACCCACTACAGGCTGGAAATTTGTTTGTTCTTTGGTTCAAGAGTGTGACAAGGACTGAAAATTGAAGTGTTATAGCTTCATTGCTCCCAGCATAGTAGAGAGACAAGCTGGGTGAGGTAATGTCCATTTTTTACTCCATTTCAGTTGGAGAGAGACAAGCTTTCGGTTTGCACAGAGTTCTTCTTCAGGACTGCTAAGGTCAACATGATTTTGAGTTTCTAAGATTCCTTTGTTTTTAAGTTAAGATGTTTGGGTTACATGCACCACCAGAAAACTCTAATGAAATTGCTGTCAGCTGCCTAGGAACTACCCAAAGACTGAGAAGCATACAACCTGAAAACATTGGTTTCATTTTGATTTGGTTGTGTGCTTATCCTTTCCTTTTATTTCTTTTTGACTTCAGGTTATGAGCATTGAGCCTATTAAACACCAGAATGTTTCCAAGCTTTTACCAATGTACGTTGGCTAGTCCAGAATTTAGATTTCCCCTGCCTGCCTGATGCTCTTTCCACTTGCTCCTGCTCTTAAGCAACAATGGGAAATTTCATCCAGTAATGGAAGCGGTACCTCCGATCCAGCCTTTCTAGGCTGACCTCAGATGGAACAGAGATTCTGTCTCCCTGCCAACAATAAGTGTATACTTTTAAAACGTAAGCAATATTACTGCTCATTAAAATGGACCCAGACTCCCAGTCCCATGGAAAATTTGTTTTCATCTTTTAATTTAAAATATTAACTTTCCTCCCACTCTGCTCCACAAATTTCTATTTTTGCCATGATACCTGAAACTTGATTTGGTGGTGTTTGGTCCCCAAACTAATGTGCCACGTAGGGTGGTCTTATGGACTGAATTCAGGAAATCTGGATTCAATTCCTAGCTCTGCTATAGACTCCCCTGTGAAGTTCGGTAAGTCAGTTAACATCTCTGAGCCTCAGATCCCCATCTGTAAAGTGGGGATAATGATAATTACCATAATGTATCAAAATAGTGCAGTAACCTGTGCCTGAGTGGGCCATTGCCAGCTGCTACACAGAAATATGCAAGAAATGGACAGTCATTAAATTATCTGGATGTTTCTTCCAAACACCGGGCAGTTAAGTGTAACCTTTTGGCCTGAATCATAAAGATTCGTATGTCATAATGTTTTTACCCTTTCTAATGTAGCTGAGGATCTTTGCAAGTTCACTGAGAGCTTCAGAATTTTAAGATTTTATTTATTATGCTCTTGCACAGCTGGTAGAAAAACGGAACCATCGTTAAGTACTGCAGGCTGCATTAGTATTTCGAGGGAGGCCCTCTGGTCTGTAGTGGTTGGGGTCTTTTCCACTTCTGCCCCAGTCATTTGCCTCTTGATCTAGACGTGAGTCCTCTGCTCCTGAGCCACTGCTGCCACCTTGCAAAGCTTCCCTGGCATCACTGGAAAGAGGAAACAAAGGTGATTTTAGATAGTATTTAGTTAAATCTGAATAACTAAATTATTTACTTTTCATTTTTCCCCACAGTTTTATCCCTACTTTCCTGTAAAACTGAGGACACGTAGAAACACCTCCCCAAACAGAAGTTGTTCCAAGAAAGGATATTACCTCACCTTCTTTGTCACACACAAACACAGACAGAAATCTTTGACTGTTTCTGAATACCAGAAGTCAACTCAGAAAAGCAGCAGTGCAGTAGTTGTGAATTAAAAAGCCTTCCCATTACTTGCCTGCACTAATTCTACCTACTCCTCATAAACTCCTTTATATCATAGCCATGGCATGCAACAGCAACATTTTAATACAATCCTTGTTGGAGGCCACAAGTGAACCTATGATCATAGTTTCTTTGGATGAACTAGCAAGGGCGATATGTACTGGTTCTAGATTAAAGGGAGGTCCTGCAATTATTTAAATTTTAAGAGCTCTGTGGTGAAAACATCAGCCTCCGTGTACATAGTAATGTGAACTGATGTGTATATATTAAATAGGTCAGCTCAGAAACCTATTTTACAACTCAAGAATGGGCACAGACATCACACTTAGTCAGTTCAGGTGTTTAAAAAAAAAAAAAAGTCCTCACTTAAAACCGAACACTTGCAATTTATGAATTACAATGTACATCATAGTTATTTGCCTATCGACTTTTAACTCTCTATCGACTTTTAACTCATAATCCAAGTAGAATCCATTACCTAATAACTTTTGCTGCCCACGCACCGCCGGACCCTCTTTGGGCAGCATCATAATTCCCACGAGCATGGAAATATTTATCTGAATTTTTATAATTCGCCTCCCGCATGTCAGTGTATGCACGCCACATATCCCCAGCACCTGGAGAAGAGAGAGAGGGTTACAAGATACTGTAAATTTAAAACAAAACTTTGAGGTTACTCCACCCACATTCCTCTGAAGTTGTCAAACACAACTCTAGTCACTTCAACACTATGGTTTCCAAGTATAACGCTTCTAGAGAAGGCAGAAGGGATCCTCTATACCGCTGAGCAAATACTTGATTTGTGGTTGAGTGGAAGATCTGAGAAATCCAAAAAGATAGTTTAGTTTCAAACCAAAACTGATTTGTTATGGTTTTTCTCATCCAAATGAAAAGCAGAAAAAAATGGTTCCGGTCTACTTGAATTGACATTTCTGCCTCAAAATGTCAGAATTGTTCATTGTGAAAATATTAATTTTCTTTTTTTTTTGCCAAAACTTTGCCAAATTTGATCTGAGTTTGCAAAAAGTTTCAGTGCTCTCAAAATTTTTGCTGGGGGTAAATTTAGTATTTGCTCTCTAAAATTTGCCTGACTTTACTTGGTACCCAATACTCCTATTAGAGATAACATAAATGGCTGCAAATCCCTCTATTTTATTAACTGTAACTTCCACCAGGTGACATATTTGGAGGAGGGAGATGAAAGGGATTTCCTTGAAATGGATCTCACAAGCAATGGAATCTCTACAATATATAGCTGCAGTTTCTTTGGGGAATTCTTTAGGGGCATAGAAACCCTCAGATTTCTCTCAGTGCTCTTGTAAGAATCACCAGGACAATGGAGTAGAGGTCTGAGTCCAAGTTAGAAACTTCCATCTCCCAAGTCTCCTTTAGGGCTTTTTATATATGCAGTTTGTGCGTCAATGTATCTAAATCTGTTTAGAAACCAGTTTTGTTAAATCACTGCCACCCTTAAGATAATAGAAGCTAAACCCATTTAAGGCACTCTTAGGAGTGACTATTCCAGGGGTTCACAGCAATGTAACGACCAATTTCTAAACTGGTTCAGACTTGAGACAATTGGGATCAAATAGGTGAGTATATTTATGCTATGAGTGTACAATGTGAGAACATGAAATATGATTTTGTAGACATGAACCTCTATCTACGACTATAGTTTAAAAACCCAAACACTCTTATAGCAAAAGGGAGAAATCATGAAGTATCAGCGTAAAAGTAGAAAGATAAAGAAATTGGATCTAAAAAGTACAATAGCAAATAGGAGACAATAATTGGAATCAAAGACTGAGTTGATCCTTGAGACTAAATAAATCTTAACAACAGTAGATGTGGTGATCCACTATAATTTGATCCACATCTCCATCCAGACAAAGCCTATTGCATCCGAAATACATTGCCGATTGAATAAAGCATTTCTATATAGGGTGGGTACTTAAGCATACGTTTAAGTCCTTTCTTAAGCAAGGATGGATTTAAGCATATGCTTAAATGTTTTTCCTCAAAAAGGTCCTACGAATGCAGTTCTGCAAGGTGTTGAATGTCCTCAACTCAACCCAGTAGGAACTGGGAGAAGATTAGCACCTTGTAAAAGATGTTCATTCCTATTGTGCTGCATCAGAACCCAAGTTATCTGACGCTACTAATATTTCCAGGAGAGGGAGGAAAGCTCCTGAAATTATTCAACAAGCATTTATTTTAATATTTTCTTTTCTGGGAATTGGCATACCCCTCTCACAATACCAAGAGCTAAACAAAGAAAAGGTACCCTGTAGTTAACAATGCATTTATATGCTTCCAGAGTTGACTAGGCCCACTGATATCCACATCAGAAAATTGCAAAAGGTAAAGACAGAACATGGTCAGCTGGGTGCACAGGTTGCAGTTAACATCTTGATAAATATTGAGTGCATCTTGTCTCTTGAAAATCTCTAATTATGATCCATAGGACTTTGTACACCCTATGGTGCACACCTGCCACGCTTAGGTTTAGGCAGCCATGTGCGTGGAGTCCCAGTGAGGGGATCTAAAACTGCATCTCTTAAGGGATTAGAAGAAAATTCTAATGTATCTTTTTGTGAAAAACTGTGTAAATATCTTATTTACCCACCAGAATTTTTCAACAGTTGTTCTAAACCTCCCTTCTTTGGCTTTGCTTCACTGGGTTTTTATTAATTAATTTATTGTATTAAGATCTACACCATGCTGCCTGAACATAACTTTTGAGGACCGTTTTGATGAAGAACATACAGTGAGTAAAAAGCATACCTTCAAAAGCTTCCACTAGGAATGATCCAGCATCAAAGAATGAGTACTGGGCACCGACGCAAAGTACCAGAGACAACAACAACATGCAGTTGTAGAACTTCATAGTTCACTTCTTTAGTCTGTAATAGAAGGAGAGAACACATCAGTAAACTGGGCAATAAAGATTCCAGCCATAATGTTCCTTCCTCTTATAACTACTTTGAAGCAGGTACATGGATCAGTGGGTCACACAATTCTGAAGCGTTACCAAAGTGATGATTTCTACTCAGACAAATGAAATCCCCTCTGCCATCACATCCCCAGGCTAGGAGATAAGATGTAAATACTGAAGCTTTAGTTTCTGCTTAACAGTTTATACACCATAAAAATCACTTGTTCTAAGATTCTATAGAAGAAAAAAACAAGGGAAAGTACTACAAATGGGAGGTTTCCATTTAGAATCAAACTTACCACTGCTGTACTGCAAAGTCCCTGAAAAATAGAGTTCTTTCTGATGGATTCTCGCAAGGAAAGCTGGTACTATATTTATAGGAAGCCTTATCTCCAAGAGCAAATAGAAAAGAATTTACAGAAATCCGACTAAATTAAAATTGGCAGCTCTTTGGTTGTTGAATACAAACAAACATTGCTTCTGTTGGGAATTTACTTATTTCTTCGTGAGGCTTCCACGTATGAATTGGTCAAAGTCTGCATTATCTCTCTATAGCGCCAATGATCAATTACCACTAGTGCCTAATATGGTGAAATGTCCATCATTTACTGGAAGTTGCTGGCAGTCACGTTTTTTACTTTCTTCTGGGTTTTTTTTGTTTGTTTTTTTTTCAATTAGTGAAATGAGCAATATTTTTATGAGATTTTTATGTAGAAGTTTTAAGTAATCGTCCTGCATGTACCATAAACGCCAAATTGGTTTTATCTTTTTCTATAATCATAATTAGGAGAACTAAAGAGATGCCAAATGTAGCAGGAGAAGCCTTTGCCTTCAGCTTTTTGGGGCATGATCTATATTATTGTTCTTTTTGTACAGTGCCTAGCCCAATGAGGTCCTGGTCCACGACTTTAGCGCCAGGAGATTATGGTAATAGAAATAAATAATAACAATTATTCATTACACCAGCTGGTCAGAAATGGGATGGAATCTCTGCAGACATTTTCATTTCCCCCTTTTAGATTTTGATGGAAATTTGTCAAAATTTTGAATTTTAGAAAATGTCAACCAGCTTTCATTACCACCATTATGGTCTCTACAAAGAGAGGTTAATTTGCCTGAATCTTGCTTGGTTGGCAAGCTCTTAGCCATAAGGTACATGCAGTTATAGGAACAGTTTTTTTGTTTTTGTTTTAAAAACCAACCTTTTAATTTAAAATATTGCTAGTGGACAGGAATCATCAGCTCTCTCAGTGATTCAGTTTATTTTATAAAGTGTATTTTCATTTCTGATATATAACGATCTAAACTGTCAAAATATTATCATGATGGGATAAATACACTTTACATTCTCAGCTCAGTGCCCGGGAGATTTGTGAAACTCCTATTGATTCCAGTTCTCTAGCTGAAAATCACCATAATTGGCAGTGAAAGTCGCTAGATGATTTGTCACTGATCAGTTTGACACTTATTTCCTCGCTATGGAAACCAAAAAAGGCACCAAATCCAGTGACAAAACTGCTAAATTGGCAACCGTTCAGTGACTTTTTGGTTGCCCTAGTGAGAAAATAAGTGTCAAATCGACCAGTGCCAAATCTAGTGACTTTCACTGCCAGGTACGGTTGTATTCTATATTTCTATTTCTATAGTCCTATTTCTATAGTCCCAAAATCATTGACAAGCAACTCAATAGTTTTAATAAAATCCTTTTCCCGCTCTTCTTACTGCATTCTGTTGCACACCAAGTCAAGATCATTACGTCTCACTTGGGCATGTGTTGGGAGGGAAGTGCCTGCCAGGGCTTCTTGAGCTGGGATGTTGTGAGTGAGAGGAAGGGTTTGACTAGGCCTCCCTCTGGTGGAAGAATGAATGCTTAACACGTCACTGGGGCTCAGCTTCCATTCCTTGGTGGCAAGGAGGGGGTGAAAAGCCAGAGCTAATAGGCGGGGAGGCTGGAAGAAGGGAGGATACAACTGCCCCTAGGGAGAAAAGTTATGATCTTCTGCTTAGTAAAACCATTAGTGACTCCTGTTGGCAAAGCAGGAAAAACCATTTGTCAAGAGATCTTTGAGCCTTTGGCCAGTGAAATGTTCACTGATCCAACATCCCTTCAAGGAGTGGGATTCCTTGGGACTCTGCTGAACCTGCCCGTTACTAGCATCTGTGCTTACCCTGCCTGGGCAAGAGATTTCCAGCTGCTGAGCCAGTGCTTCAGTGTGTAGTGACAGTGACTCATCTATGCTAGTGCTTTGTCTGTGAGTGTGTAACATACTGTATGTAATTTGTAGGTGTAAAATAGTGAATGTAAAAAGCAGCACAGTAGCATCAAAATGTTTACTTTAAATATGTAGTGATTTGTAGTCCTTAATCGTCAATGCAATGTATACGTCAATACATTTTTTATGAGTTGATAGACTGGTGGCCCTTCAGGGTTGGAAAAATGGTATTTGTGGTCCTCAAGCCAAAAAGCTTGGGAACCACTGCCTTAGCCCCTGTGGGGATGATCTGTCCCAGGCAGAGCCGTGGCCATATCCTGGGGGAGCAGAGCCAAGCAATGAGAAGGCTTAAAGCCAGATTTGTCAACAGGGCATTGAGCGAAGACAACACAGATACGATCTGTAGTTTTACAGGTCACAGAATGATGTTGGGCTAGTGTGTGGGAATGATTTGGCACTGCTTCCCAGCACCTTCCCAGTCATGATGACTTTAGATTAGATTCCCATAAAAAAACCACACTGACCATTTACATTACCTTTTAGTTTACAAACCTTAGAGGGCAAAGTCTAACCTAAAGCAGCAGCTATTTCCCTGCATCGCTCCAACTAGAATCAATAGGAGTTTTACATATTATCTCCTATGCACTGATCTGAGGATGTAAACTGTATTTACTCTATCTAAATAAAATTCTGATAGTTACGGTTGTTATATATCAGAAATGAAAATACACTTTAACAAAATAAACTGAATTACTGAGAGAGCCGATGATTCTAATTCACTGGCAATATTTTGAATTAAAAGGTTTTTTTTTAACAAAAAACTATTCCTATAACTGCATGTATCTTATGGCTTAGATCTTGCCAACAAAGCAAGATTCAGGCAAATTAACCTCTCTCTGTAGAGCCCATAATGGTGGTAATGAAAGCTAGTTGACATTTTCTAAAATGCAAAATTTTGACAAATTTCCATCAAAATTTAAAAAGAGAAAAATAAAAATGTCTGCAAAGATGACATTCCACTTCTGATGAGCTCTAGTAATCATATATTTTTATTATTTATTTCTATTACCATAGCCTCTTGGAGCCAAAGTCGTGGACCAGGACCTCATTGGGCTAAGCATTGTACAAACAGAATGAAAAGCTGGTTCATGCCCCAAGAAGCTGAGGACAAAGGTTTCGCCTGCTACCTTTGGCATCGCTTTTGCGTTCTTCTAATTATCATTACAGAAAAGGATGATTTTCTGCCTCTTCGCTGATCTCCCATGCCCCTGGCTGCAGCAGGAAAACTGCACGTGTCCCGTAGCCCCGTGCAGTCCACCTGGGTCCCTAGGCAGCAGCTCCCTTCTGTAGTCAGGGGGATGGGAAATCAATGCTCCACTCCCTCTGGCTCCAGCAGGGACCCCAGTGCCTAGGGACCCAGGAGGAGCACTTTGCTCTGCTCCCTGCAAGAGCCGGGAGAGGGGAGTGCTGATCTCCCATCCCCTGGGCTGTAGCAAGGAGCCTGAACTGGTTTTGTAGCCCCCCTAGCAACATGCTCCGCCTGAGTCCTTAGGCAGTGGCTCCCTTCTGCAGCCAGCCAGAGGGGAATGGCGGGTCACTTAGAAAGCCCCTGCAGGCCACTTTTGGCCCTCGAGGCCACAGGTTGGAAACCACTGGGCTCAGGGAATCTGCCTGGGCTGCTTTCGGCTCAGCAGCTGGAAATCTCTTGCCCAGGCAGGGTAAGCACAGATGCTAGTAACAGGGGCAGGTTCAGCAGAGTCCCAAGGAATCCCACTCCTTGAAGGGATGTTGGATCAGTGAACATTTCACTGGCCAAAGGCTCAAAGATCTCTTGACAAATGGTTTTTCCTGCTTCGCCAACAGGAGTCACTAATGGTTTTACTAAGCAGAAGATCATAACTTTTCTCCCTAGGGGCAGTTGTATCCTCCCTTCTTCCAGCCTCCCCGCCTATTAGCTCTGGCTTTTCACCCCCTCCTTGCCACCAAGGAATGGAAGCTGAGCCCCAGTGACGTGTTAAGCATTCATTCTTCCACCAGAGGGAGGCCTAGTCAAACCCTTCCTCTCACTCACAACATCCCAGCTCAAGAAGCCCTGGCAGGCACTTCCCTCCCAACACATGCCCAAGTGAGACGTAATGATCTTGACTTGGTGTGCAACAGAATGCAGTAAGAAGAGCGGGAAAAGGATTTTATTAAAACTATTGAGTTGCTTGTCAATGATTTTGGGACTATAGAAATAGGACTATAGAAATAGAAATATAGAATACAACCGTACCTGGCAGTGAAAGTCACTAGATTTGGCACTGGTCGATTTGACACTTATTTTCTCACTAGGGCAACCAAAAAGTCACTGAACGGTTGCCAATTTAGCAGTTTTGTCACTGGATTTGGTGCCTTTTTTGGTTTCCATAGCGAGGAAATAAGTGTCAAACTGATCAGTGACAAATCATCTAGCGACTTTCACTGCCAATTATGGTGATTTTCAGCTAGAGAACTGGAATCAATAGGAGTTTCACAAATCTCCCGGGCACTGAGCTGAGAATGTAAAGTGTATTTATCCCATCATGATAATATTTTGACAGTTTAGATCGTTATATATCAGAAATGAAAATACACTTTATAAAATAAACTGAATCACTGAGAGAGCTGATGATTCCTGTCCACTAGCAATATTTTAAATTAAAAGGTTGGTTTTTAAAACAAAAACAAAAAAACTGTTCCTATAACTGCATGTACCTTATGGCTAAGAGCTTGCCAACCAAGCAAGATTCAGGCAAATTAACCTCTCTTTGTAGAGACCATAATGGTGGTAATGAAAGCTGGTTGACATTTTCTAAAATTCAAAATTTTGACAAATTTCCATCAAAATCTAAAAGGGGGGAAATGAAAATGTCTGCAGAGATTCCATCCCATTTCTGACCAGCTGGTGTAATGAATAATTGTTATTATTTATTTCTATTACCATAATCTCCTGGCGCTAAAGTCGTGGACCAGGACCTCATTGGGCTAGGCACTGTACAAAAAGAACAATAATATAGATCATGCCCCAAAAAGCTGAAGGCAAAGGCTTCTCCTGCTACATTTGGCATCTCTTTAGTTCTCCTAATTATGATTATAGAAAAAGATAAAACCGATTTGGCGTTTATGGTACATGCAGGACGATTACTTAAAACTTCTACATAAAAATCTCATAAAAATATTGCTCATTTCACTAATTGAAAAAAAAACAAACAAAAAAACCCAGAAGAAAGTAAAAAACGTGACTGCCAGCAACTTCCAGTAAATGATGGACATTTCACCATATTAGGCACTAGTGGTAATTGATCATTGGCGCTATAGAGAGATAATGCAGACTTTGACCAATTCATACGTGGAAGCCTCACGAAGAAATAAGTAAATTCCCAACAGAAGCAATGTTTGTTTGTATTCAACAACCAAAGAGCTGCCAATTTTAATTTAGTCGGATTTCTGTAAATTCTTTTCTATTTGCTCTTGGAGATAAGGCTTCCTATAAATATAGTACCAGCTTTCCTTGCGAGAATCCATCAGAAAGAACTCCATTTTTCAGGGACTTTGCAGTACAGCAGTGGTAAGTTTGATTCTAAATGGAAACCTCCCATTTGTAGTACTTTCCCTTGTTTTTTTCTTCTATAGAATCTTAGAACAAGTGATTTTTATGGTGTATAAACTGTTAAGCAGAAACTAAAGCTTCAGTATTTACATCTTATCTCCTAGCCTGGGGATGTGATGGCAGAGGGGATTTCATTTGTCTGAGTAGAAATCATCACTTTGGTAACGCTTCAGAATTGTGTGACCCCGCTGATCCATGTACCTGCTTCAAAGTAGTTATAAGAGGAAGGAACATTATGGCTGGAATCTTTATTGCCCAGTTTACTGATGTGTTCTCTCCTTCTATTACAGACTAAAGAAGTGAACTATGAAGTTCTACAACTGCATGTTGTTGTTGTCTCTGGTACTTTGCGTCGGTGCCCAGTACTCATTCTTTGATGCTGGATCATTCCTAGTGGAAGCTTTTGAAGGTATGCTTTTTACTCACTGTATGTTCTTCATCAAAACGGTCCTCAAAAGTTATGTTCAGGCAGCATGGTGTAGATCTTAATACAATAAATTAATTAATAAAAACCCAGTGAAGCAAAGCCAAAGAAGGGAGGTTTAGAACAACTGTTGAAAAATTCTGGTGGGTAAATAAGATATTTACACAGTTTTTCACAAAAAGATACATTAGAATTTTCTTCTAATCCCTTAAGAGATGCAGTTTTAGATCCCTCACTGGGACTCCACGCACATGGCTGCCTAAACCTAAGCGTGGCAGGTGTGCACCATAGGGTGTACAAAGTCCTATGGATCATAATTAGAGATTTTCAAGAGACAAGATGCACTCAATATTTATCAAGATGTTAACTGCAACCTGTGCACCCAGCTGACCATGTTCTGTCTTTACCTTTTGCAATTTTCTGATGTGGATATCAGTGGGCCTAGTCAACTCTGGAAGCATATAAATGCATTGTTAACTACAGGGTACCTTTTCTTTGTTTAGCTCTTGGTATTGTGAGAGGGGTATGCCAATTCCCAGAAAAGAAAATATTAAAATAAATGCTTGTTGAATAATTTCAGGAGCTTTCCTCCCTCTCCTGGAAATATTAGTAGCGTCAGATAACTTGGGTTCTGATGCAGCACAATAGGAATGAACATCTTTTACAAGGTGCTAATCTTCTCCCAGTTCCTACTGGGTTGAGTTGAGGACATTCAACACCTTGCAGAACTGCATTCGTAGGACCTTTTTGAGGAAAAACATTTAAGCATATGCTTAAATCCATCCTTGCTTAAGAAAGGACTTAAACGTATGCTTAAGTACCCACCCTATATAGAAATGCTTTATTCAATCGGCAATGTATTTCGGATGCAATAGGCTTTGTCTGGATGGAGATGTGGATCAAATTATAGTGGATCACCACATCTACTGTTGTTAAGATTTATTTAGTCTCAAGGATCAACTCAGTCTTTGATTCCAATTATTGTCTCCTATTTGCTATTGTACTTTTTAGATCCAATTTCTTTATCTTTCTACTTTTACGCTGATACTTCATGATTTCTCCCTTTTGCTATAAGAGTGTTTGGGTTTTTAAACTATAGTCGTAGATAGAGGTTCATGTCTACAAAATCATATTTCATGTTCTCACATTGTACACTCATAGCATAAATATACTCACCTATTTGATCCCAATTGTCTCAAGTCTGAACCAGTTTAGAAATTGGTCGTTACATTGCTGTGAACCCCTGGAATAGTCACTCCTAAGAGTGCCTTAAATGGGTTTAGCTTCTATTATCTTAAGGGTGGCAGTGATTTAACAAAACTGGTTTCTAAACAGATTTAGATACATTGACGCACAAACTGCATATATAAAAAGCCCTAAAGGAGACTTGGGAGATGGAAGTTTCTAACTTGGACTCAGACCTCTACTCCATTGTCCTGGTGATTCTTACAAGAGCACTGAGAGAAATCTGAGGGTTTCTATGCCCCTAAAGAATTCCCCAAAGAAACTGCAGCTATATATTGTAGAGATTCCATTGCTTGTGAGATCCATTTCAAGGAAATCCCTTTCATCTCCCTCCTCCAAATATGTCACCTGGTGGAAGTTACAGTTAATAAAATAGAGGGATTTGCAGCCATTTATGTTATCTCTAATAGGAGTATTGGGTACCAAGTAAAGTCAGGCAAATTTTAGAGAGCAAATACTAAATTTACCCCCAGCAAAAAAAAAAAAAAAAAAATTTTGAGAGCACTGAAACTTTTTGCAAACTCAGATCAAATTTGGCAAAGTTTTGGCAAAAAAAAAAGAAAATTAATATTTTCACAATGAACAATTCTGACATTTTGAGGCAGAAATGTCAATTCAAGTAGACCGGAACCATTTTTTTCTGCTTTTCATTTGGATGAGAAAAACCATAACAAATCAGTTTTGGTTTGAAACTAAACTATCTTTTTGGATTTCTCAGATCTTCCACTCAACCACAAATCAAGTATTTGCTCAGCGGTATAGAGGATCCCTTCTGCCTTCTCTAGAAGCGTTATACTTGGAAACCATAGTGTTGAAGTGACTAGAGTTGTGTTTGACAACTTCAGAGGAATGTGGGTGGAGTAACCTCAAAGTTTTGTTTTAAATTTACAGTATCTTGTAACCCTCTCTCTCTTCTCCAGGTGCTGGGGATATGTGGCGTGCATACACTGACATGCGGGAGGCGAATTATAAAAATTCAGATAAATATTTCCATGCTCGTGGGAATTATGATGCTGCCCAAAGAGGGTCCGGCGGTGCGTGGGCAGCAAAAGTTATTAGGTAATGGATTCTACTTGGATTATGAGTTAAAAGTCGATAGGCAAATAACTATGATGTACATTGTAATTCATAAATTGCAAGTGTTCGGTTTTAAGTGAGGACTTTTTTTTTTTTTTTTAAACACCTGAACTGACTAAGTGTGATGTCTGTGCCCATTCTTGAGTTGTAAAATAGGTTTCTGAGCTGACCTATTTAATATATACACATCAGTTCACATTACTATGTACACGGAGGCTGATGTTTTCACCACAGAGCTCTTAAAATTTAAATAATTGCAGGACCTCCCTTTAATCTAGAACCAGTACATATCGCCCTTGCTAGTTCATCCAAAGAAACTATGATCATAGGTTCACTTGTGGCCTCCAACAAGGATTGTATTAAAATGTTGCTGTTGCATGCCATGGCTATGATATAAAGGAGTTTATGAGGAGTAGGTAGAATTAGTGCAGGCAAGTAATGGGAAGGCTTTTTAATTCACAACTACTGCACTGCTGCTTTTCTGAGTTGACTTCTGGTATTCAGAAACAGTCAAAGATTTCTGTCTGTGTTTGTGTGTGACAAAGAAGGTGAGGTAATATCCTTTCTTGGAACAACTTCTGTTTGGGGAGGTGTTTCTACGTGTCCTCAGTTTTACAGGAAAGTAGGGATAAAACTGTGGGGAAAAATGAAAAGTAAATAATTTAGTTATTCAGATTTAACTAAATACTATCTAAAATCACCTTTGTTTCCTCTTTCCAGTGATGCCAGGGAAGCTTTGCAAGGTGGCAGCAGTGGCTCAGGAGCAGAGGACTCACGTCTAGATCAAGAGGCAAATGACTGGGGCAGAAGTGGAAAAGACCCCAACCACTACAGACCAGAGGGCCTCCCCTCGAAATACTAATGCAGCCTGCAGTACTTAACGATGGTTCCGTTTTTCTACCAGCTGTGCAAGAGCATAATAAATAAAATCTTAAAATTCTGAAGCTCTCAGTGAACTTGCAAAGATCCTCAGCTACATTAGAAAGGGTAAAAACATTATGACATACGAATCTTTATGATTCAGGCCAAAAGGTTACACTTAACTGCCCGGTGTTTGGAAGAAACATCCAGATAATTTAATGACTGTCCATTTCTTGCATATTTCTGTGTAGCAGCTGGCAATGGCCCACTCAGGCACAGGTTACTGCACTATTTTGATACATTATGGTAATTATCATTATCCCCACTTTACAGATGGGGATCTGAGGCTCAGAGATGTTAACTGACTTACCGAACTTCACAGGGGAGTCTATAGCAGAGCTAGGAATTGAATCCAGATTTCCTGAATTCAGTCCATAAGACCACCCTACGTGGCACATTAGTTTGGGGACCAAACACCACCAAATCAAGTTTCAGGTATCATGGCAAAAATAGAAATTTGTGGAGCAGAGTGGGAGGAAAGTTAATATTTTAAATTAAAAGATGAAAACAAATTTTCCATGGGACTGGGAGTCTGGGTCCATTTTAATGAGCAGTAATATTGCTTACGTTTTAAAAGTATACACTTATTGTTGGCAGGGAGACAGAATCTCTGTTCCATCTGAGGTCAGCCTAGAAAAGCTGGATCGGAGGTACCGCTTCCATTACTGGATGAAATTTCCCATTGTTGCTTAAGAGCAGGAGCAAGTGGAAAGAGCATCAGGCAGGCAGGGGAAATCTAAATTCTGGACTAGCCAACGTACATTGGTAAAAGCTTGGAAACATTCTGGTGTTTAATAGGCTCAATGCTCATAACCTGAAGTCAAAAAGAAATAAAAGTAAAGGACAAGCACACAACCAAATCAAAATGAAACCAATGTTTTCTGGTTGTATGCTTCCTTCCCTGTCTTCGGGTAGTTCCCAGGGAGCTGACAGCAATTTCATTAGAGTTTTCTGGTGGCGCATTTAACCCAAACATCTTAACTTAAAAACAAAGGAATCTTAGAAACTCAAAATCATGTTGGCCTTAGCAGTTCTGAAGAAGAACTCTGTGCAACCCAAAAGCTTGTCTCTCTCCAACTGAAGTGGATTCAAAAATAGACTTTACCTCACCCACCAGTATTTTCCTGGGAGCAATGCAGTTATAACCACACTTCAATTATCAGTCCTTGTCCCACTCTTGAACCAAAGTTCAAACAAATTTCCTGCATGCAATGGGTTCTTCTTAGCATGACTCTGGTCAAATAATTTTTTAGGCCTTTCCTCAAGTTTTAGGGTAAAAGTGCATTCATACTCAATACAGGGTTTAAAATCTATTACAGACCATTTGTTGGATACAGGGAAAAGGCCGGTGCAATGAGGCCAGCTGGGGCCGATGCGGAAGCTGCTCCTGTTCCCGCTGCAGCATGAGGGGCCAAGTCCCTGGGGAGGTATGGAGGGAGTGGGCCACACCCCTGCCTCACCGGTGGGATGGGGGGAGTCAGGGGCACCATTTCAGCTTTGGGGGGAGGCAAATGTAACCATGTTTCCAGGGGATACTTAGGCACCTGAAAACTCTAGGTTTTTTGCATGTAATAACTTAGTAATTAGCTGACAGCAGCACTGTACCTAATACTTGTATAAAGCAAGAAAAAAAGATAAGAAAACCCAATAAAAGCCATATTTTAAGTTTATTTGTAAATTTAGATAATCAAGAGATAATACAGCAAAATATTTCCAATCCCAAATCTTGAGGTACAGTTTTGGAGACTTAACACAGGTATCAGAAACACAAGTTTGAAACTTCGTATACTATCTTTAGTAGAGAGAAATAAAATCTGCTTACCCCTGCATTTCTTGTTGTTTTTTAAATTTCTTATGTTCCAAATTGTGAAGAGGAGAATGAGACAGTTAATTTCTTTCAGGAATGTTTAAAAGTAAATGAATTATTGAAAAACAAAAACTCTAGATATGAGCTAAAAAATGGTTAATGCCATGCTTTCTTCTTGCCAAAGGTCTTATTGATATCCAGGTGTTTTGAAGCTTCACATTCACAGGCTAAAATTACCAAGTCACTTAAGTGCCCATCTCCCATTGTGGCTCTTAAGTTGTCCTTTCCTCTCTGGAGCACATTGAAGTCCCTCTCCTTTGATGCTGTAGAAACTAGAAGGCTCAACACAACACCTGCAATAGACTGCAAAGATTGGTAACCCTTTCGTAAGTCACTGTGAACATTCCAGAATTCAGAAATTGATGTCAATTTTTTTGGTGGAATGTGCTTCTTAGCAACTTCGACTTCTGCATTCAGATCGCCCAAGTCAGTGCCTGTTGATCCATAGTGATCCGCAGTTATTTTCAGTTTCTCATAATCAAGAAACTTTCCACTCCCTGGGTGACAAGCAGTTATTGCACAAAGCAAACTGGAGTTGGAGATGAATGTTCTATCAAGCCCTGCAAGAACTCTGTCCCGAACAGGATAGTAGAAATCAGATTTAATAAATACTTGAGTGCTCTTGGGAATGTCATGTGTAAATGACTGACCCAAGGTACTAGAAAAAAACAAAAAAAACAAAAAAACAAAAATAAGGCCAGCGTGGAAGATATTATGTTAGGTCTTTTTATTGTTTTTGTATTGCTGTGCTCAGCCGTTGCAACTGCCTGACCTGGAATAGCAAATTCATGTTCCTTAGAAATGATTTCAGCTTCATCACATAGCTCATTCCATTTGCTTTCACAGGTTCTCATTTCTTCAAGAGCAGCAACATTGCTTGCCACTAATTCCATGGCACCTGAAAACCTGAATTTTTCATTTTGCAGTTCTTCTAAAGCACAATAGAAAATCTTGAATATTCTTTTCAAAACCAAGAGCCTCAACAGAAAGGAATAGCTCTTTAGTCTTGCCATCAAGCCCTTTATCTTGCTAGCTGATGGGCCATCAGCTCTCTGAACTGAAATTGGTTCAGTGTTTCCACTACAGTGCGATATCTTCCATGCAGTTTTCAGAGTGGGTCATAGCAACATGACCAGCGAGTTTCACATAATCCACTAGCTCAAGTACCTTCTGGCCTAGCTCCTGCTGTTCCTTAACAAACAAGTTCCTGGTTCTTGTAACTACTGATAAACAAAAAGTACAGTTCCTGAGCAAATGCAAAGACTTCCTAACACTGGGTGATGCTGGAACATGTGTCTGCAATGACAAGATTAAGTCGGTGTGCACGGGGGTGCACATACATGGCATATGTAATCCTTTCCAGAGTTCAAGCCTGTTCAAGCCAGAGTTCAAGCCAGAGTTCAAGCCTGTAACATGCCCGCTCAGCACAGAAGCTCCATCATAGCACTGGGCAACAATGTAATTAATATCAAGCTTCAAATGCTGTAGTTCTTCAATAATCATTTTTTAAACAGATTCAGCATTTAGATTTTCCATGTGGAAGCAGCCCTTTGCTCTCTCCTGAATGATTCCTGTTTGAGGGTAGTGTAAAAGGAGACTCTAGAGCAGCGGTTCTCAACCGGTGGTACGCATACCACCGGTGGTACTTCGAAGAAGGCTGGGTGGTACACAAGCCGTACCGCGCTGCCAAATCCACTGCCGGCAGTGGCAAACATGGTCTCGAGCCCTTGGCAGGGTGAGTAAATAGTCTATGGCCTAGCCCTCTGGCAGGGCAGGCTGGCAGTGGGGAAGAAGAGTCTCTGGCCCTTCGGCAGGGTGTGGCAGGCAACAAGGGACAGGCTCTGGCTCTCAACAGGTCGGGGTAGGAAGGGGGACGCAGGCCCACCCGTCTCCACTGCATCCCAGCCCAGGGCTCTGTCAGTGATGGGGTGTCCCGTCACCGGGTCAGCAGGGCTCCGGCCAAAACATGCTGACTCGGACCAAGCGCAAGCTCAGCCGGACTGTAGTCGGCTTCCCTGGGCTACTTCCTCCTACCCTCTCCATAGAGAACCTGGTCTCCTGAGCCATACCCCGGTTCCTCATCGCTTGACGGCAGGTCCAAGAACTGTTTGGAGTCATCTGCGGAGAGCAGGTCCTCTAGGTCCCAGGGGCAGTGTGTCCCTTCTGGCTCACCGGGGGTTGGCAGCTCGGGTAGCTCTTCCAGGTCCTCAGGGCCCTAGGCAATAGGCAGCCTCTCCTCTGGGTCATAGGATCCGGGGGTCTCCTCCGGCTCGTCCGGTTCAGGCAGCTCCTCCAGATCCTCAGGGCCCCACACCATGGGTAGCTCTGACAGCCTATCCTCCATGCAGCAGTTGGGGCCAGCCATAGGCTCAGGGACCAAGGGAGAGGCATCCTTCTCCCTCAGCCGCTGGGCTCTGACTGAGGGGGCAGGCCTGGCTTTTATAGGCCTAGCCCCGCCAACCTGCTTCCGGTCAGCTGTTGTGCTCCCGGGTTCCGGTTTGGCTCTCCCTCCTTGTCAATCTCGGAGGGAGGCCACACCTTGCGGCTACAGAGACACAGCTGTTCTTTTTTTGATGTGTCTTTAGTATCATCAGCAAGGACAGAAAAATACTTGGCTTGTCTGACCGCTTCAACAATGCTTTCTCTCAGTCCTTCTGCAGCAGAATGTATTACATCATTCTGGTACAGGTGAGAGGTATAATGTCCATACCTGCTTCTTAGTTGATTCAAAAGGTTGGACTCAGTGGAAGCAACCAGCTCTAGAATTTCAAAGAAATTTCTTTTAGTACTAGAGTCATGGCCCCCGAAAAGCAATACCCTGTCTTGCACAGAATGTGTAATCCATTAAGAGTGTTTCTATATGCTGGTGATTGTCAGCTACGGCAGACTGACGACTGGCACAAGGATCACTATTCAGTCTGTTTTTCTGTGTTGATTTCAGGACAGTTTTCCTTGAGGAAGCATTTAAACAAGTTCATTTTCAAGGCTGCTTCTTCATTGTCACAATTTTCATTGCCGGGGCCTTTATTTAAAAAAAATTATTAAATGTTCCTCTGGTGGTGGTGGTATAGGTGCCATTGTACACTGGAAAAAAAATTTAAAAATCAACTTTTAAGCAAAAAACACAATAATATACTAAGAATATTGTAGATTTTATTTCTATATTTGCATTAAATTAAATATTTTTCAAAGCCAATACTGCAATGCCTTTCAATGAGGCAGTGAATATTTGTTCAATAAATGAAACAAAAACATATGAAACCATTATGAAGCAAAAATAAAACAGAGTTATTTGACTTTATTTCCTTCTCTTTTTTTTCACTTACAAGGAAGGCTTGGAAATTATTGCTGCTTCTTACACTGATTTGGTGAATTAAGAGGCCAAATAATGACACACACAGTTTTTAAAAAAATACTTATCAGAGCAGACAGAAAACCACATCTGAAAAGCAGAATTCTTCCAACTTCCAGCCGTGTGTGTGTAGATGTGGGACTGTTTCAATTCAGGAACTGGCACCTTGAGCTAATAAACTTCCCACTGAAGTGACAAGTGCCATGAGATGGTGGATTATAGGATTTATGGGAACAGGCTGGGAAAAAATCAGCAAAATGAACACGACTGTACAAACTTCACATTTTAGATTATGGGCTTGCCAGATTTCTCCTGCATCAATAGTCCAAAGTCACTTAAAAACTAGCCCAAAAGTAGCTCAATATATTTATTTAAACAAATTTTTTTTTAATTAACACGTACTTTAAAAAGAATCACTAGCTAGAGTATAATTAAATGATGGATGTTAGTAGCATGGATCTATAACGAACAAATTTTGGTAGCTAAATCTTACAAATTGTTTAGACTGGTTTGGGTTTATATTCACTCAAGGTTCTCTATAAATAGCTGTGATAAATACAAAGGATTAAGTTGGAAGGAGGTTTCTTGTGGGTTGCTGTAAGGATGTGAGAGAGTAAACATCCTTTCAATGAAATTCAGGGATGGTACTCAAGTTTGTGAGACTCTGCCAACCTCAACAATATTAAAGACTAAGTACGTACAACAGGAGCAAAGATTACCTACCTGTTGGAAGAAAAGATCATACTGCACAGCAGACACACAGCTACAAAATGGCTGCTTGCAGGCAGCAGTTGCTTGTATCTGCACATATAAAGGACCAGCAACTCAAGATGTATTCTGGTAAAAGATCCTAGAAAAGTGCAACCCTGCAGAGATTTGGTAAGACCAAGACATTCACAGAGGAATCAGCATTTGTGTGTAATTGTAGCGTATATGGACCTATCTTGTAACTTGACCCAAAGCCCACTGTAGGCAAAGGAAAGACTCTTACAGACAAGCAGGGCCCTAGCATAATTTTTTCAGGTCCAGTACAAACTTGTAACATGGGCCCCTTTCCACACACATACCACAATCCCTCATCCATACATACAACCTCATGAGCCATGAAAAATGTATTCCTCATGGTAATGGGGGTTGCAGCCTGGCCCGGGCCCCCCAGGGCCTCCGGGCCCCAGTAAAGTGTACCCTTCTCCCCCCCATGTGGGGGCCCTGCAGATAAGTGGGATTAAATGGCAGAATAAATGGCCACACTGGCTGGTACTGTCATTCACTAAAAAATTAGAGCTGGGGGAAAAAATGGGAAAGCTTTAAGTGTAATTTAAACACTCTTTATGGTGTGACAGCCCCTGCTTGATTCTTCACAGCAGGGAAAGATTCCAGGTGGTCATTCTTCAACACTGCTCTTGCAGCCTGAAATTTCCAAAGGTGGACTGTTTGGGAGGATGATTATCCCCTGAATGTGCCTGGGGCAGCAGACCCCTCCCCTGCCTGAGCAGCCTTGGGGTCACCAGGGGCTTGCTCCTGCCTTTTTAACATGTCGACATGTGAAGGTGAGAGGCAGAGCATGATGATATCTGCAGCAAGAGGCTTCGGACCTAAGCACAGAGATTGAGAGCGTCCCTCCTCCCACCACTTCCTGAGTGTGTTTGTTTCAGAAATGAAAAAGTGCTGCAGAGACACCCAGCCCCGCTGTTGGGTCTGCCAGATACACTCTGCATTCTTATTTGCTGAGCAAAGAATAGGCCAGTGAGGGGAGGGGGGAAAGAGGACCGTGACGCCCTCCGAAAACTGCATGCAAGATATAGCACTGTAGTGGAAACACTCAGTTCAGAGAGCTGAGAGCCCATCAGCTAGCAATGCAAAGGGCTGGCTGGGAAGACTAAAGAGCTATTCTTGTCCATTGCGGTTCTTGGTTTTGGAAAGAATAGTCAAGATTTTGAACAGTGCTTCAGAAAAACTGCGAAATGAAAACCTCTGTTTCTGATACTTGTGTTAAGTCTCCAAAACTGATACCTCAAGACTGGGGATTGGGAATGTTTTACTTGTTATCTCCTGGTTGTTCTAAATTTACAACTAAATTTAAAATTTGGCTCTGATTGGGGTTTGTTATATAGTTTCTTGCTTTATACAGGCATTAGGGACAGTGCTGCTGTCAGCTAATTACTAAGTTATTATGTGCAAAAAAAAAAAAACCCCTAGAGTTTTCAGGTGCCTAAGTAGCCCCTGGAAACCCGGTTAAAGTGGCTTTCCACCCCCAAAATCTGAAATGGTACCCCAGGCTCCACCCATCCCCCCAACAAGGCAGGGGCATGGCCCACTCCCTGCACCCCTCATCCCACTAGGGGGATGGGTGTGGCTTCTGCATCGGCCCCACCTGACCTTGCTGCTCAGGCCTCTTATCTGCAGGCCACCTGAACAGATGGCTCCAGCAGCAGGGGCCCCACCTGGGACAATGACCCAGAACTCTCCACTGAGCAGTTGGAACTGGCACCAACAACCCTGTACAGAAGCCAGCCAAAGAGACAGACAGACAGTGCCTTAGCTTCCGCACAGCAACCCCTCCAGCCCTGCCTGCCACAGACAGAAAAACAGCACCTCAGTCACTGCACAGTACCACCTGCAGCCCTGTCTCCCTCAGAGACACCCAACCCACCTAATGTTTTATTGAGATGTATGTAGGGAGAGATCAATTGATCTCAAAATCATTAAGCTCTTGAAGTAAATATAGAAACCACCAGACCTTCCTGACCAATAGGTTTCAGACCCAACAAGTCCCAAGCATCCAGCTCTGAACATTTCCAAAGTGGCAAACTCCCACTGACTTCATTCAGGCCAGAATTTCACCTATAGCCATTTGAATTTCACTCAATTTTCACTCAAAATTCACTGTTTTCAGTTCCTAAACTGCAAAAAAACCAAACCTATATACCATCACTCTAGTTTATACATGAACAGACTCTAGTGGTTTCCAGAAATGGAAAATTGTTGTGGAACAGTAAATTTTTACACTATGCAAAGGAAGGGGTGGGCAGTGTACTAGGAGAAACTCTGTGAGTTCAAACGTGCAGAGTTCCAAAGGTTTCAAGTGGGGTGAGGGATCAGGGTTTGAGCAACAATGAGGTAGGTAGAGAGCTTTGCTCTTCAGCTCTGCACGAATCCTGAAAGCTGCAGGGAAATAAACCTGGAGATCTTGAGGAAGCTGTGTTGACACCCATATCCTAGAGGATGTTCCCCAGATCAAATCACCCAGGACAGTCAAAAGGGAATAGTACCACCATGACCACTCCTGCCACACCTGGACCAAGCCGCTACTCTGAAAGGATTTGAGGGCACAGTGTGAGAGCTTGGGCAGATTAATGCAGAAAGACTGATCCGGAGGCTCTCTTCCAGATTCTCCATGTTATGGCACATCCTGGTAATTGACTTGTAGAGGGTTTCAATAACCTCTATAAATGAGATCTAAAATATCCTGCTAGTAAGTAAATTCCACTAAGCCTAGATAAGATACTGAGAATTAGAGAAAAGAGAAAATATGTACATATTTATCAAAAGAAAAGGGGTTGAAGTTTTTCATAGCCAGCCATCCAAATAAAATCCTTAACTCATGAATTACAAGCCCCACACTCAAGTAGGCAGTAAATCTGTGTGTCACCCTTACATTTACCAAAATAGGACATGCAGGCCTGATCCACAGACTATTGAAGCCAATGGAAAGACTCCCTCTGGCTTTAATGGGACTTGGATCAGAGATTTAATCAACAAGGCTATAAATATATATATTCTCTCAACTGTGAGAGGAACTCTAATAAGCCTAAAATCCAATTAATATTTGTCAGATACCAACTGACTTTGTCTGCCTCCAACAACTTGTCTGTAATGATTTAAATCCTATTGACTATGAATGCACTTTTACCCTAAAACTTGAGGAAAGGCCTAAAAAATTATTTGACCAGAGTCATGCTAAGAACCCACTGCATGCTGGAAATTTGTTTCTTTTTTGGTTCAAGAGTGGGACAAGGACAGATAATTGAAGTGGTGTTGTAGCTGCCTTACTCCCAGCATAGTAGAGAGACAATGTGGGTGAGGTAATGTCTATTTTTGAATCCATTTCAGTTGGAGAGAGAAGCTTTTGGGTTGCACAGAGTTCTTCTTCAGGACTGCTAAGGCCAACATGATTTTGAGTTTCTAAGATTCCTTTGTTTTTAAGTTAAGATGTTTGGGTTAAAAATGCCACCAGAAAACTAATGAAATTGCTGTCAGCTGCTTGGGAACTACCCAAAGACTGGGAAGCATTTTGATTTGGTTGTGTGCTTGTCCTTTCCTTTTATTTCTTTTTGACTTCAAGTTATGAACATTGAACCTGTTAAACACCAGAATGTTTCCAAGTTTTTAACAATGTACATTGGCCAGTCCTGAATTTCGTTTTCCCTGCCTGTCTGATGCTCTTCTCACGAGCTCCTTCTATTAGGCAACAATGGAAAATTTCATCCAGTAATGGAAGCAGTGTGTCTGATCCAGCCTTTGTAGCCTGACTATAGATTGAACAGAGATTCTACCTACCTGACAACAATAACTATATACTTTTGAAATATTACCGCTCATTAAAATGGATCCAGACTCCCAGTCCCATGGAAAATTTGTTTTAATCTTTTCATTTAAAATATTAACTTTCCTCCCACCCTGCTCCACAAATTTCTATTTTTGCCATGATACCTGAGACATGATTTGGTGGTTTTTTATCCCCAAACGAATTTGCTAGGTAGGATGGTCTTATGGTTAGAGGACTGGACTGAATTCATGAAATCTGGATTCAATTCCTAGCTCTGCTATAGACTCCCCTGCGAAGTTTGGGATGCCAATTAACATCTCTGAGCCTCAGATGCCTGTCGGTAAAGTGAGGATAATAATAAATAAGAGAATTACCATAACAGATCAAAATAGTGCAGTAACCTGTCCCTGAGAGTGGTCAGTGCCAGCTGCTTCACAGGAATATGCAAGAAATGGAGTGAAGGACAATCATTAAATTATCTGGAAGTTTCTTCCAAACATGGGCCAGTTAAGTGTAACGTTTTGCCCTGAATCATGAATATTTGTATGCCATAATGTTTTTAATCCTTTTTAATGTAGCTGGGGATGTTTGTTAGTTCTCTGACAGCTTCAAAATTTTAAGATTTTATTTATTATGGTCTCACAGAGCTGGTAGAAAAATTGAACCATTGTAAAGTACTACACGCTGCATTAGTATTTCGAGGGGAGGCCCTCTGGTCTATAGCGGTTGGGGTCTCCTCCATTTCTGCCCCAGTCATTTGCCTCTTGGTCTAAACGTGAATCCTCTGTTCCTCTGCCACTGCTGCCACCCTGCAAAGCTTCCCTGGAATCACTGGAAAGAGGAAACAAAGGTGATTTTAGACAGTATATAGTTAAATCTCAATAACTAAATTGTTTATTTTTCATTTTTTCACCCACAGTTTAATCCCAACTTTCCCGTAAAACTGAGGACACGTAAAAACACCTCCCCAAACAGAAGTTGTTCCAAGAAAAGATATTACCTCACCTACCTTGTCACACACAAACACAAATACAAATCTTTGCCTGTTTCTGAATACCAGGAGTCAGCCCAGAAAAGCAGCAGTGCAGTAGTTGTGAATTAAAAAGTCTTCCCATTACTTGCCTGCACTAATTCTACCTACTCCTCATAAACTCCTTTACATCATAACCATCACATGCAACAGCAACATTTTAATACAATCCTCATTGGAGGCCACAAGTGAACCTATGATCATAGTTTCTTTGGATGAACTAGCAAGGGCGATATGTACCAGTTCTAGATTAAAGGAAGGTCCTGCAATTATTTAAATTTCAAAAGTCCTATGGTGAAAACATCAGCCTCCCTGTACATAGTTATCTGGTCTGATATGTGTATATATTAAATAGGTCAGCTCAGAAACCCATTTTACAACTCAAGAATGGGCAGTCGTCACACTTAGCCAGTTCAGGTGTTAAAAAAAAAGTCCTCACTTCAAAGAGGATACTAGCAATTTATGAATTACAATGTACATCATAGTTATTTAATTGCACAGGTCTCTATCGACTTTTAACTCATAATCCAAGTAGAATCCATTACCTTATAACTTTTGCTGCCCACGCACCACCCGGCCCTCTTTGGGCAGCATCATAATTCCCACGAGCATGGAAATATTTATCTGAATTTTTATAATTCGCCTCCCGCATATCATTGTATGCATGCAGCATATCCCCAGCACCTGGAGAAGAGAGAAAGGATTACAGAGATATTGTACATTTAAAACAAAACATTGACGTTACTCCACCCACATTCCTCTGATGTTGTCAAACACAACTCTAGTCACTTCAACACTGCGTCTTACAAGTATAGCGCTTCTAGAGAAGGCAGAAGGGCTCTTCTATACCGCTGAGCAAATACTTGATTTGTGGTTGAGTGGAAGATCTGAGAAATCCAAAAACAAAGTTTAGTTTCAAACCAAAACTGATTTGTTATGGTATTTCTCAAGAAATTGAAAAGCAGAAAAAAATGGTTCTTATCTATTTGATTTGACATTTCTCCAGCAAAATGTCAGAATTCTTCATTGTGAAAATTATTAGTTTTCTTTTTTCAGTCAAAATTATTTGCCAAATTTGACCTGAGTTTGCAAAAAGTTTCAGTGCCCTTGAGAATGTTTTTTTTTTTTTTGTAAAGTTAGTATTTGCCTCCCAAAAATTGCCTCACTTTACTTGGTACCCAAGACTGCCATTAGATAGAGGGATTGGCAGCCATTTCATTAACTGTAACATCCACCAGGTGACATCTTTGGAGGAGGGAGATGAAAGGGAACTCCTTGAGGAGAACCTTATAATCAGGGAATCTCCACAAAACTCTGCTGTGGTATCTTTGAGAAATTCTTTAGGGGCAAAGAAACCCTCACGTTTCTCTCAGTGCTCTTGTAAGGATCACCAGGACAATGGAGTAGAGCTGTGATTCCAAGTTAGAAACTTCTGTCTCCTTTAGGGCTTTGCCTACATGCAATTCTTGCATCAATATAGCTAAATCTGTTTAGAAACCAATTTAGTTAAATCACTGCCACCCTTAAAGCAACTGATGCTAAATCCATTTAAGGTGCTCTTAGAAGTGTCTATTCCAGAGGTTTGCAGCAATATAACTAACAATTTCTAAACTGATTTAGACTGGAGACAATGGGGACAAACAGGTGAGAATTATTATGCTATGAGTGTACAATGTGAGAACATGAAATATGATTTGGCAGATGTGAACCTTTATCTAATACTATCATTAAAAAAAAAAAACCAAACACTTCTTACAGGAAAAAAGAGAAATCATGGAGTATCAGCCTAAAAATAGAAACATAAGGATATTTGGGTCTAAAAAGTACAATGACAAATGGGAGACAATAACTGGAATCAAAGACTAAGCTGAGTTGCTTCTTGAGACTAAATAAATCTTAACAACAGTAGAAGTGGTGAGCCACAATAATTTGATGCACATCTCCTTCCAGAGAAAGCCTATTACATCTCAAATACATCCCCAGTCTCTATTCAGGAAGGGTATTTAAGCATATGTTTAAGTCCTTTCTTAAGCAAGATGGATTTAAACATATGCCTAAGTGTTTTTCCTTAGTCAGCAACCTAAAAATGCAGTTCTGCAAGGTGTTGAATGACCTCAGCTCAACACAGTGATAATTGGGGAAGTTAAGCATCTTGCAGATGTTCATTCCTCTAGTGCTGAATCAAGACCCAAGTTATCTGATGATAGAAATATTTCCAGAAGGGGGAGGAAAGCTCTTGAAATTATTCAACAAACATTTAATTTATATTTTCTTTTCTGGGAATTGGCATACCCCTCTCACAATACCAAGAACTAAACAAATAAAAGGTGACCATTAGTTACCAATGCATTATATGCTTCCAGAGTTTACTAGGCCCACTGAGATCCACGTCAGGAAATTGCAAAAGCTAAAATCAGAACATGGTCAGTGGGGTGCAGTTAACATCTTGCGAAATGTTGAATGAATCTTGTCTGGTGAAAATCTTTCTTTAATTATGATCCCACACTCTTTGTACAATCTGTGGCGCACACCTGCCAGCTGACTTGCTCAGGTTCAGGCAGCTATGTTCTTGGAGTCCCAATGAGGGACCTAAAACTGCATCTTTTAAGGGATTAGCAGAAAATTCTAATGTATCTTTTAGTGAAAAACTTTGTAAATTTCTTATTTACCCACCAGAATTTTTCAACAGTTGTTCTAGGCCTCCTTTCTTTGCCTTTGTTTTGCTGTTTTTATTAGTTTATTAATTGTATTAATATCTACACCATACTGCCTGCACGTAAGTTTTGAAGAGAGTTTTGATGAAGAAAATATAGTTAGTAAAAAGTATACCTTGAACAGCTTCCTTTACGAATGATCCAGCATCAGAGACCCAGTTCTGGGCATTGACACAAAGTACCAGGGATAACAACAATATGCAGTTGCAGATCTTCATAGTTCATTTATTTCGTCTGTAATAGAAGGAAAGTATACATCAGTAAGGCATTTGATACGGTTCCACATGGGGAATTATTAGTTAAATTGGAAAAGATGGGGATTAATATGAAAATTGAAAGGTGAATCAAGAACTGGTTAAAGGGGAGACTGCAACGGGTCATACTGAAAGGTGAACTGTGAGGCTACTAGTGGAGTTCCTCAGGGATCGTCTTGGGACCAGTCTTATTTAACTTTTTTATTACTGACCTTGTCACAAAAAGTGGGTGTGTGCTAATAAAGTTTGTGGATGACACAAAGTTGGGAGGTATTGCCAATACAGAGAAGGATCAGGACATCATACAGGAAGATCTGGATGACCTTGTAAACTGGAGTAATAGCAATAGGATGACATTTAATAGTGGAAAGTGCAAGGTCATGCATTTAGAGACTAATAACAAGAATTTTTGCTATAAGCTGGGGACGCATCAGTTTGAAGTGACAGAGGAGGAGAAGGACCTGGGCATATTGGTTGATCACAGGATGACTATGAGCCGCCAATGTGATGTGGCCGTGAAAAAAGCTAATGCGGTTCTAGGATGCATCCGATGAGGTATTTCCAGGAAAAATTGAGAGGTGTTTGTACTATTAAACAAGGCACTGGTGAGACCCCCATCTGGAATATTGTATGCTGTTCTGGTCCCCCATGTTTAAGAAAGATGAATTTAAACTGGAACAGATGCAGAGAAAGGATACTAGGATGATCTGCGTAATGGAAAACCTGCCTTATGAGAAAAGACTCAAAGATCTTGGCCTGGTTAGCCTAACCAAAAGAAGGTTGAGGGGAGATATGATTGCTTTCTATAAATACATCAGAGGGATAAATACCAGGGAGGGAGAGGAATTATTGAAGTTCAACGCCAATGTGGACACAAGAACTAATGGATATAAACTGGCCATTAGAAAGTTTAGACTTGAAATTAGATGCAGGTTTCTAACCATCAGAGGAGTGAAGTTCTGGAATAGCTGTCCAAGGGGTGCAGTGGGGGCAAAAAACCTAGCTGGCTTCAAAACTGAGCTTGATACATTTATGTAGAGGATGGTATGATGGGACAGTCTAGTTTGGCAATTGACTGATCTTTGACTATTGGCGGTATATATGCCAATGGCCTGTCATGGGACATATGATGGGATGGGTTCTGAGTTATTAGAGAGAATTCTTTCTTGGCTGTCTGGCTGGTGAGTCTTGCCCACATTCTCAGGGTTTAACTGATCGCCATATTTGGGGTCAGGCGGGAATTTTCCCCCAAGGCAGATTGGCAAAGGCTCTGGGGGGTTTTCGTCTTCCTCTGTAGCATGGGGCACGGCTCACTTACTGGTGGATTCTCTGTATCTTACAGTCTTTAAACCATAATTTGAGGACTTTAATAACTCAGTCATAGGTTAGAGGTTTATTACAGGAGTGGGTGGGTGAGGTTCTGTGGCCTACGTTGTGCAGGCAGTCAAATTAGATGATCATATTGGTCCCTTCTGACCTTAGAATCTAAGATTCTATAAGAGAATCAGAAAACTGGGCAATATTTTAAAAACTCCTGCCACAATGTTCCTTCCTCTCATAACTGCTTTGCAGCAGGTACATGGATCAGCAGGGTCCCACATAATTCTGAAGCATTACCAAAGTGATGATTTCTACTCAGACAAGTGAAATCCCTTCTGCCATCACAGCACTAGGCTGGGAAATAAGATGTAAAAACTGAAGTTTTAGTTTCTACTTAACAATTTATAAAAATCACTTGTTGAATAAAAAACAGGGGAAAGAACTACAAATATGAAGTTTCTGTATAGAATCATACTTACCACGGATGTATTGCAAAGTCCCTGAAAAGTGGAGTTCTTTCTGATGGCTTCTCACAAGGAAGGATTATACTATATTTATAGGAAGCCTTATCTCAAAGAGCAAATAGAAAAGAATTAACAGAAACCTGACTACATTAAAATTGGGCAAGTCGTTGCTTCTTGAATGCAAACAAATATTGTTCTGTTCTTAACAAGAACATTCTTCATGAGATTTCCTGGTTTGAACCAGTCAATATCTGTATTGTCTTGCAATAACAATTACCTAATATGGTGAACTGTCCATCATTTACTGGAAGTTGCTGGCAGTCATTTTATCTGAATTGCTTCCATTTTTTTTAATTAGTGAAATGAGCAATATTTTTATATAAGATTTTTATGTAGATGTTTTAGATAATCATCCTGCATGTACCATAAATGCCAAATCAGTTTTATCCTTTTCTATGATCTTAATTAGAAGAACTCAAAAGTGATGCCAAAGGTAGCAAGTGAAACCTTTGCCCTCAGCTTCTTGGGGCATGAACCAGCTTTTCATTCTGTTTGTACAATGCCTAGCCCAATGAGGTCCTGGTCCATGACTTTGGCTCCAAGAGGCTATGGTAATAGAAATAAATAATATAAATATATGATTACTAGAGCTCATCAGAAGTGAGATGTCATCTTTGCAGACATTTTTATTTTCCCCCTTTTGAATTTTGAAGGAAATTTGTCAAAATCTTGAATTTTAGAAAATGTCAATTAGCTTTTATTACCACCATTATGGGCTCTACAGAGAGGTTAATTTGCCTGAATCTTGCTTGGTTGGCAAGATCTAAGCCATAAGATACATGCAGTTATAGGAACAGTTTTTTGTTAAAAAAAAACCTTTTAATTCAAAATATTGCCAGTGAATTAGAATCATCGGCTCTCTCAGTAATTCAGTTTATTTTGTTAAAGTGTATTTTCGTTTCTGATATATAACAACCGTAACTATCAGAATTTTATTTAGATGGAGTAAATACAGTTTACATCCTCAGATCAGTGCATAGGAGATAATATGTAAAACTCCTATTGATTCTAGCTGGAGCGATGCAGGGAAATAGCTGCTGCTTCAGGTTAGACTTTGTCCTGTAAGGGTTGTAAACTAAAAAGTAGTGCTTGTAAATGGTCAGTGTGGTTTTTATACAAATCTAATCTGAATAAAGTAATCATGATTGGGACACCCCAACCCACCTGATGTTTTATTTATGAAGGGAGAGATCAACTGATCTCATAATCATTAACCCACTGAAGTGAATATAGAAACCACCAGACCTGCCTGACCAATAGGTTTCAGACCCTACATGTCTTAAGCATCCAGCTCTGAACATTTCCAAAGTGGCAAACTCCCACTGACTTCACGCAGGCCAGAATTTAGCGTATTTAAAAAGCCCTATCTGCAGTTTTTAAATTGCAAAATAACCCAAACCTGTATATCACCACTCTGGTTTATGCATGAACTGACTGAAGCTGTTACCAAAACTGGAAAATTGTTGTGGAATGGTAAAATTTTACACTGTGCAAAGGAAGGGGTGGGCAGTGTAATAGGAGAAACTCTGAGAGTTCAAACTTGCAGAGTTCCAGAGGTTTCAAGTGGGGTGAGGGATCAGGGTTTGAGCAACAATGAGGTAGGCAGAGAGCATTGCGCTTCAGCTCCACACAAGTCCTGAAAGCTGCAGGGAAATAAACCTGGAGATCTTGAGGAAGCTCTGTTGAGACCCATATCCTAGAAGATGTTCCCCAGATCAAACCACCCAGAATAGCCAAAAGGGAATAGTACCACCATGACCACTCCTGCCACACCTGGACCAAGCTGCTACTCTGAAAGGATTTGAGGTGTAGTGTGAGAGCTTGGGCAGATTAATGCAGAAAGACTGATCCGGAGGATCTCTCCCAGATTCTCCATGTTATGGCACATCCTGGTAATTTACTTGTAGAGGGTTTCACTAATCTCTGTAAATGATATCTAAAATATCCTGCTAGTAAGTAAATTCCACTAAGCCTAGATAAGCTACTGAGAATGAGAGACAAGAAAATTATATGTACATATTTATCAAAAGAAAAAGGGTTGACGTTTTACATAGTCAGCCATCCAAATAAAATCCTTAACTCTTGAATTGCAAACCCAGACTCAAGTAGGCAGTAAATCTGATTGTCACCCTTACATTTACCAAAATAGGACATGCAGGCCTCATCCAAAGACCATTCAAGCCAATGGAAAGACTCCCTCTGGCTTCAATGGGACTTGGATCGGAGATTTAATCAACAATGCTATACATATATATATTCTATTGACTGAGAGAGGAACTCTAATAAGCCAACATCCTGTTAATATTTGTCAGATACAAATTAACTTCATCTGCCTCCAACAAACTGTCTGTAATAGATTTAAAGCCTATTGACTATGAATGCACTTTTACCATTAAACTTGAGAAAAGGCCTAAAAAAATTATTTGACCAGAGTCATGCTAAGAAGAACCCACTGCATGCTGGAAATGTGTTTGATCTTTGGTTCAAAAGTGGGACAAGGACTGATAATTGAAGTATTGTTATGTCTGCATTTCTTCCAAGATAGTAGAGAGACAAGCTGGGTGAGGTAATGTCTTATTGGTAATGTCCACTTCTGTTGTACAAGCTTTCGGGTTGCACAGAGCTCCGCTTCAGGACTGCTAAGGCCAGCATGATTTTGAGTTTCTAAGATTCCTTTATTTTTAAGTTAAAATGGTTGGGTGAAATGCACAACCCGAAAACTTTTTTTTACCAAATGTACATTGGCTAGTCCTGAATTTAGTCTTTCCCTGCCTGCCTGATGCTCTTTCGTCTTGCTCCTGCTCTTTGGAAACAGTGGGAAATTTCATCCAGTAATGGGAGCGGTGCCTCTGATCCAGCCAGTGTAGCCTGACCCCAGATGGAACAGAGATTCTACCTCCCTGCCAACAATAACTATATACTTTTAAAACGTAAGCAATACTACCACTCATTAAAATGGACCCAGACTCCCAGTCTCATGGAAAATTTGTTTTCATCTTTTCATTTAAAATATTAACTTTCCTCCCACTCTGCTCCACAAATTTCTAATTTTGCCATAATACCTGAAACTTGATTTGGTGGCGGTCAGTCCCCAAACTAATCTGCCAAGTAGGATGGTCTTATGGTTAGAAGACTGGATTAAATACAGGAAATCTGGATTCAATTCCTAGCTCTGCTATAGACTCCCCTGTGAAGTTTGGCAAGTCAATTAACATCTCCGAGTCTCAGATCCCCATCTGTAAAATGGGGATAGTAATAAAAAAGAGAATTACCATAATGTATCAAAATAGTCCAGTAGCCTGCCCTGAGAGTGGCCATTGACAGCTGCTACACAGAAATATGCAAGAAATGGAGTAAAGGACAATCAGTAAATTATCTGGAAGTTTCTTCCAAACACGGGGCAGTTAAGTGTAACCTTTTGGCCTGAATCATGAAGATTTGTATGTCATAATGTTTTTACCCTTTCTAATATAGCTGCAAATGTTTGTAAATTCACCAAGATCTTCAAAATTTTAAGATTTTATTTATCATGCTCTTGCACAGCTGATAGAAAAATGGAAACATCGTTAAGTACTATGGGCTGCATTAGTATTTCGAGGGGAGGACCTTTGGTCTGTAGTGGTTGGGGTCTCTTCCACTTCTGCCCCAGTCATTTGCCTCTTGGTCTAGACGTGAGTCCTCTGCTCCTCTGCCACTGCTGCCACCCTGCAAAGCTTCCCTGGCATCACTGGAAAGAGGAAACAAAAGTGATTTTAGACAGTATATAGTTAAATCTGAATAACTAAATTGTTTACTTTTCATTTTCCCCCCACAGTTTAATCCCTACTTTCCCATAAAACTGAGGATACGTAGAAACACCTCCCCAAACAGAAGTTGTTCCAAGAAAAGATATTACCTCACCTACCTTGTCACACACAAACACAGATACAAATCTTTGCCTGTTTCTGAATACCAGGAGTCAGCCCAGAAAAGCAGCAGTGCAGTAGTTGTGAATTAAAAAGCCTTCCCATTACTTACCTGCACTAATTCTACCTACTCCTCATAAATGCCTTTACATCATAACCATCACATGCAACAGCAACATTTTAAAACAATCCCCGTTGGAGGCCACAAGTAAACCTATGATCATAGTTTCTTTGGATGAACTAGCAAGGGCGATATGTACCAGTTCTAGATTAAAGGAAGGTCCTGCAATTATTTAAATTTCAAAAGTCCTATGGTGAAAACATCAGCCTCCCTGTACATAGTTATCTGGTCTGATATGTGTATATATTAAATAGGTCAGCTCAGAAACCCATTTTACAACTCAAGAATGGGCAGTCGTCACACTTAGCCAGTCCAGGTGTTAAAAAAAAAGTCCTCACTTCAAAGAGGATACTAGCAATTTATGAATTACAATGTACATCATAGTTATTTGATTGCACAGGTCTCTATCGACTTTTAACTCATAATCCAAGTAGAATTCATTACCTTATAACTTTTGCTGCCCACGCACCACCCGGCCCTCTTTGGGCAGCATCATAATTCCCACGAGCATGGAAATATTTATCTAAGTTTTTATAATTCGCCTCCTGCATATCATTGTATGCATGCAGCATATCCCCAGCACCTGGAGAAAGAAAGGATTACAGAGATATCGTACATTTAAAACAAAACATTGACGTTACTCCACCCACTTTCCTCTGATGTAGTCAAATACCACTCTAGTCACTTCAACACTGTGGTTTCCAAGTATGGTGCTTGTAGAGAAGGCAGAGAGGCTCCTCTATACCACTGAGCAAAAACCTGATTTTTTGGTTCACTGGAAGATCTGAGAAATCCAAAAAGATAGTTTAGTTTCAACCCAAAACTGATTTGTTATGTTTTTTCTCATCAAAATGAAAATCAGAAAAAAATGGTTCTGGTCTATTTGAACTGATATTTCTGCAGCAAAATGTCAGAATTCTTCATTATGATAATTATTAGTTTTCTTTTTTTAGTCAAAACTATTTGCCAAATTTGACCTGACTTTGCAAATAGTTTCAGTGCTCTCAAAAATGGTTTTTCGTTTTTGGAGGGGGCGGAGGGAAAATTTAGTATTTGCTCTCTAAAAATTGCCAGACTTTACTTGGTACTCAAGACTCCCATTAGAGATAGAGGGATTTGCTGACATTTATGCTATTTCATTAACTGTAACTTACACCAGGTGACATTTTTGTAGGTTGGAATCTTTATGCTAGGAATGTTCCAGAGGGGTAGCCGTGTTAGTCTGTATAGAGCATCTGATGAAGAGGGTTGCAGCTCACGAAAGCTTATGCCCGCAGAAATTTGTTAGTCTTTAAGGTGCTAGAGGACTCTAGTTGTTTATGCTAGGAATGTACAATGTGAGAACATGAAATCTGATTTTTGTGGATGTGAACCTCTAACCACTATAATTTAAAAAAACCCAGCCCAATACTTCTTACAGCAAAAGGGAGAAATAGTGGAGTAGTAGGCTAAAAGTAAAACAAACATATTTGAGTTTAAAAAGTACAATGACAGATAGAAGACAATAATTGGAATCAAAGGCTACGTCTTCACTGAGGGTGGCAAATTCGCCGCCGTCAGATCGATTTCTCTGGATCGACTGAGCGGTCAGTGAAGATCCGCTCAGTCGATCCAGAAATCGACGTACTAAGACCACCTTCTCAAGTGATGTAGCGCTGAGTCGACGGGAACGCGGTTCCCGTTGGCACAGTGCAGTGAAGATGGCGCGCAGAAGAGAAGCAGAGAAGTCGATGGGAGTTATGTACGTTTTTTGCGTAGTTTGCGTAACTGCGGTCGACTGACGCTGAATCTCGGAGGTAAGTGTAGACAAGCCCAAAGACTATGCTGCATTGCTTCTTGAGACTAAATAAATCTTAACAACAATAGATGTGGTGATGCACTATAATTTGATCCACATCTCCATCCAGACAAAGCCTATTAAATCTCAAATACATACCTGATTGAGTAATGTATCTCTATTCAGAAAGTGTACTTAAGCATACATTTAAATCCTTTCTTAAGCAAGGATGGATTTAAGCATATGCTTAAGTGTTTTTCCTCAAGCAGAACCTAAGAATGCAGTTCTGAAAGGTGTTGCATGTCCTCAACTCAACACAGTGGGAACTGGGGGAAGTTTAGCACCTTGTAAAAGATGTTCATTCTTATAGTGCTGAATCAGGACCCAAGTAATATTTCAGGAAGAGGGAGGAAAGCTCCTGAAATTATTCAACAAACATTTATTTTATTTTTTCTTTTCTGGGAATTGGCATACCCCTCTCACAATACCAAGAGCTAAACAAATAAAAGGTACCCAATAGTTAACAATGCATTCATATGCTTCCAGAGTTGATCAGGCCCACTGACATCCACATCAGAAAATTGCAAAAGGTAAAGACAGAACATGGTCAGCTGGGTGCACAGGTTGCAGTTAACATCTTGATAAATGTTGAGTGAATCTTGTCAGTTGAAAATCTCTAATTATGATCCATAGGACTTTGTACAATCTATGGCGCACACCTGCCACCTGACTTGCTCAGGTTCAGGCAGCAATGTGCGTGGAGTCCCAATGAAGGACCTAAAACTGCATCTTTTAAGGGATTAGAAGAAAATTCTAATGTCGCTTTTTGTGAAAAACTGTGTAAATCGCTTACTTACCCACCAGAATTTTTCAACAGTTGTTCTAAACCTCCCTTCTTTGGCTTTGCTTCGCTGGGTTTTTATTAATTAATTTATTGTATTAAGATCTACACCATGCTGCCTGAACATTATTTTTGAGGACTGTTTTGATGAAGAACATACAGTGAGTAAAAAGCACACCTTGAATAGCTTCCGCTAGGAATGATCCAGCATCAAAGAACGAGTACTGGGCACCAACGCAAAGTACCAGAGACAACAACAACATGCAGTTGTAGAACTTCATAGTTCACTTCTTTAGTCTGTAATAGAAGGAGAGTGCACATCAGAAAACTGGGCAATAAAGATTCCAGCCATAATGTTCCTTCCTCTTATAACTGCTTTGAAGCAGGTACATGGATCAGCGGGGGTCACACACAATTCTGAAGCTTTACCAAAGTGATGATTTGTACTCAGACAAATGAAATCCCCTGTGTCATCACATCCCCAGGCTGGGAAATAAGATGTAAATACTGAAGCTTTAGTTTCTGCTTAACAGTTTTTACACCATAAAAATCACTTGTTCTAAGATTCTATAGAATAAAAAACAAGGGAAAGTACTACAAATGGGAGGTTTCCATTTAGAATCAAACTTACCACTGCTGTATTGCAAAGTCCCTGAAAAGTGGAGTTCTTTCTGATTGATACTCACAAAGAAAGCTGGTACTATATTTATAGGAAGCCTTATCTCAAATATCAAATAAAAAAGAATTTAAAGAAACCTGACTAAATTAAAATGGTCAGTTCTTTAGTTGTTGAATGCAAACAAACATTGCTTCTGTTGGGAAGTAATGTTGAGTGTTCCTGGTTTGAATTGGTCAATGTCTGTATGGTCTCTATAGATCCAATTAACAATTACTTAGCTTGTGCCTAATAGGATTAAATATCCATCATTTACTGGAAGTTGCTGCAGTCACTTTTACTGACTTGCTTCATGTTTTTTTAAATTAGTGAAATGAGCAATATTTTAAAATAAGATTTTTATGTAGACGTTTTAAGTAATCATCCCACATGTACCATAAACGCCAAATCAGTGTTATCCTTATCTATAATCATAATTAGGAGCACTCAAAAGCGATGCACATGTTGCAGGCGCAGCCTTTGCCCTCAGCTTCTTGGGTCATGAACCAGCTTTTCATTCTGTTTGTACAGTGCCTAGCCCAATGAGGTTCTGGTCCATGACTTTGGTGCCAAGATTATAAAAAACTAAAAATGTATTATTACTAGAGCTGATCAGAAATGGGATGGAATCTTTGCATAAATTTTCATTTCCCCCCCTTTTAGATTTTGATGGAAATTTGCAAAATCTCCAATTTTAGAAAATGTCAACTAGCTTTATTACCACCATTATGATCTCTACAGAGAGAGGCTAATTTGCCTGAATCTTGCTTTGTTGGCAAGATTTAAGCCATGAAGTACATGCTGCTATAGCAACAGTTTTAATAAACTTTTAATTCAAAATATCAGCTGTGGACTGGCATCATCAGCTCTCTCAGTAATTCAGTTTACTTTGTAAAGTGTATTTTCATTTCTGATAAATAACTATCTTAACTATCAAAATTTTATTTAGATGGAGTAGAGCTTACATTCTCAGATCAGTGCCTGGGCGATAATATGTTAAACTCCTGTTGATTCTAGTTGGAGCGATGCAGGGAAATATCTGCTGTTTCAGGTCAGACACTGCCCTCTTAAGTTTGTAATCTAAAAAGTAGTGCTTGTAAGTCATCAGAGTTGTTCTTATGGGAATCTAATCTGAATAAAGTCATCATGATTGGGAAGGTGCTGTGAAACAGTGCCATATCATTCCCACACACTAGCCCAACACAGCTATGACCTGTAAAGACAACAGACCATAGCTGTGTTGTCTTGGCTCAATGCCCTGTTAACAAATCTGGCTCTGAGCCGTCTCACTGGTAGACTTCCTTCGTGGAATTTCTGTGCCAAATTTCAGCCTGCATATTCCAGCTGTCATAATTTGTTCTTGACAATTATTTATGGTCATTTTATTTCCCTCAGGACCACTCTAACTTGGGATTCTATGTAAAACTCAAAAGTGATTTTTTAGTAATCGAAATTTTATACATTATTGAAGTAGGGCATGTAACTAGATCCAGATTACATACATGATTCACCACTTCACCCTTTCATAAATTCTCATGCTGGATAAAAGTTAACCGGGGATATTGTCCTAAAAAGGAATAATCATTCCCATGCTGAAATAATTCACTCATATATTGTCTAAACTTTAGAAGCATTTTGGAGCTGTTCTGAAACCTTCCCTTGGACAATAGCTCATAGCAACCATCTGCCAGGAATGAAAAACCTTTTGGAAGTGTCTACATTCAACAGAAACAGCCTTGACAGCAAAATGACATTAGGCTGAATCATGTAATTAAAAAAAAAAAAATCTTTCTCCTGGGAATAAAATGTGTATCAAGACTTTTCTAGACAAACTAACTAGTTTAGTTAAAAAAAAAAAAAAGGGGGGGGGGGGCGGGCAAGAGAACTACTAGGTATTGTTATGCTGAATGCCATTGGTTACTTGTAGTAAAGCCAGAGAGACTCTGAAGCTCAATAGTCCCTGAGCTACAACTGCATTCTCCTCTAGATGAACTGAACTATGGTAATTCTCCATCTTTGATACTGAGACTTGGAAACAATTCTGGTTTCAAGGGGCAGGAGAGAGCCATTTTGTTTCCTAAATTATGTACTGCCATCTCTTTGAAAACCTTGCTGGATACCACTCATTGTAATGAATTTAGATTTTTAGATCCTCTATAATCTGCCTACCAGAGACACTCCACATAATCATTCAAAGTAGCAGTATATGGTGTAGCTAGAGCTCTCCCAACAGCTGTATTTAAGGTTATCTAATTGTTTCCTTTAACCCTCTTTTCAGTCACTCAACTTTCTGAAAACACGCAAGCTTCAGGATTGAAATTTTACAGTCCCAGCCTCCACTAAAAGGGAAAAATGTTATTTCCTGTATTTATTTTTTAATTTGAAGCAAATCAAATCAGTACATTTTCCTATTATAACAAAATAGCTTTAAAGACAAAATAACTTAAGATAAACAGTTAAAATTTGTCAAGAAAAAAGCAAGTTCCTTGTAACAATAGTTCTTGCCTTGACATACAAGCCCACTATACATCTTACAATTAAGCCAACTAACACCATTTCACAAAGACTTAACCAAAAAGTTTAAAGACAAGTGTTAAATGGGTCATAATGTGTTTGGGTGATGGACTTCCCTATCTTATGCTTGCAGTGTGCAACTGCAGCATTTTCCTAGGATACAGTCACAATTTATTCCACATATCCTTCTCATCTTAGTCACATATAAATAAGGAAATCAAGACTAAATCAGAAACACTAATTTTTCTTTATTGAAACTTAAAATTAGTTGAAATCATGCATACAAGTTCATTTTAAGTGCAATAAACTTAAAAAATATTTTTGTAAAACTGCTGTTAATATGAACAGTGCTATGCAAAATGAAAAACAACCTCTTTGAACAGAAAATTTGTGATATATTGTAAAAGTCAGCATTGTTAACTGTGGGTACAAAAAAAAGTTATAAAATAAAGGTTATTATGTATACAAAGCTTTCAGCTATTTTTCCATGTCATTTTGTCCTCTAAACTGAAGAGATTTCAGACTTTTGCCAGAGTGCACTGGTTATGAATTCTCCTGAGACAGATGATGCATGCACTTATATAGAGCTTTACATCTTTGAAGTGCTGCATAAAAGTGAACTGATTAATCCTAAACACCCATATGAGGTAGTAGTATTCTCATTTTACAGGTTGTGAAACAGGCACAGAAAGGTAAAGTGATTTGTTCTAACTCTCTTGGCATATCAATACCAAAGTTAGGACCGAGTACTTGACTTCCAATCCTTTGCTCCTATGATAAATAAAACCAACGTGTGCCTGAGTGCATAGGGTGGAACATTTGTGCTGTTTCCAAACTTCAGCCGAAAAGCTCAACCCCAAATAAAACTGAAGTTGAAGGAGAATGCTTTGTTGGCTTTTCACAGACAGGAACCTTAAGGTATGAAACTGCCACTCAGCATATTCCTGTACACTTTTATTCCTGCTCTAGAAGAGCTATGAAACCCTCCACCATAAAGTGGCTTGTTCTAGCAATTGACATAAAGAGGTTACCCATCCATCTGCAGTTTTATACATCAAACAAACTGTCACAGATGAAACTTACATTGATTAAAAAATAATTAAGATTTTAAATAAAATCAAATAATTAATTTGGAATACAGCAAACAATGGAGACCAGACTATATACATAAAATATATATAAGGCTCTTATTTTAATTTATGTCGAATTTACTCACAAAATGTTGTAGAAGGGAAAAAAAAAGACAAAACATTTTAAAGGGAGTTCTTTGGGGTTTGAGCAATGCCCAGACATTATAACACCATGCTAGTGAATGAGACCCTACAATTGAAATGGATTAACACAAAAGTAAATCTGACTTGTCTGTTTTCACTATCCAAGCTGTCAGAAGCTCAGAGTAAACAGAATAGGTGTATAGTAAGTTTTTGCAAATGATTAAGTAAAACTGGGTGTTTTAAATATTCAGTTTTAATAATCTAATATTTATTTTAAGCTGAGATAAAGGCTATTTAAAAAAAAAAGATCTTTAACTTGACAGTCTTCATTTAAAAATACTTGTTAGTACTATCAGCTTTCTAAAAGGCAATTTTAAATAAAAAGGTATGCAGTTTAATCATTTCTTCCAAAAAGGTCAAAAATTAGTTATGAAACAGACATCTGAAGAGATGTTGAATTATCACACAAATCATCGGACAATGACCTCATGACATATTCAGACAATTTAGGAATGCTGTGTTTACATATTTTTTCAGTGGTCTATTAATGAGTATTTATATGATTTAATGCATATTTCAACAGCATTGCAATCAATACCCCATAACATTATTTTACATAGATCTTAAAGATAAAAATGTAGCTATTCTTCAGAGGCACTTTAATGTAGAATATGTACAGTACACAACTTCATTTCCATGTTTCCTGGAATATTTGCTATGCCTGCTGAGACCACAGAAAACGGTCAGACCTTTCCAGCATAGACTGTATAAGGGCTCTGCAAACAAAAGAGGGAGGAAAAAAATCAAAATATTAGTTACCTAATTTGCTAGCTACTAGCTTTTACAAAGAATTTAAACTGGCTGATGCAGTGATAAATATGATTCAGTTTCAGTGAGAGCCCTATCAGGCCACCCCGGCTTTGAAGATTTATCATTAACCTGAATGGAGAGCATGAGTGACAAAAAGTAAAGAACAGAAAAAAGATAGCAGAATTTTTTTTTTAAACTCAAGTCTAGTATTTAGAGGTTCCTAGGTTCCAAGCCTTCACTCTTGCTTGTACTCACCCCCTCAGTCTTGATGTAACAGAGATTGCAATAAGACCTTTTAAAGTGCCATCTTCTAAAATTTAATTCACTTTATTCCAAAATGTCTTATGTTTTTCCATGCATGCTTTTTTTCCAAAGGAATTAAACAGTGTATCTGTGGGTGAACTACTTTGACAGCAACAGCTGCGGCATAAATAGACTCCCAAATTCCACATACTATAATGTCTCATTACACTATTACAGTATTTATGAAGCAGCCTTCAGAACAGTCTAGGAGGATGCAATACAGGTAAGGAAGTTGCTGAGTTCTTCAGTTGTGGACACTTGATAAGTTTTAGTCACTGTTTTTTTTTTAGGAAACATTTATTCTGAATTTATGTTTTCTGTTACTACATTTTTCATTTTTAAGCTATGTGTCTCAAATATACCTCTTAAATTGAGGATAGAAGTATTTTCAGGTAGTTTTACCACTTTATAATACTGTTTAAACTTTTGGAGTTGAAGTCTGAAGTGTTTTGACTTTTGTTTTTATGAAAAACAAAACTAAGGCTTAAGATGACACTGAATGAAGTATTTATAACTGTTCCACCCATACCCACACCCATGTCTTACCTTTGTCTTTTTTCAGCAATTCTCAGTATTTCACAGATCCTGGTAAATCTCTCAGACAATTCAGCTGTCAAACCACACTCTTCCAGTAGTGGCAAGGCACGATCTGGGCCAATTACCTTTGCCAATAAAAGAGCTACATTTTCAATAGTAATGCAGTTGGACCAATTAGTGCTACCATTGCTGATAGCATTCCCATTCTGTGTACCATGATAGTGGAAATCACTGCTACGACTTTGTGCAAGATGGAGAAGGAACTTCCATTCTTCCACAGTCTCTGGAATTGAGCCTAAATGCAAAATTAAATTACTTGCTGTAGTTATCTGTGAGGAAAACGCTTGCAGCAAACCTAATTTTACATCTATTTGCATTTAAAAGCTAGTTTTCTAGAGTCAATATTCCACATTCATATCTTAGTTAAATGGCTTAAAATGCATTTTTTTTTGACAGTCACAATTTTCAAGTGTATTGGAGCTAATTGTTAGGGTTTATGGACATTTAGCGCTAAAAACAGCTTTTTCATAGTTTAATTCAGAACCTCAATGATGGCTAAGAGCCAAAGAATTCCTTTGTGTATCTTTTTACGATACTGTATTTTTCATTGGAATTCTGCCATCTTATACAGAAATTTGCTCTCTACATACTAGAAAAGCCACTATATAGTGTTAGTGAACTAGCTGATTCTCCAAGGTACTGGGCAACAAATATTGAGAGGGCAAGCCGGAGCCCAAAAAAACTGATTAAAATATCAAGAGATTTGAACCATTCAAGACAAGGCTCTCTCTATTTTTTTTTTTTTTTTTTTTTTTTTTAAACACTGCTCTATTGTAGGAGAACAAGAATTAAACTGCAAAGAGCATCACTTATTTATACGCAATTATATGTATGCTGCACAATATACTGTGAGAAATGATACAAGATGCCAAGTGATCTTGCTATACCAGTGCTTAAAAACAACACATCATTCAACTCTGGATAAATGCTTCTCTATACTTAATCGAGAATCACACAGAGTCAACATAGAACACGTATTATTCTGGTGTGCTCACGTGTTAAGATCCACTAACCATGTTCTCCATCCAAAAGGTTCATATCATCCAAATTAACAATATTAGTAAAGGCTTCTATTCTTCTATCCAGTTCCAAACACAGAGAGAGATATCCAGGCCAGAAGCTTAAAGAAGAGATTAAAGATTTCCAGGAATCAAATACTTGTTCTAAACTAAAATCATTGGTAATGAAATGCTGATTTACCATACTCATCAGTAAGAACAAATAACCCCAAGTACTAGAAATACCCTGGCCATTTCAAAGTCAAAACATAAATCATGCCATCAGTCCACAGAACTGTCAGTTTACTGAATGAACTAGAGCCTGCCTATTGTCATATAACACCCTCACAAAGGTCATAAGTGCTCAATGATAAACAAATCTAAGTGGTCCCATTACAGTGAGGTTTTTTTGCGTATGATAATGGTAAAGGGTCCAGCGGAAAAGGACCAGCATATGGAGGTAAGAGCTGCATAAGGAAACGAAGGGAAGTCATTAGGGAAATAAGTAAGGGTAATTAGGAACAAAGGGAATGTCTTTATGGATGCAAGAGATCCATGAAGTCTGGTGGTTACATTTCTCTCTACTAAAAGTGGGTTACACAAGGAGCTATATTTGTGTAATTATGAAGGTATAACCCTTGTGACTTGCATTGTGGTTATTTCCTTGGTCACATTTTAGGGACAATAACATTTGCTGACTAGCAAACAGAGCTTAACAGATAATGGTATAGTGCTAACTACAACAATACTTGGTTGCTTCTTAGTTACAAAGCAAAGTTACAAAGATGTATATTTCACATTGACTATTTATAACCTATACATGATTGCACTTTCAAATAAAGCCAGACACAAAATACTTCATTTAAACAGAGCTAGATGGTAGACTGGCAGGAAACATATTGGCTTTCATTTGTATTTTCAGTGGGCCAAGATACCAACTAAATTAGTTTCAAGATCATAATTTTTTTAGAAAACCACAACATTTCCACTTACCCATATGACTTGCAGATGTCAGCCATTTTCTCTTTTGTTACAAAATCAGCTGGGAGTTTAATTAGAAGCAAAATCAGTTGGCTATAGCCCCAGGTAAACAAGTGTGAACGTGGTCTGGGAAGACGGATTAATTCACAAGTTAAACGTTAACATTCTCATGAGTTTAAACAACTATTTTTATCAGGAGGCCAAACAGTTGAACAGGATTGTTTCCGTTTTCTTATAAAGTTTTGACAATAATAATTCAAAGAGCATTGTGTCAGCTATTTTCTTGACAAACTTACTTAAACTTACTTACTGAGCCAGTAAGGACATTTTACATATTTTAAAAAAATGTGTTCCTCAGAAATACTCTGAAAATGATTCTTACGAAGTGGAAGCTTCTTAAGAGAGATATGTATTTATATCATATTTATATAGTCATATTAAATACATATGTATTTACTTAGTCATTAAAGAGATCATTCCCAACCGGATTATGAACATAGGAAAAGTGTTTAATCCTTTGGTTGCTGCTGTTAAACATCTTGAGGTACATGAGGTAACATATGAGATCCTAGGGTTCAATTCAACCTACTGAAGAAGGGCCCAGGCAAGACTATGCATCACTTACAGCTCTTTGCTTCACTGAATTCTTTATGTGGGTGAATTAGGATGAATTTCACCCTCTAGTGAAGTGAAATTATTCTGACATAGCTAACTGCATCACGGAACACATAGCAAGTCTGGACAACTTTGGTTTGCGCAGTGCAATTGAATATACATGATTTACTACCTTACCTAGGGTTTCCTTCAGAATCCACTGTATTTGTTCTTTGTGGTGCATCATGGGAAACTGCCAAACACAGCCAATCCAGTCGTAATGCTTCAGGCTGAAGAAGAGATCTAAGCAGGGACGACCTAAAAAAGCGTTAAGAGGGAAAAGCCACTGGTTTTAAATTGACCAAATACGGAAATGTGATAAACTTTTTATATATACACTATTTAAAAATAATCATGATCAGTGCACCAGAAAGATGATTTTTAGACAAGTTATGTTCCCTTTAATCTTCAGAAATATTATAGAATACATCCATATTTGAGTTATACGTATTAAAATGTTGTCCATTGCTAGTTTGAGTTACTTTGATTAAGTTACAGGCTATGAAACACAAAGTCAGTTAAAGAGCTGTTACAAAAATCTTAATAAAATGGAAGCTGCTTTGTAATGAAGCAATGTGGGAAGAGACTGATGCATAGAAATTAACATTAAACAACCTTTTGTTTCGCCAGGTAAGTTCCACTCTATTTTTAATGTGCAGGCAAAGTAGCATTAAATTTTAAAAAACCCACCAGCTGGATGATATCCAGTCTTTTCATTATGTAATCATTTCCCAACAAGAAAAAAAAGACACACACAGCATACATACACCCCCTTTACCTTTCATCTTCTGGCTTGGATTTAACAAGACTGTCTAAATATGCTAAAAAGTGGGCAGGGTGATGTCTACAAAGCTGCATGATGTCAGAGGGCAAGATTGATGGGTAGAACTTGATCAAGGGCCTTACAGATGTTTCCCCAAACTTTTCATAGAGCCTGTACAAACAAACAAATTACCTTTAATGCCATCTCACAATGCCACTTTGATAAGAAAATACAAGTCTATTTCAAGATTTTAATTCGTTTATCAATGTGTTTCAAGTTCCTCTGCTTGAACATTGCTAACACTAGAATTATAATCACAAAAAGGCTCACACAATGTTAAAGAGGCTAGTGGGAATACAAATCCAGAGGAAGGCAAACAGAAAATGAACTGATCGTGTGAAATTGTCATATTAACCAGCATGAAAAAAAAAGAAAGAAAGTCACATTCTACAGACCTTTGGGCATGTGCCAGTAACAGAGGACTATCCCAGGGCCCCAAGTCATTTAACAGTTTTAATATTTTCAACATATCTCCATTTTCCATTGCCAAAGTCACTGGACTAGCACGAGTCAGTTCTGAAACACAAATCATTGTATATGTTTTAAATTTTCATTTTTTAAACTAAGCTAGTTTAAAATATAATTAAGGAACAAAAAAATTTCTTTTATGCTTCCAAAGTTCCCATCATGGAAATTTATCTCTAGCCTGCCATGGTAGCAGGTGTGTAAATCACACTTAAGCTGTGAGTGTTTAGCTTTGATTGAATTACCATCAATAGTATTAAGTCAAAGTTAACATTATTAAATTGATTTTTTTTTTTTTTTTTTTTGTTCATTGGAAATGCAAATGCATGAGAAAGGCCTGACGAGACTTCTGGAGAAGAAAAGGATGTCTGAAGTGATCAGCTGCATGCCAATATGAAGAATGCTTTTCCAGTTCACTGTTGATCTTTATACATGTGCTGCTGTCCAAGCTCTGGAAACAAGCTGAAATATTTGGGTATATTTGTGCCTACTTGGCCAGTGACAATGCTGAAACTCTTTTCCTAATTTTAGTCTTGTATTTTAAATAATTGAAGTTACTTGATTTCAGTAGCATCAAGTTGTTTTGTTTTTTTTAAAGTTGCCCTCTTTGAAATGTGCATTTTCTATTTCACCACATTTGTTTCATATCGCTACATTGTTTAGCTAACTGAAGCTGCACTCACTATACATTAACTCCTTTGGAAATAATATCAGTGTAATAACTAAACAAGAAGCATTTTCCCCTAGAAGTCACTGGTTCTTATTAACTTAGTTTTGTTTATTTAAAAATAAATAAAATAAATAAATAAATGAAGAGCACTTGTTTCAGAGGTGATCCAGAAAGGAATTTGTCCTCAGGCTTGATTTAAACAAAGAAGAAGGAAAAAAACTGGATTTTTCCAGGACAAAAACCTAAAATTTAGTTTCAATTGGTTTAAAAGAGAAAATAAAGAGCCACCACAGTCATTACCTTTCAATCCTTCTATGTAAGTTTCCCAAACACTGGGACTGCTGGTGTAATGGATTGTAATACACCGCTTCAGTCTTTTTAAATCCAAGAGAAAGAAATAGTCCTGTATGAACCTACAAGCCAAGATCCATGGAACTGTTAGCTGTAAATCCTGTTCAGCACTTTCTTCTGCATTCCCATTCTTGCAAGCAAACACATTTAATTCAAAACACAATGTTGTCAACTCTACTAGGTCCTTTTGAATGTCTTGTGCTATGAGACATGGAGGATACACTTGAAAAACATGGTCCGAGGTTCCCTTTGAATTGGCATCTTTTTCACATACTTCTTTGCCAAAATAAGCTTCGCTAGTTTGATCCTGTCCAGTATTTTCTTGCAAGGCATCTCTCTGTCCTTTGCCTATGTGATCTTCACTGTGTTGATCTGGTTCAATATTTTCTTCTAAAAACTCACTCTGCTCTTCAGCTAACTCGCTCTTATCTTTCTTAATGGATAAGCAGTCATCTGAAAAGGAAGGTTCTTTGAAACCAAATGCTTCTTCCAGATACAAAAACCACTCCTGCAAAATTCCTCTCAAGTACTGTGGTTCTAACAAAACCAGTGAATCTTGCAGTTTGCTTCTGTAAAACAAAATGGAAATGTGTTGAACGTGCTAGTCATCAAGAGATGCCAGAACTGATCTATTATACATATCAAGTGGACGACTAAACTGGCCGTATATTCCTAGTCATTGGTCATACCAATGCTGTTTTCCTGAGTAGTCAGGACAGTAGGAAAGTCACTATATCATTTCCCCAAGCATGCTTTTGGGGATCTCACCTCAAAGAGATTCAGGTAGCTCAACAGGCAACTGTCCAACTCTACCTCTAATGTGAAAATCCTCTTATTCTCAACAAATCTCATAATGAAGTTACATTTTTAATGGAAAAAAGCCACTATTCAAGTAAAGACTTTTCAGATAGCATTACACCATATCTGAATATATTAGCACATCGTAATTTACTGTAGATATTTACAATAAAAATTTTGCCACAGTAAAATATAGCTCTATGCTCTCTACAGAAAATTTTTCACTTACATAGCTTCTGTCGTTGCTACCTTGAGATCATTTAGCCGGTCCTCTTCTTGAGGCTGGCTTTGTAGTTCTATTCTGGAAAGAAATATGAAGACAAAATCATGCCACAGAAAAATCTAAATGTGCATCTTTTTAAAACAGAGGGAGAAATAGCAATAATTCTGTTATGAGAAATGCAGCTCTGTTACTTTTCATGAGAAACAGACAAATGAGACTACAGTAATTATGGAGCAGTTGAACATGAGAAGCAGAAAGAAAATAACTTCAGGGGCCTACTATTATAACTTTTTCCACCTTGTCAAATATTAATTATGAGAGTTCTCGGAGGTCAAGAAACAAACCTAACACTGAGCTATTATTACAAATTAACTCCTTAAAATATTTAAATGATTTGCCAGCTAACAATTTAGCTCTTGTTCTTTATTCATATGGCTAAGCCACTACAGTGTTTTCTTATTGTCTTAAACAACCCTGTTTTAAGGGTGATAAAACTGCTTGTTCCTCTTTCATTAAAAATAGGATGCGGGCTTTAAAATTCACATGCGTCCACATGCCTGTTTACGTAACCCCAGAAGGGCTAATAGGGAACTATATTAGTTTCCCTTCCTCAACCATTCCAGCACCATGAATGTAAACTGATAACATCCATTTTCTAGAAGAGTTTGACACCTGAACAGGCTTTGAGGTAGAAAATTGAGAAGGGCAAGGGGTGAAAGAAAAAAAATAAATAAATAAAAAAGAGGCCAGATGAATTCATGGAGCCTCTCTATACAGCCAGCTGGAAAAAAAATACCCAGCAGAATCATGTGATTCCCCACTCTATTGAAATGAATGGGATCATTATAGCAGAAAGGAGGTCCCTGTCTTTTGGGCAGTTGTCACATTTGACCAATGAAAATATGTGAGCTTGAACTTACTCATTTTCATCTTCTTCCTGGGAGTATGCTGCTGTACTAGCAGTCACTTCATGAGACTCCTCATCGTCTTTCATTTCCTGCCTCATTCTGACATCATGAGTCATATGAAGGGTGCCAATCTTTTCAGTGGTTTTGCGTACAAAGCTGGAAACACTAGGAGTCAAGAGTTCAAACAACTGAGATGGCAGTAAGGGGAGAGCTCATAGTCAAAGCAATAAATCTCCATCTTTCTAGCCAGACTATCACTTCAGAAATCTTTATAATCTAAAGAAGGCAGAAAGGGAGGATGACGGAGGGGGCATTGGGAACTAATAAGTATCAGTTAGTCAGACCCTAACATGAAAAAATGTATGTTGCACTCAGTAAGAAACATCTCAGAACTTGTACACTTTAATCAAGTTCTTTACTACTAACCAGGCTTTCATGTCCCAAGGGGAAAAAAAAACCACAAAATAAAACACTGGAAGTTTGGTTTTGTGCTACCTGGTAGAGGGGATTTTACAATTATGCAAATGCTGTGATTTTTATTTGGCTAATTTTCCATGTTAAAGCCTCTAAATCAGCGCGCACACAAGAATTTGTGAATTTTTAATTTGGGCTACAATAACCTTCTTTGTGACACGAAGATTTTTCAGGAATTTAGACCCCATCATTTTGTATGTGTAGCTGAGATTATGTTTCCCAATGTGCATTACTTTGCACTTATAAACCTACAACTATCCTTAGTGACAAGAAGATTTTTCAGGAAGTTTATAATTACTAAGAAATTAGAGAGCATTCTAAAAGGCCCTCTGTTTCAATTACCCATCCCTAACCCTCAGAATGTCTCTTTCCAAAGGAAGGCCTACCTACATTCCTAAACTCAAATATACTGGTCCATACCATGAAAGAATACTTTAGGAAGCCAGGATTCAAAAGCAACCTCAAATTCCTGCACTCCAGGTCATAACAGGTTTAGCAGTGTCAGAAAGAAAAAAACCCAGTTATTTACCTTTCCATAACTCTTGTTCTTCAAGGTGTTTTGCACATGGTCTATTCTAGTGCAATTGTGTGTGCACACTTGAGGCAGATGTCGGAGAACTTTTTCACTCAGCAGTACCCCACTGGAGCAACTCAAGCGTCCCCCGCCATCATGCCAAACTGCATGCAGCTATGAGAGGCAGGAGCAGCCCTCACCCCACTCAGTTCCTTCTTTCCAGATAGGCTCCGATAGAGATAGGAAGGAGGGCAGGTCGTGGAATGGACATATGCGACATCTCACAGCACAACAGTTACAGAAAGGTAGATAACCATTTTTTCTTCAAGCAATTGTACATGTCCATTCCACTCTAGGTGGCTCACAAGCAGATTAATGTAGAGGTGGGTTAGGAGTCTACCTGAACAGCTATGGTGGAACAACCCATCCAAAACTGGCATCATTCCTGGAGTGACAGGAAATGGCATAATGAGCTGAAAATGTGTGAACTGATGAGCAGGCAGCTGCTTTGCAAATGTCTCGAACAGTTGCATGCGCGAGGAAAGCTGTGGAAGCTGCTTGTGCTCTAGTTGAATGAGCCAATACTCTAGGACGTGATGTGACATAAATAGAGATACAGATACAAAATCTGTATCTGCAGCTGAGCTGCGATCTGCAAGCATGGTCCGCAGATATAAAGCGGATATCCGCAGATCTGTGGGGCATAAGCTAACTGGTAACACAAACAAGAGCAAGAGAGAATTTCTTCCTGGATTTGCTAAGTGGAAACGGGTTGATCTTTCACCCTGTCTGCCAATCACAACCAATAACTGTGTTGAGAATATAAAGGGTCCGGTGCACCCCAATCAGAAGGCTCTCCTCAGATCCAACCAATGACACAGCTGCTCATCTGTACACGTGTTGGCATTGGGAAAAAAGTTGGCAAATAAATTGCCTGGTTAATGTGGAAATTGGAAACCACCATTGTCAAGAATTTTGGATGAGGGCAGAGAAACACTTTATTATCCTTATGGAAACTTGTATAAGAAGGCTGTGAGATCAAAGTTCTCAATTCACCCACTTGCCTTGCTGAGGTTAATGCAACCAGAAATGCCTCTTTCATAGAGATTTGGAGCAGGGAGCAATTCACGAGAGGTTCAAAGGGAACCACTACATTCTTTTAGCACCAGGATTTTATTTTATTTATTTTTTATTTTATTTTATTTTTTTTTTTAAAACACCAATGGAGGACAGAATGCTGAAATAGCTACCAAATGGACTTAGTGGAACTAACTCTAAGATCTCGACGTTTTAGGTGCAACAGATAATTCAAAATATGATTAATACAAGTCTGCACTAGAGAGAAACATTTCTGTTGAGAACAGTTAAAAAAAAGTTTCCATTTGACCAGGTAAGTACGCCTAGTTGAAGGCTTTCTACTATTCAGAAGCACTTCCTGAATGTCTGCTCAGCAAGCCATTTCCAATGGTGTTAACCAAGAATCATCCCTGCTGCCAAGTGGAGGGCCTGACGGGTTGGCTGGATATTCCTTTAAATTTGTTTCTCTCACCCCTTCATATCCCACTTCCCTGCCAATGGAACCACTCTTGTAGACCATTCTTCAGCAGGGGGGTCCAATCTCTCCTTCTAGTGGGAGCCTTAGAGGAAGTTCCTCTATTCCTCAGGGAGAAGGGTTTTTATTCCTGCTATTTCCTTATTCCCAAAGCAAAAGGCAATCTCAGACCTATTTTAGATCTAAGAGTGTTAAACAAGTACCTGAAGAAAATACAATTCCTTACGGTTACTCTAGCTTCCATTATTCCTTCCCTGGAACAGGGTGACTGGTATGCTGCCCCTGACTTAAAGGTAACTTACTTCCATATCGCTATCAGTCCATAGCACCAGAAATTTCTCAAGTGTGTAGTCAATGGAACTTGCTACCAATTCACAGTGCTTCCATTTAGCCTATCAGCAGCCTCTTGCATTTTCACAAAGTGCATGGCACCAGTAGCTATGTATCTGGAGAGACTGGAAATCCATGAATTTCCTCCACATGGACAACTGGCTGGTGAGAGGCCTGTGAGTCTCAAATACTTTCCAGCATGACCATCATTATTCAATTGACCTTCAAAACGCTAGGACTGTTCTTCAGTACGGACAAATCAGTTCTAAAACCTGTGCAAAGAATAGAGTTTATTGGCTCACTCCTGGATGCTACAAAAGCCAGAGTGTTTCTGCCCCAGTCAAGGCTCCCAATGCTCTGAGACCTGGTCTTGGATCTAAAACGACCTCCAGTTACCACAGTACACACTTGCCTCAGGTTTCTGGGACACATGGCAGCATGTACCTACATAATACAGCATGCCAGACTACTCCTCAGCCCTCAGAAGACTTCAGGGATGGCTAGCATCAGTGTATGTCCCCTACCAACATGGCTAGAAAGAGTGATTCATGTTCCATAAGTAATTTTGTCCTCTCTGGACTGATGGACAGACCTTTGACACATTTTTGTGGAGTCCCCTTCGTTTCTCTGCAACCAGCGCTCACTGGCCATGGATGCCTCGTCCCTGAGTGGGCCACATCAGAACCCTGCAAACTCAAGGGTTGTGGCCTTCGCGGGATCTGAGGATTCATATAAAGGTCAGGGAGCTATGTGCTAACCATGTGGTCTGTTTGGCCTTCCACCCACATATTGTGAGAAAAAGTCTGCTGGTGTTAACATACAACACAGCAACTATGTTCTGTGCACAGACTGGGAAGGCACATTCATTCCAACTGCGCTAGGAGTGAATACTTCTTTGTGAGTTCTATATAACCAACTCCATTCAACTCAAAGCTGCTTCCTTCCTAAGTGGGCAAAACATACTGACACATCACCTAAGTAGGCAGTCCTTCACTCACCACAAATGGTCACTATGTCTGGACGTGGCCAGGTCCATAGTCCAATTGTGGGGGACTCCCAAAGCGGATCTGTTCGTAACAAAGACAAACAGAAAATGCCATGAGCTCTGCTCCCGAAGGGGTCACAGCCCAGGTTCTTTGACAGACAGTTTCCTGCTATCATTGACGAACTTCCTGCTGCATGCATGTCCTCCAACGTCATTACTATCCAATGTCCTGTTCAAGGCCAAGAAGGATCATGCTTGCCTCATACTAATTGCACCAGCGTGGCCTTGGCAACATTGTTTTTTGGTCTCACTGGTAACGCTCGTAGCATCTCCTCTGCCTTGTTCATTGGATTCAGACATGACTTCTCAGGCTGGGACATCCATGAACCACAAGGTTCTGATGGAGGAGAACCCTCCCATCTGGTATGGGACATACCAGATGCTACTTCCAAATCCGACAAAGATGACCGTCCTACAATAACAGTGAAGCAGAACCCGTGTAGAAAGAAGATAGGTAAGCCAAACCTGGAGGTGGTGGTACTGGAGCTAGTAACAGTGGCTTCCTCTGGAATGTACTGGCCTCTTAGGTATGGGAAGTAGCATCAGTACTTCAGGCTCTTGCAGACTTGCTGTATGAATTACTGTTGCCGGTACTGGCTGAACCTCTCTTGCTCTGCTGGGGATGCCGGTACCAAAAGGTTAAGCAATTCTCTGTGGCAGTGTACACTGATATCTTTGATACCAGAATTGGTCTTGAGTTTGGTGTGTTTGTATATGAAATTCTGGGGTCAATCTCAATGGACTTTGCATAGGTTCCAGAGTTGACAAACCCCTCTTTGTAGCAGAGGAATGCTCTCGGAGACACTTCCCCTCCAAGTCCCTCCCAGAGTCCTCGCCTTCAGCTGGCCTTGCTGAATGAGGTACTGAGTCCTTGGAAGATGTCTCTCTTCTTCAGCCCCAGACACACAAAACATGGCACCAAAGACATTTTGGGAGGTGCTCTCTGTACTGATGGTGCTGCGCATGCAGTAAGTTCTGAACCCAACAGCTCTTATGGAGGGCAAAGTGACGCCTCCATAAAGAGATGTTTAAGTCTCACTGCTTTATCTTTTTTTTTTTAGAACAAGGCTTAAACCCTCTACAAATGTGACACTTGTCACTGATGTGGGACTCCCCCAAACATTGTAGGCAGCTGGGCTGTGGGTCACTGACCAGCATCATGCTAGCACATGATTGGCAGGACTTGTATCCTAGAGACCAAGCCATGGCTCTAGTATTGAGCCCACTGCCAAGGATCAAATTAGGTTAGAACCTAAAAACTGAAACCCATCAGTAACACTAACCATACACTATATCTAACTAACTACTGAACAACAGACTATATATAAAGAGTGAGGGAAATAAACTTGTGATAGCAAGACTGGAAGCACTCCAAAAATCATCACTGGGGGTAAGAAGGAACTGAGGGGGGTGGCTTTGTCCTCATATCTGCAAGCAGTGGTGTTCAATAGCAGAGAGTGCTTGAGATACCTTGATGGGTGCCTCTCAGGGAAAAGGTTCTCTGACAACTGTGCAAGAGGAACGCACACACCAACAGTGGAATGGACATGTGCAATCACTCAAAGTAGAACTTCTAGATTCTCTGGTTAAACAGTTAACATTCACTACTCAAAGAGCCCCTCCTAGTAGTAGCACAGTACAATATAAAAAGAGCTGCTGTACAAATATAAGAGGAGGAAATGGGTTTAAACCCAGTAGAATACGGATCTCAAAATACAGTAAGTACTGAAGGGAAAATTTTTATAAAAAATTATAGACTGCAGAATAAAACATGATACTTGACCCAAGCCTTTAAACTGGAGTAACCAGAATGTAGCATATGAACAATTATTAGTGATGTAAATTTCATTTTAAAAAGGTAACCGTTTAAACTATTAAAATTATATAGGTTAACTGTTAACAGATATAATTTTGTGTCCTCTCCACACGCTGCCCCCCTCCCCATAGCCCATGGGTAGCGCTCATAGTCTGGCTTCATGAGGGACCCCCCATCTCGGACCCGTGGTCTCCGGTGTTCTGTAGCAGAGTGCTCTGTAGCTACTCCACCAGGGCCTTGGCCTCCCTGGGCAGCAGCAGCATGGCCTCCTCCACTATGGCCCAACATTGTTACCATGGAGACCAAGAGCCCGTGGGGGTATTTATATGCCATGGGGCTATATATCTTGGCAATACATACCATCATTTGAAATACACAGCAGGTCTTTAAAAATCTTCAACAATTTAAGTACCAAAATTCTAAATCCCATAGCCACATTCAATAGACTTAGTCAAAGTAGGAAACACTAGCCACCAGACTATGGTATGTTTTCTTAACCTCCATTTAAAAAAATCAAGAGTGAAATCCTGGCTCAACTGAAGTCAATGGCAAAATGCCCATTGTCTTCAACGGAGGCAGGATTAAACCCTATTTTCCCCATCAAATTTGATTTTATCTTTCAGCAAAGTATGAATTGACAATGCTATGAATTTGGGGAAAAAAAGGAATGTAATGAATGAACAAATATCCTATGATTTTTACCTTTCCTTGACAGCTTGGAGGGAGACCAGAGGAGATGGTGAACGAAATGACAATGGAATACTGAATGGGAGAAAAGTCTCATTCCGATCAGTCTCAACCACCACAGAAGCATGAGATAAATTGTCTAACAAATGGAATTGAAATAATAAATTATGAAACAATGAATTGACAATGAAACATATAATCCAATTATGACACACACTTTAATTTAACTGGTAAAATTTTACTCTTATGTAGCCTAAATTGTATTTTATTTTTTACTTGCAGGTTCTTTCATGGATTTTTTTTGGGAGGGGAGGGATGGGGGGAAGAATGGGGGACTGGAGATAGGACAGGATAGGGTCTAGCAATGTATATACACACAGTCCTTGGGCTCAAGAGCAAACTTAGCATTACTGACCTTAAACCTAGTAGGTATTTGTTTTATTAATCTGTTGGATCTTTATTTAAATAAAGAGGCAATTGACAAATCAGTGGCAGTAAGAGGAGAATACTGGATGGATGACTACCTTCTATGCACAGATTTCTGGCTCAATGCTATTTTCAGCACGTAACCAAGATGGCTCAAAAATATTAGCATAAATATATCATATTAAACTATGTAATGATATTTAATGAAAGTTAGATTACACTTGATTATACACGTCTATGGCAGAATAGCTACTACTAAGGTGTCTACCACCATTGTATTTAAGGAGATCAGTGTGCAACTTAACCCAAACACCATGGTTCTTCATATTAGCCTGAAGAAAACGAGTAACCAAAAGAGCCTCCATCATGTCCTTTACTACTATTTTGCATACCAAAAACTATAGTGTGATTTGGTCCATTTGTGCTTGCCCACTACTCTTTAAAAGAGGCATAGGCTGGTGAAGTAAAATTGAATCTGAGTTATAGCTACAAGCACAAATGATAGTCATAGTCTGCCTTGCGGCAGCTATTTCATTTTTATGTCATTTAAAGTAGTCACCTACAACATTATTGAATCCAGACTGGCATGCTCTTATTTCAGATGTCAGGAGAAGTGGGGTGTTTTTTGTTTTAAAAAAACAGGGTTACTTACCAGTAACTGTTGTTCTTTGAGATGTGTTGCTCATATCCATTCCAATATAGGTGAGTGCACGCCACCATGCACGGGTTCCCGGAACTTTTTTCCCCTTAGCAGACCCCGTAGGGTCGGCTCAGGTGCCCCCTGGAGTACTGCGCTCATACTGCGGTACATGAGGCACCGTGGACCCTACGGCCCCTCAGTCCCTTCTTTCTGCCAACTCTGACAGTGGGAACGGAAGGTGGGTGTGGAATGGATATGAGCAACACATCTCAAAGAACAACAGTTACTGGTAAGTAACCCTGTTTTCCACTTCGAGTGATTGCTCATATCCTTTCCAATATAGGTGATTAAAACACAATACTTTGGAGGTGGGAAGGAGTTACCGGTGAGCTGCCCTCAGCATGGCTCTGCTGAATCCCACGTCCTCTCTTGCCTGCTGCACAATGGCGTAGTGGGACGTGAAGGTGTGCACCGACGACCAGGTGGCAACTTCGCAGATGTCCTGCAGGGGCACCCTCTCCAGGAAGGCCGCAGACGAGGCCTGAGCTCTGGTTGAGTGTGCTGTAATGCCGCTGGAAGTGGTACATTCGCCTGCTCGTAGCAGCACTTGCTGCAGGAGGGGATCCATGCGGAGATGTGCTGGGTGGAGATGGGTGATCCTTTCATCCGGTCCGCCACTGCAACCAAGAGCTGCGTCGACTTCCGGAACGGCTTTGTCCTGTCAGTGTAGTAGGCCAGGGCTCGTCTCACGTCCAGTGAGTGCCATCTCCGCTCCTCCTCCGACCCGTGTGGTTTGGGAAAAGACACGAGGAGGAAGATATCTTGGTTATAATGGAACTGGAGACCACCTTGGGCAGGAAGGCTGGGTGGGGTCTCAACCGCACCTTATCCTTATAAAACACGGTGTAGGGGAGCTCCGAAATCAAAGGTCTAATCTCGGAAACCCTCCTAGCCAAGGTAATGGCCACCAGTAAGGCTACCTTCCAAGAAAGGGCGAGCAGAGGGCATGTAGCCATGGGCTCAAAGAGGGGCCCCTGTGAGTCTGGAGAGGATCAGGTTAAGATCCCAGGGAGGCACCGGGTCATGGACCTGCGAATAAAGCCTCTCCATCCCCTTGAGGAACCTGACAGACATGGGGTGGGAGAACAAGAATCTCCCCTCCAGCGGCTGATGGAAAGCCGAAATAGCCACCTGGTGGACTTTCAGGGAGGCTAGCACCAAACCCTGGAGTTTTAGCTGAAGCAGGTACTCCAGGATCGCCTGGATAGGCGAAAGACTTGGCAGGATGTCCCGGGACTCCGCCCAGCAGGTAAACCTTCTCCACTTGGCCCAGTACACGACCTGTGTTGAAGGTTTTCTGCTGCCCAGCAGAATTTGTTGGACCTGTGCCGAGCAGTCTCTCTCCCCCTCCTTCGGCCACAGAGCCTCCAGGCCGTGAGGTGCAGGGAGTCCAGGTCCGGGTGGAGCAGGCAACCCTGGTCCTGGGAGAGCAGGTCGTGTCGTCTCGGGAGCTCCACTGGCGGGGCGATCGACAGGTCCAGCAGCATACTGTACCAATGCTGTCTCGGCCAGGCTGGGGCAATGAGTATCATGTCTGCTCTGTCCGTCTTGATTTTCAAGAGGACTTTGGGCAGGAGCGGAATGGGGGGGGGGGAACGCATACATGAGGGTCCCCTTCCACTCGATGAGGAACGCGTCGGATATGGAGTCCAGCTCGCGACCTCGGAGCGAGCAAAACCTCGCGCACTTCTTGTTCCAGGACGATGCGAACAAGTCCAGTTGGGGAACACCCCACTTGCGGAAAATGAAAGTCACTACTCCGGATGCAATGACCAGTCGTGGCGGGGTAGAAACAACCTGCTGAGGCGGTCTGCCTCGTCATTCCTGACCCCTGGTAGGTGAGAGGCAGACAAGTGAAAGTCGTGCCTCACTGCGAAGTCCCACAGTTGAATGGCCTCCTGGCAGAGGGCCGAAGAGCTCGCTCCCCTCTGCCTGTTGATGTAAAACATGGCTGCGGTGTTGTCCATCAGCACCTGCACCACCCTGCCCTTCAGAAACCTGAGGAACACCTTGCAGGGCAGTCTGACAGCCCTGAATTCTTTCACATTGATATGGAGGTGCTTCTCCTCCGACCACAGCCCTTGAGTGCCCAGGTCGGCACTGATGTGGGCTGCCCACCCCACATCCAAGGCATCAGAGATCAGGGTGACCGACGGGGCCAGATCCTTGAAGGGGATGCCCCTCAACACCACCCCAGGGGTCCTCCACCAATTCAAGGAGGCCAGTACCCACAGGAGAACCGTGACCACCCTGTTCAAGGGGTGTCTGCTCAGTGCATACGCCGAAGCCAACCATGCCTGCAGCGGCCTGAGTTTGAGGCGAGCCAGCCTCACCACATATATGCAGGCTGCTATGTGCCCTAACAGCTGGAGGCAGTGCCTGGCTGTCGTTGTGGGGCACCGGTGCAGCTGGGTGATAATCGCGGCCATAGCCTCGAACCGAGGTTGCGGGAGGAAGGCTCTGGCCTGGGAAGCGTCCAGGGTGGCCCCAATGAACTCTATGCGCTGCACCGGGATTAGAGTCGATTTTTGCTCGTTTATGAGCAGCCCCAATTTGTTGCATGTGGCACAGGTGAGGGACACACTGTCCTGTACGTAGGCCCTGGACCTGCCCCGGATTAACCAGTCATCCAGGGAAGGGAAAATCTGCACCCCCCTGCGCCTCAAGTGGGCCACCACCACTGCCATACACGTAGTGAACACTCTGGGGGTGGACGAGAGGCCAAAGGGCAGGGCCGTAAACTGGTAGTGGGACCCAGCTACCATAAACTGGAGGAAGCGCCTGTGGTTGGGAAGGACAGAAACATGGAAATATGCATCCTTAAAGTCGAGTGCGGCATACCAATCTCCTGGATCCAATGGAGGGATAATGGAGGCTAGGGAGACCATGTGGAACCTGAGCCGCTTGATAAATTTGTTCAGTCGGCGTAGGTCTAATATGGGCCTCAGGCCCCCTTTTGCCTTGGGGATGAGGAGATCTCTGGAATAGAATCCTTTCCCTATTTCATGCGGGGGGACCGCTTCCACCGCCCCCAAAACGAGAAGGGTGTTTACCTCCTGTAAGAGGGGTTGCTCATGAGAGGGGTCCCTGAAGAGGGACGGGGTGGGGGGATTGTTTGGAGGGAAGGTTGTAAACTGAAGGGCATATCCTTGGAGAACTATTCCAAGGACCCAACGGTCTGATGTTACGTTTTCCCATTCTGCATAGAAGGGCTTTAGTCTGTCGAGAAAGGGATGGGACGGATCCGGGAGAAAGGTATGAGTGCCACCCTCGGGCGCACCATCAAAATTGTTTTTTGTTACCTGGCCCCTTGGGGGGCCCTTGCTCAGAGGTTGAGGACGAGCTAGGCCGATTGCGCTGCCCGAACCCCCTGTTCCTATCTCTGCCCCACTGGGCAGAAACCATCTAGGTGGTGGCCTAGGTTGTTGTTGTGGCTGTGGATGTGACTGGCGCCTCGAGGCCTGAGGTGTGTAGAAGCCCAAGGAACGCAGCGTGGCTCGCGAATCCTTGAGGGCATGGAGCTTTTCATCGGTCTTATCCGAAAACAGGCCCAACCCATCAAAGGGGAGGTCCTCTATTGATTGCTGCACCTTTTGTGAAAGTCCTGAGGACTGTAACCACGAACACTGCCTCATAGCGATGATGGAGGCTATGGTTTGCAGTGCCGCCCCCGCCACTGTGATTACCTCCTCTAGGACCATGGCGAAGTCCGCCGCTTGGTCCTGGGCAACGCCTCGGCAAACCGCCTCATGAGTCCCAGAGGTTAAAATTATATCGGCCCAATAGGGCCTGGTGGTTAGCAATGCGAAATTGTAAGGCCCCAGTGGAGTAGACTTTCCTCCCAAACAGATCCATTTTTTTGTTTTCTTTGTTTTCGGGATTGGTGCCTTGATAACCCTGCCTGTCCTTTTGGTTGGCCACATCCACCACCAGGGTTCCCGGGGCTAAGTGGGTAAAAAAGAACTCAAACCCCTCCGCAGGGACATAGTATTTCTTCTCGGCACCCTTGGATGTGGGGGCAACCGAGGCAGGGGTTTGCCACAGGGCCTTAGCGAGCTTAAGGACCCTGTCATGCATGGGCAGGGCCACCCTTGATGGTCCCCCTCTGACCCCAAAACACCAAAGAGGATGCTCCTCCTCTAATAGTTCCCTGACCTCCAGATTGAGGTTGGAGGCCACCCTTTTCAGGAGCTCTTGGTGCGCCCTGAAGTCTTGTCAGCAGCACCCTGTGGTCCCTGGAAGCCGCCTCATCTGGGGAGGAGGAGGAGGATTGTGAGTGCTCGTCCACTTGTTGGCAGGGCCCCGTGGAGGGTCCCTCGTCTGGGTCTGAGTCCTCGTCCGAAGAATGGACCTTGTGCTCTTTATCTGGCACAGGGGGCACAGACTGCGCTCCCGAGGATGGAACTGAGACTGTGCCCTGTCCCATATGAGCCCCCCATGGGTCCCAATAAGGCCATTACCAGGGACCCTGTGGTCAACCCTGTGCTGGCATCAGCACCAGCTGCTGTGTCTCCTGGTGGCACGGGGTGTCCTTGCCCTTCCGGGACCCCAAGCCACTGGAGCGGTGCCGTTGAGCCCATCTTCGGCTCTTGCTGCTCCTCGCCGGTGACCGTCCCCTTGATAACTCCAAAGAGGCAGAAGAACATCGGTGCCACCACGAACGATGCCGAAGGGAGGGAGCACGCTCCGATGAAGTCGAGGACGACATCCGTCGCCTCGGCACCAACGACTTGCGGTGTGCTTGCCCTTGGGGGACCGGGACCGGAGCCATCTGGAGCCTTGCGGTGCCAAGCCCGATTCCGAAGACCGGGATCTGCGACACGCCGAGGTGGAGGAGCCCTTTGGTGCAGGGCTCCGTGCTGGTGATCGGATCCGGTACCACGCTGGCAAAGGGCTCAGTGCCAGGGGTCGGAAGCGGGAGCTGTCTCCGCGCCGCGAGGCGATCCTCGAGCGCCACCGCCTTGAATGCGCTGCCTCCGGTGCCGGGGACCATCCTCGGTGCCACAGGGAGAATCAGCTTGATGAGGAAGACTCAGAGCTAGGAGGGGAGCTTTCACGCTCAACCCTCGGTGACTGTCTAGTGGGAGACTTCTCCCCTGCCGGGGGTCTCGACCAGCTACTGGGGGACCTAGCGTGGGTTTGCCCTGGGACACCAGCCCTCTGTCCCTCGGCGGAGGGGGGTCAGAGGCGTGGGCAGGGCCATCAATGCTTATGCTGCCTGACAAGCCTCCAGTGTCGACAGCACTTGCAGGGGCACTCCCTCACCCCCAGGAGTCGGGGGAGGCTCCCTGCACGGAGATGCAGGCACTGGAGCATGCTCTCCGCGTGCTGCCGCCTCTTCTTTTTCAGCACCGGGGATGGTTTGCGTCGAGTAGACTCTGGTGCCAGCAGAGCGCTCTGCACCAAGGAGATGCTCAGTGCCGAGTTGGAACGAGGCGGCTCGGAAGCTGGTCGGAGAGCCGCTTCCATCAGGATAGCCTTCAGCCTAATGTCTCTTTCTTTTTGAGTCCTGGGCTTGAAGGCTTTACAAATCCAGCACTTTTCCTTCCGATGCTGCTCTCCCAGGGACTTGAGGCAGTGATCGTGAGGGTCACTGACCGGGAAAGTCTTGCCGCAAGCGGCGCAAGGCTTAAAGCCAGGAGAGCCGAGCATAGCCCAGCCATCCTAAGCCCCTAAGGGCTCCTATTAAAACCTAAACTATTCTACTTAACCACTTAACATTTACTCTACAAAACACTTAACTAACTATACACAACAAAGCTGTAACAGGGGAAAGTACTTGCAGACACAAGAGACGTTCCAGCAACCATCATGGGCGGAAAGAAGGAACTGAGGGGCTGTAGGGTCGGCAATGCCTCATATACCGCTGCATGAGTGTGGTACTCCACGGGGCACCTGAGCCGACCCTACGGGGTCTGCTAAGGGGAAAAAAGTTCCGGAAACCCATGCACGGTGGCGTGCACTCACCTATATCGGAATGGATATGAGCAATCATTCAAAGTAGAACTAAAAGACATGCACAAAATGCACTCTATCACATTTTTTTTTTAAAGTGTGATTAAGGAAAAGGATTCTTTTAAATAATGGTGACAATGCTCTTTACTAGTACCTCAAAACAAAAAAAAAGTTTATTTTTCTTAAAAGGAGCTGTACTAACACTGTATCAGTTCTACTGCCAGCACCCATAGATAGCATTGTTATGGAAATGGGACTCTAGATAGTATTTAAAGGTCAACAAATGGTGTTACACTGCTTGCAAACAAATTTTTTGTTCACTATGTAGAAAAGTAGCCATTTAAAGATTAATGGCCACTTATGGTAATGGGAACAGTGGAACCAATTCCAATGTACAATAGAAGAGAGCATTCATTAAGATCTGTTTCTCAAGAAATTATCTAAAGCACCAAATGAAGCTCATATGCATTGAGATACAGAAGCATCTAGGACTTTTATAGTTTGAAATAACCAGCTACTTTGTGACCACTAACTGAGCAGAAATAGGCAAACTAACTCCAGCTGTGTAAAGTCAACTCAAGTCTCTTCACTTGAGAATTTTACTTTCTGAGATACATTAAGATGGCATAACCCAAAAAGTTAAAATGGGTGAACAGATGTCACAAATGACAAGTGTAAAGTTCACGACCACAAAATATGCATTTATTAGTAGCACAAAACTACCTAAAAATAAACAGAGTTGGACAAATATTAGCTCTTATACCTTTATTTTTTCCACTCTTTCCTGACACACGTTGTGAGGAAGTCCACCAAATCCTTGGCGAAAATTTTTTGTTGCACTATGAAATTTTAGTTCCTGACACCAACAGATTCACTAAAAAGAGAGGCCAAAGAAACCCTCTGCTGTATTTTCGTACACTTTAGTATAATCTAGCTTGATTTTAGAAAAGAATGAGTCTACCAGTACAGATGCATTCTTCACCTTCCCTCTTGACTAATCAGAGCAGAGTTCAGTGCAAGATCAGGGAGACTACACAGGGCTCCACCCCTTCCAATAGACACTCCCACTCCACAGGGGATAGCAAACTGATTCCATGATGAGAAGAGAGTTTTGCTCTCTGGCCCCACTTAATTTTAGGTCATCAGCTACAGAGACTCTACACTTCCTCATAGCTAGAAGCTCTAAATTGGGTGAATGAGGTGGAAAGAATTTAATATTTAACAGAAGTAGGCTTTCAGCTCTGCTTCATCCAGCTCTTCTGGTGCATCTGGAGAGACAGCTCACCAGAGTCATCCCTAGGGTAGTATGAATCAGGGTGACCGCCCCAGGCCCCACACTTTGGCTACCTCATGGTGTGGGCTCCCTGTGGGCTGCCCCACCCCCACCCCTGCTCCCCTGGTTCCACAAGCCCACAGGTTACAGGAGGCAGCCACCCATGTCCCCCCGGGTCCCAGCTCCTAGCTGGGAGGAGGGCAGTAGCCAGCCACGTCCCTGGAATCCGGGTGGCAGCCTCCTGCGCCCTGGTTGGGAGCCTGAGGGCAGCCTCCCATGCACCGCAAGCTGGTCTTGCGGCTGGTGGTAGCCACCCACACCCTGGCTCACAGCCAGGAAACAGCCTCCCACCCCCTGGCTTTGAGCCAGGCGGCAGCCTCCCACAGCCCCTTCCCAGGATCGAAGCCCAGTGCCAAGTAGGCCAGGCAGAGAGCCTAGTGGCTTGCCGGATCTTGGAACCAGGAGTCAGGCTCCACAGGCTTACTTGTCAATTTCACTGCTCTAGCTGAGCAGTGAAATTGACGACTATGACACAGCCCAATTTCACCTGTATAAAATGTTAAGGGAGGCCCACACAGTGTGATTTGCCCCGGGCCCCGCACCCTCCTATGGATGGCCCTGCAGCTCTTTATAAAAAAATAATCCCCAATACTCTCCCTATAGCACTGGAGTATACTCCCAGCAGAAGCCCAAGAGCATCTCCCCTCTCCACAGGCCATTCTATTCCCTGCCCCTTTAAACAGCTTCCTCTGTCAACACAGACAGACAGCAGCATACAAAGGAGCTACTAACAGCATTTTTTTTTTTCAGAAAGGAGATACCACGCTACCCCTTGAAAAGCCAGAGAAGCCTCTAACATTTGTCCAGAGATGGATATTTCGTGGGGTGAAAAAAGAACAAGGCTGGGTGGGTGGAATAAACAGGGTTAATATTTCAAAAGGTTGCATCCCTCATATACTAATGTGTAAGTGTAGAGGAGGGAACACCTTCCACCCCCAAACCCCTCCAAAAAAGAGAAACCAGAAAAGAAAACCTGCAAGAAAGTTAAAAGCTCTTGACCGACATCTACCAGCTCCCTGGCACCAACATATGGCCAGGCTCAACTAGAGTTAGGAAAGGGACAACAAAGGCAGAGATCTGGCTAGCAGAGGCAGAATTAACACTGACACAGGGTAGTTTGCCTTAATGCTAAGAATAATCTACGTGAGTTACCTACAGAAAAAGGAAATCTTGAGTGAAATCCTAGCTCCCCTGAAGTCAGTGGGAGTTCTGCCATTTACTTCAATTGAGTCAGGATCTCACCCGTAAAGTTTTCAGTACAAAATCGTATTACAAGAGACCACAGAAGAGGTGACTAGGTTTACTACTTCACTGAACAGTTTATAAGGTTTAATCAGGGATATCTAAATGGTGGAAAACAACTGGAATTTACAACTATGAAGGGTTTTGTTGTTTTAAATGTACACACAATGTCACCAGCAACTTGCTGAACACAGAAGAATGCATTTGAAAAGCATATTTTCATTGAAAGCCATTACCAAGCTCCACCTGCTCTTCTTCCTGGTGTGCAGAAAACTCTTTAAGTCTCTCATCTTCTGACAGTGTTTGACTATTTAGAGAACAAGAATCCTCATCTGACTGACTGCCTCTTCGACTAATAACCCGATAAATTCCAGAGTCTAAGACACTGAAACTTTCCTGTGGGGCAAATAATAAAGTCATATGAGCCACAAAAACATCCTCTCTTATCAAATCACACAGAGAATCCAGTGCACCACTATAGCTTTTATTAATCTGAAACCTTGGAAATAAACACGTATGCTGGAAAAGCATAGAGGTATTTGTATGTAGATGAGTATGTCACACTGTATTTTTCTAAAGAAACTGAACTGAGTTAAAATGAAACTTTTATAGGAAGAGTAACTACAAAATAACTGCAAGTCTGGTGGGCTGAGCACACAACTAGGAACTAAGAAATCCTCAGTTTTAATGTGGGTTCTGATAAAGCTCCATTGTATCTTGGGCAAGTCAGTTTCTCTCGGCACTTTTCTAAATTAGAATTTTGGTCATGTTATAACTGCAGTTAATTGATTCCTAAATAACAAGTTAGCTAACACAATAGTAAGAGCAATTATAGACCTTCCACAAAAGTGCTCCAAGACACAAGTTTCTCCCTGGTCATGGTTCAGCTCAAGCTGTGCATTTCTGCATCTGGACAACATGGATAACCTCACAGAATGTTGTGAGAATAATTAGTTGTCTAAAGTGCTTTGATGATGAAAGTAGCTATGATAAGTGATAAGTAAGAAGCAAGTTTTTCCTTTTCACGAGATAATAAAAGTTAGGATCAACTCTAACCAACCACATTAGTAAAATAGCACTAGATACTTTTATAAGAAAGGTTAAGCCAATTTTAAGAACTGGGTCTCATGCCCAAATGAGGTCAAATTTCCACCGAAACTGACATTTTCTGAAGAATGTTTCACCACTCTAAAATACAGCTTTAGAAAAGAAAAACTGTCATTCAGGAATCATAATAGGTCAGAGGATATAATTAAGTAGCTCTTGACGAACATGAAATCAAATCATGATTTACAAATCTAGAAAACTGCATAATTAGCATTTTTAGGTTTCTATCCCAATTAATTTAGTTAATATTAGACACCCTAATTTTTCGTACAGGGTTGTTGTAGCTGTACTGGTCCCAGGATATGAAAGAAGCAAGGTAGGGGAGGTAATACCTTTTATTGGATCAACTTCTGTAGGTGGAAAGTACAAGCTTTTGAGTTATGCAGACCTCTTATTCAGATCTGGGGAAGGAAATCACACTGCGTGAACTAAATACAAAGATTGTTACGCATAAGGGGTTTGAAGTGGATAATTAAGGGTAGTAGGCCATGAGGGTGTTACAAATTGTAGTAATGGGCTGTAAAAACAGTATTCCTGTTGAGTGTTTTTTTTAGTGCCTAGCCGAGTTATTAATTTAAGTTTCCAGGCTCATCTGTTGAAGGTATGGTGCAAGTTTCCTTTGAGGACAAGTACTCAAAGAACAGATATGGAGTGATCACTTTGTGAGAAGTGTTTGACCACGGGCAATAAGTGTTTTTATCTTTTACCATTTTTCTGTGAGAGTTCATTCTAGAATGCAGTGATTGGCTGGTTTCGCCAACAACATGTTTTGGGACATTTGATGGACTGAATGAGTGATGATTTGATGGACTGAATGAGTGATGTGATAAGCATATGGAGGACCCATGAATCTCAAAAGGTGTGTTGTGCAGGGTACTGGTCATTGTAGCAGTTTTTGCATGTTATTCTGGAAGGGTTTGGTGCTGCTTTGAGTTGCTGCATCCTAATCTGTGGGGAGCTTGCTTCTGATGAAGAGTTTGGCAAGGCTGGGTGGTTGTTCAAAGGCGAGAAGAGGGAATTTGAGAAAGATTTACTTCAGGATGTGGGCCCCCATCAAATATGGGTTTTAATTATATGAGTATACCCAGTATGGGTTCCAATATGGGGTGATACATGTCAACTGGGAACTTAAATTCATAACTCTGCTGGGCAACAAAAGCCATGGACTCAAAAGGAACACTGGTTTTACGTCTTATTACAACAATTTGTAATACACCTCCCCCCACTGCCTGCTATCTTTAATTGCCCATGTCAAACCATTTATGCGTAACAGCCCAACCCTCAACCGTCCAATTCTTTTCAAGTGTCCTCTTACAATATGTGTTACCCCTTATATGTTTAAGGATATGTCCCAAACTGTATTTAGCTAAGACACACTGATTTCTTTCCCTAAACCTGAATAAAAGCTCTGTGTAGCTTGAAAGTGTGTATCTTACACCTACAGGAGTTGGTCCAATAAAAAATATTGCCTCACACACCTTGTATCCCTAGTATCTAACCACTAAAAGTAAAGGAAGGCAAATATAAGAGAAATCTTTTTTCTAATCTGCAGAGTGAAGGATGACAATAGACAAACTTATACAAAATGAGGAAGTAGTAATATAACTAGGGAAAAAATTCAACTTTATATACACCTACATGTGATGAAATACTGCTCCTTCTGCTGCTGCATGCAGAATCTACCAGTTCCAGCTTTGAAATCAATTCTTCCAGTTGGCTAATGACATCACTTTGGGTTGAGAGATCCAGCTGTGATTTCAAGTGCTCTAGTTTGTCTAGAGGCAAATTTTTTCTTGCCTAACAGTACAAAAAGCAAGAGATTTGTTAATATTTTTAATGCTCATGTGAAACGTAACAGACTAGTTTTAATTTACTACCCAGGCAATGACAGGCTAAGTTTTCTAATAAAGCAGTCATCACTGATTAGTTTTACTATTGCATTTCAACATGACAAAAGCTCCAAAAGCCAAAGTGCAGAATTTTAGGTTTAGGACAAAAAGACTTAATTGAATAGATATAGTAAAGAGATAGAAAGAGATCTTATCTTACTCTGCAGGAAATAATAGAGTTCTGGAAGAGACAGCAGACTCTGGCAGCAAGACTCCAGAAACCTCTTCTTAGCAGACGTTCTACACAACGCTCCACTAGCAGAAGAGAGAAGTGCGAGACTTTTCCATTCGTATGCAGACAGAACAACTCATTTTTGTACACTGCTATATCCTGGATGTCTATATAAAAGATGAGTAGAAAAGGTCTTAGGGGTGAATGTATTAATCAGCATTCCTTTCCATTTCTGGGTAAACATGGAAGCAGTTTAGAGAAACAAGATGGGTGATGTAATGTCCTCTATTGGACCAATGTAGAACAGATTTAGTAGTGACACGAAGTTTCCTAGACCTGAAGAAGAGCTCTCTGTAAGCTCGAAAGCTTGTGTCTCTCATCAACAGAAGTTGGTCCAATAAAAGACATTTCCTCAGCCACCTTATGTCTCTAATATCCTGGGACTGACACGGCTACCATCACATTGGAAGCAGTTTGTACTTTTCAATGCGCCTACTAATGACTGCAACAAATTTCCATTCCTGTAATACCCCAGTAGAATATGGGATAACATTAGATGGCACTGTGTTAGTAAGTAATTACTATTGCATACAATTAAAATCTAGAAGTGCCTTGACCTTTGCTGAGTTACTTGGACGTATTTAACTACAAGTTATGTACATGTTTTTTGTTTGAAAAACAAAAACAACAAAAAAACCCAGAGACCACATAACATGACAGGTCCCATTATTTCAGATTAATTAGTTGTTTGTTAAGGAATTATTTAATTAATTTTTAATTAAAGTTGCTAGCTGCCGAAGGGTCAAAATTTTAAAGAAAAAAGTCACATTGATGTACAAGAAACACTAAATGTGCAAATGCTCCATGACAGTGGCATTTTGAACTGGTAATACCAAGGCAATTAAATATCTTTAGAACAGTTCTAGGACCAGGATATTAACCATGTACGCATTTGACATTTACTAGTCCTTCTGTATAACACAGCAGTTGTCTAAATCAAAGAGTGTAAACACCCTTTTGAAGAGTACTATAAAAAAAAAAGTCACCTAATCTGTTACGGTCAGATCCACATCAGGTATTCTTTGAAATATAATAAAATGAAGTAAGTAGAAGCGAGGAAAGGGAACCACAATATTTGTGATGTTTCACTGAATTGCATTTGGTCATTTATTTCTAAAGCCTGGCCTACACAACAGAGTTATGTCGACGTAAATTACCTCAACCTAATTAGATCAGTGTACACACTACAGCCTTGCTCCCATCCATGTAAGTGCCCTATTACATTGATATAACAACTCCACCTCTACAAGAGATGTAGGGCTTATGTCAGGTAGTTAGGGCAACACAGAGTCCCTGTAGACACTGCTCAGCTGCTGGCTGTCATTCTTGTCAATTTCACAGCTCTATGCTGTAGCCCTGAAATTGACAAGAAAACTGCTCACAGCTCAGGCTATGACCACCTGAGGGAGGTGGAGGGGCCTCCCTGCCAGGTAGCTGCCCAGAGCCCAGGCAGTTGCCATGCTCCCAGAGGGAGCTGCACATGAAGCTGAGAAATGGGGTTCTCAGCCCCCCACCCATCCCCCAACACACACTGCCCCTCTTAAGTCGGTGGAAGCACTCCTGGAGAGGACATGCGTCACTGACAGAAAGAGGGTAATGTGGACACCAACCACCACAGTAGTTACCGTGGTGGCTCTAACTTGACCTAACATAGGTCGATTGAAGTTTGTAGTGTAGACATGCCCTGAGATTCAATACACTGTCCCCTACCACTTATTTCACAAGCACCCAAACAGGTAATTTGTAAAGATTAGTTTAAGGGGTTTTTGTGTTTACATAGTCAAAGATTTGTCATATAAATTGCTGATGATTAACTAGAAATTATGAATGAGTGTTATTTAATCCCCTTGTGGAAACTGGTTTACTATACTGTAAGTACTGGACTTGAGAGCCAAAACGTAATGAACAATGTAGAAAAAACTTAAGTTTATAAAGTTCACCTTTTACTTCACTCCAAAGTAAAACTTGAACATTCTGAGGAATGAAGACATAAATGCCTCTTTCTGTCCATGTCATAACACAATGCTCACTGTAAGCAAAGAAAAAATATTAAGCACTGTTTCAAGAAGTTTTAATGTATTATTTTCAGAAAAAAATTCTCTTTCCAGAGTACTCCATTTAATAGTATATTTAATTATTCTATTGACTACTTTTTATTTAGGGAACAGGACAAGATCTGAAATTTAAGACATAGGCTGCTGGCCCAACACGTCTGTTTTCTACAGTCTTTAACCAAGCCTGCATAAAGGGAATTCAGGTAGTAAGATAATTTTGTAGGTGTTACAATTCAAAAAAGTATTTTAAAAAAATCTGACTTTTAGAGGTTTGCAGATTTACATAAAACTGTGAACCCCTAAAGAAATGTGTTCAATGGAAATGCTGACAGTTAGCAAAGGTTTAAGTTTCCAGACATATAAAGAAAAGAAAAGTAATTAGGAGTTTGAAAATAATTCACTAAACAGGGGTTGGGTTTTTTTTGTTTTTTGTTTTTTTTTTTTTTTTTTTTTTGGGGGGGGGGGGAGAGAAAAGGAGGTTAAGAGGAATTGGAGCATGGGAAGAAGAGGATAAACAAAATCAAAACTACTGTTCACTGGGCTTTACAGGATGTTAAGTTGAATGGGTGTGATGAAAGCTAACACAAAGACAACATTGTTAATAAAGCAGAGTTCTGGTAAATACTTACGTCAAATATAACAGTTTTGGGAAAGACACAGACTGGAAGGAACAGGCAGAAACATTATATTGAGGATCCAACCTATAAAACATATAATATCTAAATGCCAATGACAGTAATTCATTCAAATTACAAAACACATCATGCTAGCAAATATTTAAGCCCTTAGTCCCGTAAACATTTACACACATGCTTAACTTTAACTTAACTTTAAGCATGTATATATAGTCCCACTAAAGCAGAAGTCCCCAAACTGGGGTGCGCCATTCGGGGGGGTGGGGGGAGGGCAGGCTGGGGCCAGCTCCCACAGGGAGTGGAGAGGGCATGTCATCTAGCCCTGCTCAGCTCCAGCCCTGCCCACAACCGCTGCTCCGCTCCCAAGCCAAGCCCCTGGCTCTGCTCCCAGCTGTGTCTCCAGCCTCAGCCCCGCCACAGCCCTAGGGCCTCCAGCTATGGTTCTGCTTCTGGCCCCGGCTCTGACCGTGTCCCCACTCCCGGCCCCAACTCTGGGGGGAAGAGGGAAGGCTGACAGAGGCAAGGAAGAGCACCCCGTTAAAAGTCTGGGGACCACTGCACTAAAGAGATATGCATAAAGTTAAAATATATGGGTATGTTTGTAAAATTGAGGCTTTAATTATTAGTGTCAGTTATGAGCAAAGTTTATTGGGAAAAGACCTACTATTACTAAAGTGGAATACTTAGGAATTCCAATATTTATTAAAATCACAATCTGACTATATTACAATGTATCTCTAGAGTTAATACTGGGTGGATGGATTAGCATCATTCTTTTAATTAACAGAACAAATAGTTTTTGGTGGCATTTTAAATTGCCGTAAACATGGAAAGAAGAGGTCATCCTAAACTACCAAAGGACTGATATTTCAAAATAGTAAATTGCTATTTACAAGAGCCCAAGAAGACATTTACAAGATATTCTGGTTGCCTTAATAGAAATAGTTAAAATAATTTACAATAAAGGTCAAGGATCAGTTTGTAAGTTTTCCATCAAAAGCATTTTAAAACACAAATATAGGAAAAAATTAGCTATTCTATGAAATAATTATATAGTTATACTTTCCATAGAACAAGTATTTCTGGGAAAGCCATGACCCTTACTCCAACCTAACCCATTCCAAAAAGAGACAAACATGTTACCAATCAGTAGTGAACTCACAGTTCTATGTTTAATAATAGTTATTTTATATCATCCAAAGGCAGCACTGTAGATTTATAATTTTAAACTGCATCTCTGCTATAGAAAATGTAACCCAAGAAGTCAATTCTCTAATCAAATATGATGACAATTTGCAACTCCTACATTTAATTGAAAGCAAAAACTGACTACAAAATAAAGAAATCAGTTCTTAAAGCACTCATCCACAGAGCAAATGCCAACCCGAAGATATGTAATAAAAATTGACCACTTCTAATTGAAATGGCAAGCACTGCATTAGTCAATACTTAAACCTGAACTTCTGTCATGAGTCAGAAACTGATTTTTTTTTCTTTTAAAAGTAACACAATTTTTGGATGCAAGTGGATGGGTGAGTGGATGCTATAAGGAACACAAACAAATACTTCTGAGAGTTGCAAAATGAAAACTTTAAGCTACATGCCAAGCTAAAGTGTTTGTTCAGGACTTGACTTTTTATTATTATATTTTGTGACTTTCAGAGAGTAACTTTCACAGAAAGTCACAGGATGAAAGCATAACCCAATTTATTAGTGACCACCATCAATTACCTTAGACTAATAACTGGGAGAGGAGGCGATGAGAGCAGCTGTTTGAACTGATGGGTACTTAGCACCTCTCCTTCAAAGTTCACCTCCCACATCCTTGACCCTGGACGTGCACAATATATTAATGGCTGCTGGCTCCCACAATTCTTTCCAACTGGGAAAAAACAGGCGCCATATTCTCCATCTCTTTCTTTGTTACCAATTTTCCAGAATTTCTCTCTAGTGGGGGAAAAATATATATAGACAATATAAAAAACAAGTTCTATTTTGTTTTAACATTTTTTTGGAGGACTGTACCCACCACATGAACATTCATAAACCTAAGCTTCCAAAATCTCTCTGTTTGTCTTAAATATAGTAAAGATTATTTATATGTTAAACCAGAAATCTCACCATTATAATTCAAAAGATAGAGTGATGAGATAGATTTAGTTTTTGTTAAATTGCAACTATTTGCTTGATACAAGTCAGTTTTGCATTATTAGTACTTTATGAAGACACAACAGCATCCTTCTTGCATTAATTTTTACTACTTATTTTGCCTTAAAGCAATCAAAATAATGTCTATGCTATTTGCCCAGCCAAGTGGGTCTATCTAACTTAGATCTACACACCAAGGTCAGTATTTTCCTTGCTGTCTCTGCTTAACTCAAAGTTTAAGGGTGTCCATTAAACTACACTTTACATGCAGACACTAAATGCCGTTCTGAAGATCTGTAAGCTAAAAGTAAAGCTATAATTCATTTTAAAACCATGAAACCCAACCTCTAAGATCAGACACAAACCATAAATTAAGCTAGATAATACTGCAAGGGGTGACATCTGGTCTACAATATGCCAGCAAGTCTCTTCAAGTATGTATGACCAACTAAATGGTAACGATTTTGAGTGATGAAATTTATGAATGATAAACGTAAATGCTAAAGAAGAATGATCTTTCAGCTGATCCATTTCAATCAGTTTCCAGCTTTAAGAGATGTCCTGATACTTTTGCAGTTAGCGTACAACCTACCTCTCAGTATCACACAAATAGGAACGAGTCAGTGAAGAAATAAGAAGTCTTCCATCCAAATAATCGAGCTGAACTACACGGGAGTCAACAGTGGTTATAATCTGAACTGGAAACATCACAAAAGCAGCTGCTGCCTAAAGGAACAAACAAAAACACCACACACTGGGCTTAGGTCAATGCTGACAATATTCCATAAAAACTACAGTTCCAAAGCGCTGCATTCAAAGGTTAGAAAATGCCAAACTTCAAGTTGTTTGTGGTTGTTCACGTTAGCTTAACTCCGCCCTGTATCCAACAACGTACACCATTACTACTTCTCCTACAAAATAAGGCCCTGGATTTGAGAATGTTTATGCGTATGAATAGCCACACAGACTTCAATGGACTACATACTTATACTATATTCATTGTTGTATATCATGGTCCTTTCTGACTTTTTTTTTTATTAAAGTTCTCCTTCTCAATAGGTCTGTCGTTACTCATGTACTATACATTTTCTTTCAAGCCAGCAGTAGTCTTCCTTAGGCGTAGTCCCGTAGGGAATTAATTATCCGCTAAGGTAACTTAGTTTCTAATTTAAGTGACCTACATATGCTAGCAAGTTTCATTGTTACTCTGCGGTACATCTTCTAAATACCATTTAGTAAATAATTCTCACATAGATGACTTGCATGAACTGTCAGACATACATCAAATAGCATACATATGGGCTCTCACTCATGACAACACTGGTGCAGCTGAGTCAGTAGTAGCACAAGTGGAAAGTTTGTTAAAATTCTGTAATATACACAGGGCTGTAGCTTGACTACTTAAAGCTTTGGGTTTTATTATTTAGCTTCAATGGCCAATTAACATTTTGAAGAAAGTATGTTAGAGTGTCAACCTTCAACTGAGGGTTTAGTGCACACATATATTCCAAACACACCTTCCCCCTTGTCCCGCAAGCTCCCCAATAAAACCAGGGAAAAGAGGAGTTGACATGCTTGATAGTTCTAAAATAAAACAAGCAGATTTTTGTCTTTAATAAAAAGGCTTTCAGGCCTTCTTTATAGGTTATACTTTATACATTATAAATAAGGTTACAGGTTAGTCAAGGCAGGAAAAAAAAGTCACAGATAGCATGATTTTCCCATTTATCCATGATTTTTTTATTTGTATGTCCATGACTCACCCCAGACCAGCAGTGCCTGTCCTGCAGGGCTGGGCCCACCTCCCTGCTCTGGGTGTTGCAATCAGGTGTGCAGGATTACAGCACCACTCAGGTTTGGCCTTCCCTTCTATCATGGAGAGATGACTAGACCAAACCTGAGTGGTGCCGTAGTCCCGCACATCTGGTTGCAATGCTCAGAGTGGGGAGCTGGGCCTAGCCCCAGAGGAAGCAGGAGCTGCTGGTGCCTGTGCCCGAGATGAGTACAGGTTGGGCTTGCTCTAAAGCCTCCTCCCTTCCAAGGATAGGATTAGGGTTGTGGTACCAGAGCAGAGGGTGTTGCTGCAGATGGTCGGTGCCCCCTTATTTGTCAGGGCATATTTTAATCAAAAAAATCTCACATCAGTCACAGAAAAGTTAGTAAAAGTCACAGGTTTAGCAACTGCTCCGTGATTATTGATATAAAATGCCCTGACAAATCTGAAGCCTTAATTATAAAGAAGCAAAAAAGATAGAAGCTAGTTCTTTGCAGAGTTAGTGCTGAATGTATTGTTCAGCTCTGACATGATATTAACCTCAAAACCCACACTTCCACTTTACTATAATTTTCAGTTCCAGTTTTGCTCTTTTTTTTGCAATTGTTCTGGTAACATGTTTAACGGTGGAGCTTTGACATGATTTGGGACTTTGCTTATATAAAATTCATGAATTCTGGTTCATATTATGAAATTGCTGTACCATGGAAAGCTTCTGTGTATACTGAATCAGTATTTGGTAACAGGGACTATATCACACATGGCACAGACCTCACCTAGACAGCTATTACAGGAACACCAAAAGTCATTAACATTTTAACAGGGCTACCTTAGCTATAACAGTTACCTACATTGGGAGGATGCATTGCAAGAAGCTAGTGTTTTCTGTCTGGACTTCAGACAGGTGGTAATCAAGCAAGGTAACCAAGCAAAGTAACCAAGCCTGAGGGAGGCTTTGAGGCTGACCAGGAGAGTAACATGACAGAAGGGTTTGGAAAGTTATAAATGTGCTCTGAGTGCTCTGAGTAGCTCTCTCACTGAACAGAGCAAAGTGGCAAGACTGATCAGGAGGGAGGAGTTGAGTCTTGAGACTCTGAATGCACTACCCAAAATCCTAACATTGTTCATTGTGAGCGCTCGAGAGAGGGAATTGCATAAAGGTATTTAATTTTGCCTACATCTATGTATCTCTTGTAATTTATGAATAAAGCATGACTGGTTTAGAAAGTCCTTGTGCACTACTTGCTTTAACTTCACGTGTCCCTAAAGGATTAACCTATGAACCAGAATACCCATGAGAATGGAGCTCTGGGGAAGGTGTGCTTAAGCTATTGGGGAGACTAGAAGATTAAGGAGGGGGTTCAGCATTGGTCCCGGAGTCCAAGACAGCTCAATCACAAGGTCCCATTCCCCAGAAGTGGCATCAGACAGAGTGGATGCCTGGGAAGTGTGCCCGAGAAACCAAAAGTCTATCCAAGGGAGCTTAGAAGCACATGGATCCAGCATGTGGATACTGACACAGCTGCCTGGCAAGCATCCAGTGGGGGAAGCTCAGACAGAACTATGACAAACTGTTTTCTGCCTTGTCTACACTTACAGCAGTGTGTAAGGCAGGGATGTCAAACTCACTTCCTAAGGCGGGCCAGATTGGAATTAAATGTTTGTCAAGTGGGCCATACCCTCCTCCTACCCTGCGGCAATTGTTCGCGGGGTCTTACCCGCCGCTGAGAAATCTCATGGTGTCCTAACTTTCGGCGGCAGCTTGCAGAATCTTATCCACCGCCGACAAATCGTGCGGCGTCATACACTTCGGCAGCAGCCGCCAGGGGCCGAACCACAAAGGTTGGCGGGCCATATCCAGCAACCAGAGGCCGGACCAAAAAGGATACGGGGCCGGATGTTTGACACCCCTGGTGTAAGGCATTACACATGTAGCTACACGCCACAGTCAAAGTGGACTGTGTCCACACTTGTCACTGAGGTCTGTAGCTAGATGTGGCAGTGAAACACTCTGGCAGGGGGAGACAGCAAGGAAGGCGCTGGCAGGGGGGTGCTGCCGGGGCCTTTCCCTGCTGCCTCCCTGCTCTCAGAGCCTTTCCCCATGGCAAGGAACAGAATCTGGCAGTGGGACATTATACTGCTAAAAATAGCAGTGTAGACATGGAGGTAATGTTTGGACACGGGGAGAGCTGCATAAGGTATATACTCAGGTGTTTAGCCATGGAGGGCACTCTAATCTACTCACCTAAGCCATGTCTACATTGCTATTTATACCTGTGCTAGCTAGACATGCAGTGCCTGTACTCTATAAGCTGCCATAAGTGCAGACATAACTTATTATCACCTTGTATGGCGATAGACTCATCCTACAATTGTGCAGAAGTACCATAATAAGTGGTGCGTCTATCTTTTGATTACTTAAGATTATTTAAAATAACAGTTAAGACAGAAATTGTGGATTTACACTCAGTTTTCCAACCAGAAGTTGCATCACTGTGCAAAACATCCAGCCTGAACTCAATGTATGTTTAAAGTGGTAAATCATACTTTTAAGATGAATGCTAATGTATTTTAGAATATTTACGTTATATTGCCACTTGCTGGACTAGATAAGTTTACAGTTGAAGCAAAGATTTATATCAATATCTGAAGAAACTAGTTTGTCAATCCTGACTAGTCACTAAAATGAGCAGAACTTAATTTGCTTGTTAATTCTTTCCCACATGATTTTACTAACAAAGACACACACAAAGATTCAATGTGTCCATGTGTTGGAATTTCCTCTCATTTAAAAGAAAATGGGTAACATTTTACCTTCCCTTGTTTAGATGTGTTAATCTTGATAGCAGACACTTTTCCCACATGATCTCCTACAAAAACTCGAAGCGTAGCTGTATCCCAACAAAGAGCTGTGACTTTTTTGCCTTTGTGCTCAGTGGAAACATAAATCCGCTCTGGCTTCCCACGACGCTCCTGATTGAGTTCCCAGACCACTACAAGTCCTTGACTGTAACAGTTAGGAGATTTAAATTTTTTAAGAGAACTGGTCTTTTGAAGGTGACCATCATTTATAACAGAAGTAAAGAAGGGCTGCTCGCAGGAAGAGGCAAGCTAAACAAAGAATACATTTTTAATATAATACGTTGTGTGTTTGAATGTTGTGCTTATGACAAGTGCTAGATCGGCAATTCTGAAAAACAAAGTACTACATTTAACGAAAGATAGGAACAACAGAAGCTTCTGCATGTCAACCTACCAATGTACTTCAGCCATGACTTGGAGGATGCATGCTCAATCCTTGGCCTCTGTTCTGAAACTGCCAATAAAGGTGTCAGTTCTGAGCTAACTAAATGTAACTAGCTGGAATTTTAAAGTGTAAATGTTTTAGCTACCCATTTCACTTATCAGATTAGTGAACATACTTCTGCATGCTCCTGAAATGTCTCAAGCCTTAGCTAATGGGGAAACTGACCAGCATAGCTACTGTGGAATAAGCTACTCCACAATAGCTCTCTCTGTGGATGCTATTGCAGAAAAATGCCTCTGCTCAGAGACTGCTGAACTCTTACATGGATAGCTACTGTGAAAGAGCTATACAGGTCAATTTCCCCTTGTAGACAAGGCCTCAAATCCACATCAGAGAAGTTGCTTTATGGCCTTGAGGCAGGAAGGGGAAAATTAGTTTAATCAAATCTCTTACCTGGTGGCAACAGCAACATAATCTTCATCATGTAAACAACAGGCAACCCGGGAAATGGCACCTTCCTGATGCAAGAAAGATCAGTCAAGTGATGAAGTGAATACAGTTACAAGTGTAGTAGTAAAATTAGTTCTCATTATTACATTTAGTTATACACAGTTCTTATCCTCCACCTGTGAACTACAACAGGAGTTGAAAGTCATAGCAGCTTCCATGTGCTTTTGGATTTTGCTTTGCCTTCTCTCTTTTTTTTTTTTTTTTTTTTTTTTTAAAAGTGAACTTAACTGGTTATGAAAAATGTCCAGCTGACAGCCCTGGAGATTGAAGACTTGTGTTTATCCACTGAAGAGGAACATAAGTAGTGGCAATGAAAACTACTTTATTTGACACAGTCTAGCCAATTTTAAATTCTGGACTAAGGGAACCAGTTCCATGGGTGACAAGGGTTCAGTTTCCAAGCCCATTCAATTCCATCAATCATGAGGGTTGTTTTGAGGATACAAACAGATATCCACAAGGAACCAAAATGAGTTTGTGGTTTCAGTTCACCAGCAACTGTTAATCTGTAAAGATATCTGATCACTGCTTATCTGTATTGACTCCAAATTGATAAACTCAATGCAAGAGATTCCATAATGAATTACCAATACCCAGTGCAACCGAGTTCACTTGACAGCCTATTTTAGCACTGTGAAAAAGACATTCTCCTGCACTTAAAAGTTAAGTATACTATGTATTAGGCAGCAGCCTCTTCACTGTGTGCTTCAAGTAACAAAGAGGATCTTTCATTCGGCCTTTGAGCAAACTGGAAATTTGGGTTATATTTTTAAAGACATGTACATGTAACTCAAGTTTTAAGTATCTTCCAAAAGTAACCAAGTAATGGGGAAATCCTGGCATAAAATACACAAGGATACCAATAAAGGCATAATCATATCTAATAAAATGCTGCCAATTATGTCTGTCTCAATGTGAGCATGGTGCTAGCACTTGGACAAGAGGAAAGACAGGATTAGCACACAAGGAGACACATTTACAAGAAGAGAGCACAACAGAAATGTTTGTAATAGAGGTGCATCTGAATCATTTGGTTTACAAGGACCTTCACTGGTGCCATCACCCTGCACCAGAGCAGTGTTAATTCTGTACTTTTTAGAAATCAAAACATATAAATAAATAAAATCTTGATTCACCCATCATCCTTGCACAATAATGAAAAATGCAACAGACATCTGATACACTAATAATGCAATGATTGCATAATGCAGTCCCAGCTTTTTGAAAGCTCAGCCCTGTTCCCCCTCCTCCCCAAACAGAAAAATTAAATCCATCATTCCCTGCTTCAAACCCTGCCATGTGTTGTTAAAAGCCAACAAGCCTATAAAATCTTAATTTTTATACCTTCCACACTTCCTCCAGCCCAAGTTACTCCTTTGCACATGCCACCAACTTTGGGGAACACTGCAATAGATCTTCATAAAGTATTTCCTTTCCTGTCTTACATGCATTGGGCAGTGTAATAGCTAACAACGTTAATATTTAGAGATTCATAATTGGCATTTGAGTTACCACCCATTGAAATGAATGAGGCAGTTCACAGCTAGAGCTATTTTTCTGGGCTCTCAGCAAATTCAGATAGACATCTGCACCCTGGTTATGCTGACTTCACATTTTGAAGGTTTTCTTTCAAACCATAAGAGATAGAGACTCATTTTTAAAAAGTTAAGCTATGAATCTGGAGAACTGAGAAGACTGTGCACTCTTTCAGGCCACTCCTCCTTCGCACCTCCATAAGGGAGCATCCCCCATACTTTGCAAAACACTATTTTTGCATACGACATTTCTCTTCAAAAGACAAGAAGTCAGAAAATTCAGTTTACTTGGATGATTCAAGAGGCTGTACATTCCTGGGAGTTCAATATGAAGATTCCATTTCCCACTTTTGCAATTAAAATATAGCCCTTCCCTGAAGTTTTTGTACATTTCTAAGCTTACCTTATGAGTGAGGAAGAGCCTCTGTTTCCAGCCTTCTTTTTGAATCAGGTTTAGTCCCCCTCCTGAACTGCCCAGAGCCAGCCATTTCCGAGACACAGCTATACATGTGCACTGAAAGAATTATGACACTGGGTACTGTAGCTACTTAAAGAAATATAAATTCCACTGATAATGGCATCTCATTTATCCTCTCATTTGCTGAAAACAGAAGCTTTGACAAAGAGCACATTCTATGCCTGCCGCTCATCCCCCACCTGAGGTATGCGATAGCAAGGCCAGATTATCATCAAAGTGCAATCAGTGCCTTCTAAGAGGGGAGTGAAGAGCAAAAGCAAACAAACTCTTGAAGACTGTTTTCCTGCAAATATCTTTAGCAACAAAAGACACAGAAAAAGACAAATTCAGGTTTTTTCCCCAAGTTTTCTTATAAAGCTGTTTGGGCACTTCAAATCTGGTTAGACTATCTTTTTTTAAAACAAGGGCTAAAATTATTCTTTTGATAGATCTGCCATCATGCTAGGTAGGCACAGCAAACTGTTCTATACATTGACCTATGAAGTTGTCCATCGGAGTAAAGCAGCATCCATTTTAAAAGTCTAACCAAACCATCCAATTTCATGGGCTGACCAAAAAAATAAACTTTAAATCAAAACACAAATGTTTTAATTCGAATTAAATGACCATTCTCTCAGAAGCTTTGGGGTTAAATATTGCATTTTTCCTATAAATGACTAATCTGTTCTCAAAGTATCTCATATTAATAGTTTGCTTCAAAAACAGAATTAAACAGCAAATTATTTTGACTTTAAGAATGGTGAAGCAACATTTTTAAAGTTAGCATGCAAGATTTTTCTATTTATTCAATTACAGACAAAAGATCCATCTCTCTTTGTTTTACACTGCTCTTAACTTAAGAAGCCACTGCTGTCAACCATGAAGCTGACAGTAGTAAAACTGGACCCAAGGTTTAAATAGTACCAAGTCAAGATCTGCAAATTGTATAAGCAGCTTATAGATCTATACAAATCAAAGTAATTTCATGCATACAGCCACCAAGCAATAGCATGACAAAAATATTGACTTCTGTGTCTGAAAAGAGGAAACAACAACGTAGTAAATGCAGTAAGCATGAACCAAATTTACCTTCAGACGGCTAGAATCCAACCTGAGTGCAGAAAGCAATGGATCCAAACACTCAAGTTCTGCCAATACATGGCTGTAAGATTCTGGTATCATTGGCACAGATGTCATTGAGTTAAGAAATCCTGGTAATACTCAGTCATTGGTGCACTATTTACTTCAGTTTCTAGCTGTACCTGCAAAAATTAAATTTAAGAATATAATCCCTTTCTTGTTCAATTACAGTTTATTTTCTAATCCCACCTTTGCTCTTTAAGGCCTAGTCTACACTTAAAAGTTTGTTGGCATAGCTATGTCACTTAGGAACATGGGGGGGAAAAAGTCACACCCCTAACCCAATATAGCCATGACAGCAAAAGCCCTAGTGCAAAATAGTTATACCAGCATAGCTTATTTTTCTCAGAGAACTGGTATAAAATATCCCAGCAAAACAAATTTTTTGATGGCATAAGATGTGCCTATATTAGGAGGATTTGCTGGTATAGTATGGTGTATAGTGTAGACAAATACTTAAGACTGCTCTTAAACGTACAAAGGGGGGAATCTAACAAGCCTCAAACTAATCCATCAACTGGATCCACACAAGCATAAGGGTTTTCCTACATAGATCTGACTACAAGGTCAGGTCCCTAGTTTGTTTTGTCTTTGAACTTACATTGAAATTAATTTAAGAAATGTTAGTCTATTAGATGATCTATAATTTAATTATTCCTAAACTAAATACCTGGTGGGTTTACAGTCTCCTGTGCAATCTAGGCCCTGTCCACAGACTAAAATTACATTGATTTGGCTAAAAATCCATTTTTAAGATTAATTTGGTTAAACCAGTATAAACCCCTGCACTGACATACTTAAAATTGATATTACATACAAAATATAATGTTAAAATATGAATGTTACAATATCAAACACTCAAAAGTTAAGAAATACCAAAAATAAGGTTGTCCATTCAACCCTAATTCAGCCTCCTTGTGCATGTGCATTATGATTCAGCCTAATTACATAAAATGTTTTCCACAGGACTTGCTGTTCAAGCATTGAATGGATAGCTATTCAATATTTTTATCTTCATCCTTCTGTGTATGGCCGCATGCATTATTTTCTGCACACCACCCAAACCTGGCACTAAATACAAAATTGGCAGTTTGCTCACAGGCTTTTCTTTTTTTAAAAAACTTACTTTAAGCTTTTATACTGAACAGGCAACCTTAATTGGCACATTTCCTAACGTTTAAAAGCTTGACTTTAGAATCTGAATTTTTTAAAATATAATCTTAGGATTTTTTCCAAAAGCAAACTAAAAAATAACAGAAATTCCATCTTGTGAAATCATATTGATTCTACATGTCAATAGGGTCATCAGGAGGATGGGAATTTTCAGACCCACAGCAAAGACCTCTACCACTTTATTGGCAGTAGTAGCAGACAGTTATTCACCGAGGACCAGCCACTAGAAGGATAAAACACATAATTTGACACTGAGCGTCACAGATATTTTGCTGACAGCAAAGTAATGCTGGGACTTCTGGAATTCTTGGGTCTGTTTCAGTATATAGACTAGTGGTTACAAACCAAGACTTCTGTTGCTGGTTACACAATGTTTTAGGGGAGATTTGACCTAATAAACAAAATACTCTAGTCCCACTCTTGTGCATGCTGAGGCAGATGGACATACCATAGCTAATTTAATCAAATGAATTTAGATAGAGGCCAGAAGACCTTCCTTATACCTCCAACTTCACGGCATCAGTGATTCAAGTAATGTATATATTTTAATTTGCATATGCAAATATGTGCAATTCCAAAAGATAGGAAAATAACCAATCCAAGACAAGATAAAATAATTAAATTCAGCTACTCCCAAATATACACAACAAACTACTTAAAATACAAAAGGTGACGACATCTTGGGTGTAAATAAAAAGTTGAGTTTTCACAAATACTTCAAAAATCAAAACTATATTACATATTCAGCAGTGTACTCAAGATAGCAAGTAGGACTTGTCTACAGGGGAAATTTTACTGGCATAAGTAGACAGCATAGTTATGTTACTCCCCATGTGGACACACTTATTCTGCCATATGAGTATGCACACAGTAAGTTATACTTACTGGTTTATCTATGCTGATAAAACTCCCAGTGTAGACAAACCCTTAGTCTCAAGAACAAATTATATATATTTACCAGAAAACAACCAAATTTAGTAATATGGAGTTTGACAACTTGAATTTAAACTGCAACTTAACATGTTACTTTCACATAATTCTCTGCTGTATACTTAATTAGCACACTTATTACATCTTTTTAGCTTGGACAACTGTAATATCCAAATAAATGGGGGAATATGCACTGATAAGGAAAATTTTATTCTATGAACAAATTCTGAAAAGATGAGATGTAAGAGAAAATTACACTTAATGGAATACCAGGTTTTGAACTGGATTTCAAATATAGAAGAATGCAACAGTAAGATTTCAGTTTCTGTGGAGGATCTTTCTCAGTCAACATGTGATATGCGGACATCTATTAAACAACTGTGTATGCTTGGGATTAAAAAAAAAAGACTTTTGGTGCATCAGATTCCCTTTCTGTGAAAGTAGGGATACTAATATTTACCCACCTTCAAAAACTGTGCTGATAAAGACACCCTATAACTGTAATGAATGTTTATTATGCAGATTTATCCAAGTCAATAATATTAATCTATAAACATGAGATCAGTACATTCCTACCCCCAAAAGTGCAAGACTCTGTGACATGCAGAGGTGAAAGGCACAGCAAGTGCAATATATTAAGGTCCCAATGCCAACTGCACCCATACAAAACCCCACTAAAGTTGATGGAGCCCACACAGGTTAGAGATTCACTCACACAAATGCAGCTATAGGATTATGACTTTAGACAGTAACAAAAAGAATGAAACACTAATATATGAATCACCATCTAGAAATAATGAGAAAGAATGTTCATCATATTAAGCAATGGGTTTACAGCAATGATCTGAATCCCTTGGATGAAATCTTGGTCCGGTTGAAGTTAATGGCAAAATTTCTATTGACTTCATTTGAGCCAGGACTTCATCTTTGGTGTTCACTTAAGAAACAGTAAGCACTATGAAATGTTTTCCCCCCGTGGCTCTATGCTACATACATTTTTGCTAGTCCTCAAAGTTAATATTTTAATAATCATTTCTGCAGCAGCATCTGTAAAATAAGTATAATGTTTCACTATTTCACAAAGTTGTGTGGCTTAACGTTTACAAATGCTTTGAGATCCTTGATAAAAGTTGCTACAGAATATGTATTATATTTTACCAGGGCTTGCAAAACATTACTATTCACTTATGAGCCATGAGACTAAATACAACAGATTGAATCCACACTTCCCCTAATAGGGTTCAGGGAGTGCACCCTTGTACAAATCACACCATGCACTCCTTTTCCAGCCCCAGGGCTTCTCATAGCTGATGGGCCCTGCTAGGCTGCTATGCTTTAAATGCAAACCTTTGGCTCACAATTGCTTGTTAAGCTGGAGGCAACCCTTCTCCTCTAACTAATCTGGAAAAGGATCTTTTTCTCCCATTTGCCACAGGCTTTTGACAACTGTTGGAAGGGACTTTGCTACTCCACACCTCCTTCAGGCTTCTCCTGAGGAACTGGGTGGCTCCACGGCTTTTTTCCTAGAACCTCTTCCCTCTGTGAATAACTCCAGCACTCATCTCTACCACCCACAGTCAAGCTATAGCCTGACACTGACATGTCCCTTCGTTGCTGCCACAGGACCCTAAATACCAGAGTCAGCCCATGGCTCTGCCAAGGAGCAGCAGGGCCACCAGCACGGTCTGCCTGCAGACTCAGCTCTAGCAGGGCCAGCCTCTTTCCCCACGCGTGCGTTCCATCCCTTCCCACGGTCACTTTTCAGCACAGGTGGCAAACGCTTTGGGCACCTCAGGCAACAGGGCCCGGCTGGGGAGAGTCTACCCGCTCCCACGCAGGCGAGCGGCAGCATCGCGTAGCCCTCGGTCGGGGCTGGGAGCGGCGGGGCTGCTTCCCACTTCGCGCTCACGCTCTGCAGAGGCGAGGGGCTCTGGCCCGCTGGGGGGGCGCTGAAGAAGAGCCCCGTCAGCTCGGGCATCCAGAGGGGTGACGGGGGGAGGGGGTGACGGGGAGCGAGCCCGCCCCTGCGCGAGCCAGCACGGACCCAGCAGGGGAGAGGGGCGTTGGTCAGACCGCGGCCCCGGGCCCTGAGCGGGAGAAGGCGCAAGGCAGCCAACGGCCGGGGGCAGCCAACGGCCGGGAGCCACCAACGCCGCCTTGGGCCCGCGCGCCCCCTTCTACCCCTCCCCCACCCCTTCGTCCTCGCCCCGCTCCCGGCGCCGCCGCTCACCGCCGCAGCTCCAAAGTCCAGCGAACTCGCCCGTCCCGTCAGCTGCTTCTCCAGCCCCGCCCCCCTCCGCCGCCCACGCGATCCTTCCGCGTGCCCCTGAAACGCATCAGCCCGCGCGCGCCCGTCCGCACACAAAGTCCGTCACACGCACACGCCTCCCCCGGTCACGTGACGACTACGCGCTTTCTCCCCCCCTCCCTCGGGCGGTTGCCGAGGGAAGTCCCCACCCCCCGCCGCGCCGCGGCACCCTGGAGCGGATACAGCGGAGCTATCAGACGGGACGCAACGGGACGCCAGGGAAGGAATGAGACTCCCCGCTCTGCGGGCTCGGGTGACCGGGATGGGAGGGGCCGGGCGGTGGCAGCCGCGATGTCGGTATCCCGTTACCACCCCCTCCCGCGCACTGTCATGGAGACGGGGGAGAGACCGTCACGTGATCCGGGAGCGTTCCCGGCGGCGGGGAATCTGTCATGTGACTCGGGAGGTGTCATGGCGACCCCAGGCTCTTTCCCCCGTCACGTGACCCGATCTCCCTTGGTGCGTCGCGGGAGCTGGGCTGGTTCCGGTCACGTGCCCCTTGCTGCCCAGCTCCCAGTCCCTGGCCGGCGGCCGCTCCATGGACCAGGCGGCGGCGGCGAGACCCCCCTAGGAGCGGCACCGACAGCGCCCGGCCTTACTTCGCAGCGCCCGCCGCCCCCTCAGCCCAGCCCGACGCGCCCTCACCCGGCGGCAGCAGCAGCCGGCGACGGCCTGGGCCCTGAGCAGCCGCCCGCACGGTAGGAGTCGGGAGGGTGTCCCGGAGCTCGCTGCGGTCTCGGGGGGGGTTCCGCGGCTGCTGCCCAGGCAGGGGTGGGGGAGGGGATGTGTGGGGGGGGGCGCTGTGCTGGCTCCGGGCGGGGCGGCGTTGACAGCTCCGGAGCGTAACGCCTCCCGACTGGCGCCACCGGCCCCGCTGTTCCTGGCGGCTCCCAGCTGTCACCGTGCCCGGGCAGCGGGAGGCAGGCAGGGAAGAGGCGGATTTGTTGATACAGCCGGTGCGCTCGGAGGCGGACGTGGGGGCAGGCAGCCCAGCCGGGCCGAAGCTGAGGGAATGACAGGGGAAGGTGGGCGGGAGGGGGCGAAGGGGTGAGTAGGTGCTGGGGTGGGGGTCGGAACATGTTCTTCTCCCTGAGGTGGGATTGATCCAGCAGCGCACCATGTGAGGAGATGTTATCCTGCTGACTCTGCCCTTCCACATGAGGTAAAACCAAGGCCCTGCCCATGTATGTTTGTTAAAGACAAAAGGTTCCATAGTGTAACGGTCAGGATTTGATGCCTGATGATCTGGCTGTAACCCAGCTCAGATAACCATGTTGTGCCTCCCTGAAATACATTTCTGTGCCTTGATCATGCAAGCTGCTCTATGCAGGTGGACTTCTGTGCCTATGCAGAGCCCCCTGTGGGCATGAAAGTTTGCTTGGGTGGAGCAGTTTGTAGGATGAAGGTTTAAGTTTGTAGTTTTGTACATATTTGTGAGGCTTACTTCCCCCTCCACATTTTTTTCTTAAAAGAATCAGCATCCCCTTTTAGACCCTGTTGCCATGTTTTTGACAGCCATGGGTCTGCTCCCATCTCAGCATGTTATACTTCTGCTAGCCTAGTTGAGCCTGTTCATCACTCAATACACTATGCTGGCACTGCTGATAAAAGCACTACTGTGCCAGGAGCACAGGTGGCATCAACAGCCTCTGTGATCTTTTTGTGTTTGATATATACATAAGCCAATGAAATTTGGGAAAAGGAGGGATAAGACGGAAACAGAAGGTTAAGGAAGGGGAGAGAGGGAAATGTCATAAGTAATTGTCCTTACTTGCAGCATTGCCATTTTGTCATAAAATCCAAGATATTGAGACATAGCAAAGAGGGCGGGAAACAATTCCTTTCACTTGTGACACTGAAACTGTACTGAAATGAAACTTTGAGATTCAGAGGTTTGATGTTGGGAAATTTAGCTGCAGATTACAGCCCTTAGGCCTATATACAAAGTAATTAAAAGACAAAGATTTTTCCAAAATCTAAAAGAAAATTTCACCAAAAATTTAAGGAGAGGCATCTGACGTGCATTCACATGAGAATTTCCTCTCTCCCTAAAGCAAATAATGCATTGTTCCTTCTGGTCTCACTGCAACTAAAATATACATCACAGATGTTTGTAACCATGCCAGGGGTCCAGACTTGTGTAGACAGGTCCAAAAACATAAGTTCCAGAGTTCTTCAGCTTGTTGCCTTGTTTGTCTATCCAGAACAACTTGTAGCTCTCTACCCTTCCTTACAATAAAATGACAAATAAGCACCCTTTCTCCTCTGCCTATCTCAGAAGCCTAGGACCATTTCAAAACCCATGTTTGTCTCAGCCAAATCAGGACTATTAGTAGGGGTATTGGTGGTCTCTCTTCTCTGCCCAAACCTCACTTGTTAAAGCAGTCTGTGTGGAAGGGGAATGGGGCAAGATGCCCTGATGGCACTATGTTAGTTGGCTACTTTAGAAGTAGCAGAGAACAGGAAAGGTAGGGGAGAGCTAATTTAAAGAGAACACAAATAAGCCAGGCAGGTGGCTTAAAAGTAACTGCTAGCTAGTCTCTGCTGCCTGACTTCATCTACCAACTAGGAAGTGGAAGTGGCTATGTTGGAAGATCCCTATCCTCCCTACTGTCCTCCTTGAATATTTGCTGGAATCTCCACCTGCTGCATTTACCCCTTCTTCCCAGTTTCATGGGGAATATTCAGAGATGAGCTAGAAAATAAAAAACCTTCTAGCTCAGAGTCTTCCTCTGGTTTTTTTTAACCCACCGCTTATGCTGCAGGATGAGTGGTGTCAGCAGTCTGGTACAGTTGACAGTATTCCAGGAGAGGTTTTGTCTCCCCCCCATGGAGTCCCATCCCACAAGTTGGAACCACTGATCTATTCATATGCTTTTTGGAAGTATGTATTTTATTATTTCAAAGGCCCTGTTGCAGAACACACGTGTTGAACAACATAACTTTACATTTTATAGATAGGTTATTGTCAGAGATGTAGGATTTTTCTGCTTTGCATAGACATTTATCTAAAAAGTTGTATTTTCATATTACTTAGTACATGGCATGAAAAATCCACTTACCAGTCATGAATGGGAGTCCCTAAGACATCCATTTCTGCAGAATTTAAGATTTTAAATAAAACCATGTTTCTAGCCTTCATGGTTGCAAAAATATTTCAAATTTGAAACAAGTGTAAACTGACAAAGGCCCATCCTCCTGAGTCTCAACTAGACCACTCCATTGCCTTTGCTACTACTTTATAGCTTTGCTAAACAGCAGCAGATAAAAATTAACAAAACTTGTCATCCTGACAACTGCAGTTCAGACCCTCCTCTGCAAGCAGCAGTGACACTGTCAAGAATCATGTCCCTTTCACAGTGTTGATGTTTGAAAAACTGCAGAGCAGCAGTCCGACACAGGAGATATTCAAGAGAAAATGCATCCCAAAAAATGGAGTCTGGGGGGATGGTTAGAATATTGGGGACCTTTTTCGTCTCTCAGAGCAGCTAAAAATCTTTAAATGATGGAGAAGACAAAGCATCTTCTCTTTCCAGTTTAATAAACACTATCTAGAGACTGATACAGAAGAGATCCCTCTGCCCAGCAATTAGGGGAGAAGCAATTGAATTTCTATTTTGGTATTGTCTCTGAACCTAACTGGTGGAGCCCTTTTGTCTTGTTAGATAGTAGGTATATACTAATTTTTTTTAAACCCTGGTTAGTGAAATATTTTGATTCTTGATGCAGTGTTTAAATAGGACTCTGTTCCTCTGCAGTTTGCAAACATAGTTATGTCACAGCTGTCATATTTAAAAAGCAGTTATTATAGAGGCATGAAAGCAGAAGTAGCATCAATGACCGAAAAAACGAGAAAAGTACTGAGTGAGTGCATTCAGTTTCCCAGATGATGGAATAAGTCACTAAGTGCATTCAGAAGCTGCACACTGCAAAGCAGAGTTCCAGAAACATTAAGTCTTTGATAAAAAATATCACTTGTTACTGATTTTTCTCTCATTTGAAAGATTAGTTGTTTATGGAAGAAACACAATCTTGCTGAGAAAGCATAACAGTGCAGAATAGGATAAGCTTAAGCATGAAAATACCTTTAGTTCATCTCAGTTCAGTGTGGTTTGAAGTCCATTGCCTTTAGTGGACTTGTGCCCTTTTTCAACTGTAACAAACTTGGGGTATCTAATTTAAAAAAAAAGTGAGAAGAATGTTAAAATCCCCACTATCAAGAGAAAACTTTGAACTTCCCACTCTATGGCCAAATCTCCTCCTTCCAGCAGGGGTAAGAGCCCTGTGGGTGGCTGCAGAGCCAGAGCTAGAAGGTTTTAAATCTTACACGGTTGTCCTTCAGGCCTAAATGATACCAGGAAAGAATAGTGGTATTGGGCAGTAGAGGAAATGGCACAGAATACCATAGGTGCTACCTTGATATTATGCCTTCATAAGTATCTCAGTTTTCCTCAGAAGCAAAATATTACCTGAACTTCTCTAGATATAGCACTCTAAATATCAAATATTCTAGTGATTACCACAGTTTTGTGTCAGACAGGCAGAAATCATATAAGCACCCAATACTTTAGCATTGAAGTGAATAGCAAAACTCTTGTTGATCTGATTCAGACCCAAGTGTAAGTGCAAACACATCTTACTACTAAACATCTTCTCTCGTAAACACTTACGACACTTGTCTGATTGCTCAGTTTAAGATTTTCACTGAGCAGAATGCTGGTTGTTACTAATTATCCATATAGATGTTCAGGTTTAAAACAATCAGATTTTTATTTTCAAAGTTTTATAGTATTATTTAAGATCCAGGTAAAAAATACATCCGTAAGTAAGTTTAAATGTGTATATATATTGGTTTCTGATACCTATTCCTAATATCTGGTAAAATATGGTACAGATGTTCTTTTAAAGTATTGATGTAGATTTTGGCAGTTAAAAGATCAAATGTAAATGTGTGTATTCAAAGGACTTCTAAAACTACTTAATGAACTGGCGGCAAAGTGAGGAGGTGGCAGTAAGGTACATGACAAATAAAAAAACTGCAGGAGGTAGGATGGTCATAAAATATTTAAAGGATATAGTACTGAAGGAAACTTCATGTCATTCTGATACATGTGCAATGTGTAGTAATGGAATATAGTAACATTTGTATGTTACTATTTATGTATTCTCTTGAGAAATTTAAGATTGTTTGGGGAAAACTGTAAAGGAAAAAGACATTGGCACTCCTGTTATCTTTCTTCACAGTTACAAAAGGGCTTATTGAAATCAACAACAAAACTCTCATTGTTCTCTATGGGTGCAAGATTAGACCCTGAGTATTTTCTAAACAAAATAAATAAGCCAGTTAAAACTATGATTGTGTCTGAAGTCTCATTCAAGTCTTGCATGGTAATCAGTGGATCATGCTGAAGGAACTAAGGGGAAAATAACTGTTGGGGTTTTGTTCGTTTTTTTTTTTTTAACTTGGGAGGTGTACAGTTGCAAGAACCTACACGTCTACTGATAGTTTCATCCCTCTCCCTTTTTGAGTAGTTTTTAACATAAACAGTTTCTATCAAAGAAGGAAAGCACTATGAAATGCCACAGGGGATTTGGAGTGTGTGTACATGCTCTCTGAGGTATAAACTCTTTTAAAAAGTTGACAAACCAGTAAAGAAAAATAAAAGGGAAATAGAAAATATGGGAATTAGATTATATGTAGGTATATCTGGAGCACAAGGAGGATTAGAAATCTAAGTATAATATGGCTGTGGATTATTATATTTGTATGTGGCTATATTTTATTTAATCCAAAAAAGTTTGGCTGCATGTATAGAGTGGAGCTCAGTGTGTGTGTCTGGACACTGACTGTATGCTGTTAGTTTACAGAATGTAAGAAAGTGAAAATCCAAGTTTTGATGCCTTGGAACAAGTTGGAATACTGGAAAAATCTGTCAGTAGAAATACTAATTGCTATTGAATTAACTAACTGTACCGTGTGCTTTTAATAGCACCTTATAACCATCATGGCAACATCTTCTGAGGAAGTGTTACTGATAGTAAAGAAGGTGCGTCAAAAGAAACAGGACGGGGCTCTCTACCTTATGGCTGAAAGGATAGCATGGGCACCTGAAGGCAAAGACCGATTCACAGTCAGCCATATGTATGCAGATATAAAATGTAAGTAAAAGCTCCCTTTATTGTATCTATAGCTCTTGTACGCAAAATCTCAGTAAATATTTAATGTGTATTTGGCCAATTTGGGATTTTCATGAGCTTATTCTTTCTGGCAACCATGAATGGAACCAGGAGTAAGTTGCATGCATAGAAGTTTCTGCAATTCAAAAGTTTTTCAGGGGTGTTTTTAATATAAACCCCAAATTTTTAAAATATTTTTTCATTTTCCCAATTTGTCAACAATTTTCTGTAATAGTTTGGAAGCAGAAATATGTATTGTACTCTCATGGAAAATCATCTAGGCCATGTGTCTTGTATTGGGGAATACAGGATTTATGGGATCAAAGGGGGAACTGCCTAACCCATTTTCTGCTAATTAGGATGTGCATCCAGTTCTACCACAGTCTGTTCTATAAAACCCAGCTCACGGTCGGTTGTAAATTGATTAAAATTAGAGTTCTGTGGTATGACGGCTTATTGTAAGAGTCTCTCATCAAAGGAAATCTAGATCAAAATTCTGTACAGTGGGGTCACAATTAAAAATAAGTTCAGTCATATCATCCATGTCCTCCAAAATTACTTCACAGTTTGGCTTGACTAGTAATCTTGTTCAATAAACATCCACAATTGAAATAGTAGTGTGGTGTAAGTCAAAACTGAGTTACCACAGTGCTTGCTTGTGCTATGCCTGGCTCAGATTAGTGCTGTCTGACCCTTGCAAACTGCATGCAGCTTTCTGTCTGTAGCGTATTTTCAAGGTCTATCTAAATTAATATAGGATTGTTACAACACTTTTAAAAGGTGTGTGTGGGGCTGTTAATCTTGCAGATCAAAACTCTAAAATGCAGTGCTGTCTAACTGATATCCATTTAATAACACTTTAGGAAATCTGTTCACCTATCTTGTACCTAGAAATTTTGTGAAGCTATTATCCTCGCCAGCTGTTGAGCCTGTCATAGCATTTATATATTGTAGTTTAGAAGACTGGAGGTGGGGAGATACCAGTTCTTGCAGACATTGAGTAAATGGAGTAACATTCTCTCAAACTCCAGTATTTACATCTGTAGGCGGAGAGAGAATCAGAGGAAGCTGAAAGATGCTCCCTTTGCTGTTTGTGGGATTGAAAGAGTGCGCACTACATCCAGGTGCTATAAGGAAACAAAGTTGAACAGTGACCCTTTGGTTCCTGCTCCTTGGTTATATTGGAGAAAAGGGCTCAGATCCTGAGGTGTGGTAGCGCATCTTATGCTGGCATTAGGGAAGCAGTGCAAACAGAACTATGCCCCAATGGAGGAGCAGGGAGATGTGCACTGTGGGCAGTGTAGATCTCCCATAGTTAGTTGTATATCTCCTCTTTCTCTGTGGCTATGGGGAAGGAGGAAGGCCTTAGACATCCTTATCTTATCCTCATCCTTATCTCTAGCAGCACCTTGGGGCCATTGCTAGACCCTGCAACTTGGTGGTACCTGAGGGCTGCTTGGAGTTTTGCTAAAAGACTAGTTCTGGAATGTAAAGGTGGCTGAGGAGAACTCTGCTGCAGCTCAGGATCTGGGCCAGGATGTCTTTGGTTGCAGTGGAAAAAGTGAGATGCAGCTTTTCAAGCTGAGGCAGCTGCATGTTCCACTTCTATGGCTGGAAGAAATGTGCTATAATGCCACCAGTGTGGGATATCAGGTTTTAATGGGATGATGCAGACAACAGTATATAAATGAATGCTCTGCAGAGGAAGTTTGTTACACAAATGTACTTGTATCACTAATTTCTGTTCTTTATATATTCTAGGCCAGAAAATCAGTCCTGAAGGAAAAGCTAAAATTCAGCTGCAGCTGGTACTGCATGCAGGGGACACAACCAACTTCCACTTCTCTAATGAAAGCACAGCAGTGAAGGAGCGAGATGCAGTGAAGGATCTTCTTCAGCAGCTGTTGCCCAAATTCAAGAGGAAAGCAAATAAGGAACTTGAGGAAAAGAACAGGTAAAGTGGGACGGGAGAGGGAGAAGATGAATCTTCACTGTCATTTCCCCACCCCCTAATTACAATAAGTTTTTTGTCATCTGTGAACAGTTCTTGAGCTATATTGCTGTAACACAAGAGGGCTTATAGTGTTTCTATTTCAGTAGTAAAAATCTGTTGGCTTTAGATTCTGGTGAAATTCCTCTGAGCATGTCACAGGACCCATGGAAGCAAGCCATTTATTTTTTTAAAAAGCTTTTGTGACTTACCTGTTACCTCATAAGGATCAATGGATTTCAGATAGATAGACTAGAAATTAGTTCCTTCTAGCAGACAAGCAGAGCAAGATAAATGATGCATTGGAATCTATTCATTTCCTCTCTTACCCTGGAACACATACTTTTTCTGTCCAGTCAGTTTCCTTCCTAGATTGAACACAGCTATACCATTTTTCTAAATAGACTTGTGGTCAGCATTGTGGCAGATGAGACTTGAGTGCACAATTCATTAATATTACAGTATTTTTTAAAGACTAGGAACAGATGTATAATTTTAAAGTATTGGAAAACACTCCAGTTTTTTTTTTTTTTTTTTTAAATTGGATGTTTCCTCATGGTATCCATTTAGAAGGGACATGATAGAGGGATTGCAGGCTACATTTTGCTATTTTATTAGTAATGAGGATTTTTTTTTTAAACTACCCATTTCAAAATAACCTAATCAAACTCTGATTTCCATCTACTTCTGTAGTATTTCGAGTTTGGAACTTCCGATAAGTAATGGGAGATTTTGAGTAGGAAATTCTTCCTTAACTATCTTTGCTTAACATGTGGGGGGTCAATAAATACACTGCCTATAAAAATGAAACATAAGCTATTTGAGTAATGTCCAGATATATATATATATTCTGCTCACCGTGCATGTTCTTGGACTGGAGTCTTTTTGGTCAGCATTGTCTAATGGGTTTGCACGTGCCCCCTGAGTGTCCTTGTACTGAGGACATGAAGGGCAGAGTGGGTTCCCCTGCCACTCAGTTCCTTCTCCCCCTATATAATTGCAAAACGGAGCTTCTCAGTGCAACCTATTTCATAGTCTTTATCGATAATTGTGTGTGTGTATATTAGTGGTAGGATAGTCGGATAGTTACTTGATTGTTTTGGAAAGTTTTACCTTTCTTATTTTGATTCCCCTCCGACCCTCTAATTGAGATGTTCTTCTCAGTCCTGGGGTTTAAAGATGTCCCATCCTAAGTTACATGGCTTTAAGTATTGTCCCTTTTGCCATGCAGTAATTCCAATTAACAATAGGCATCCCAGATGCCTTTTATCTTGGAAAAGCTCAGATCTCTGACAAACACTCACTGTGCAAGTCTGCCATGGGGTTAAAGTTGCTATCAGAGCTCCTCCTCATACCAGAACACAACATTTCAGGGATTCTTCCAGTCCAGCACTTCCTTTTGTTGGCTGATCTGTTCTGCAGTGGTCGTCGTCTTCGAGCAACCTGACTTGATGGCTTGGTCATACTTGAAGTTCAGCCTTCCTCTGCGGGGGGGGAAATGTCCAACCAGGTCAAATAGTTCTTCTGCCCCTTTTGGGCAGCCCTTTCTTCAGCCCACTTTTAGTTCTCAGCCCTTTCTGGGCTACCTTGAAATCCTTCCCTGTGGCTGTAACACAGCACTGATTCTCAGGCAGCTTTTCCTGGAATCACTGTTTATAGCAGATCCCCTCTGCCCACACTACCTCTCCTCCCAACAACCTCCCTGCTTCTTGCAGACTCTTAGCTCAAGGCCTCCCACAAGAGTTCATCTTGCTCCCTGTGGTACCTTCTCCCTCCAGGTGTTTCTTGCTCTCTGTGGCCTCTGGCACAGCTTCCTCTCCAATTGTTCTCTCTCAATCCTTTTTATGAAGGCTAGATGTTCAGCTTATCACTTGATCCCGTTAGTCCAGCCCCCTCAGGTTGGGATGTAGTTAATTAAGGCATAAAGGACTAAAGGTTAGGGAGGTATATCTTAAATTATTTTTGTTAGACCACTCAATGTGCCCAGCCTCTGATTCAGGCAGGGCAGACCTTCCTCCTTCCCTCCCCACCCCTTCTCGGACAAAATAGGGAAGATCTCACACTTACGCCAGAGACCATCATCTGGTACCTTCTTTCAGCAGACAGCCTCAAAGCTTCCAAGAAAGAGACAGCATTTTCAAAAAAAGGGATTTTCTACCTTGGTTATGACTTCGTCCCATTCTCCATCTAAATGAGTATTTTGATGGGTTGATTGAGAGTCACTCTGATCAGTCTGCCAGATCAACACACTTCCTTCTGATCCCATTCCCCACACACATGCAATTGGGAATCTTCAATTTTTCAACGTGTCATGGAGCCTGACGACGGGGATAGTCTCTGCAGTTCCATATTATGCCCACTCCGCTTCCCTGTCCCTTTCATGGTTGGGGAGCACACCTGAACCATCATCAGACTCCACTACATGCAAACATATTGAAGCTCAGAGAAGTTTGCAAAGCCTGTGCCATGTTCCTACCATTGACTCAAGGACTGACTAGTCAAGTTATGAAATACAATGTAATGGCCATGTTTTATATAAACAGGCAGGAAGGTGGTCATTCAGCCCCATTATGGCAGAAGGATGCGGTTTGGCTATGGAATTGGAGCATTTAGCACCCCGTATCTTCTAGTTCTACAGAATGCTCAGCTGGTCTGCTACAACAGACATTTTTCACCAGACTATCAGTGGATGAACAAGGATTCTGTTTTCTTGCATTTTTTTAGGAGTGGGATCATCCTTTAATAGACCTACTCACAACAGACAAGCCAGAACCTCTGTTGGACACATTTCTCATTCAGTTGTCCCCAGGGACTATGTATACTTATCAGCCAATCCCTGATTCCCAGAGTGCTGAGGAAGAACGGATAGGATGCTGCCACAGTTATCACGATTGCTCCCGCCTGGCCACGGTAGATTTGGTACCTAAGCTGATGCTATTATCAATTCATCCACTGAAAACCCTTACCTCTGCTATCAAACTCAGTATTTCAAAACAGCATGGCCAACTCGCATCCAAATACAGCCTTGCTCCATCTCACTGCTTGGCTACTAAGGGGATGGCAGACAGAGATCATGTTCCTCAGATATCCAGAACATTTTAATCCAAAGTAGGACTAATTTACACTGCTAAAATGGAAAAGATCCAGGATTTGCTCTGAACAACGTGAATTACAGCCTATTGACTACCAGGTCCCTTCTCTTTTGGATTGCTTTCTCTAAAGAGTTCAGGACTGTTGATTAGCTCTGTTTAGAGTGCACCTCGTAGCTCCTTCTGCTTATCACACCCTCCCCCCACCCACCCCCACTGAAAACTACAGTTTTTTCCTACTCCATTGTGGTGAAATTCCTTAAAGGTCTTTTATACATTTTCCCACCAGTAAGGAAACCTCCCCATCCATGGGACCTTAATGTGGTTGTGGCATGCTTAATGCTCTTCCCCCTCTTCCCATTTGAACCCCTAGCTCCCTGCTGGACTTATCTATGAAAACATCCTTTTTAGTAGCAGTTACGTCAGCAATTAGAGTTGGGGCAATACAGGCTCCTATGACAGGACCTCCCTTTACCCTATACTATAGCCATAAGGTATCACTTTGACCCCATCCTTGGTTCTTGCCCAGATGATTCATTTACTACTATTCTTCCCTAAGTCACATATTAATCAGTGGGAGATCAGGCTGCACACCTTAAATTATTTGCAGAGCTCTATCCATTTGTTTGCAAAGGACCAAATCCTTCAGAACCTCTCTGACACAATTTATAGCATTTGCTGAGAGAATGAAAGGTCAAGCAGCATCAGCCCAGAGGCTATCCATGTATGTTTTAGGCTGTATTAAGATGTGTTACAAATTAGCTAGTTTAGATACCGAGCTCAGATTAGGATTCAGGTATGCATCACAAGAAGTTGCCTATTTCAGACACCTGAAAAGCACTTACCTGCAGTTCAGTCCATTCTTCAGTAAACACATTCCCTGGTAGAAGCACTGAGGTCTGATGCTGTGCAGCAGTCTTTAAGTAAACTCCAAGCACCCACCTCTTTGCATCAGGTCACTGCTTGTGAGTCATCCAGAGTGGAATATATATCGATAAGCACATGAAAGGGAAAAAAAAATTCTTTTGAAACGTGTTTTCCACGTATATTCCATGATCCACCCTTCTTCCCTGCTACTATGGAGTCCTAGAACATCTACTGTGATGGTGAAGGAAATAGGCAGTTGGGCATGCTCTGCCCTTGGAACAGGAGCATGAGGACACTCAGGGTGCATATGCATCCCCAATGGACAGTGCTGGCCAAAAGACAGACTCCAATCTCAAGCACATGGGCACCAAGAGTGAATATATATGGACAACAGTTTTCAAACTCCAGTTACTATAAGACAAATTACTCTTTTTTTTTTTTTTTTTTTTGTGGCCTTGAACTTGTATTAACATCTTTCTAGGGGTGTCACCATTTTTCCCCATTAATACTATCCTTCAGCCAGCAGCTTCATTTCTGTGTAGGGCTTGTCTAAACACAGACACTTAGGAAAGTTAAAATGAAACAACTAAAGATGTTAAATTAAAGCTCATACATTAAAGCACATTAAACCTCTGTGGACTCTCTTTAAGTGAGGATTAAGCTACAGTGAACTAAGGCCACCTTACTTCTGAATGAGAGTAACTGCACAGAGGTTTAATGCATTTTAAATTAATGCTTGTTAACTTCACACTTTCAGTTGATTTGTCTTAACTTCCTTGAGTGTCCCCCTGCAGACAAACCGTTAGTCTCTCTCCTTTGGCCAATATGAATAGCAGAATTGGTCTCAATATGTCACTCGTACAACTACTTATAACTTTCCCTGGACAATGCTGTGCGTTTCTTACCTCTCTATGATCTGTTCCCTTCATGAACCCATACAGCTTATTGACATGGAAATCCTGCTGAATTAGTGTGGAAGGTTTTTTAATTATATTCAATACATTCTTTTACTAGAATGCTGCAAGAAGATCCTGTTTTGTTTCAGCTTTATAAAGACCTTGTTGTGAGCCAAGTAATTAGTGCCGAGGAATTCTGGGCCAACCGTTTAAGCATGAACACTGTGGATAGTTCTGTGGCACCTAACAAACAGGATGTGGGCATTTCTGCAGCTTTTCTGGTATGTTTAAGCTATGTAACATAGGAAGGGTTTTAAACAAACCATTAAGGAAACACATTTATTTCTTGGCTGGATTGTCTCTGTAAAATGTGGATGAATTAAAATTAAAATTTTACCCTAAATACCATTGCTTTGAAACATTTTTCTACTTAATGCAATACAAAAAAGGCCCTGACCTAAGTTTTAACATTTTTAAATGAAATTCCACACTTACAAACAAGAGTATCCATTATTTTTCCATAGTTTCAGAAGTTAAGCCATTCAATCAATCTCCTTGTCAGTGCAAGATTGTTCTCTGCATATATCCTGAAGTGTTCTGTCTGGTCTATTTTCTAAATGTCCTGAGAAAGGAGGTTTCCTCCATTTCCTGTTAAACTTCCATATTCTGATAGAGAGGTATATCTGGAAGATTTTTCTGATAACCCCAGCCTAAATTTTCCCCTTCAGTTTCATTCTCTAACTCCATGTATGATTCCATATACTTCCACTACTCCAGTGTTTCTCAATTAAATTTGGCCACAGAATCCTTTTGAACTCGATAAATAATTGCGGAACCCCCCAAACTCTTAACAGTATTTTTACATATGGGGCCAAAAAAACCCGTCAAAATAAGCAAATTATATACAAACAACTAGGTCAGCGTTTCTCAATTAAATTACACTCATACTTGATACCCTCTGCCGAAAAATCTGGGACATCTTCCCTTTTTCGGCGGCACAGAGAACAGCTGCTCGTGGAACCCTAACAGTGTTCCCGCGGAACCCCAGGGTTCCGCGGAACACCAATTGAGAAACACTGCCCTACTCTTTTTGTTTACACCTTCAGATATTTGTAGGCTATCACCTCCGCTTTATCTTTTCTTAGCCAAGAAATATAAATATGTATTCAGTCCTTTTAATATTTATTGATAAATCATTCCACCCACCTGAAAAGGCACTTCTGAAGTGAAAAATATTTGCTGTGAGCAAATAAATGAGCGTCTTTAAGAGACAATACAAAATGAAGAGCAGCTTTGACTGTCAGTTTAAAAAATAAAAAAGACAAACATCTACCCACTCTACTACTTTTGTTTGTGTCTATATAGGTTAATTCTCTCTTACAATCTCGCCTACAACTATCTTAAGTGAAGTGTGTGTTCACACATCAACTTTAACAAGGTTTTAACTCAACTCATAACAAGATTTTACCCAGTTGACAATATTCTTATGTTGTTATTCCCATAGGCTGATGTTCGGCCTCAGACAGATGGCTGCAATGGTCTGAGGTATAACTTAACTTCAGATATTATTGAATCCATATTCAGGACATATCCTGCAGGTAGGCAGAATAATCAATACATACGTGATACAAAGCACTCTAAGTTCATTTTATTAAGTTTTATCATTAGAAGGTTAGTCCTAGACTTCTTTCTGGTGGTAAATTGTACAGGCTTCTTAATATTCCCTCCTACTACCTTCTGCACATCTTATGCAGTCTTACTTTCTTACATCAGTGTTTTTTGTAGGTTTGAGGCTGAAAAAAGAGACTTGAATTATTCAGTTTGCTTTGCCTTTAAGTCATTAGTAAATTTCATGCTGAAGTGTCACCCTCCAGTTGAAGGATTTATTTTAACTACCAGTTTTGTTAATTCTACAATTTTCTAATGAAAAATTGTTGGTAAATTATCTGACTTACAAGTGCTGGATGGGGCCCTGATACGGACATTAGTTTGGTCAATCCTGCATGAAAAGGAACTAGTCTATTTTGGGAACAATGTGGAAGGATTCCTCTTAAATAGCTAGATTTCTGACATTTTAAATTTTCCACATGTGCCCAAAGTTTACATACTATTGGTGTGTCTTTCCAAAACATAAGCAGCATTTTTGGGCATTTCCATTTGTTGCATAAATTGCCATCTCTTTTTAAAATCCAAACTCCATATGTTTTTAGTAAGTTGCTTGTATTCACGTCTATTCAGCATAAGCTTTGGTCACTTTCCATCACACACTGACAGGTAATACAGTATCTTGAATTGCAAAATAGTTTATAAGCACCCTGGTTTGTTTGCAGTGAAAGTGAAATATGCAGAAAATGTTCCACATAATATGACAGAAAAAGAATTCTGGACACGATTTTTCCAGTCTCACTATTTCCATCGGGATAGGCTGAATACAGGCTCAAAAGACCTCTTCGCTGAATGTGCCAAAATGGATGAAAAAGGTAAGCTTTTCTTTCTCTCTCTGCAATAGGCACTTGTGGTTTTAGCCACATTATACTGAAACTTCAAAATTAATTAAAAAAATAAAAGCTAAGTTTTTGATAACCACATTAAGTTAATCAGATAAAACCAATATTCTCATTTTCAAAAATGTTTGTCCTATTTGATAAATGCTGCAAGATGTCAAGAGTCAAGACCTATAATGTAATCGTTGGATGGTGTTGATCAGACTGAATGTTTGCCCCAAATTTGCTATATTTACAGTATCTGATTATGGAAGACATTGCAGGTCCAGTATTAAAATGCTTAGAAAGAAATTAATGCTTAAAAGATGCCAACACTCGAAACTCCTTTTTATGCACAACTCATACAGAATGAACAATGTCAGTAAAAGCTTCATCATAATGTACAACCAAGGGGCCTTAATTGTACCTCTGTTAGTAGGGGATAGCTTGGTTCACGTGACCGTTCATTCTGTGGTGTCTCTGCTTGCAGCAGACTTGCAATGAATGTGGCTTTTGTGATAAATCAGTTCTCTAATAACTGGATAAAGATTGGTTTCTTTCACAGGCCACTTGACTATGTTCCATTTTTATTTTCCCACCACCATTCTGGGCCATATTTGAAATAAAAGACCTTGAGGTGAAAGACTTCAAAATTATTTTCTGAAAATGTCTTCTTCCCTTAGTGCATGTGTATAATCCATGCACATATGGAGAGAAGACTAGATCTTTTAATATACTAATAATTATTGAATGCTTTTCATTCTGATTAGTGTCCTTCATCTGACAGTCCCAAAGCACTTTACAAACAAAAGCCATACAACTTCAGATGGGTAAAGTGAGGCATAGAAAGGTTGTGTTTTATCCAAGATAACACAGCAAGACAGTGGCAGAACTGGAAATAAAACACACGAATCATGGCTTCCAGTTCGCTGTTCTAACCATTAGCTAATGCTATCTACTTAAAGATTAAATATAGTACCAATGTTGAATACAGCACCATGTGTGAATTACTAGAAAATGTTCAGAGTTGTAGGTGGAAGGTGATAGTAATAATCTGGAACTAGTTAGAATAATTCCTGCAATAATTTTCAAAAATACAGAGCAAAAGACTGACTTTTTAAATGACAGTTACTACACATAGTAGCACTTGGACAAATACAAAACCTTTTGCCTACCCCTTTTCCCATGCATGGAACATATTTGGAGGATTAAAAAAATTCATTGTACTTTTGTTTAGAACACAGGTATTTCTAAAGACACAGCCTTGTGTTTTGTTTTGTTTTTTAAATACCTGTAGTGTTCAGTTCACTGGTTCCTGGAAACCCATAAAATACAAAATGTACCAGATATCTTAACATGTTGGCGGTTTAAACTGCAAATTCTAGTCTGGCAACAGCTAATGCTGTTTTTAGAAAGAAATTTCTTGCAAATATATTGGGGTCTAATAGTAATCTGTGCCATGCTATATGTTGTGTATGAAAATTATGGAATCATATCAAGGTACTGAAGTCCAGATAACTAAGATTTATGCTTTGTCAATGCTGAGTGTTGACACATTTTCATATACATACTACTTTGCAAGAAAGCATTGTGTTTTTTTTCTCCTTTTAGGATTAAAAACAATGGTGTCTCAAGGGGTGAAAAATCCTCTGCTAGATTTAACAGCCTTGGAGGATAAATCACTAGATGAGGTAAGTACAGAGGCTGTAAAAACAAAAAAAAATTAAGGCTTTTTACATTTTAAAACTGGATCTCCTTTATCTTTAAAAAGGAACACAAACACTTAATACTAAAACACAAATTTTCCACTGAATAACTTCTGGTGCCCAGTGCTAATTTGTCACTAATTTCCCCTCTTTGTGTTAATGTTCTGGGTATAATTCCAATCACATCAGTTCTACACAAGTGCAACTGCGTTGAGTTACGTTTGATTTACATTGGGATAAGTGAATGGAGAATCAGAACTTGTATTCTCAGTTCATGTCCTGTGCATCTTTTCTTTAGTCTGTGGAGCTGCATTACCTCAGTTGGCTTCTTAAGCACACTGGTATACAATCTGACTTTGTTTTTAGAAGCATTCTTGTACAGCTTTTTCATTTTAAAATAGACCTCCCCTTATTTCACTTCCCTTACGATTCAGAAGCTACTGGGCAGTGGTACACAAGAATCAGACAATACAGAAGATTGAGTCCCAAGTGAAGATAAATAAAAAAGTTAGCAAGTTTTTGGTCCATCTTGTTTGGTTAAAATGAAATTAAAACTATGTACATTTCTTAATATCAACTCAAAATATTAATTGCCAGTAGTTTGCACCACACACATTTGATAGATCCAAAGTTACCATTTACCTAATGGGTAGAACAAGTGATAATTTGCACTCTGATTGTAGCTACTAATACAATTTTATATTGTTTTATAGGGAGATAAGCTATATTCCCTAAGCACTTAATAAAATTTAAAACAAAATGATTGATTTGGTGAACACATTCATACTCATTTGTTTACTACTGAAAACTTAGTAGTCCTTGGCATGCTGGATTTCTATAAACTTCTGTAAGAATTTGGTAATTGCAGCTAACAATTTGAAAATGGATAAAAGAATCAGCGTTTATAGAAAGCTTTACATATTCAAAGTGTTACACAAGCATTAATCCTCCCAACCACCCTCTGAGGTTGGGAACTGCTATCCCCAGTGTACTGATAGGGAAACTAAGGTAGAGAAGTCACACTGCAAGTGAACGGTAGAGCCAGCATTAGGACCCTGGAGTTACTGACTTCCAATACTATGTGTATTCCCCTAGACCACACTGCAATGTATTCCCCTGGACCACACTGCAATGCAATTCATTCAGGAAAGCCCAGAAAATGGGAAATGCAGACTATATCAGATCTAATGGAAAATAGGGAACGGTCTCACTTTTTAGTTTTGGAATAACCTAACAAACTGTTAATTACTTTACCTGCAGGGTTATGGTGTTTCCTCTGTGCCATCCACATCAAACTCCTCAAAGTCCTTAAAGGAGAGTAGCAATGCTGCCATTATAAAACGCTTTAATCATCACAGTGCAATGGTCCTTGCAGCTGGGCTCAGAAAACAGTAAGTTTCAGCATAGGAGAAAGCTCTCAGAACTGGCAACAGACTCAACATTTATAACATTTTCACGTTTAACTTGAAGCCTATGGAATATTATGGTCTAAAAACAAAGTTGCTAGTGTGGATTCCATTTTTACTGTTAAAATCCCTTTCAATTTATAGGACCATGCCAAGCACCAAAATTAAAAACATGCTATTTTTGCATGAGGCGGTGTAAAATATTGCAGGCTGGAAATACCTTCATATTCCTCTTCTGTACTGTAACTCAAACATGGATATTTTCATGTTTTATAAAAAAATTGTGCCTTAACTGATTCACCTTACAGAATATTTGGCAATTGAGAAAACCTCATCCAAACTATAGCCCAAATTAAGGCCCAGAAGGCCACCATGAATGCAGTGAAACTGGTCCAGTTTTTGTCATGCAGAGGGATGGATGGTTGAATGCAAGGAGCTCACACAGAGTTCATATCACCTGCACATTGAGCATAGCTCTATAGGAGTTTCCTATACTCCAGAGCTCAGCAGGAGGAGACTACAGAGTCAGGGCAACTGGATCTACTAGTGCAGATTTCTGAGCCAAACCTTAAAGGGGCGAGATGGCTCAGTTACAGTCTGTTGCAGTAGTGGCTGCTGTGCAGCATGGAAAGGATTCCTTCATCCGAGTCCTGCAAAACTTACCTAATTACAGTCAATCTATTCAATCTGTTCTTTAGGAAGAATATTTTTTCCCCTTACTGCTGCTGTATTTGCTCATATGATTTGTGTTTTTATTGAAATTGAATACTGGACCTTAATAAATATTTCTGATAGGAGAAATATACGTTTTGGGGGATGGAATGTGTCCTGTCTATAAAATGCATAAACTGGATATGAAGGCACCTTTACTTTCCTGTCATTCTGTGCGGGAGTACTCCCTGCTGTATATGCACAGCAGGTGTCACCTTCAAAGTGCCAGGTAGAGGGACAATAACAACTCTAATACTGTGACTGTAGCGTGGCCAGCACTCCCACACTGCAGGCAAGTTTGTGTGGAGGTAACAGTGTGGTGTTGGGAAAGATTTCTGCAGTGTGATACCACAGATGATGATGGAGGCAGTAGATGCAAAGCTTAGAGAAAAGAACAGGCTGGGACTGAGGCCCAAGAGATCCTGTGTAGAGCAGATTTTACACTAAGGACCATCATAGAAGAATATATAGAATGGCAAGCTTTTTTTTTTTTTTTTAAACCAGTTTCACTGATTTTGCAAAAGGCATTTGACAGCCTGCAGAGACATACATTGTGAATATTCTTCAGTCCTACAGAATCCCAGCTAAAGTTGTCAACGTCAACATTATCAAGGCCATGGACAGAGATGGGACGTGCTCTAAGGGTGAACTACCAGACAAGAATGGTTTAACACTGGCATGAAATCAGGGCTTTATTTTATCATTGCTGTTTGGCATTGCTGTAGACTGGATAATGATGTAGCACATTGCAACACAGTGGTATTGCATGGATAGATGGCAAATGCCTAGAAAATGTAGATTTTTACTGCTGATACTGCACGATTGAACAACATCCCTGAAAAGTTACAAAGAAAGAGACAACCGTGTATAAAAACAGCAGGCCAAGCAGAGCTCAAAAAAACAAACATCCATGGAAGCCCAACGTTAATCAATAACATCAAATCAGAAGGCAAAAACATCAAGAAAGTAGAACAATTCACTTACATGGACAGTACCATAGTGACCACCGGACACCTCAAGAAGCAAGTGACATCAAGGATAGGAAAGGCATCCGCAGCAGTTATTAAACTTGACATATGGAAATCCAGGATATCCAGAACAAAATGGAGAATGTTCAATTCAAATGTAATCTCAGTGCTAACATATGGCCTCAAGAACTGGAAACCTATCGAAATGTTAGGCACTTATTTTTGAAGGTGTCTAGTCTTCTGTCTGAGAGAGATTCTGGGCATTGGTTGGAAATAGTTTGTTTTTTAACCAATGAAGAGATCTGAGAAATCAGCAGCCTGTCTCCACCAGAATCAGAAGGAATAGCTGTACTCCGGATGCCAATGTAGACTCCCACATGAAGATATTAAGTAGAAAACAACTGGTGTGAGGAAGCGAGGGCACCCAAGAGAAACCTTAAGAAAAACCCTAAGCTGGGAAGGCAGAACAGTAGCTCTCAACACCACAGAGTAGATGGAAGCACGAGCAAATTACAGAAATGGAAGAAACTAGTGCGTGCCAACATTGGCACAGGAATGATGTGATGTAAATGCATTAAGAGGTGTATGACTTAGTTTTAGTTGGCAGGAGAACTGCTTCTCCTGCCTCTCCTCCACTATTGTCCTGCTATCTCACTATGTCAAGATTACACTTTCTTTTTCTCTTTGGGCAGAAATGATGAATCCTGTCCCCCTTTCCTGTCGTAAACAAGATATTGACCCTTTTTAGAGTGACACCCATAGGTCCAGCATTTAAGTGCAGACCTTTTTGAAAGAAGTAATTTGGAATTAAATATATTTTAAAACCGATTAACCTGCTACAACATGTCCTCGGTCTAAATGGCAATCTCCTACAAGATGATTTATTGTTCTCTTCCTTTTAATATTGCGTTTTTATTTTAAGAGAAGCACAAAATGATCACTACAGTGAGACCAGCAGTATTGATGGAAACTCCAGGGATTCAGATTTCTTTCAGCCACCAATAAAAAAGGTATGAAAAAAGTGAGTTTGCCAGTGCGTTTCGGGCTGAAGTATAATACTGCAAACAGCTGCATAAAGCAATATTTGTTTAAAAGTATGAAGAACAATATGAATATAAAGTATCAATTAAATACAATAGCTTTAAGATGAACATGTGCTGTTGACATAGAGCTCCTTAATTATTTAAATGCAAACAACATTTTAAAAATTGATAATACAATCTTCCTGTTGGCCTTGCTTCTTTCATTGGGTGAACACTGATATTTTTCCCATGTGTTTCTAATGGATCTTAAGAGGCATGTTCTGTTCATTGTATGTGGTTGTATTTATGCATTACCACTGTAAGTGCCTGAGCACCTCTGGTAGAATGCCCAGACAAAGAATTGGGATATTAGTGGTTTCAACCCCTGTGTGGAATTAATGTATTGGGGAAGGAGTGGACACTTACTAATAATCAGAATGCTAATTTGGCACTTAACACTTCAACTTTAAGGGTTGATTTCAATACAGCATTTACCTAAATATGACTTTAAACAGTTATGTTCTTCCCATTCATGTATTTGGAGGGTAAGAGTTTTACTTTCACTTCCTTCAAACTGGCAGACACCAGATTTTGACAAGTTTTTGCTTTTATTAAAATTTCTCAAATGCTATTTAAAAAAAATGTGTATTACAAGACAGTGATTTTGGAATTCTTGAAAACATACTAGTTTTTCTTGGTAATTTCCTCTGCTTTTTAATTTAAAAAAAATTAGAAATAATTTTAAGATCGGATTTGTTACAATGCGTCTTCCAAGGCATTTAAACACTCATCCCTATCCGGAAGTTCTCTCACAAGCATTGACTCCTGTTGTAATTATGTCTTACATTTTCAAAATTGACCAGTGATATTGAGTGTTTTAAGTTTTGGGTGCCCAGTTTCAGACACCTTAAAGGTGCCTGACTTTCAGAAAATGCTGAGTACTTGCTCTCTGAAGACCTGGATCATTTAAGGTGTCAGATTGGACACCCAGAATTAGGCCTGTCTGTTTGTGTAAAGGTCTTGAGGATTTGGCTGAATATATTGGCTGAGATCGCAGCACAGCGTGTGGCCACTTTGTGCTGTGCTTCTGATGGAAACTTAAACAGAGGGTGAACAGCCTGCCCTGGGAGGAAGATCCATATAGGTGGGGGATAATCCTTGTGCCATAGAAAAAATATTGCAGCTCTTAGGCTGCCAGCCTCCTCCTTCCTCTTGCTGCTGCCAGTTGGGGTGTGACCGGGAAAAGGAGCTCCCCCTAGGCCCTGGCAATAGTATAGGAATCTTGTGGCCTCCACAGCCAGAGCCACCTATGCACCTCTCCTGAACACACTGGGTGATGCACTGCCAGAGCAGAGGATCTGAGCCACTCTGGCTTTTTTCATTCATCTTGGCTTTTGGGTGTGTTTTTTTTTTTTTTTTTTTTTTTTTTTTAAATCAGGAAACTATGGACCAGGACAAAAGCACAGTCTATCATAAGTAATTTGTTTTTTAGTCATGTCATTATATTGCAGGTGAAGCTACAGGAGGCTATTGAATATGAAGATTTAGGAAAGAATAATAGCATTAAAACTATTGCACTAAACCTAAAGAAATCTGATCGGTAAGTTCAATGGATAAAAGAAAACAGCAGTTCTTTGGATGTTTCAACATATTAAAACAAATATAAATCTCTTTATGGTCTATTCAGAATCAGTCTATCCCTAATCTGCTTTGTATTTTACATGGCATTTGAGAGCTTCTAGATTAAAATTTAATCTGAAATCTTGTTTAAACAAATTTTCAAGTAGTTACCACTTTCAAAACTGCATCTTTAGTTCATACTGACTATTGTGAACTTAGTAAACCTTCTATTACAAACTACTGACAGAAGAGGGACATAATTTTTGTCTGAGTATGAAGGTCTAAGAACTGTACCTTATTAATTCACTGAGACATTTTGTTTATTTGCGTGTTGAATTGGATCAACTCACAATGATTAGATTCACTTCTTTTGTGATGGCTGCCCTTTTGTCTTCCAGAACCTAAGCTTTTCTCCTGTCGATATAGCTACTGCCTCTCAGAGATGGATTAAGTACGCTGACAGGAAAGCTCTCTTCCATTGGTATAGAAGCGTCTTCACTTAAGCACTGATGCAGTGTTTTAAGTGTAGACCTGCCCTAAGAGCTACATAACAAAAATCAAGAATGGCATATCCCTTCTCATTTTGTGGTCACATATGGGAAGAGTTTAGGTTGTAGGTGGAATTTAGAAGCTTAGTTACTTTTTTTTACGTTTCTAATCAGACCCTTGATTTTTTTATTTTTTTTAATAGAGGCCAAAGTTTGTACAGCACCTAAAATTTGAGAGGTGCAACTTCTACATATATCTTATTCCACTGGAAATTAAGTTTTTGCTACTAACATTCCTGTCTGTATAGTTACTTCTTGGGGTTTTTTCCTTTCTTCTCCCATAGGTATTATCATGGTCCAACTCCAATTCAATCACAGCAATATGCAACCAGTCAGGATATAATTAATTCTTTTCATAGTATTAGACAAGAAATGGAAGCCTATGTACCCAGACTAACTCAGGTAGGAAAAATTCATTTTAATTTAAATACAGAAAAGTAAAACTACCTCCTTGATACTGGAAAGTTAATTTCAAATTAAACCTTGTCTAGATAGTTCTTGATTTACTGGAATTATGGTACTTACAGTTTTGGTCCCTCAAGGTGAACATGAGAGTTTTCCTGTTAAATTGCATAGTGTGGGAAACTGTTTTAGAAGTGAAGTCTTGAATTAGAACAACTCATCATTTACCTGAATTAAGTTGCAGATCGGTGTTTTAGGAATACCGCTTCAGCTCTTCTCTGAAGTTGTAAAATTAAGACCAGTAACTACCAGATTTCCTGGTATTAATGGGCAAATCCTTCAGCTCTCCCATCCCCGTGAGAAAGCTCCAAATGGTGTGGAATCAGCATTGCTGTATTGCAGTGGGTAGAGCTCCACCTTCACATTGTGGAGCATATCTGGTGGCCCTTGCCTCTGGCACATGGAGAGTAGGGTTCAATGGCAATACCAGGTCACAGCCAGTGGGTTTGTGACTAAGTGCATCTGCTGACCTAAAAAAAGCACATAGGACACAAGTGCTACTACATCCCTGAGGCTGCCAAATGGCTGCCTGCATGCTCTGCCCTCCGTTTGGCTGGGGCAGCAGATTCTCTTCTTTCCTTGCACTCAGCAAATTTACATTTCGGCCTAATTAAATTACCACTGTTGTTTGTGCCTCACAGTTCTAGTAAAGTAATGAGGCCTACTGAAAATTTTCCTTTAATTGTTGTATTGCCTTATTAAAATGGTTGAGTATTGGTGATCCTGACTTGCATCCAATACATGTACCAGTTAGACAATATCCTGTGCATGTTAAGAACCCACACTATAGACATCATTTGAGAGCAATACCGGTGGACAGGTGCCATCTGTGTTCCCATCATGGTTTCTGGAACTTCCACGGGTAACATGAGTTAATGCTTAATAGAACTACGTGTCTAAATTCCCCAGCACATCAATGGGGAGGTTATTCTTATACTTGCAAAATTATTTCAATCTAAGATCACTAATCTCCTGATTGATATATCTGAGCCAGGGCAATTCAGATGTTTCTCTAAGACTTAATTTGTCCAAAGTGTTTTAAAACGAGTCACTGGAAAAAATTATATAAAAGGACTTTGTTTCTGTTAAGGTTCTTTCAAGTGGTGCTGCTTCTAGCACGATCACAGCCCTGTCACCTGGAGGAGCACTTATGCAGGGTGGAACACAGCAAGCCATAAACCGTAAGTATTACATAGTAAGATATCCATTAGCTATATGAACTATATCAGCAACAAGGTGGGGTGCAGTGACTTTTTTATTTCTGGACACAACAGGTTATACTGACAAAGCAAATGCACAGATGTTCATCTAACATACTGTTGCAAAGTATAAATGTTATCACATTGAAGTGACAAAAGAAAAATTCTCAATGAAACTAGCAATCCAGTGTGCCCAGTAGGGGGGCAGTGGTGGCTACCATGCTGAAGTAAATGGAATTAAGATAGCAAATGAAGTCAGGCTGTTAGCTGACTCACAGAATACTAAATTAGTTAAAGGTAAGACCATTTATTACTCCTCCACTAATGGCCATACCAAGTAGTTTCCAACCTGTTGTCACCATTTTGAGCAGATAGGGTGAAGCCAAGTGGCCATCCTGTTCAGTTGGGGGACAGCTGGTAGGCCTGCTTTCTCCTCTAGTATCTCTGCTTACACCTGGCTGCCAGATATAACAGATGTAAACTGAAGGCTTCAGACCTCAGAGCTAAAACTCAACGCTCCCTGGCCTTGGAAAGTATGCCACAGTGTAATACTGGAGGACTAGCCTCTTTGCTCTTTTGTTTTCTCTGCCATTTACAAAATAAAGCTTCATTTATTCTAGGGGAGCAAGCCCTAGATGTGATCTGGAGACAGATTTGGTTACAAAATCTGTCTACAAAATAATTGCATGCAGTGTCGTTGTTGCTGGGTTGGTCTCGGGATATTTGAGAGACACAAGCTGGGTGAGGGAATAACTTTTATTGGACCAACTGCTGTTTGTGAGAGATATGAGCTTTTGAACCACAAAGCTCTTCTTCAGGTCTGGGACAGGTACTCCGAGCATCACAGCTAAATGGACTTAGCTATGACACTTGAGTACCTTTTGAAGAGCTGGATGGGGCTCGAAAGCTTGTCTCTCACTAATAGTTCAATAAAAGATATTACCTCACCCACCTTGTGTCTGAAATAATTACTCAGTTTTAATTTTTCCTATGGATTATAGGGGTATAACTGTTCTACATGGGCCCTCTGTGTCCACTTTAGTTCTGCCCCTTTCAACCAGTCCTGCTCATACCTCCTTAAGCTCCTGCCTCTTCAGCCTTCTAGAGTCTAAGCTCTGTCCCTGCAAGGCCCAGTTTGCACACTCACTTCCCTGGTAACTGACAGGAAGCATGACAGAAACAAGGGCAGCAGTAGCCCGTCAGGTAATCACAAGGGAAAGTGTAGTGTGTGTTTGGGAATGGATTACAAGGGGACATAAAGGGTGGGGAATGACAGTGTTTTCCCTTTCCTCTACCTTTTGCTGTTGCTGTTTCCGGCACAATAATTGTATTTTCTTCTGTACTTCTGCAACCCCAACTCCATTCTTTACCAAAAAAAAAAAAAAACCCACCCTATTCAGAAGGCCACAAGTTCCTCTACCCTCAAGAATGCAGAAGGGGTAGAAGTGAATAGAAATAAAGCAGGCATAGTAAGTTGCTATAGGATGGATCTGCCCAAAATGCAAGTTGTAGAAAGACCTAGGGGTACCGTAGAGATCTAAAGGGCATAGTTCTGATGTGGGGGTAGTGCAAAGATCAAAGCTTACGAGTGCCTGTAAATAGCAGTGGGGGTCAGATTTCATAATTAGGTCATGCTTAGTTGCAAGCCCTTTAATGCAGTGGTCCCCAAATGTGGGGCGCATCCCCCTAGGAGGGCGCAGAGGAATGTCTGGCAGAGTGCAGCAGGGCCTGGGCCATCCCCCATGAGGGGTGGAGAGGGAGTGCCACCCAGCCCCGCTCTGCCCCAGCTCCACTCTGGCCCCACCCCAACTCTGGGCTGCTGCTGCCTCCCCAGCCCTGTTCCCAGACCCCGCTCCCTGTCGCTGGCCCTTGCTCTCCACCATGACCAGGCCTGGCCATGACTCCACTCCCGGCCAGGGAGGATTGGGGAGGGGGCACACACTGAGGACACATTCTATTACTAGTGGGGGGGGAATAGGGAGGCGGCACAAGAGGAGAAGTTTGGGGACCACTGCTTTAATGAAATAAAGCTCAAACAACTGCAGTGTTTGCAGCCTCTTTGGAGTTCCACTGACAACTTTTTATATGGTATACCAAGGTCACGCTGTCTGTCACTAGTAAGTTACTGAGAGTTTGTATTACTTGATCACAGCTATTGCTTTTTTCCGGTGCTGCTGCATGATACCTCTTTGCAGTACAATTTGGCACAGTAAGAACCATGTAACTGCACTGGAGAGCTGCAGTTAGGTGTTTAATTGAACCAGGCTGAAAAAATGCCCCTGCATGGGAGTCGGAGTCTGCATTTTGGGACCACAAGGACTCCCTGCAGTTAACACCCACACTGCAGTGGCACTAACTTCCCAAAGGGAGCAGACCATCCTCATGCAGGAGCAACGTGCACCTTTGAGTGTGGCATGGCAACCACATGCCCCGAGTCAGGCACAGCATCTGCCAACATTCCTGCTGGGGCTGAGTTCCTCTACAGCTCCCCCTCTCGCCAATGGCTGAAAAGCCACAGCAGAGTGCATTGAGAGAAATTTGGGGCCCTGGTACATCGTTTGCTGGGGCCCCCTCCCCCTTCCATTTTATCCCACATAGACTTTTGGAGGGCTACCTGTGTCTCTTGTGCTGCTGCTTCCACATTGATTTACATTTGTGCTTTTCCTCCTTTCCTCTCTTGCTCATTTTGTCTGATTGTTCCTTCCCTAACTTCTCCTCCCGTGCATCTGTGTCTCATTCGTTTTCCCTTGCTTCTTTCACTTCTATGGCTTCTTTTTCCCTCCCACGGTTTTTCTCCCTGTACAAGTTCTCTCTACCCCATCTGCCACCATGATCTCATCCTTGCTCCTACCCTGTACATCATGAGGAGGGAAGGACCCTGATCCAGTGCCATTATGTGAGTCAGGATCCAAACCAATTTGTGCTGCTTCTGTTCCACAATGAGTGGATTATGATAGTGTTGCACACTTCAGGTGGGGGAGGTGCTCACTCTGCTCTTGCCCTCAGCCCCCAGTGGAAGAAGATGGAGGCTGTAGCAGTAGGTTAGGATCCAGTGTGCCTAACCACAGTGGGTGGGTTTTTTGGGTCCTATTACCTCCAACAGGGTGAGACTTACACCCTAATGAATAAAGTTTACTTTGCCGCTACTCATCAAGGAATGTTTAAGTTTAGTAAACACTCTGTTCTTAACCTTTTAAATGAGCCCTAGATTTAAGGCTCATTTTTAAGAGACTGATATAGACTACAAAGAAATAGTGTAATTGACTCTCTGCTTGTAGACTGCCACTGTTACAGAGAAAGCTGTCGGATTCCTATGTATTAGCCAGATCTTATTTTACTTACACATTACATAGTTTAAGTAGTGTGTTTTTTAGAAAGTTTCTTTTCCTTTGCAGAGATGGTGCCAAACGATATTCAGTCTGAACTGAAACACCTGTATGTGGCAGTTGGGGAGCTACTGCGACACTTCTGGTCCTGCTTTCCTGTTAATACACCATTCCTAGAAGAAAAGGTAAGCGGGATATATGGTATAAACGTGCTAGTATAAACGTCAGTTTATCTTGTAACCGCATGTGCGCTCTGTAATGAGATCATTAGGATGTATTTTTAGTCAAGCTGTAGTATCACATTTTAAATAAATAACTCTACAAGATGTTTGTCCTTTCACTCTTAAATGATTATGGCCAGACAGCAACATTGTAAAAACAACATCTTTACTCAGCAGATCTGCTCCCTCTGTGCAATTGGAGTGTGATATGCCTATGCTATTGCCTAAAACTGTTTTTCGCTGTCCTGCTAACCTTGCAGAGACTATGCAGAAGAAGGGGCAGGATTCTTGTGGCTCAGGAATTGTCAGCAGAATTATTACGTATATTCCAGTTGTAGAATCCCGATTACTGGTAATGAGAATCAGAAAGAAAATACCAAAGGTTGATTGTAACAGTGGTGGGCAGGAGAATCAGACTCATCCATAGAATCATTTTGCCATTCTAGTAATCTTTCAGAGTATAATTGCATTTCAAAAAGGTTAGAGCATGGGACTAGGACTTGGAAACAAAACATACGATTCATGTCTGTCACTGTCTTCCTGTTTGAGGCACTACCGGGCTTCATTTTGGATCAGAAAAAGTAGGTTAGTGTCTGAAATGAAAACTTCTATTCAGACGTTTTGGGCCTTCTACTGCAAAAGTAAAAAAAATCCACAGTACGCTGTTTGCTTGAAGCAGAGAGATATAAATAATATGTTTGTCAGCAACACTTTACACTTACTGTAGAAAATGTTACTGCAGTACAGCAAAGTGCGTATAATAGGCTTTACAAAACAGCTTAAGAAAAATGCATAGCCAGTTAGTGCTTGTTTCCATAAGCTTAAATACAGTAACTGCTTTCTAGAATTTGTTTTAATTATACTTATTTACAATAATCCTAGGTACTAGCTTCAAGGTATTTCAATTTGCATGAGTAATTTGTTGAAGGCAAGAAAATTTTCATGTGAAGGAGTTTGTACACTTTTTTCCCTATTGATCTGTTTCAGGTTGTGAAAATGAAGAGTAACTTGGAAAGATTTCAAGTTACAAAGCTCTGTCCATTCCAAGAAAAAATTCGGAGACAGTATTTAAGCACAAATGTAAGAGGAAAAATATCCCTTCTAACTTCAAGTATTTGTGTGAATATTGATCTTTTAAAAAAAAAAGTCATTTAGCATGGGATGGCAGATTTTGGTCTCCTTTATTTGGAGGTTTTAAATTTGCTCTGTTAGCTATACATGTAATGCTTAATTTTTATAAAAAAAGTGTTTCTCATCATGTCCTCCCCCCTTAAATAAACAAAACAAAACCAAACCCCATGGCTGAGGGAGAAAAAGATGTAGGGTTATTACATTCTGGAATCATTTTCTCCTTTTATCATCTTTCAAGCTGATAATCTGACTTCTCCGTGACTCGATGAATGACCTGTTTAGCTAATTTCCACTGACTGTTGAAAGTGCTTTTAAGTACAGCACTTGAACACAAGTTGTCAGTTGTCTGCATAGTTTCCCTTGAATTAGCTAACTACATATCCACTGTCTTTACTGATACTGTACAGTACTTGACCAATAAAACAGACATTTTGTAATTGAAACAGAGGCCAATTCTCCTTTCACATTACATACCCTGGTGCAACTCGCTAGGCTTTAGTGGAGTTACTCCTGATCCCTCATAGTGAGAGAAAGGAAAATCAAGCCCATTCATGTGTGGAGTAAGGACACGTGTTACTCAGATACTGGGAAGATCCCTTTGTTTTATTTTTTCAGTTGATAAATCATATAGAAGAGATGCTGCAGACAGCCTACAATAAGTTCCATACATGGCAGTCCCGACGTATGCTGAAGAAAACGTGAAGACTCGTGCTGTAAAGGTTGGACAGGGAAATCTGCAGTAGCTGTAGGAACACAACCTGGCAAATGTGCAGATCTTAGATATGGCAGGAACATCTGCAATCTGTGGATTCCTGGAAATGTTGCTAACTGAACTTGCACATTTTTTGGAAAGGACCTGTGATTAAACTTGAAACTAGGGAGAAATTAAGGAAGAACCAAAACAGAAGAGCTGAGAGATGAAACAAAAAATATTTAAGATGCTGTTTACTGCAGTTACTCAGGAACTGCTTTTGATTTGCATAAAGAGCTGCTTTCACAAATAAACTTTAAAAAGGGTGTATTAATAAAATCAGAAATTGTTTTTCTGTCTAATTTTTTTTTAAATGTGTATGGCACAGGGTAGAATTTAACCTTTTTTTCCACTGGATTCTGGCCTTTTACTGAATTCTGTTTATACTTACTGAAAACAGAGATTAACCATGAAATTTTAAATATAGCCGAGACTGTTTTTGCTTCAAAACATCAGAGAGATTAGCTTTCCCCGCAAATTGGAAGCAACAGACATTGCACTGAAAGCAGTTTATGCTTTGGAGTTCCTAAAGGCACGAGAGGGGGGGCACACACTTTTGCCTCATGTCTTGGATTTTTATGCAGAATATTTTCAGCCGTCAAGTTTGCATGTTTTCCTTTGAGTGCAAGGGTTCCTACTGCAATTTTTTTAAGGTGACATCTGTTTTCAGAAGGAGAGAATGCATTTTTAAAATTAAAGTTTCTTACAAAAGTAGAAGTGTTACTTATTTTCACCTCTTAGAAGAAAAAGATTTCTCCTAAATCTGCTTTTTTCCGCTCTTCCTTGTTGACTGTTATACTATTTTTGGCGAATTGATAATCATTGCAAAGAGTGAAAAGTGTGAATACACAACCTTCTGAGAGATATCTGGAATCTGTGCCATACTTTGTTCCAAATAGATAAACTGTGAGTTGATCATAAGACCTACCTGTCTTATATTAAATATTTGACTTAGAGACAAAGTAAACCTTTTTTTATATCAGTAGATCCAGTTTAAGGACACACTGTATTTCATTATTTTATTTTGACTATTAACCGAGTCCATGGTCTGGGCTGAGTTTTTTACTTGGATTAAATGTGACTGTTAGAGAACTAGGGTGCATTTATTACACTGAGACAAATCAGAATGACAGTACATATTTAAGAGCAGGCATGGCAATTCAGGTTGGAGACTGAATCATCAACCTCCAGAATGGCTTACCTTAGAGAGACTTATGAGAATTGGCATGGCATTTAAACTGTACAGTATGCTGTCAATAAGGGGATGGCATCTAATCCTGGCACTGTAGATATGTATACAGTAGCAGAATCTGTCTATGGTATCCATGCTCTACTGCTTCTCCTTTTTTTAGGGGGGAGGGTTTTCTCATTGCAGAGAGTATGTCAGCTACGAGCTTATTGTACTCAGTGGTTTGGGGTTTCATAGTCAGATAAGCTTTTTGGTACAATCAGAATTTCTGTCTCTGCCTGCACTGCTGAAGCGCTGTTTAGAAATTTAATAATGCATTGTTAACCTTAAGAGTCCTGTAGCACTTTAAAGACTGACTAATTTAATTTCTGCAGCATCAGCTTTCATGGGCTGCAACCCACTTCGTCAGATGCAAGAAATAGAAATCAGATAGGGTGTGTGTGTGTATATGTACACACACACACACACACACACACACACGGGTAAGGAACAACAATGGGGAGGGTAGGTGTTAGCAAAGTCCATTCAGTTAGTGGATGAGGCCTATTCACAATCATTGATTAGAAGGTGAGAATGTGTGAACAGTGACAGTTAGTTCTTGTAATGAGAGAACCATTCCAAGTCCCTCAGATGGGGTTTGATTGTGTCAAGTCTGCATATGGGTTCCAGCTCTGCAGTTTCTTGAAGTTTTTTTTTGTAGAAGTATGGCAACTTTCAAGTCAGCTACTGAGTGTCCTGGGAGACTGAAGTGCTCCCCAACTGGTTTATGGATGTTACCATTTTTTGTGTCTGATTTGTGTCCATTTATTCTTTTGTGTAATGACAGTCCAGTTTGGCTAATTGTTAACCTAGCTTCCCTCAATCTACCCTTGCAGATAAGTGCATGTTATCTGCTCTCTGGTAACTAACATGGTTCTACTACCCCACAGACTGCTGGGTTTAGCAAGAGGCACAGTTTTTCTAACCTTACATGGTGAAAAGTGTAGTGGTAGGAAGAGGTTAAGGGGCGACATCTTGCTAAAAATGCAGTATGTGCGCTCTGGTAGTATATGGTCCTAATGCCTGTATGTAAACAAAGTAACTAACTTCTCCATGAACTAAAACTAAAGTAAGCCTAATTCATCCCTACTGTAATACCACTGATTTTAATGGACTCATATCAGGGAGATATTTGATCCACAATAGTTGTCTTTAAGATTGGACTCCTATCAGTGTCACAAATAGCCACAAAAAGAGCAGTGTGCTCCAAAATAAAGTGGCTATATTTTAAACTGCAGTACACTTCTCAGTGGAGAGGTGCTTTTATCAGACCAGAGCGCTGGAATGAGGAAAACTGATAATTACATTTTAACTGTCCCTGAAGCTATGATAAACTTTAAACGAGACTGCACTGAGGGTTGTTTTTTTTAAGCAATCGCACTGATTTAACATTACAAAGGTAGGTAGTTGAACATGGAATTAACTGGTATTTAGGCTGAAGCAACAGCATTAACTGCTCCTGGAAACATGGGGCAAAATCTTAAAGTTTTGGTGCATAGACGCACTGTTCATGAACTCTGGGGGATCCTTGCCTTGCAATTATTGTTTGAGGGAGGGATATGTTCCTCTTCACAGGTCCTTAGGTTTACATAGATACCAGGGAACTTGTTGCTATCTGAATATATTGTGGATCAATAGAAAATGTGCTCTGAAGAAATGCTGAAAGCAGCAGGAACAATCTGAGCTGGGCTCCTATGCACTTTGCATGTTGCTCTTTCAAATATTTTGGCAACAGAAGATGCAAGCCCCTCCTAAAGTAAGGGAGGCAGTTACCCTCTCCTACACATTTAAATACTACTAGGCACCTTTCTTCCTTACTTTTATCTCGACAGCATTGATGTCAATACTTTTGTAGCATGGTCCATAAACTTACTTGCTAATTCCTTAACTGTTTTGAAACCGAATCAATCACTACCTTGCATTATATACTCATTGGAATTTTTTATACTGACTTGTATTTTTAAAGAAAATTCATACAACTTGTATCACTGGCATTGATTCAAAATATTTGTAGAATAAACCCTACTGAATTCTGCAGTCAAGTCTTCTCTAATACTTTAGGTTGTGTATTTTGTGATGTTCAAACAAATCTAAAATGCAAAACAAACTCACTATGGGTCTGACTCAATGGAGCTGCATGTGGCATAAGCTCAGCTATCTTCTTGGCAGCAGAGTACTTTTCAGAAGCTCATATTAGAAGAGGAATCATTAGTGACAAAGGAATCATCTTTATTCTGTCACTGAAACATCTTTTGAAATTCCTCATTTAGCTTTTAAATTTAAGAAGCAATTCTTTATTGCCACAATAATAGAGTACAGCATTCCTATTCTGTTCTCTCGTAATAACTTTTCCCAGTCAGTCATACAACAGCTATTAGATAAGAGGACATTGGCAGTACATTAACCTGCTCTCCCCTTCTGCCTGAGAGCTTACTGTACTACAGAGAAATCCTAGTATTTACATATGCTAACATAGCACCTTTAATTACCAAAATACTGTACAATCTATAGATACTGTAACAATTGCATCAACAACCACTCAAATGCAGGCTTTGTCAGGGTGGAAGATGGCAGCTACTTAACAGCACGTACTAACCCTAAAATGATGATGGAAAGTGAAGAATTTCAGCTACTGACTAGTGACATTGGTATCTGGCAAAAAACAAAAAAACCAGGGGGACCAGTACTTGTGGGATCTTTAATGAGGATATGGGATTGGGTCCTTCAGCTAGAGGCCTCACTAAAAGACTGCACAGAAGCACTACCATAACACTGGACAATTGAATTAGAGGAAAGTGTGCCATCTATCTTATGGGCAAAGCTACTTCCTCTGCATCCTTGAGTTTTGTTGCCCAAAGTCTGATCCTTCAATGTGATCTTCTGCAGTTTCTACACAGTCCAATGTCATAGGGCTGTACTATCACATCTATGTCCCTGGCTTCTCAATATAGAAAATTGGCCTTTTTAGGCCACGATCTCCTTTGATTTAAAATAAAGTTGGCTTTAGGTGCCCTCACAATTAATTATATAAGAATGAATGGTCAGTTTTAAAATCATCACTTCCACAGGAGCTTAACCAGCCACCACCCCCGTTCATCATCTAGGAAGCATACCTTAGTCATCTCGAAAAATCCTCTGACAGGTATATTTTGCACCATGCCTAGAAAGTCATCAAAGGCTTTTTTGGATCATAGGAAGAGTGCCAGGGTCTAGCCCTCACAAATAACACCTTGCCAGTCCTCTGATATTGAGGGGGATACAGCTTGAATAGCCCCTACTGACCACAGCTGGGGCAGAATAGCACAGGGAGATGTGTGATCCCTCCAATAGGCTAGTCCTGGGCCATTCAGGGCTTTGTAGGTCATATCAACCCCTCAAATTCCACCCAGATCAATAAGCAGCCAGTGCAGATTCTAGAGCACTGGTGTTACATGCCCACCCTCAATAAGTAAGCACTGCGTTCTGCAACAGCTTCAGTCTCCAGCTGATTTTAAGGTATAACACACATGTCCAAAATGCAGGCTTTCCAGTTCATGGGAAACATTGCGGGTTTGGTCCAAATCAGAATTAATCCAAATTTTTCAAACATTTCCCATGAACCAGAAATCTCATGAACCAGAACCAAAAAAAAAGTCATTTTGGAAACACTGACAGGTGGCTTTTCCAAAATCAAAACTGCTCCCCGAGACCCTGTGGCTGCTGTGTGAAAATGACAGTCAGTCAGTTTCACCACTGCTATTGGCAGAGGTAAAACTGTCAATTTCACTCAACAGCTGCTGGAGCTACCAGGAGGAGAGGCAGCCCTGCCATGTAAACTGCCCTGGGCTGGGGGACCTCAGGACTTCCAGACTCTCAGGCCAGCCGGCTCCCTGGACTAGAATCCCATACAGTGGGACTTTCCCAGAGTCCTAGAAGACCGGGCTCCCCTGCAAATTGGCAGGTTTCCCTCACAACCTGCCTAGCAGGCAGGGGTTGACTGGAACCCTGATATTGATTTGCCAAAAGCTTCCTGAACCCTGTAATGTTTCCATGAAACATTTTGGGTTCAACAAATTGGCATTTTCTGATAGAACTGTTTAGTCAGAAAATTTCCAGCCAGCTCTAGAGTAGCCCCACGTAGCATGCATTGCACTAATTTAATCTTAATGAAATCAAAAAAAGCATGGAAATGAGTGGAAAGGTGACAACATCCTCCCTAGATGCAGATGGTAAAACAGACTTGATCACTACTGTAATATGGTCACACAGCACCTGGGCTTTGGGGGCGATGTCTGAAATCACCCCTAAGTTGCAAACACTAACAATTAATGGCAAACATTCTCCTTTAGTCAAGGGGGGGAGAGGCTGATATTCATAGAGTTTACAGCTAGAAGAGACCATTGGATCATCTTGTCTGACCTCCTTTATATCACAACCATTAAATTTATAATCATAGAAGTGAAGGGTTGGAAGAGAGCTTGAGACATCGAGTCCCACCCAGTGATGCAGGACCAAGTAAACCTAGACCATCCCTGACAGGTGCTTTTAAAAACCTCAGGGATGATGGGAATTCCACAACCTCCCTTGGAAACCTATTCCAGAACTTAACTACCCTTATAGTAAATTCTCCCCCCATCTCCCCCCCCACTATCTAAACCTAAATAGCCCTTGCTGCAGATTAAGCCAATTACTTCTTGTTCTGCCTTCAGTGGATAGGGAGAACAACTGATCAATGTCCTCTTTGTAACTGCCCTTAATTTGAAAGCTTAGCAGGCCCCCACTGTCTTACATGATTTTTAAATCTTTCCTCATAGGTCAGGTTTTCTAAAGCTTTTATCGGCATTGTTGCTCTCTGGACTCTCTCTGGTTTATCCACATCTTTCCCGAAGTGTGGCACCCAGAACTGGACACAATACTCCAGCTGAGTCCTCAACAGTGCCAAGCAGAGGGGGACAGTTGCATTCCCCTGTTTTCCATACAACACTTCTGTTAATACACCCCCCGACTTTGTTACCTCGTGTTCAATTAGTGATCAACTATCATCCTCAGATCCTTTTTAGCAGTACTACCACCTAGCCCATTCTTCCCCATTTTGTAGTTGTGTATTTTGCACTTTATGAAAATTCATCTTGCTGATTTCAGACAAATTCTCTACATTGTCATGGTCCTGCATTCTCTCAGTTACCTCGAGGGAGCCCAATAATTTTTTCAACTAAAGCATAACTTCCAGAAAGGGATGCAGATCTGAAGACATGAAGAGATGGAGAATCCAACACTTCCTTTGGTAGTTTGTTCCCATCATTAATCACCCACCCAGTTAAAAATGTATGTTTCTAATTTGAATTTGGCTTCAGATTCTAGCCACTGGTTTTTATTATATTTTTCTCTGCTAGAGTAAAGAGCCCTTTAGCACCAGGTATCTCCTCCTTATGAAGCTACTTATACACTGTAATTAAGTCATCTCTCAATACCCTTTTTGATTAGCTAAACAGACTTAGCTCTTTAAGTCTCTTAAATTCATCTCTGGTGTAGCTCCCTTAACCCAGGGCTCTCTATTTATTCCAATATGAGCTGTTCCAAACAAGTGTATATGAAGGGAGAAGGGGATTTGCCTACCCAACCCCAATAATGGGCTTAATACCCCTGGCCTACCCTTTGTTTACCATTGCTTTATAGAACGACACAAGAGACCAAGTCAGGGCATACAGCATCTTTTTTAAAAACCCAGTGTCCACTAGAGAGCACAAATAATAAAATCCTGGCTGCAAAAGCAGGACAGGGTGATGTCTACTTGCAAGCAGTAAATCAGCAAGGGGAGAGAGAGAATTGCAAGAGGGACTACAGTAAAGTGAGCTAAATTTATACACCCAAGGTTCAGTCACTATTTAGTCTCACATACACCCTTCTATCCAACTTAAACAGAACAGCCTTATTTCCTCACTTTAAAATAACTACCCCTTTAGTTATTGTGTGGAGTGTAGGTGTGGTGATCCTGACTGGGGTCACTAGATGTTACTACAATATAATAAACTTGATTGATTAGCTCTCCTATCAGTTCTGAAAATGACACAAAAGATTCTTCAATGAGCCCCAAACACTAAGCTCCTCTGTGTGCAGACCTAACACGTTCTCTGGAAAGCACCAGACAGCCCTCACTGTCTGGAAGGTAGCAAAAGATTTCAGCATGAACCTTCGGATGCTGCTTCTCCTCATCTCCGTGATTTTATTTTTCAGAGATCAGACATCACCAGCCACTCCACCATTTCCTACTATATGAATTACCCTTTTCCATCCACCTGTGACTGAGCTGGGCTTTCAGTCAACACATGCCCTGCTGTGTAAGTGCTATTTATTCTCAGCAGAACACTTCACTGGGCTTATGTCCCACTCAGCTTCCTTCCCCCAAGTCCCTGGTTCCCTCCAGAACACCCTGTGGAGCTTCCCTATTGCTCCCCCTACCAGAGAGGTCCATGCAGTCTAGCGCTCCTTCATCCTACCTGAGCCAAACTCCTCCTCTCCCAGCAGGGCTGGCTCGCTGCCTCTGACCACATAAGGGAGAAAGTTTGTCCTGTTCAGCAGTGAGGTAGGCCCTGCCTTTCCCTGCTGCTTCAGAGGGGCTGTTGGTCCCACCGGTCACTCTAGAAATTCATTCACCAAGCTCTGCAACAGGAAAGATGCTTCGATGTGCTTATAAAGCTCAGAACCTAAAGCTCTCCAAAGGGAGCATCTTCCTTCCCTGATGCTATCAGAGCCTAAACACCATTTTGCTCTCCAAACTTTCATTGCTCACATAGCCCATTCCTTTTCCCAGGCACTCAGGTCAGTAACAATCTGCATTATGCTAAGCGCTTGAGAAGGAGGGGTATCCTCAAGCGTACACTCTGTTGTCAATCTCCCTCTGGACGCCTGCCTCCCCTGTCTGTAACCACAGCACCATCCTTGACCCTGAGTTCTCCTAGGTCTGGACTCATCATTTCCTCAACATTGCCCATGTAAGCCACTGATTTGACTTCACCTCTGCTAAAGGGGCCACCTGTGCCAGCGTCTCCCCTAGCCTTCAGGATAGCAGCTCCCTTCTCTCTGGCCTCCCTAAGCATCAGGTGCCCACGTTCCCCGCAGTGTCCCACCCTTTATCTAGAGGGGGCCCAGCTTTAGGAGAAAGCATTGTTCAGGCTCCATGATATGTTCAAACCCCAGCCTCTCTCTCCTGAAGCAAAGGAGCCAGTTTTGAGCCCTTTCTTTAATTCTTTACTCAGTCCAAACTCCCAATAAGGAGATCAGGCCCAAACATGGTATTTTGTTTTGTGAACTGGCCAGAGATCACCAAGCTCTTTGGGGCAAGAACTCTCTCTTTCGAGGCATATGTACAGCACCTAGTGCAATGAGCTTCTGATCTCACTTGGGATCTCTAGTTTATACTGTAGTATCAACAAAGCACTAGTTTTCTCCCATATACAGTCGGTAGTGTTACATTCTCTAACTCTGTGGGGCAGGTTGGGATACAGCTCGTAGACAAATGCTGTGCAAAATGCGGTCGTCTAGTGATTAGAATGGAAAGCTCTGACACAATGGCTTAGAAATAGCCAGTTCCTGCTGAGAACTCTTCTAAGTTTTTTCTTTAACATGGGTGTGGTGCTAAACCCTGCCTAGTTCTGCAACCAGTGCTTAATTTGTGCCAGGGCATGGCAGTTCCCAGTCCCGGCACCTCTGGGCTTGCTGCATCAGTTATGAATGTAAAAAAATTGCTTGAGCCCCAGCACCTCTTTCATTACAAATTAAGCACTGCCTGCAACTAAGGAAATAACTGAAAGGCTATAAATAACACTTCCTATCTGACTAACCCTGATTCCAGCTTATCTTGGTATGACTGAGCATTTACACTTCCTCGTGCATGCAGGGTGCACAGATCATGCGCATGCAAGCAGCCCCATACGTTCCACTCTTAGCCAGGAATAGCTCATTAAATGGGGGGGGGGGGGAACCCTAGGAAAGGACCACTTGTTTTCCATCAGCTTTCAGCACCCAGGGACAAAGATTGCATGAGTGACAGTAGAGAATTGACACTACAGCTGAGAAGCAGGGCTCCCAAAGCATTCTGATTTTAAAAATCCAGCATGTCCCTGTGCGAACAAGGCACCTGGCAATGCTGTATTGATTGAGGTGTATTCTGTAAGGGGAATGGAGACTTGATCAAATTTTATTGTTTTACTCAGAACTGTTGCCTTTAGACCTACAAATTTAATAAGCCCAGGAAACTGAATACTTAAAGATTTTTCTGCTTTCTTGTGAAGGTTAAGCATCCCAGCAGGAGGCTGCCACTTGTTAACCAATCCTAACTAGAGATCAGTCACTGAGTGCAGCACCAAGAAAGCCAATGAGAAATGACTGAATTGTTATTAGAGAATCCAGGTGGAAAGCCTGTATATTCCCATCTATAAACTCTGTGCTATGATACACTGGGGAGAAATCTCAGGAATGTATTTGTAGATAGCTACTTTATTCCTAGTGCAATACCATGCACGTGTGATTTAATCATAACATAATCATAAAGAAATCGGATTTTTTTTAAATCAAAATATTAAATTTCTCTCTCGTTTAAAAAGTAACAGTTACAATTAAATCTCATCACAAACATGCTAAACCTACACTTACAGTCTCATAAAAATGAATTAATGGCTCAAGTCCATCCAGCCTAACTACCAGCTCTTGCTTCTTGAAAGTTCTGGGCTTTCAGTTTCTCAGCAGACTGAAGTCACATGTGCAAAGAAAGACACAGGCTGGATAGGATGTTGTTGTTCTGTGCTTATGTAGTGGTGGAGCTAGGTCAAGCAATGCAGAGGAGTTCGTTAAGACAGTACGAAAGAGACAAAGGACAGAGGCAGAGTAGAAAGGAACAGTGGAGTGGACTGGAAAGAAAAAGGGAAGACATTATTTAGTACACACACAGAGCTTCCTATATGCCCCCACACTTTTGCCACAGAAAAACTGTCATGGCTTCTGGGCATAAAGAGAGACCCTATCTGGAAATATTTTGAAGAAATTCCTTTCCTGGGTAAAAAAGGAAAATATATCAAGTGTAAGCAGTGCAAGAAGGAGATGCAGGCCTGGTTGCAAGAATGAAACATCAAAATTTCAGGGCTGGAGTGGAACCATTTAAACAGTACATGTTTACTAATGATATTTTTTTGAACAAAGTCAAAGTCACTTCCCTGAACTGGTGGAAATCATTAGCCAGGCACCTTGAAACAGAGTTCCTTCATTTGCTAAGCCACCTTTTCACAGCAGTAGCTTCCTCTTCAGGCAGAGAGAGAATATTTTCATTGTTTGGTATTATTCATTCAAAACTAAGTAATCGACTGGGAGCTGAAAAAAGCAGGAAAGCTTGTATTTCTGTTTCAGTCTATGAATAAAAACGACAGTGGGAGTGGGGAAGATGACAGCTAGTTGTAGAAGTTTTAAGGACGGCGTGCATTTAGTGTTGTGATGACTTGTCTGTTAGAGTTAATAAAATTTGAAAATTAAAAAAACCAAACCCACAGTTTAAAGACAGCCGTCAGCCGGCAACTCAGGAGACTGCTGCATTTGCAAATGTGAAACATTTATGTAACATTTAAGATTTAGTTTAATAAAATATAAGTGCTATTGTGTTTGTGTGTGTGATTTAGTTCTTACCATTCCTAATGTACTGCTGCTGCATCTGCAGCTTAACACAGGTAATGAGTATATGTACTATTTCCTAAATTAATAAAAAACAAATGACACAAAGTATACCCTCCTAGATGTCGTAAAATGTTGTACTGAGTTGCAAATTAACATGTTTTAGTGATCAGATTTGCACCATTGTTTAAGAAACATATGAAGAAGTATCAGTGGGAAATGATTTAAATCAATGATTTTCTCTTGGTGATTTAAGTCAATCCACCCTGGATTTAGGAGGTCGGCTGACTGGCTGAGGATGGTGCAATTCTGAAACCAGCTCCATGTGATCAGACTTCATTAAATAAACTGAGGCTCAATGGCTGATCAAGTAACAAAACAAGGGATTGGCCTACGCAGGGGCAACTGACTTCATGCTTGTACACACCCCCACAGCCAAAGGAGCCGACTCCTAGGCTGCTGACAATCTCACTGCTCACAGGCTACCACCTCTACATAGGAAGATTCTCCTCCCAACTCCCCTTATGTTGTAAGCTGAGTGCATTTGGAACTGTCCCATACCCAGCATGGAAGGGGAGTGGATTGCAAGGGGGAAGTCACAGGGGGAAGGTATGGGACATCAACATTCCTTCAAGAAGGAGAAGGAGGGGAGAGCTAGATGGGACCCTATATATAACTTCACACAGAGTCCTGCCAAATCTAGGACTGAACGTGATCAAGATCATCATCATCATCATCATCTTCTAAGTATCAGGGGATCGGATGTCAATTTCCTGGGTGAGGGGACAAAGGGGAAGAGCTGCTGAGTTCTCCCCCACATTGTTCTGGGGAGCTTGGAGGAGCTGTCACCTTTTGTGGATTGCCAGGGAAATCATCCCTAGAAACTGTGGACTCGGGAGGATCTGCAGGAGTTGACCTCCACATGCAGGACACCCATGCGCTTTTGCACCAGCTCTGGGAACTCCTGCCATTGACTCACCACCCGGCAGGACAGCACGGCACCACTGCTTTTTCTGCAACCTCTCCTAAAATACTCAATGTTCATTTTTCTTGGGATTACTTGTAGCGCTCAGGGTGGGGGAGAATGGGACACACATCACCCCCATCGCTCCCCGCAACCTCAATTCTCCTCCTCTCCATGAGCAAAGTCTTAGGAGGAAGAACTGTGCCAAGCTGGCTCCTTCCTCTGTGTGGGGAAGCTGAATGCAGATCTAGGAGACATGATCTACCCAAAAATGTAGAAGAAAACTAAATTAGTCATTGTATTTGTATCAGTAACTGTTCTATTGTATTTGGAGACCATCCAGAATCCCTAGTTGTTACTACAGATTAGCTCTAGACAAATATTTACCTTGTCATGCTGTTTGTGAACTAAAGGATTCAATAATGCATGGTCCATTTACATAACCATCTATCTACTTCTGGAGCGATGACTATTTTCCATACCCAAGCCAGGAATAGTGAAGGCTTATGAAGCACTGGCCTACATTTCTGAAGTGGTTATTCACAGGGGAGGCAGACACACAAGCAGGAAGAGCTGAGTGATGCTGACTGGGCATGCATTCCACTGTCTGCATATGTACTGCCTTGGGGAATAATGCTCCTTGGAATACAGTCCGTCACATGCACCCCCACCCTTTTCACATTCCTAGTTCAGCTTTTCAGTGGTTTCAGAAGTCTGAGTGCTCTCTTTGCACCAAGCAGCCTTTTGCTACCCACAGGCAACTCAGATTCAGGTCAATTTAAGCAGGCCAGAAGGACCTCTCGACTGCCCCCATCATTCTGCTAGTCATGGGGAGATACCAGATGTGCAACGAAGCCCGACAATCTCAATGGCACAAAATCTGGGCATGCTTGATAGATGCATTCCTCACAGAGAGATCTCTTGCAATGGGCAGCATCCCCGGCAGATAATTAATACTAGCAATAGGCCTGTGTGTTTTAGCTAATTTCCTAATTGGTCATACTACTCGCTTGGCGAAGTTGGGGGTCAGTTCATGCACTGCAGAAGCTGGTGGATCATTACATATAGAATCCATCACACGGATTTGTTTACATCCCAGATGGACTCTTTGGACCCATTCATATTGACTCGTGTCTGATACTAAAAGGTCCAAACACTGTCCCCCAAACACACAAAATGAATGTGTTATCCTCTCGTCCTCTGCTGCTGTGAGATTCCCCTCCACCCCCGCAGGTCTGACTCAGCACTCAACTCAGAGAATTGTCTCCTTCTATCATGTCAAACCACTTCACTTCCTGCCAAGAGAGGATGCTTCCCAAAGTGATCATTTGGTGCAGGGAGGAAATACTCTGTCAAATCAACCGTCCGTCCGTGTGTGTGAGAGAGAGAGAGAGACACACACACACCACATCACAAAGATAGTGCTGCGGCTTTACATGAAGGTTGGGCTGCTTTCTAACCAGCCATGCTCAAATGGTTCAGTTCTACTCTCGCTTGCTCAAACATTCATCACATTTAAAGTAATAAATAGCTGCACATCAGGCATCAGTGTGTTTTTATGAGTTTGATACTTATAGGTACACCAGGCATTTATTGTTGTGGAATGTAAGATCTGAATTGCTTGCATAGTCACAGTCCTGTATCACATAGGAATCCCAGGTACTCTTGCTAGACAGAGTGGAGAAGTCATTGAATATCTTTTGATTATAGATGGGCCAGACAAAAAAGTCTGGTTCCAAACTCCTACAAACTTTGCTAGCTGGGCCCATCCCTGCTTTCCATTCCGCAGTGGCTGTAATGCAGTAAGTTACTGCTTGGATTTGCTTCTACAGAAGATCCAGCCGGTCACTGAGCAACCACAAATGAATGATTCTTTCAGGTGAATGGACTAGACAAATATTTCACATCCTTTCATGTGAAGCTTTTCCAGCTCGTTAGCCTAAGATCATCTCCTTCCTCAAGTGGAGAGCCCACTTCAGCAAATACTGTTCAAAAGGCATTTGCTCTACAGACAGACAGAGAGGGGATGACAGAATAGAACCAAAGGGGCAGCTTTTCAGAAACAGCCTCCCATTGCGCACACTTAGAACCACACCCCTAGAACTTTGCACACTTACATGTGTTTCTGTGGTCTCGGCCCAGCACGGAACCTGTTTGCACTAAGTGCCTCAGTTCTACCATGGATTTCAATGGGTGCAGGATCTTGTCCTAATTAGGCAGCTTGGTGCTTAATTACCTTGTTTCAATGCACCATCTTTGCACCCACTTGGGAGTCTGTGTGCGCACACAAACCAGTACGTTTGCAATAAACATAGCATTAAGATTTCAGGCAAGTGATTGAGGCCTCCAACAATTTGACATCAAAATTACCAACGTCATTGAAAGGAGCAACACACATAGAACTTAGTTCCAAGGGGGTGTGTGTGGGAGGGGAAGGGGGGGGGGAACAACAGACCACATGGAATACCCTTTTCTGGTGTAATTTAATATTTTCTTTGATTTATTCACTACCATTTTCCATCCATAAGTCACATTTTATTCCTTTTTTGCCACAAGATTGTAGCTTTTCTGGGTCTATTAATTCAGGTCAGTATAATCTTGAGTCATCCACTTTTGCACATCATCTCAAGCCAGCTCAGGCCATCAGAAGCCCTGGCTTCAAAGGAAATGCCAATTCAGCAGCAGCATGATGTGGCCTGTGATTTTACAAACCATATCACAGGGACTCAGTCTCCAGTGGCATTTAAATTGGCAAATTCCCCTTGCACATGAGACAGCACCACACAACAAGAGCTGTGACAGCAATCACATCTCTTCATTTAAATAATGGGATTCCACCCATTATTTGTCACCCGAGGGAGACATATTTAGCACTGGCATAAGTGGGTAAAACTGACGTCAAAAGGAGCTGTGCCCATTTATTCTACCAATGCAATTGTCCTTGTAAATTCCATAATAAAAAAGTAACAACACTGAAAATAGCACCTCAACTTTCCTCTGTGTGTCTTTTTTCAGAAATAGAGTAGCTGATTCAAACTCTGCATTACCTGTAGGATGTGATCTGCATAAATTAAAGTCCCACAGGCTTGTTACCAAGGTTTGATTTTCAGTCAAGCACGCCACATACACACAGGCCAAAACTTTCAATAGTGACTAGTGATTTTGGGTACCTCACTCCTTAACAGGGGCCTGATTTTCACAAAGTGCTGAGCACTCACCCTTTGAAAGTCAGGCCCCTTTAAGATGTCTCAAGCTTGGCACCTGCTCATGCTTGCCCCCCGCCCCCAGATCACACACTGTTTTTTTTGTTTTTTGTTTTCAAAATCTTTGTTTCTGGGCTTGATCCTGAGAGATCACCCACTTCCCAAGGATGCTGTGACTGCTCAACACTGCTGTCAGAGAGGTTTTAACTCATCCCTGTATGCATATAGCAGTGAGAGATTATGTGAAACTTCAGCAAGGATGGAAATTTAGAGAGAGAAGGACAAGCTGTCCTGAAATTAAAAAACAGACAGTATTTTAAGTCTGAGCAAGAACAATTGTTTTTATATTAAACCTATTAGTTGTTTGCATGTGTTTCCTGGAGTGCTCATGAAGAAGTCTTCACTTACTATTTGTTAAACTTATATTTCCATCCACCTGTGATCATAAGCTGTTACTCACAACCAGGAAATGGCTTTGGTGCGAAGTTCAAAACTAATTAAACAGCTAGGCTCTGATCCAATGGACTTTGTAACAAGTCAATAATGACCTCTCTCCTCAAGCTGCAATTTAAAATATTTCAAAGATTAGGGGCATCATCAAGTAGTTTGGGCAGGACATTTACGTTTTCTGTAAAATAAACATTCTTACAAAAACATCCTATTACTAGAGAAGCCCCTTTTTTTTATTCCGAGGAAATCAAAAGGCTAACTGAAGACAGTGTAAAATTGATCACGTTTTGTGTTCTTCGTTTGAAAAACACTGAACTTCTAAGCAAAGGAAATTAAATTATAAAAGAAACCCTTACAAAAATATATTTATTTACAGGCATTTCTATTGTACACATCACCACAGGATCCACACTCTTGCAACCTACATTCACATATTAATGTTTGGATTTATTTTGAAATTCACAGCTCAGTATGACGGCCAAGATTTTCAAGAGTGCCAAGTACTTTGGGGAGATAGGAAATTTGTCATTTGTTCTGGGTTAAAGAAAAATCTGTCAGTTAAAAAGCACACAAAACCACCACTAATGCAGCTCATGCTCAGATAGTAGACATGTTAAAAAAGCAAAACGCATCTAATTTCAAACTTCCATCACTGCTGTTTAGTCACATGATCCAGGAGGCAAGACCCATGCATTTCCCTGTGTGGAAATATCTAACTGGCACGGATTTTAAGGAGCTGAGCTGAGATGGTGTGGGGGTTGTGATGCATATCACAGTAATATTTGGAGCACGTGCAAAGCAAGTATTTCACCTTTTGGGAATCTTTTCTTTTCTAAACTGGCTCCTGCTTTAAACATATTTAGCTCCCTTTGCCTTCTTGACAGCATGGAATATTTGGTTTCTACCAAAGCAGCATACCGCTCCCTTTGTGAATTAGGGCGCACATAATCTCATTAACCAAGAGGCATCGAGCTGGATTTCATTTGCACAGAATCACTGAATTCTTCACTTTCACATCTGCTCTGGTGTACTTAACTCGTATGTAAAAAATAAGCATTCTACCGCAGGTGTGAATAGGAAGCTTTATAAATGCGCTCTATAAACCTCTCTAACTGCACCAACACCGACAGGGAAACAATGTTCAGTAGGACAAGCTGAAATTCATCCCGAGCTCTGGGATCCATCAAAAGCTTGAATAACCTGATAACTGATCAATATGAACTTCTGGCGCCATTATAAATATAAACATTTCTTGTGATATTGTCCATCATGTTGGCAAGCCAAGACTTAATCCCTTGACATCTAACCTTGCCTGAAATGTTTTCGTAAAGGTAGCAATGGCATCTCTGTTTTACAAAGGGAAAGTCTCACAAGCAGAGAGTAGTTCACAAGGGCTGGTCTGAGTAAAGAATCCATTAAACAGGCCTATTGGCCACAGGATTCCCTCTACTGAATTTTGTTTGGTAGCCACTTGTGTTTCCTACCACAATCCATTTTTTTTTTAGCCATAAAAAGAAAGCACATTCCAGATTTGAGTCAGAAGGACAGAGCTATCCTAGTGCAAAAGATGTGCCTTTTCTGACCTTATGTGACCTTACAGAGGTCACACACTGAATTACCTGACCTTTAAAAAAACCTTTGCCTGAGAGGTCTGAAATGCTGCGTACGATTCGTTATTATTCTCCCTTTAAAATATGTCCTTCTCGCACTCAAATCCTGCAGGCACTAAAGCTGTGTGTATGAATATTTTATAGGTTGAATATTATGGATAAATGTAAAGAGGCAAACAACAGACTGCCTATTGGGATATATTTACTGCAGTATGGATCAGCAGCAGGAACAGAAAACGGACCAAGGGCCCACCCCCAAGCTAAGCACTGCCTAAGATGTATGGAGTGTTCTCAACTTCTAATACTCTGCACCTCACAGGACCAAGGCTATCACACTTAGCCATAAAGTCTTTAAAGGAGAATGGATTTGTGTTTTTGATGTACTCCCCTCATCATAATCATGCACAACTAATTAGAAACAATACAAGAATTGGTGAACCACATCCCAGAACTAAACAATTGAAAACAACAAATACACCCTGTCCACACCTGCCCACGTATGCAAACAGGCTTTACATTGTGTTCTGATGGCCAAAGGCCAGGGCTCTATATACCTAAAGGCTGAAGTGAATTCTGGAGTCAATGCCCTTCGCCTAAGCTGAAAATGCTCTACCTCAGTTTGCAGGGACTAAGTGTAAGGAGATCCAGCTGCCATGTTTGTAGGAAGGAAGGTGGTTAGTCAGAGGTGACCAGGAGCCAAGGCATAACAGTGACTTTACAGATCCCAGTGAGGATCCACAACAATAAGACACTAAACTGTGTCTGTAATTCTCCTTCTGACATAAAAGCATTAAATATTCAAAATATTTCATTGAACATACAATTAATCAAATGCACTAGAATACACAAAGGAGCCCAAAAATAAGGAAAACCATGACCAAAGCAGGGTAAAAAGTGTCCAAAACAGAAATACTGTACCAAATAGCAAAGAACATCTCTAGCATACATGCATGGGGTGAAAACATTCCACAGATAGAGCTTCCAGGGCCAGACGTGCTCCAAAGCATGGAGCAGCAGCACCAGCCAGCAGGGTGTTGCCATTTATTTATTTACACAATCACACTAATATCTACTTTAAAATATATTTGCAGTCTTGGCATTGCCTCACCATGGTTGTTAGTGAAAGCAACAGCCAGGGTCCAAGCATAATTTTTTGGGCCCAGTACAAACTTGTAACACGGGCCCCCTCCCACACACATACCACAATCCCTCCTCCCATACATACAATCTCATGAGCCATGAAAATTGTTTTCCTTAATAATGAGGGCTGCAGCCTGAGCTGGGCCTCCAAGGGCCTCTGGGCCCCGGTAAAGTGTACCCTTCCTCCCCCCATGTGGGGGCCCTGTATATGGATGCAGTGGGCTGTATGTAAAGCTATGAGAAAAGAACAAATAAGTGTAACCTCAGGCAAGACATTTTGCCTCACTCTGCATCTGTTTCCCCTCTCACCCATTATCTTATTTAGATTTTAAGCTCTTTGAGGAAGGTCTTTCTTTTACTATGTATTTGTACAGCACCTAGCACAGTGGCACCTTGATCTCAGTTGGGGATTCTAGGCACTACTGTACCACAGATAAAAAATTGTAGGTACTAAATATCAGTACCCTGGTACCTATGATGCAAGCTCAGGCTAGCTAGTACCTATTACCTGCTTACAGTTTGTTATTGATGTCAGCTGTGCTGCATGATGAGCCTGAACTGATGTCATATATAAAACAATCTAATGTTAATCATACCTCACCCCAAATTCCCTGCTCTGTCCAGTACTGTTTTCCTCATTTGAAGACTTTGCTACCAGGTTAAAAAATGGGATTGTACAGGATATCCAGAGCCATACAGACAGAGCTTTACCTCATCCCAATGAGAAATATCGGGCGGGGGAAGATGGTGATGTTAAAAAAACAAACAAACCCTCTTTGTTGAGATGAACTAAAACCACCACCCCCAGACCTGCTGCTCTGAACTCTGGGCAAAGCTGGCTGGGGATCCACATCTGAACTCTGTGGTTGACCTCTAGATTTACAGTGGGCAGAGCCAGGTCTCCAAACCCAACTCCCTGCCTCCTCCGCTCACTGGGAGAGCTCAGACCCTATGTCCTGCCCACCTCAAGTCCATACTGATAGTTCACATCATACAACATATGTAACAAACTTGCTAGTGTATCTCTGTGTATAACAGTGCCAAAACCTCATCTCTAATTATTTACATAAAGCAACACCAGCTAGATGCAGTGGAAAGCCAAGGGGTCTTGAATAGTAAGGAGAAGGCTTTCTTGCCATCCCCTTGTCTGGCTGGTTCTCACTCAAAGACAGCAGAGCTGTTGAAGGGACAGGGAAACAGCCTTCCTCTTGCAGATGGTTCCATTTCTATTCTAAACACCTTTTCTGCCAAGAATATAGGTGCTATGATTGATATTTAGCTATCTTTCTTTGTCAGCTCCTTAGTGCAGGGACTGCCTTTGTTCTGTGTTTGCCCAGACCCTACCACAATGGGTTCCTAGTCCATCTTTAGGATCCCTAGGCCCTAACAGTACAAATAAATAAGAAGTTACCTTTGCATACTGTTTTCCCAGAACGATGCCTTTAACTATGCCTTAAAAAGGTTCTGTTGCCTGATGAAAAAACAGCCAGCTTACTTCTCCCAGCTTGATGTTGGAAGAGCCTGACTCCATGAAACAATCAGCTACTCCCGCACAACTACTGCTATTAGGGCTAAGCCAGCCCAGCTGCAGTGATTTTAAAGAACCTCAGGTGTAGCAGCAAACTCTGGAAATGAGGCATGGATAACTCCTGGCACTTCTCTAGCCCCTTTCATCCAATCTCAAAACATTTTACAAACATTAATTAAACTTCACAACCCCATCCCAGAGCAAAGTATTTATTACCTCATTTTATGGATGGAGGAAATTGAGTCACAGAGATTCCCTATGAGATTGTCCAAGTAGAAATACCTCAGGCTAAGGTGGGAAAAGATTCAAAGCCTGGAATAGAAGTCAGGATCCAGAAATGATGCTTCTAAGCTACCACAACACAGCGAGTCTGCTTGTCCATTGTGCTGTGGCTTCTTCACACCACTCTGGGCACAGAAAAGGGCTCAAGGAGTACCACTTGGATGCTTTACCACTGATATAGACCTACTAAAACACCTCCACACCGGCTCTGGTCTCAGCCTCAAGAGTAAGGAGCAGGGAAGGCATGTGACCAGAGTACCACTGTGTTGCAACTATTCTCTGTGGCCCATAGGGGAACACAAAAAGCAGCATGAACTAGAAGAGCTGCTGCATCTGACACCAGGTGCTGTGCTGATCCCAGACAGTCCTGGAATCCAGGGAGTGCAAAGGTGGATTAAAAAGAGAGACAAGGTAGGTGAGGTGATATCTTTTATTGGACCAACTTCTGTTGGTGCAAGAGAAAAGCTTTCGAGCTGCACACAGCTCTTCTTCAGGTCGGGGCTCTGTGAGCTTGGTGGAGCTCAATAGCTTGTCTCTGTCACCAGCAGATGTTGGTCCAATAAAAGATGTTACCCTACCCACCTTGTCCATCTCCTATACTGGGACTAACACAGCCATAAAACTACAAACAAAGTGAATTAATGGTGCTCTCAACAGGGGTGGCCTAAGAATTGGTATCTGTGTATTTATTAAAAGGCAGGTTAGTGAGACTCAGGCTATATCTACACTGACGGCGACAAAGTCACCGCTATCAGATCAACTTATCTGGAATGACTGAGTGGTCAGTGAAGACCTGCTCAGTCAATCCAGAAGTCGACGTACTAAAACCACCTCCTCAAGTGGCGTAGCGCTGCGTCAGTGTTCCTGTGCAGTAAAGTGAAGACGGCGCGCAGAAGAGAAGCACAGAAGTCGAGGGGAGTTATGCAAGTTCTTTGCATACTTTGCGTAACTCCCATCAACTGCCGCCAAGTCACCGAGGTAAGTGTAGACCAAGCCTCAGTATAAGTTTCTCTGCAGAGCATTGATGTCTTCAGTTATAACTTTGTGTGGATATTCTGGATTTTGATATATGCCCTAACTGCAAAACTTAGAATGAATTTATTTCATTGTGTCTTGGACTGCCACAACGTTGCGGCCTTGTAGTACCATGCGTGTGACCTCTGTAGCCAGAGCGCTGAAGTGTGATATCCTTGCCATTCCAAATCGATAGCCTTCTGCATGATCAAAACAACATTGGTTGTTTATTTAGAGGTATGTTAGCTTCTTTCCTACATCATTCTTGTGCATCAAAGTTATTCCTTTAAAGTGGGTAGTATTGGAAGCTCTATTGCTGAATCTATGAATACATACATTGCTTAGATATGAATCTGGACATCTTTTCTATCTTCTACTATGGACACCCAACCTGATAATCTTTCTGAAATGTAGAATTTAATTACTGAGTTACTCCCAATATGAACTCCAAATGTTGTCTTGTAAGTTAATACAATATGATTTCTAGAGAGGGGACAGTTTTGCCAGTCTGATGAGATCAAATATGTGACCTGTTATAGTTTGACTATATTCAAAGATAATACAGGTAATATGATTTAGGGTCTATAAATATATATACGATAAAGAGAACACTTTGATCAGATATGAATAAGAGCTATGGAGCAGTTATTTATTAGCTCTGACTAATTTGTCTCCCTTTAATTTTTGTATGACTTGGCCATCCAACCTGCAGTGATGTGTCTGGTGTCACGAAAAAGGAGCCATAAGTCATACGATATTCTTCACTATCTTATCTTTTAAATGCTGATTTCTAGATGATTGTTACCACTGGTACTAACGTTCTGCATAACAGGGAACAAATATTAGTGCCACTGAATGTCCTGTGCCCAAAATGGCCTAAATGGATTGTTAATCTCTTTGTGGGACGCAGTGCACTGCCTTCCATTATAGCTAGTAGGCATGTGAAATGCCCAGAAGGAATCCTGGGCAAATTAAAACTAACAGGTGTTGAATGTGACTAAGAATATAAAAATAAGGGAAAGGGGTTTATTTCGTCCATGTAGAGTATATGGAGGTTTGGCAGAATTCAATTTTACATTTTTTATCATTTTGAGGGATAATATCAATATTTATTTTTAAACTTTTTTTATTTTTATCATTTAAATTTTCACTGTTGCCCAAATTTATGGGGTTCAAAGCATTTGTTTTTTATTTTTATCAGTGTAAATGTTCACAGTTGTGAGAAATTATAGGAGGTCAGTCAATACTTATGTAATGACAGTAGATATTGAGATTCAAAAAGTTTTAAAGCTTTATAATTATTAAAACACAAATTGTCAACTTATGTCAAAGTATGGAAAGTAAATATCCTTAAATCAAACTCTAAGAAGTTCTTAATCAGCATTTTTCTTACTTTGCCTATCTGTAAATTTTGGTTCCTATTGATGGAAATGTTTGTTTGTTGTGTGTGCGGGGAAATAGATGTTTCCTAACATTTACCAATAAAAATATAATCCTTCCAACCCTAAGTATAGAAAAGCACAGACGGTACATCTAACCTCTCACTGCTGAAGCTGGGGCAAGGATCTGCAGTACTGCTCTGGTAACACTGTAGACCCGTACTATCATTTATGCGAAGTCTCCATTTATTGAAATCTGTAGGGTTCTTAATGTCAAGACACCATTTAGTTAGTAAATGGGCAATACAAATATTTAGATCCTGTAGCAGGTTTAGGACTAAGAGGTAAAAGCAGGTTTTCTTCATTAGGCTCACATTGAAAGCCAATGGGAGTCAGGTGCCAAACTCTCCTTGGCCTCTTTGAAATCCCAGCCTAAATGAGTTGGCCAAGGTCACTCAGTAGATCAGAAGCACTTTTGAATCCCAGTCCAGTTCCCTGTCACTACACAAGGCTGCCTCCCCATCGCTTATCTGTCTGCATGGATGGTCCACACTCATCCTGTGATATCTGTAAAAAAGGGATATTTTGGATCTAACTCACTATTCAGAATCCTACATAATGGCTAAAGCCTGCATGGATAATTTTATTCTCCTAATAAAGTGACACAAGTCCAGGCTTTTGCTCAGCTCTAATTACTCAATGGTGTATTAAACCTAAAATAATTAAATTTGTGATTTAGGAAGCATTGTTAGCAATCCTGTTTAACTATGTAGCATCATAACATGAGAACACCTAGCTTATATAAAGTTTTTCAGCCACAGATCTCACAGCATTCTCCAACTGAGATATGCATCATCTTTATTCTCATTTTGCAGAGGGGGAGACTGAGGTACAGTGAAGTGACTTGTTTAGGCTTATTCAGCAGGCCAGTGGCCAAGCCAGGAATAGAACCTACATCTCCTCAGTCCGATTCCAGTGTTCTGTACACTAGGCCACGCTGCACCAGTTAACAAAGCTTCCATCCCTATATAATTTGGAAGCACATAGAGCTTTTTTGGTGGGGAAGAATTCAATGTACTTAGAAGTTTTGAGTATTAAAGTGTGTAAACTAGGAAACAAACATAACTGGTAACCGGCTGGAGAACTTGTCAGGCCATCTCACTAAAAACCTATGGGGACAGAATTGAAAAGTTCTCCAAGGCAGTATGGGATTTTCAGATTTGGTCAGTTATGTATAAAATCACCACTTAACATACATTTCAGTTACATTTCCTGGATACTTATTTTTGTACTTTAGTAAGATTTCAAAATATGTGAAAATGAGAATTGCATCAGCTAACCCCACCTTCATGACCATGCAAAACAACCAGTGTTAAGACTTCAGCCAGCATCTCCTTCTAATAAATTAAATTTGTTAGTCTTTAAAGTGCTACAGAACTCTTGTTGTTTTTGCTGTATACAGACTAACACAGCTACCCCTCTGGAATCCTTCTAATAGGCAGCAAGAACATTAGATCTTTGTAATTCCCCTTGACTCTGTCATGAGGGTATTTTCATGGATGGGAGCAGATAAAGAGAGAGATGAAATTGTGAAGATCATTTATTATGGCAAATCATAGAAATGATGCATAGAAATCTGTTAGTGCAAGCTAAGAGGGGCTCCATTTTGAGCCTTTGGTTCTCTTAGGTTAGTACAAACCATTGAAGTGGGAATATTGTGGACCACTGAAGAGCACATGGGCATGTATAATCATATGATTATTTTACACACTGTATAGTACCATGTATTTCACCCTGCTATACATGTAACAATCACTGAAGTTCTAGCTCTGCAGTACTTAGTTATTTCAGGTTTTAGGAACACAGACAGGACTGGAAGGGACCTCTTGGGGCATCAAGTCTACCCCCTGCCATCACATAATCAACTGAAATAATAATCCTTTTTATCTGGTTTCACTCAGCCCATTTTAGGGTCTAGTCTAATCTATTCAGGGTATGTCTAAAGCACTTAACAAGATGGAATATAAGTACCAATCTTGAATCCCATGATAATAATTAGCAATTTGATAGGTTTACTTATTTGATATATTTTATAATGGTTAATTAACTAATCCACAGAATCTCACTACAGGAATGTAGTTAAGTGTTATCATCTTCATTTTACAGATGGAGAAACTGAGGCAGAAAGATGAAAGGACTTGTCCCAGGGTGCAGAACAAATCACTGGGCAAGCCAGGATTTATATTCATAGATTCCTAGGCCAGAAGGGACCATTGTGATCATCTAGTCTGGACCTCCTGTATAAAACTGGCCATGGAACTTCTTCAAAATAATTCCTAGAACCTATCTTTTAGAAAACATCCAATTTGAACTCAGGACGTCCTGATGCCTGGTCCCCTGATCTTTTCTTCAGAATACATACCCCCCTTCTGCAGAAAAAACCTGACGGACTTCATTGGGGGTGCGTCCTGAGCCATATGATTCTGTGCATGTCATAGATTCAAGTCTTTGGGGGTGATCGGTATCAACTTTGAGTTGGTTTCCTACAAGAAAAAGGACACATGCAACTGACAAGAGACACCAAGATTGAATACTGTCTCATACCCTATAGTACAGTATCAAAATGGAGATAAAACCTACTAATGCTGAATAACTGTTTTACCCAGAATATTGAAACATCTGATGTGATGGATATTCTAAACCTATATTCTTACATACAGTAGTGAGCGCTAGTTTACAATTAAAGCTACATCATATCACTCAGCTGAAAAAAAAATCCAGACTGAAGAGAATGTGGTACAGCTAATTTCTATTACTTATTCAGGGCCTAATTCAATGTCCATTGAAGTCAATAGAAAGACTCCCATTGTTTTCAATGGGCATTGGATGTGATCCTTGCCTAACAATGTTATCTGCCCCACTTTTATTTTAACTCAAGGGGGTAATTTTTGAAGCCTGTGAAAACAGGGACAGAAAGCCAGGCATGTTATAGACAGGACAAGCTTCCTCACAGAGATTGTGAAGGATTTCAAAGCACTTTAGTAATTTTAGATCTACCTCATCCACTGTCATTGCAATGAAGGCAGCAGCTACGCAGAAAAGGTATGCGGGCTAGGAGGGTAAATGCGGGCCTATATTCAAATAGCCAAAGTCAGCCATTTAAAAGGACAACTAAAAGATATTTGGTCTCCTGTCCTTGGAAAGGAGAATGGGAGAGAGACCATCCAAATGCCTTCATTAGTTCATTCTTCCATACTGTTTGCATTGGCATGACCCTCCTTTTTTCAATCTCTCTGAGGCAGAAAATCAATGTCAATCATGCCTGAAGATTTCTTTCCTCTCCTATCATGTGTGCCTGGTAGTGCTCACAAGCCCACAAATACACACAAGATATGTATAAAAATACATCTGCAATTCCCTATTTTCTACCCAGAAACTCAGGTGAATTAAATGGAAACATCATAAAACCAGACAGGTTTCAACATGTCATTGTGCTCAGTCTGCTGTACTGCCATCTAGGGCTTCTCTAGACTAGGATAAAAACATCTATTTTAAAATACGTTAGCTAAGCTACTTTAACTAAACTCTAGTGCAGACAGGGCAAGTTGGTTTTTAACCCATGTTGGCTGGTCGAGGTGAACCCTAGAAGGAGTTATAAGCACTAGAGATTATTTTGGTCTTTGTGGCAACAACAGATTCCAGGCAGGTGCACCGAGCTGATGATATTCCAAATGAGCAACTTGATATATTGAAAACTATATCTGTTTTTATTTTGCTTGACTTACAGAATGAAAAGTGTACAAATACCAACCTTTTCTCTTGGGAGTCTAGGGTTCACCTCACCCCATTAAAGTGTTAAACAGTTTGCCTCCTGTTTGTGCTAGAGTTTTAAAACATCATCTAACCAAAGGGTTTTTTTTTTTTTAAATACCCCTTTTAGTTTAGTGCGGACTAGGCTCCTAGTCCTAACTCCAAAAGTTCAACACTGTACATGGAAAAAATATTCTTTCCTGGCCACCACTCCTCCAGAAGATCATTTTGTACTCCGAAGCACGAAGTTTAACTACCTGTATAATTGTATAGACCCTGGGTCTGGCACCCAACTCCATTTTGGTATGTGCAAAACTGTTAAGTCAGCAATGAGCTACTCAGATGCAACAAAGTTGCTGAAAATGAAGATTCCAGGGATGCATTAGTAAGCTTCCTGACCCCTCCTTCCAAGTCTTTTGCTCAGGATGCTCTGTGAGCATGGAATAATGTAAAATGACAGCACTGTAGTAAGTCCCTTTGTTTTTTCTACATTCATTCCACAGCAGGTTTATTTCTCCCTCCGCTACTCAGCATCCACCAGCACTTCCCCTTCCACATCCGCCACCATTATTGCAATTCCTTCCCTCCCTCAGGACACACATCACGAAGCACCCGTCAATCCTGATGCAGCAGCAATGAACAAAGCACATCTAATGTTGCAGTCTGCAAATTTTACTATCTATCTAGACAGATGTATTTATAGACAGAACGGATAAGATTGAGTTGCCCCTGGATTTCACAATTGTGCAGGCAAAACTCTTTCCTCCAACTGTATATTTAGGCCTCCTCAAATGTTTCTGTTGTTTTTCTCACCTCTGATTTTTCTTTGAGACCCGGTTACCATTCACAGTCATGCTATTTTGGACTAGGCCCTGTCAGCAGCTGCATGGGGACCTTAAGGAACACCTTGCTTGAGGAAATGATGTTGGTGGCTTCCTGGCACCTACAGCTTAATTAAAGGGGACAGATCCCTGAAGGTATGAGAAAGGAAGTGGTCTCTTTTCCACAATGCTAATTCATCATTGACATTAAATAGCTGCTAACAAGAACAGTCACACAGATTCCCCTTCTCCTCTCAAGTACTCAGGTTTCAGGCTCCTGCGACATCCTAATTTCACCCATTCTTCAATTATCATAGAGCTTTCCAAGGGCAGACAAGGCCTGAGTTTCTATCCTTAAAAAAAAATATTCCAAAATCCTTTAAAATCCTTTCAAGCTTCGTTAGGTCTCATCAAGCACTCATCCCTCCCCCTTTTGCAAGGGACATTTATCATGGCCAGGGACGAGGGTTGCAAATGTTCCCGTGCCTCAGCTTGCCCACGTGTAAAAGGGGGTTAATACTCCTCCCTTAGGTCCCAGACAATCTTTACGAACAACACCGCTGTACTGCAGGTCTCCCCTCCCTGCTGGAACAAGGTGTGGGCCAGGCACGGCTCTTGTTCCGCTCACCTGCCTGACACAAAGGCCTATTTGCAAACAGCGTTGACAGCCCGTTCTCATGCAAGGCTGCAGGGAGCCCCACAGCTGCCTGAGGAAACAGCGGCGAGGCATAGCTATCCCCACGCACAGGCGCCTGCTGGGGGTTTTGCTCCCACGCGCGGCTGCTCTCCCACCGTTTGAGCGCGCGCAGCCCAGGGACGCCCAGGGACTGAGGGAGGCAGGCAGGCGCTGGGCCCCTGTTTGCTGCCTCCCCCAAGCGGCGGGCGGACGCGCTCTGTCTGCAAGGATTGCTACTGCTACTGCAACTGCAGCCCCCCCCAGCCAGCGAGCGGAGCGCAGCCAGGGCCCTGCCCCAGCCGCCGCACTGGACGTGCTGACAGGCACGTCCCACTTGGGCACGGGCACCGAGCAAAGCCATCTGGCCGCACTAGCTCGCTCCGCCCCGCTGGCCGCACGTCAGCCGCGGAGCCGTATTTAAGTGCCCGTCCCCCCTCCCCCCCCGCCGCTCTCCCCCACCCAGCTGCACCTCGGTCGGTCATTCCTGTCTGCAGTGCAGCGGCGAGCAGCAGACAGAGGCTTTGCTAGATCTCCCAGGTAAGCCGCCCGCGGGGGGGGGGAGCAAAGCGCTACCGCATCTCCCAGCCAGTCCGCTCGGTGCAAGGGCAGCCCTGTGCAGAGACGCTGCCAGCGCCCGGGCTGGCCAGGGATGGGGGGGTCTGCCCCCCAGGGGGCGCGAGGAGGAGAGGGCCGCTTCTAGAGGCACGATCGCTGGGTGAGTGCCCGGCGTGGGGGAGGTGTAGTTATATAAGACCCCCCCATCACTTGATTTTTTTTGGGGGGGGGGAGGGATGTTTCCGGATACGATCCTCTGAGTCACTGTTCTGGGGGTTTTTAGGGGGAGAAGCTAGATAAGACGGTGAATCAGCGGCTCGTTGCGAGGGCTGGCTGGGACTCGGGGTGCTGCGCTGACAGGGGTGGCCGGGGCTCTCACGGCTGCAGGCTCGGGGTCGCTAGGATTTCGCAGGTGGGTTGGGGCCAGGGGCCCTGTGGCTACGTGCGCTGTGCTCTGCCTTCTTCCCCACGCTGCAATATCCGCTTTAATCATGCATTGAGTCATGGCTGCGGGGACGTGACATGTCGTTATCGCGGCACGGTTTGCTGCTGACCTTTGGAGCCCAGTGCGGGCGCTGCCCCGTTGGGCGATGGGCACGGCACACTGGGGGGAGGAGGAAAGGGTGATGCATTCAGATTGCAGCCCCATAATTCGCTGATCCCCCTTAACGGGGCTGGCGTGGGCGTCCTGAGCTGCAAAGACCTGACCGGGGGGGAGGATCCTATGATGCTGGTGTGTCTCGGTCGGTGTAGAGGGCTGCAAAACGTGCAGCGAGCCCGAGTCTTTGCTCCTCCCCGGATCGCTGCACCCTCTCTCGGACACACCCGAGCACTCTCCCTTGGACAGGATTTGCCATTGCAACCCGGCCTGGTGAATTCTGCGGCGCTAAGGAGAAGGTGGGGCTAGCTTCTGCGTGGGCTGGTGAGGAGAAGGTGGAAATCTGTGGCCAGGATGGAAGCTGGCGTGGCTGGCCCTTGCAGTTCTCCTGGCCCCGTGCATCAGGGCATAAAATGCTGGTGGGCGGATTAGGCACGCGAATGGATGGAGGGTTACTCTAGGCACTGGATTGCATGGGGCTGCAGACCCCGAGCTCTGGCCACGCAGAGCCAAGAACTCCGCTGCCCCTTTAACAGAGGGTGAGGACTGATCTGCTCCAATTACAGGGGTAGTTCGAGGAAGGACTGATCACACAGAGGAGCTGAAACCACTCTGGGCTGCTTGAGGTGGGGTGCTTGGGCTGATTTTACCTAAATGAAACCAGGGTGCCCCCTGCCCCGTACAGCACAGCTTGCTGCAGACAGTAACCCTGCAGGGACCAGCTGCAGCCATGGGGTGGGTGGATGGTAGGGAGTGTGTGTATCTACTAATCCTAAAATGTCACAGGTCCCTTAGTCTGCCTCTGCTCATACAGCCCTTTGCCATGCCCAGCTTCAACAGCCTTGGCTGACATTCCAGTTACCGTCCCTTGGCTGTGGTGTGGAACCCAGCCCCAGCCATTTACACTTGAGTCTAGCAAGGTCAACAGCCCCTGTTCTGTATTGGATTTCAGCTACAGTACGATATCCTACAGAGCGTCAGAGTAACACAGTGGGAAGTACAGCTACGCAAATGTGATACGGTGCAGGAAAAAAATAGCCCAATTAATATTTGTGATTGATTAAACAAACTTGCCAATGTTTCTACCATTGTGGAAAAAAACAAACCCCAACCAACATGTTTTGGGTCAGAATCTGCTATTTTAAATAGTGATTTCATTTGATTGGTGAGGAATGGAACCAGTACTGATAGCTAGGTCTGAGTCACACGAGTCCTATGTTAGTTCTTTAGAGGTAGGCATTTTATAAATTACCACTGCTTTTTTATAACAGGGCATCACTTTCTGTAATTTTTTTTTTAAACCTTGTGGTGATAGCTCTGCTTTTAGCTCCTAAATATGCCCTAATTTATAATTAATGATTTGCCTCTTGCATCAGGAGATGCTTTGGAAAGCTTGTGGTTGTAAAGAGCTTCCAGAAAACTGCATCTTGCAAAGCGAAAGAGTCCTAAAAAGAGAACATGGGTGCAGAGCCACATATTGGATACAATCAAGTACTGAATCCACCTTGCAATAGATCTATGCACAAGCTTTCATGTTGTGCACAGACCCTTGATTCTTCATAGTGCCATAGATTATTGGCTATCCCATAGCTCTAACTCCTTGGGTGGAATAATAGCCCTAAAATATATATCTGTTGATCCAAACATTATATATCATTTCCTATCTGAGTAAATTTTAAAAATCTGACTGAGCACTTGGCACATGTGCAGATACTTTAGAGCAGCAGTTCCCAAACTTTATTGGTTCATGTACAACCCTCTTAAAAACTGGTTGACGTGAAAGGGATGGAATATAAAGCTCACATATCACAGTGTGGGAACCCCTCCTTAAAAGGACAAATGTGGCCTGTGGATAAAATGTGGGTATCTCATGTTACACCATCCTCTGGGAAGCTGGTGACTCTGGCCTCTTTACCCCTAGCTGTATGGCTCTGGGCAATACACAGGAAAACTGGCAAATCTTTTATTAACTTGTACTGTGTAGGGTCCCTGATAAGGGATCTTTCATGCTATATTTTATACCACATGAACTACAGACAGCCCTGCCTGGCGGTGCTTACATTTCTGGGATTGGATAAATGATAATTGTAACATACTTTGCATCTCAAGCAGCAGGTTCACACCCTGTCTTCTCTCTGTAATGTGAAAGGAAGATGAAGTGACTCGTAGTCCCTGTGTATCTGACATACTCTAATAAAACACTGAAGTGACGGAGTCTGCTGTTTGATTAAACAAAACCCCCCCAATCTTTCCCTCTGTGCCTAGATTTCATTGGGCAGAACCTGTCCCAGAGGAAGGCCTATTTCCCCTCCCCACACATTGGGGCAGCTTTTTTTTTTTTTTTTTTAAACTCAGTCCCCTGGCTGCCCTAGAACTTGGCTAAGGGGGAAAATGGCAACAGGGGCGCTCTTGGGACTTAGATCCTGAAGAGGAAGACTGTTGGGCCACAGGTTATTTCCCACCTGTGAAGTGCCATTTCTGAGCCTGCCGGCAGGGTGGTTCCTCTCTCCGACAGGTAACTGCAGAATATTGCTATAAGAGAGCAGCAGGAGTCTATCATGCTGTTGGAGCAACTGGGAGCAGGAGTCGGTCCCTGCATCAACACCAGTCAGATGTGGTGAGGTCCGAATTTAGAGGGGGGAAAAATACTAAGGTGACTCTAGGTTGGCATTTGAAGACCAGTATTCCCGTGGGGTGCCTTGCGCCACAAAGACTGGTTATACTGTCACTCAGTAGAAGGGAAGACTTTCAAGTCACTAACTGTACGTACATGGACAGAACCAGTGAAGTGTCTTTCACTTTCCAGTGGTTGTCAGGATGGTCCTTCCTGCCTTTTCCTCCTCTTGGTGGGACAGAGAAATAGTTTATTTTAAAGTGAATGTAAGTGCCTCTGAAAAGGGTCAGAATCCTAGCCCCTAGCTACTGCAGGACAAACAGAGCAGTAGCAGTACAAACTTGCATCTCTGAGTGCTGATTGTGAGGGACATACTGGAGCAGGAGTTCACTCCTCTACCCCATTCTGTCTGTCCTGTTTTTATGAGGGATGAGGGCTAGTGGCTTTTTGTGTACAGCTTGTCAGATGAAGGGGGCACATGAGGTCACCAACACTTCTTACAGATACCACTGAATAAACATGGGAGAGGGGAACATTTTCAAAAGCCTCTAGGTCACTTAAGTGCTTTTGAAAAGGTTGCCCCTGTGTGTTACTGCTTATGTCAATGGAATTTGAAATTGTCTTAGAAGTGTCATGCTCAATATTCTGTTACCAATTCCTCCACCCACTCCATAAATCCATGTTTATAAAGGATTGGGAGAGAACATCCCATTTTAAAATGGTGTATGTTTATAATGACATGCTTAATTTTACAGAATTTTGGAGGTAAAGCCTCCTAGATTGACTTCCCATCTCCCAGCCAAAGAGATCTTCCAATCCCCCACAATCTTAAACTACTAGCAATCTGCCCAATTGGATTAAAAGTAATGGTAAAAATTAAGGCTGTCTTTCCAATGGGGATGGCTCATACACTTAAATAAAGGAACCAGCCCCTGAAGCTGTGGCTCAAATTAATATTTTAAAGACTTTCCCACCAAACAACTGACCATCTTTAAGTAATCAAATGACATACTTGAACCATAATATTGCCAGGTACCTAAGCAGCAGGTACGTGACTGAAGAACTGGGTATAAAACTAATGGCATATTTTAAACCATGCTCAAGAATATTAATGATGCTTCACCAGACCCTAACTCCTATCTCCCTTGTGATATAGCGTGCAGCTGAAATAGCTGTGAATGCAGAAAGGGAAACTATTCTGCTTGTAAATCCAGAGATGCAGGCTCCTCTTCTAAGAATATTCTACCCCGGGGGGAAAAACCCAACTGGCTCATTAATGAAAGTTCCTCAAATGAACCTTAAAACTAATGAACAAGAGAACTTGGAGTCTGTTCACCCACTTACATGACTGGCAAGTCTGAAGTGAGCTTGGGGAGCTTTACTGCCCTTCTGCAAGTATCATAAAACTTAAGATCTGGAAAGGCCCTACTGGTTTACACTAGAAAATTAGGTTGGCATAACTACATTGCTATGGGGTGGGGAAAAATCTGGGAGTGGCATAGTTAAGAACTCTTCTGTCAACCTAGCAACTGCTTCTTGGCAAGGTGGATTATCTGCACCTTCCTGTCTTAAATAGTGTCTACCCAGAAGTGCTATAGCCACACAGCTGCGTGGCACGGCAGTAGTATTTTAAGTGAGAACAAGACCCTGGCTGCTGGTGCAGCAGAGTACAGGTTGCTAGGCAGTGCTGTACTCTGAAGTGGCTCTATTTAACTAAAAATTCTTACACGATAATGCAAAGCTTTCTATACTGATATTGGAACATGCTACTGGAGTGCTACACCGACTGTGTAATCATTACCCATGACACTGTATGAGGGGCAAACCATAATCCACTTGCTTAGTATATTTAAATGAATTTCTAATTATCAATGACCCACAGGTTCTCAACCTAACACTTCAGTTCTTTTCAGTGCAACAAGATGTCTGTTAAGGAGCTACTCATTCAAAATGTTCACAAGGAGGAGCATAGTTCTCCGCACAACAAGATCACTGTGGTTGGTGTTGGTGCAGTCGGCATGGCTTGTGCAATCAGCATCTTGATGAAGGTGAGTGTCAAGGTTTGACCATCCTTCATCTGGGACAGAAGAAAGCTGTAGAGACTAGCTATATCCATTCATTTATCCGGCTGCTTTTGCATCCTGTAAATGCCATTTTTACCCTGTATGCCAGATGGAATATCATCTCTGCTATACATGAGCTCACAAGTAACACTTACTATTAGAATATTACCACAATTGCCAGCTTTTTGACTTCCATATAATTATCCATCCTGGGACTAATAACTAGAATGGACTATATCTGGATTCCAAACGCTTGTGTACTGCTAGGACGCCTAAAGCTATTTGGTTTTAAGCAAGGAGAAAACTGAGCTGTTGAATTTGTTTTATTCCAGTGTGTACTAAAATGTAATTCCATCTTAGATATGAGAAATGCTGAACTGAAAATTTGTGTATTGCACTGAATATGCTGTGTCATTTCAAGACCGTAATTCTTACCTAGAACTTTTGAGGGTGGGGAGTGGTGGTCTGTTCTAAATCTGAACACTGTTCTCCACACTGAATTACCAAACCATTTATTGACCACACTGAATTACCAAACAATGTATTGATCATTATTGATTACCAAACCATTGTATTGATCACACCACACTTCTTTTCATTATTGTAATATTGTCATTTGTCTATAAACTGATAGCTGTAGGATTATGCTTCATAAGCCATTTGTCTTGTTCAGGTGAACATGCATGGAAACATGTTCACTCCACAGTCTACTGCCACTGTGTGAGATGCAGAGCAGACAGGATAAATTACTGCAAGTTTCAATACTTTTCTAAAAGCTAGCACCTTGGTATTAGAAGTTCCAGCTAACTAAAATATTTGGCTTAGAATGAGACTAAGTTGTCTGATCTTGACTTGCAACGGTTCCTTAACCATGTTTAATTTACACTGCTGCCATCTTTCTAAAGTCTGATTTCATAGATTACAGTAAAACATTTAATTAAGAAATCCAGCAGACTGACTTGGTCTTCAATTGTGCTTCTGGCCTCTTGTAGGATTTGGCTGATGAACTTGCCCTTGTTGATGTCATAGAGGACAAGCTGAGAGGAGAGATGCTAGATCTTCAGCATGGCAGTCTCTTCCTTAAAACACCAAAAATTGTCTCTGGCAAAGGTTAGTGTTGTGTGTTTGGGTTATTTTAAAATAATTTCTAAATGGAGGCCATCACTTCAGATACAAAATTGCTTATCCAAGCGCAACACTCGCTCTTTAGTCCTAGTATTGAACAGTAGTGTAAACCTGTTTTGGTTCACACACAACCTAAGAATGGGCACACTGGGTCAGACCAATGGTCCATCTAGTTCAGTATTCTATCTTCTAGCAGTGGCCAGTGCCAGATGCTTCAGGGGGAATGAATAGAACAGGTAATCATCAAATGATCCATCCCCTATCATCCAGTCCCAGTTTCTGTCAATTGGAGGCTTAGGGACACTTGGAGCATGGGATTATGTCCCTGACAATCCTGGCTAACAGTCATTGATAGACCTATCCTCCAGAAACCCTTCATTCTTTTTTAAACCCAATTACACTTTTGGCCTTCAACATCCCATGGCAATGAGTTTCAGAGGTTGACTGTGCATTGTGTAAAGTACTTCCTTATGTATGTTAACTTACTGCTTATTTCATCAGGTGACCCTAAGTGCTTGTGTTATATGAAGGGGGTAAATAACACTTCCCTATTCACTTCCTGCACACTGTAATGACTCAAGAGCATGTGTATCAACCTCAGGGCAGACTGTTAGGGAACAGGGCACAAATCTCAAATCGGTTGTGAATTCTATACTTAGATTTCACCAACCACAAATCCAGTGTAAACGCCTCAGGTACTAGAGAACAGTCTAAACATGGAGTCACAGACAGTCCCCTTGGGTATTCCAATCTATCCTGCCACCCAGGTGAGCAAGCCTTTGTGATAGAATGTCCCTTACACTAAGAATCACAGCAATATTCTGGTTACTCCCAGGTCAAAGGACCAGTCACTTACCCCAGTCAATTACACCTTAGAGCTGACCGACTATGCTTATAGTCAATCCTATAATAAACAGTATGAAGACTTATTAAATAGGAAAAGGAAATTTAGTTATTTACAAAGCTAAAGCAGGTAAACAGACACAAATGAGTTACAATCTTAAGTTTCAAAAGGTGATAGAATTGTCTGATAAGCAAGCTCCGTATGCCCTGTAGGGCTAACCCAGGCTAAGCAACTGGGGATTGCTTGCTTATGCCTCAAACCTTTGCCCCCTAGAATCCAAGCAGTGTAGAGATCCTTAACTTCTTTTGTTTGGAGTTTTTATCCCTATCCTTGTTCTGAGCCACTGACTCCCCTGAGGGGAGGCATCCACTTGCAAGCCTGCTTTCTTTGCTTATGCTTCTTGGGCTTTTTCTATTCTGCTATTCTTGATGGCTTTAGCCACAGACCAACAGGTCTGTCACCATCCTTATTGTATCAGCAGCAGCTTCCCATGTGTTAGGGTTGACTTGAACTGCTTTTAGATGAGCTTTGGGAGTGTCCTTAATGTTTTTGTAGGCCTCCTAGTGTACATGCTCCATTTTTCAACTGTCCATAAAATGGCGGTGGGAAGTTGCATATCATCCATAACTATGAAGGGACCAACCCAGTGAAGTTATACCAGTATGATCAGGGATTCAATGTTCATCATGCAGGACCACATTTGGTATCTTATCTGACCACTTGATGTTACAGATGACAGACAGTGCATGGAAAAACATTTTAGTTGCTTGAGGTGCCTGCTGTGGAGTGGCCATATTTCCCAGCCATAGAGAAGAGTGCTTAACACCCTCCACACTCAGAGTTAGTGTTCTTTATTTTAATAGGAGATGTGGTTAGTGTATTAGCCTGAGGCTCAGGAGACCTGGGTTCAAGTCTCTACTCTGTCACAGCTATCTTGTGTGACCTTGGACAAGGCACTTGGTCTCTGTGCCATCTGTAAGCATGGGTATAATAGTGCTTTCCTACCTCACAAGAGTATTGTGGTGATACATTATTGCAAGGTGTTCAGATACTCATCTAGCACTCATTATATAGTATCAGAACTTGGTGCAGCAACAAATGGTAGCTGATTAGCAGAGCACCATACTCCAGTGACTACTGCCTCACAGCACCTTCTGACCTGAGCTCTGTAACATGATGCTTTCTAATCTAAAAAAATGATAGGCGCTCCCAGCTTGTTCTGAGCTACTTGTGGAAAGAATTAATGATTGAGACTTTGCCTTGCCTTTGTAGATTACAGTGTGACTGCACACTCCAAGCTGGTTATCATCACAGCTGGCGCTCGCCAGCAAGAAGGAGAGAGCCGTCTTAACTTGGTCCAGCGCAACGTGAACATCTTCAAATTCATCATTCCCAATGTTGTCAAGTATAGCCCTAACTGCATGCTGCTTGTGGTATCAAATCCAGGTTAGGCTTGTTCTGACTGCTTAATCCCCTTTTGGTTCCCTTGCTCTTACAGAATAGGGACGTGGGCTTCAGGGAGGGGAAAAACTGTTTAGTTTAGTTTACTAGGCTGGGGATTTGGGGCAATATTTGCCTCTAAGTTCCTACTTGGGGGCAGAATGTAGCAAGATTGTGCCTTTCTCTCCCCACCAAAAAATCCTTCACTTTGCCTATTTGAGAATTAAGCCTCATCCTCCAGTTTAAATTTGCCTATTTCTTTAAAGCTATTGAAGCAGGACTTAGTGTGTAAGGGAGGCTGACCCTTGTTAGAGGTGGTTATTCAGTCCTACATCAATGTATAATTGAAACCTCTGTCATGCAACTAAAAAATGTGGTTTTGCTGATATATTGGGAGGTGCATTACCGTTCTGTACTCTATTCAGTATGATTAGTAAAAAATAGAACCCTCAAGAATCAGTTAGAATAACCTTTGTTAAAGGAGGCATTAGAACTGTTAGTTAATAATGACTGAGTTTCTTCTACTAACCTGGCTATTGTATTAACAGTTGATGTTTTGACCTACGTGGCCTGGAAGATCAGTGGCTTTCCTAAACACCGTGTTGTTGGTAGTGGCTGCAATCTGGATTCTGCCCGTTTCCGCTACCTCATGGGAGAAAGACTAGGCATCCATTCTCTAAGCTGCCATGGGTGGATAGTAGGAGAGCATGGAGACTCTAGTGGTATGTATGAAGCCCTATTTGTCTCAATCATTCTGTTTGGTGGTGGTGGTTACTCTTTAGCCCCAGTACATAACTTAAAAAAACCAAAGACTCTCCTGCAGATTCCCCAGAAACACACCAATATTCTTCAATCTTTTGCAAAGTCTTGCTCATTGCCTTAACACAAGGCAACTTAAGAAAACAAGCATTGCCTTCCTTAGCTGTAGCATGTAGTAACAGTAGATGATCTATATTTGACTTGGCCTGTTCTGTTGAGAAAAGGTCATTACTGTAACCCAAGAAGAGCCAAAGCCTGCAGCCTAAATTCTACTCAGAACTCTCCAATATGGAGTTGAAGGAATGGGAGGGTGAAGTGCCTCCTTGCAAGGGACTCTTGAAACATGCTGTTGCCCTGAGATCTGCACTGGATTTGATTTTAATTCCAGTTAGTCTTCACAAGCATTTTTTGCCTCACTCTCCAAATCTATGTTGAGAAATAGAAGTGCAAGTCTAAGCCAGGAATAGCTAGAAGTGGTGGTTTTGCTCAACACACACCTACAAGTGATTGTTGAAACAGCAGTCGGGGAAGGGGAGACTTTAAAATTTCATAGGGGAGGTGAGGAGAAAAGGATCTAAATAGTTCCTTATTGTTAATCCATTCCTTGTCAAATCAAAACCCCAAACTAGTTATCTTTAATCTTATAAAGATATGGTTTTATACACAAACTGCTAGTTCATAATCTGGACTAAACTCACAAGATTTATTTTAATCCTGTAAAATATACAAACCTTAACTGAATTTTTTTTTTGTTTTAAATTGATACATCTAAACCACAGTGGCACATGTATGGCAACAGATGTACACTAACAAGTGCTGTATTGTCAGTTTATATTTGGGTAGAGTGAAATTAGGATTTGTCTGGGGGATGGGAAATTACTCTATTCTGTGAAGTAATTGGCTAATTTTGTGTACTTATCTTAGTACCTGTCTGGAGTGGGGTCAATGTTGCTGGTGTCCCCCTGAAGGCTCTGCACCCTGACCTAGGAACTGATGGAGACAAAGAGCAATGGAAAGAGGTCCACAAACAGGTGGTGGACAGGTAAAGCAAGCAATTAGCTGAACAAGTTGCTTTACTCAATGGCACAGAACTATAGTGCTTAATGTCAAATGGAGCAGATAATTTGTCTAAACAGCTGTATTCAATTATGGTATTGTAAATATGTTACAGTAACGAGTGAAGATGCATAAATAGTACAACTTAAAACAGGAATGCCTTGGGTAGCTAACATTCACCAGTCTAAGGGAGAAAACATGTTAATGATTTCTGGGGAGCTGAAATCTTGTATGCAAGGATCTCTTGTATAGAGGGGAGTAATAACAAACCTCTGGGGTGTTGGTGTGGTTTGTGTTTAAGTGAAGACAACCCAGTACTTTGAATCTGGTTAATAGATACCTTGGTGCTTGACTGTTACACAGAATGGGTGGGATTTTCAGGAAGTGCTTATTCCTGTGGAAAGGCACAAATCCTGCTGAATCAATGGGACCTGTGCTGCTCTTAAGTCAGTTGCTTCTGGAAATCACACTCATTGTCTTAAGATTTCATAATCCAAGTTAAATTTAAGTTTAACCATTTTGCTTTTAAGAAATGTAAAGTAAGTTCTTTCTTTGCAGTGCCTATGAGGTTATCAAGCTGAAGGGATACACATCATGGGCTATTGGTCTCTCTGTGGCAGACCTAGCTGAAACTATTATGAAGAACCTAAGGAGGGTGCACCCAATTTCTACTATGGTTAAGGTAAGCAATAGCTAGTTAAACTTCCACCATTCTTGTGTTAAGTAACTATAGCTGTAAATGTTGATAGCTACAGCTGCCTAATTTTCTGTGAAATCTAGCTGTTCTAAAACTTTAGAATGACTGATGTGGGGTTTTGCTAACGGTTTAGATCACTGACTTAAAGGATGTAGTGACACGAGCTAAATATGAAAAAGTAAACAGACTAATAGAACCCTGGAATCCAGTAATTTAAGAAAAAGTAACATCCTTCTATTTCCTTTTCAGGGCATGTATGGAATAAATGATGATGTCTTCCTCAGTGTTCCATGTGTGTTGGGATATGGTGGCATTACAGATGTAGTAAAGATCACTTTGAAGAGTGAGGAGGAAGAAAAGCTAAGGAAGAGTGCAGATACCCTTTGGGGAATCCAGAAGGAACTGCAGTTTTAACTTGTATTTAACAGTGAAGTGCTAGGACACAACAGCATAGTGGATTTGTCTGTTGCACTTTTCACGTAGGTCAAGTCCTTTGATGTAGGTACTAACTAGAAACAAAACTAAAATCTATGAACAACTGAGTTTCCTGATATTAGAGTAGGAAACTGTGCTGTGGCTTCTCCTATTCACCAAAACCTGTATTTGTAACCAGAGGTGGATCACAACCTAGTCTTTTACAGTTAAGTGATATAAAGTAGATCTCACTCCTTGTAAAATACTGCTTTGCAAAATCCTCTGCCTTCTCCTCAGTTTGTCAGTTCAGAAGAATATGTAATTGGTTTCACAGTTGTGTAAAATGTATAGACCAAAGAATTTCTTGTCATACAAAAAGGACTGGGGCAGACCAACGTTCCCTGCTGAGTGATAGCTTAAAGATCTCAACGAGGTGCAGGTCCAAATGTATTTTCCTAACTGCTTTTAGATCTCTGTGCACTAACTGGAATAGCTGTAAATCTGTTTCCTAGCTATGTAAAAACCAGGATTTCTATATGCAATAAAGTAAAGGCAACTGTAACTCCACTATTGCACCAGCCCTAACACCAAATAAAACTCTCATCTGCTACTTTTGTTTCTTTGTCTAATTACTTTTTAGGGTTCAAACCTAGCTCTTGTAAAGGGAAATCAATTTAATAAATTCTGAGGGAAGTCAACAAGCACATGGACAAGGTTGATTAAGTCACTATAGTGTAGTTGGACTTTCAGAGAGGTCCCTCACCAAAGCCTCTTAAGCACACTAAGCAGTCATAGGATAAGAGGAAAGGTCCTCTCAGTAAAAGACAGGAAACAAAGGCGAGGAATAAGGGGGCATTTCACACAGTGGCAAGAAGTAAATACCAGGGCCCCCCACGTCAGCATATTCATAAGTGATCTAGAAAAAAGGAGTAAACAGTAAGGGGGCACAACATATGTTACTAAAGACAAAGCAATGCACCCAGCAAAACATAATCCCAACTATACATACGAAATGATAGGTCTAAATTCAGTTACCCCTCAAATATCTTGGAGTCATGGATAATGCTCTAAACATTGCTCAATGGGTGGCTGGAGTCAAAGTTAACAAGATTAGAAGCCAGCAGGACAAAACATAATGTCACTCTAAATCTATGCTACACTCACACTGAATAGTGCAGTTTTGGTCACTGCATCTAAAAAAGGGGCTATTGAACTGAAAAGATACAGGAAAGGGCAATGAAAATGATAGGAGTACAGCACAGCTTCCCTAGTCAGAGATTGGGGGGGGAGAGACTATTCAGATGAGAAAAGAGACAACTAAAGGGGGATACGAGAGAGGTCCATGAATAGCGTAGAGAAAGTGAATAGAAAAGTGTATAGAAAGGGATAAATAACACCAACTTGTGAGCAACTGGTGAAATTAGTAAGCAGTAGGTTTAAATGAAATACTTCCCTCATTTACAGTCAAGTTGTGGAATTCATTGCCATGGGATGTGAAGGCCAAAGGTGTAGCTAGCTTAAAAAAAGAAAAGGGAAATTCACTGAGAACCAGTCCATTGATGGCTATTCACCAAGATGAGCAGACAGGCATGCAACCCCATGCCCCAAGTGTCCCTAAACCTCCAACTGCCAGAAGCTAGCCAACAGGATGGATCACTTGAAGTTGTCCTGTTCAGAATTGTCCCTCTGAAGCACCTGGCCCTGGCCATGTGCAGAGGCAGTATACTGGACTAGATTGACTATTGGTCTGACCTGGTATGGCTATTCTTACAGCCTTACCTCTGAAGTTGGCCTGATGTACAGCTCCACAAAAGCTTGATATTTAAATCAAGCCTCTCCATATGAGCAAGTCCTCTCTACTATTTCAACCCTCTGCTATTTAATAGTTAACTAAAGGGAGGAGGGTTTCTTTTCTGCTAACTCCTTAGTTATTACATAAAAGAATCCCAGCTCACATAAGAGAAGAGACCATGGCTTTCTACTGGAGATACTAGAAGCTCAGTACTCTTGAAAAGCACATCTCCCCTATTTTGATACCTAAAATATGGATTTAGGAACTTTCAGCACTCAAGGTGAACACTGAAACATACAAAGTAGGTCAAATTTCTGAATTGCATGCACTGTGCTCTTCCTCTTTATTAAGCTAAAACAAATCAATGCAAACTACATTCCCAAAAAAGGGGTGTGTGATTTTTCTTTACCTGTAAAATGGAATTCTGGGTATAACTCAGCAATCTGTGTTAATGGGATCCATCCTCCTCTCTCAAGCAAACAAAGGTATGCCATAATAGGAGTCTCTGCTGCTAGTGCATACATAGAAGCAGGCAAGGAGCATCCTAGAATTTAATGCACTAATAGAAGCAGTTAAACCATAGAGAACAGCAATAAGCAAGGAAATGGATTACTATAGCTACACACTGAAAACCTTATTACAAGTACAGGGGAAAAGTGCCTTTTTTGTACAGAATACCTCCAAGTACCTATATTAAGAGGGGCCCTAAATTGTAGTAGTGAGCTGACTTAAGGAGGAAGATATATCTTGATTGAGGAAAAAATTGGATTATTAAGTTACAGCCCTTAGACTGTAAGTTAAGGAAACAGATCGCAAGTACAGGATCCTTTTTGTCCCCCTTCAGCTCCAGAAAGAAAGTAGGAAGGAATACACACCTCTTGATTTATGGGAAAGCTGGACATTTTCTTTGAAATGAAGCTAGGCATGTTTCTGAGGACCAGGTGGGGAGATAATAATAATTGGAGATTTGGAAGAAAAAAAATGCAGTTTCTTGTACCTATCTCAGAGATTTAAAAAAAAAACTCAGCCAAAATTGCAATCTTGAATTAAAGAAAACCTAAAGAAATAGCAGCCATAGTCCTACGCCAGATTAAGTGGCTCGTGTCATCTGCATTAAAACTCCTCATGGAGTCAGACTTCACCAACGATGAAGAAGTTTCCCTTCAACTGACTCTTTTTGGGAGATGGATTTCTTTGGCCTCTTATGAGAGGAAGGTCCCCTTGGCTTTTTAACATAAAAACAGGGCAGTTGGCTGAGGGAAGCAGGACTGCTTCTTATTGTAGGCCCTTTAGAGTATATGACCTCTGCACATCATCTGAAGGGGAAAAGGACGTGAAACTTATGCTTCCATGAAGAATTTGTTGAGGTAGCCACCAGCCCTAATCTAAGGAAGCAAATGATGCCATCAGGTTGCTGAGAGAAGGTAGTGGTAATTAGTCACCTGGGAAGACAGCAGGATACATTAGTATGGATTACAGAGAACTACCTGCAGAATAAATGATTTGTTAAAGGAAATAGATTTGTTTGAAGCTTCCAGGAGGTAATTATGAGTAAGTGTTATGAATCTCAGCATCATATTTAAGATTAACATTCCCTATTTTGTTTAACAGTTCTTACAAACTGCAAGACTACCGGTGGATGATATTTTAATTGTAATAACTACATAGAATGGGGGGGAGGAAGGGGAAATCACCAGTTTTTGCTATGGTCACCCTGCAAGACATCACATTTCCTGGGTGACAAGACGACAAGCCTTGACTTTGGGCACCCTGCTTTCATTTGTTTTATAATAAACTTAAAAATGACACGAAGTAACTGTGTATTAATTCTTGCTAGTTCTGGACACTGAAGAAAAGTTGTTTCCTGGTCTCATCAATATATTATCGAAGTGTATGTTTGTTAGTTAAAGTGGCACAAACTACGAAGACATATCTGGTTGCAAAGGAAGTATATTCTACACAAAAACATAGGAAGAAAAAAAATTATGCAACAAGTTTTATTCAGCTCAATCCACCAACACAAAATAGATTACAGGGAATAGAAAGTGCATTAATAAAAGCTAGTCTTTACCAAAAAGAAAAAGAAAATATATTATTGATTCAAAATATCTTACACTTGAATGATGTAATAATTTATTCTGCGCACCTACTGATTAAAAGAAAGAGTGACTTGTTTCATAAGAAGCCCTACTTCCTAATTAAAGTCAGAGAGATCAGTAGAGATCGCTGAGTCCAGCTGTCTTTCTTGCTTTCTGCATTAGTGCCCTCAGCTGGAATTGCTTGCGAGACAGAAGACGTACATGCTGGGGAAAGAGAAGATAAAATTCAGTGTAGCCATCAACTGTATGGCCTTCAATACAATCAGAGATTATCTGCACTCCAAAATTTTAATACTTGGGATAATCCGGGACCAAATGTGATGTTTATTTTTTGGAAATGAACATTTAGACTTTCTGGGCCAAATCCTTATTTGAGGAAATTTGATTGAGTAAATACAGCGTGAGGACCTCAAGATATGTCATGAAGTAAAATACTTGACACTTTTGGCAAACTACAATACATAGATAACCACTTTCTTTGCTCAGAATTACTTTTAGTTTACAAACAGCAATCAAATTCAAATAGTATAATTCACTATAATTTATTTTTAGTGAATTAAGTATCTTGTAAAAATTTATTCAGATTTATGGAGAGTATAACAAATCAAATTGAAATCAATGCAGATTACTACTGAGCATCCCATGAGACAACAATATTTGTAGTAAGCTGGAGTGAAGACAATACTGGTGAATGCAACAGCCAAGGTGCTTAAGGACAAGATGTTAAGCCACTATCTGGCCTCTCTGTACATGGGATGCTCAAGATGTAGCCGAAATTTGAAGTCTCAGCCCAAACTGGAATATCAGTGAACTTCTACCACTAGAAAAAAGGATCGATAGTATTTATTTCATGACTGACTGCCTAGGTGAAGACAACTAGACTTTTGAGCCCCTTAGGCATTGTATTTGAGAAATATAAAAGGAGTGAGTATTAACTAAGATGGGTACACAACAATTATCTTTAAAAGTCAAATAGTTTTACTGTATTAGTTTAATTTCAAGTATTTTTAATACTTGGTTTCAAAGTCACTGTGAATTTAATCACCTGCAAAACAAAGGCAGAGTATCTTTTTGTCCATTGCACGGCATTTTTTTATCCTCATCCTTAATTAAACATTTAGCCCATCAACCTCCCTTTCAATGCTTTGACCTAAAAGTGAAGTTAAGACAAGACTATGATCAGCAACTCCAAATCCTTTACTTTTCCTTCTTGTACCCCATGAGTCATTAAGAGGGTTGGCAAAATGTCTGGTTACTCAGTTAACCGGTCAAAATCAAAAGTCATTTCTAATATCTGCTATATGCTTCCCTTCTAATTAGAAGGATTTCTTATGCACAGGGCCAAAAGATGTTTGAAATACTTCTGAATCATTCCAAAAAGATTGGGTCAGTATTTCCATGCTAGCTGATAGATTGTAAATGAAAACAGGTAGGGATGAGGCCTTTTATTGCACTAGCCATTTAAAAATATCTATATTACTATTCCATGTTGGAGATAAGTTTTTTAAAGTGAATCAGTGTGTTTGCTATCTTTTTATAGAATTTTTAAATCAGATTTAAGTTATAATCCCTGATTCTAAGTTGAGTGAAAACTTAAAGGCATATCAAATGCAGAACACCACAATTTAGCATGCTTTTACACCTCAGGAAAGCAAGTGATACTAAAATAAGAAGTGACTTCAGTGAACTATTTCCTAGACTTAGACCTCCCCAAGTATGCAACTGGCTCCACATAGGTGGACTCCTGCATTCTTCACAACTTCATCCCACCCTACCTATCTAACCTAGTAATTTATTGTGGTATCTATCACTGCCAGCCAATGTCCCTAGACCTTACTGCCTGCTTGTCAGCTTCTCATGGAAAAGCCTCCATGCTTTCTCCCACATGCCCCTTATCTTCCTTAAAATGCCTCCATTAAGATTCACCTCTGCTGTGATGCCTACAACACCGAGCCTGATAGCCACAACAAAGCAAGTGACAAGCTGACTGTTCTCTTCCCCTTCTTTCCCTTTTCTATACCCCCCACCTCTATCCCAATTAAAAATAGCTCACTGCCACATTTAGCTATTAAGCTGTGCCAAATCTTCACCATACTCACTGGCTTGTATATTCCATCCCCAACCCTACCCTTCGTCTGCTTGTGTCATTTAGACTGTAAGCTCTCCAGGCAGGGACTGTCTCTCATTTATGTTTTTACAGTGCTCAGCGTGATGGAGTCCTGATCTTGACTGAGGCCTTTGGGAACTACAATAATATAAATATTTGTAATTAAAAATGTTGAACAAACCACTAGACCTTTTCTTGGCCTCATTAGTTGGCTTCCTGATGTTGAAAACTAAGTGAACTGACTATACCCACTGCATAAAAAAAATCCAAAGGCAGGCAGTAGTAATGAGCAGATTCTCTTTTATAGAAATGGTTTCTGTGCATCTTTTTGTCCATCCACACACATGATTTGCTTGCCTCAGAATCAGATAACCTGCAACAGCCAACTGAAGTCAATGCCTAAAACAGTGTTTTTCATTCTATCCTTTTGTTCATCTTTCAATATCAGGCTGTGTCTTGATTCAAAGCAGGCTAAGCATTTGAAGCTCTGCTTAGACTAGAAAATCTGATACAAGGAAAAAAAGATGAACAAGGTGGAGCATCAGGCTGTGAGAAATGATGGCTTGAGTCCATTTCTGCATCCACATTATCACAATTCTTAGTTGGTTGCCTCAGCAAAGACACCAATAATAGAATGAGGTGGAGATTGACTGAATATTTGCTCCCCTTTACACGTAGGCTATGTCTACACCGATGGTGGCAAATTCGCTGCCATCAGATCGATTTATCCGGATTGATTGAGCGGGAGTGGAGACCCGCTCAATCAACCTGGAAATCGATGCTATAACGGAGTAAAGCTGCATCGATGGGAGGGCATTTCCCATCCGTACTGCGAACTGAAGACACTGCAGTAAGTAGAAGTTAGGAAGCTGACGGGAGATACGCAAGCTACTCTATGTAGCTTGCGTATCTCCTGTCGACTGCTGCCGAATTTGGCAGCAAGTGTAGATATAGTTGATGTTTCTCCAAAATCAGGGTGAAGATACATTGATAAGGAAGGGTGGGCACACTTAACGACACATGACTTCAGTTTACAATGCTGTTAACTAAGGACTTTTCACAGGCAATTGACATTCCTTTTATTAACTGAAGTTGCCTTTTAAAAATGCAGACATTTTAAAACCAGTTGGTTCCCCTTTTGCAAAAAAAGCTGCAACACTAACAACCTGGTGACAAAGCCACAGGAATTTTCAATGCCAAAACATTAGTCAGATACATAATTTTCAATACACATTCAAAAGTGTCTTGAGAAACCTACCTTTAGGAAGACATCTAGATCTATAACCCCCCGTCTCAATGCTTCTCCCAAGTAAAAAATGGTGTCTTCAATGGCATTTTCCTCTGCATATAAGTTCAGGATCTGTTTGTAAAGTGGTGCTGTTGGAATGATAACTTCATCTATGTCATTATTTTCTGACTGACTTTCCATTTTCTCCAGTGCAGAACTAAGTTCTTCATCTTTCTTCTTCAGAAGTTCAATGTTTTTATCGACGTCAGCCTTAAAAAAAAAAATCCAAATACTTCCTCTGTTAAAGTTAAAGATCCAGATGACCTCTCAAATTTTCCTTTTTCATACATCTGACTAGATGAAAGAATTCTGAGAACTTTAGTTGGCTCTTTGTTCACCTGTATTAGGGTTTTACTATAGTAAATGATATCACCATATAGATTCTGGATATTTCCTCTACTTTAAAGAGTGAATGCTATTTTAAGATATATAAATATGAACAACAGTGATGTACTTATTTTACAGTATTCTGGCTATGATTATGCCATAACTGGAGTACTTGCTTTGCCAGTTGTCTGGCTGGTTCCCATCCTCTATCACAGAGGAGGATAACATTTCAGTGTTGTACACACTATCACATTTGTGACCACCTCTGGTCTCCTTTGGGATGAAAAGTGATATATAAATGCAAAATTATGGAAGGCTTGACAGCAACTCCATAGTTAAGGTTGTGTTAAGAGTTGTACTTAAACAGGACAGAAATTCCTCCATTTTGCACTTTAAATGATTGAATTTAGTTTACAATTTTAGCACAATAATCCTTCAGAGGACACCTGCACTTTTCATGTACTTTTTAAAAGTTAATATATTAAACGATTACAAAGAAAACACTGAAAAATACTTCTCCCTTTCTGTAATTTTGCCTGCTTTCCTCACTTTTTCTTAGGTTTCTCTAGTTAAAGAAGCATAATCCCCACAAGTTTCAAACTATGCACTACATATATAGCTGGATAATAACTTGGACATAATATACTTTTGCTCTTGTAAAGTTTCACACACAAAAATAGTTATCCCCCTCATTCAAGATAACCTACAGTTAACCTACAGTTTGTCAAGATTAGTCTATAATTGTCCGGTTTGATCAGCTACTTCATTCTCCAGTGCTGCAAGGCCGTCTTGCAGATTCACTGGCTCTGCTTAACACAGAGACCCTGGGGAGGCAGGATGGCCAGCAAAGGTTTGGGAAAGTGGCAGCTCCAGGGGAAGAGATATAGCTTAGAAGTCATATGAGGATGAGCAAAAACGTGGGATGCCAGAGTGAGTGTTGCTCATGGGGACATAATGGAATATTAGCAAGTATTTGCTGACAAGTTTAATAGGGATATGTGGGCATGAGGGGTGGAAGAGGCATTGTGTTGTAGAAGATGGGGCCCTTGGGTTGAGGGTCCAGGGTTTTGCAGGGAGACTGAAATAAGGATGGAGCCCAGGGCTTCTACGCCACAGTATTAGAGACTGAAGTGTTCCCCAGTGCACCAAAGAACTGAGACAGTGGCAATGGGGAACTGACAGTTCTTATGCTGAGGCTCCTTCTCATGTTGCTGCCTCAGCTCCCTGGTGTACCAAGACAACACCACCACGAGGAGCCTTTGATGTGCAGGGGCCTCAATGCAGAGGTCCTCACCTGACGACTCTAATCAACTCCCCTTCTGAAACTCCTGTTCAACTTCCCCTAGTACACCATAGAGGAGCACCATAGGGAGCTGAAGGAAGGTGAGTAGCATAAGGTGAGTGAGGCTAAGAGTGTAAAGGCCATATTGGGTCAGACCAATGGTCCATCTAGCCCAGTATCCTGTCTTCTGACAGCGGTTACTGCCAGGTGCTTTGGACGGAATCAACAGAACAGGCAGTTATCGAGTGATCCAGCCCTGTCGTCCACTCCCAACTGGTGCTCACAGGCTAGGGACAAACAGAGCATGGGGTTGCATTCCTGACGATCTTGGCTAATAGCCAATGATGGACCTATCCTCCATGAACTTATTGAATTCTTCTTTGAACCCACTTATACTTTTGGCCTTTAGAACATCTTCCGACAATGAGTTCCAAAGATTGACTGTGTGCTGTGTGAAGAAGTACTTCCTTCTGTTTGTTTTAAACCTGCTGCCTATTAATTTCATTGGGTGACCCCCCCCCCCCTTGTGTTATGTGAAGGATTAAATAATGCTTCCTTATTCACTTTCTCCACACCATTCATGATTTTATAGACCTCTATCATATCCCCCTTTAGCTGTCACTTTTCCAAGCTGCAAAGTCCCAGTCTTTTTACACACTCCTCATATGGAAGCTGTTCCATACCCTAAATCATTTTTTTTGCCCTTTCCTGTACCTTTTATATTTCTAATATACTTTTTATGAGATGGGGTGACCAGAACTGCATACCCTGGATAGTGGCATTATGATTTTTCTGTCTTATCTATCCCTTTCCTTATGGTTCTTAACACTGTGAGCTTTTTGGACTGCTGCTACACACTGAGTGGCACACTGATACTTCTAGAGAAGTATCCACAATGACTCCACAATCTCTTTCTTGAGTGGTCACAGCTAATTTACATCCCATCATTTTGTATGTTTAGTTGGGATTATGTTTTCTAATGCGCATTACTTTGCATTTATCAACACTGAATTTCATTTGCCATTTTGTCACCCAATCACCCAGTTTTGTGAGATCCTTTTTGTAACTCTTCCCAGTCTATGCAAGATTGTTAAATCCAAAGCCATTTTCTATCATCTGCAAATTTCACCACCTCACTGTGTACCCTTTTCCACATCATTTATGTGGAATAGGAGAAGGTTATGCAGAGGGGAGGGGACATAGGATCAAAGAGGTAGAGGGAAGAACAGAACTCCATTGTAACCATCTATTGGTCACCAAAATGGGACATGCATGGGATGGGGAGCAGGTTGAGAAGTGGGATGGTGAAAGGGGGTCCTGGTGTGGGAAAGGCAGAGGGGAGAGAAGCTGGACACTGAAGAACCACCTAGGGTTTGTGCATTTTAGGTTGACACTGAATTGGTTTAATATAGCAGCCTGACGTATAAACCATCAATTTTAATATAAACTGTTATTTCTAATATAACATTTTGAGATGCTTCCAAAAATATTATCAAATCTTACTTAATCTAGTTCTTCCTAGTTCATAAATAAGTTTTTACTTTTTTGTAATGTAATACACCTGCTCAATTTAGTTGACAAGACTGCAAAAATAATAATGCCTAGTATAGCACCTGTTCATTCAAAATGCTGTACCAACATTAGCTAATCTTCACATTCTCCCTGTAAGATGGGTAAAGCAAAGCAGAGAGGATAAAATGACTCGCACAAGGCCACATGGTGAGTCAGTGGCAGCACTAGGATATAGTACAAATTGTCTCCATTTCTGTTCAGAAATTGAAGGCAGAAAGTTATACACATCCCTACATCAATCGTCTTCATCATCATGAGTACACAGCCTTAAATAAAATGTATTATAGTTTCCCTACTGCTAAATAAAAGAAAAAAGGGGATTTTTTTCAATTTGAAAAAGGTGGCATATATTTTTAAACTGACATATTGGAAGCCTGAAAACATCCACTGTGCTCGAAACAGTGTACATGATTCAGTTTCCTATTGGAAATCAAGACACATGGCATGGCTTTGTCAATCAGCTTACCACTTCCTGGTCTAAGCGAGTTACCATCTCTTCCAGCTTTTGGTGACCTTTTTTCAGGTCCTCTTCTGTCCGTTTCAAGGCATTGAGCTCAGCTTGTGCACGATCCATTTCCTCTTTCATCCGCCATCTCAGTTTATCACTCACTGCCGAAACGAGAGAAGCTCGAATGGTATCCTCGCTGATAGTCCCATCTCTGCTGGGACCTGCAAAATAAAATTCACAGGCATAAAATTCTCTCTCACTCTTTTGGATAGCTTTGTTACAGGGCCATCTGACAGAAAGTGGTTAAATCCCTGCACCTTGCTTTAAGAATATAAGATAGGAACATAAAATAAATTTTTCTATGTTAGTTAATTTTCAGAAGCAATGCAGAGGCCACAAAGAAATGCAGAAAACTATATATGAATTACATTTAAAGGTGTATCCATGCACTCAGCTCACATTAAAATCTAACTATGCTTTCATCCCTAATTTTAAAAAGGAGCCGCCCATCTCACCACCACAGAGCACAGTCGTGATCCACACACAGTTAGTTTAAGTCTCTAACAGAAGGATGAATTTATGGCAAACTCTAGAGAAGGCTTACTATAAAAGATGCATTCAAATATTTAATTAATTATGACTGTCTAACAACTGCCCTGTGAATGTGAATTTGCCTTCAGATACTCTGTAGTTTAAAGCTTTCTATCAACAAGAACAGACAAACCTAGTAAATAGCCAGAAGTAAATGGATACACCCCATGCGTGATATTTTAAATTTAATTCTGAACAAGAGGAGGCTGCTTTTCTACCAGAATATAACTTTTGATCATTGCTTGCAACACGGAAATGAGGAACGAATGAATGAGCAATAATAGAATCACATCCAAGACAAATGTTGGTTTATTTTTGATACCTTAAGTTATATACAGAAGAATTTCTTGAAACCTTTACGATTCTGTATCAGTACTTTTAAATTTCCTATACCTGATTACATAGTAGATTCTCATCTCATTCAAATATAAATCAAAATATAACATTTCAATAACGCACAAAAATGTTCTCAAATGGAAAAAAGTCTCTTTCCTTATAGGCAGGTAAATAGCAGTCCTTAAAACATTACAGTCACAAACTCCTGATGTGGTTTCTAATCTGCAGTTTTCCTCATTGCCTTCATGCAGATTAGAGTATTTTGCACATGTCCTTTTGTTACCATGGAATCTTTTTGCATACATATCCTATCACACTTGATTTAACTCAAACATTGTTTCCATTAACACTACCAAAAATGTTGTTTTCAATAAGTATTTGTATGCCTTTAGCACAAATTATTCATACCACACTAATATCAAAACCAACAAAAATTAGTAATAGCACTTTAATATGAAAATTGTATTTTACCTTAAACATCAATTCAAAGTGCCCCCACAGGTTTCATATGTAGCCATCCATCCTTTTCCTTTCTCCCATGATCTTTAAAATTAAAACTCTTCTTTTAAATTACAATCTTTTCATGGTATTAGTCAAGTCTTTTTTTTTTCTTTAAGATGATCTGTGCATGATTAACCTACTTGAGCGTCCATAAAAGACATCATGACATTGCTCATCCCAGTATCTAAGTGTTGGCGTGATCGGTCCATTCCCAAATTCAGCTGTTTTTATAATCTCCGGTCCACTGAACAACAAAGTAAGTTGTTGTAAATTTCCATCTATTCCTCCTGAAGTCTCTGGGCCTGCTCTGTTCTATCAGTTGCTGGTTTATTCACTGTTTAGGGTATCCAATTCCACAGTGTCCCTTTGGAATACAGTCTCTGATCCCAGTCTCTCCTTCCAGTTTCCACAGATTTCACTTTTTGGTTTCATCATCTCTTGTGAGGACATGACTATTTATTTTCTCTAGTGCTGTATTCGTTTTTCAGGAGTTTTGCTTCCCACCTTCCATATTTCTTCACTTGTTCTAGTGGCTAAATTTCACTGAAGGCAGGTACACACAAGCTTCTTTACTTCAAAACTAAACTGTCAGGTATTGCTTCATTCTCTTTCCTCCAGATGACAGAAAAGTCCAGTTTCATTCTTAGACTCGTTTAGTTTTCCTGTTTACTACAGCCAGTTTCTTATGATGTTAAAATTAACAGTCCAACATAACATTCACCATGTTCAGTTCCTCTCCCAAGAGTTTCTCCTCTTCTCTCTAAAAATGTATAGCTGAGCACATATAAGGAAGACTAGGTAACTACCAACCAGAGTATTCCCTCTGCATAATGAACTACATATCAGTTAATATTCTTTGATCGATTCTTAACACACACAGGCATACACACACTTTTCACATAAGTCTGCACAACACTGAGTCTTAAAAATTTTCACAGTTCATTGTTGATCACTCAAGTATATATCAGACCAAAACTTCCCAAACATTGGCAATATTTAGCTTTTCAAATATCTTAAAAGCTCTTGAAAATGAAAAAAATTAATAAAGCAATAATGATTAAGGCAGTATGTTTCTTGGGGATTACTGACCAATTGGGAGATGTGTTGAGGCACACTTTAAGTCATTGATTTTAGAGGTCTATCTCCAGGAAATGCACTGGGTTCACATCATTGCTGCTATTTTATTAGTATTCTTTTCATTAACAATTTTTTTTTTATAAACTTAAGCACAAACATACTACAAAAGAAAAAAACCCAAAAGCATAACTATATACAACTGTTGGATTTTGAACATTGTTTAAGATAAAAGTTTGTATGTTGCTCCTTCATATCCACCCCAAGCAAAAAGATCAAAACTATTTTAAATAAATTCTAGAAAGCTAAAAAGGGATAGTGAGAGTCAAAACAACAAGCAGGAACCAAATCCACAGCCAATGGATATAAAATAAACATTAGCCTTTCATGAACTATTATGTTACTCAGACATACAGAAGAAGAGGTACAATAGTTGCCTATTTACAGCATGTAAAAAAAGGTTTAAATCGTCCCATAAAATGTGACTAAGTAGCTTGAAGTTTATACACTGATCATTAAAAATTGAATAGGAAAAGGACGAAAACCACTGGGCCTGGGATGGTACCTTTCTAACTGCAGGCAACAAATCTAAGATATTTGGCTAATGCTAGGACCCAATATTAGACTATTGTTTTTGTTATTACTGAATGTCATTTGGAAGTAAGGTGGGGGGAGAATTGTCCAAGATTTCCTTTCCACTCTACAGAAATTTTGAGGATGTGATATATGTACATTATCAATACCAGCAACTGCCTTTCCAGATAATTAATGCCTGGTATGTGTTCCAGATTGCAGGAAAACTTCCAGTCATCTTAATTAAAAATATAGCTGATTAAAAGAGCCTGTCTTAGTTCAGGATTTTGTTCTTTAATAATCTTATGGAAGGACTGTTGCTCAGTCACAAGAAAAAAACTGTTTTCCAACTTCAGAAGATTGTACAAATGGGTGTAAAATGTCAGTAGATCTTAGAAGAATGTATTTTGCTAAAAACAAAATCCAAAAAATCCTCAAAACCAAAACACAAGCTATCATGAAGCACAACTGTACTTTTTGTAGTTTCCTCTCATTTAAGTAACAAAAATTAGTTGTTAACTGGTCTATCTTGTGTATTTGCAAACAAACATATATCCAAACAATAACCTAGAAACAGGGCATTTTTGGGAGGACTAATTATTGAATGGGATTAAGGGCCTAAAGTTTTATCGCAGGTCCTACTCTTCCCAATTGACTTCCCGATTATTACCATCGTTCACAGAGGATGCATTTTTTAGCTACAACTCTTTTTAAAAGTGGCAATTCTTAATTAACTGCTGTACAGCAAGAACAATGTTAATCAATACATATTCCAGTAGACTAAGAACATGTAGCAATGTTATAATATGAAGTAAGCATTCAGGGTCACATTGGACTTACCGAGATTTGTAAACTACTGTTGAATGATAGAGAGATTACACCTGGTATCTGACATTAGCCATTTATTTTTAAAAGTTTTCAGTTTTTCTACTAGCTAAATTATTTTATTTGGCTTTAGTGGATAACTACTTTTGCTTTATTCACACATTTAGAAAGATAAAGTTAGCCAACTGTAAGAGGATTTTGTATAAATTAATTATACAATTAAGTTCTACCATAATTCAATCAAGCCAGCCTAACTACTTTGGGGAAACAAAAGAATGTGGCTAGTTGCAGCTTCACTGCAATTACTCTAACTCATAGGTTTCATCTGATACATAAAATGTAAGAAACATTTATAGACTCCTACAGATAAGTGGGTAACTAAACTCAATAGACCCAAAACCAATTTTCATATACTTTTCAAAAAAGGTTAGATGATATTACATTAAAGATATTTTCCTCTGTAACAAACTGGTCTGTGCTATGTAATAATGATGATAATTATCTTGGGATGAATAATCAACATTATTATTATTAAACAGTATAAATTGAGATCACCACAGTAAAGTGGTTACTAGGTATGTGTGACCTGAATTTAAAATTACTAAGCAAATACTGTTTTCATATAGATTCAATATTAGAAAGTGTGATAGAAAAATGTAAACAATCATGTAAATCAACTCTCTGCTATGATTTTCTTAGGCAGTTTCTTTAAATGTAACATTAAATGTATTAGCCTTTAAGTGGATTAATAGATTTTTTTTTCTGCAGATCACACTTTCAGAAAGGGTAGCAGCTATATGTCCTGTTCTGCAGATCACACTTTCAGAAAGGGTAGCTAGATTAATTAATGAACACTTATTTTTAAATAAGTAAACTCTTTCAATTTGTTGCAGCAAGGTGTTGCATGCTTACAATCCAGGAAACTTCATTCTCTCCAATTTCATATTGATACAGTATTGCTGCACTGAAAAAGTAATCATTACAGTCTCCATTAGAAATCATTTTAACTGTATCTATTAAAGAACACACAGCTTTGCAATTTCTTTTATACTTCTAGTTTACACTTAAATACTTTGAGATACACTAAACCTCAACTGCAGCACCAGGAATCACTGTAGAAACCTGTGTGCTTGAACTCTGCAACCTTTATGGCTGAACTTTGTATAAAGTTTTGAAGTCCTGTGGCTTCAAGGGACACTTCAGCAAAGAGAAAACACCCAAGAAAGCCATTTACACAGGGATAAAGTCAAGTTACTGAAATACAGAAGTTGTTGCAATATCATGCATATCACACTTTCAGTGTACATCCAAACCAAATCCTCTCAAAATCATGCACATCACAAAGCATTAAAATTTTTGTGAATTAGGCTAACTCAGTCAAGAGTTACACACCTTTAAACACTAAAACTGAATATATGTTGGGACTGAAAGGTATATTTTGTGGATCACTTCCCTCACTTTCTCACTATATCCCTTTCAGATGCAGTCAAGCAATTCCCTAATCAGCAGCAAGTCATCTCAATATAGTAATGCAAGGCATATGCCTCTCTCTCCTCAGCATTCCCAGCCCCGGCTAGCCTGTGAGCTAGTAACTAAGCCCTAAAATTAAACCTACTTTTCCAACATAGTTGTCTAAGTTGGGAAACACTGTTTTAAACCCATGAACTAGTAAAAAAAATTACATTTAGAATAAATCAAACTATATGAAAAATAATAAATTTTAATTTGGGGGTAGTGCACATCAAGTTACATCAAAGAGGATACTGGATTAGCCAACTATAAAAATAATTCTTGACATAATTAAGTAAAAGGTGAATAGACTACAAAATTTTCATACCAAACGTCTCAGAAAATTTCTTCCTAATTAAGTGGGAAACATTTATAAACCTGAATACTTTGTTGTACAATAACTCAATAGTCAACCTGCGGAACTCCTTACCAGAGGATGTTGTGAAGGCTAAGACTGTAATAGAATTCAAAAAAGAACTAGATAAGTTCATGGAGAATAGGTCTATCAATGACTAATTAGTCAGGATAGGCAGGCATCGCTGTTTGCCATAGGCTGGGAATGGCCAATGGGATGGATCACTTGATGATTACTTATTCTGTTCATTCCCTCTGAAGCACCTGGCATTGGCCACTGTCGGAAGACAGGATACTGGGCTAGATGGACCACTGGACTGACTCAGTATGGCTGTTTCTCATGTTCACTGCCCCATTCCCTACTTCTTTACAGACATTCATTTTTAAAGGCAGAAGTGGAGAGAATATGAGTTCTCTGTGGATGGCCCAAAACTCTGCAATTAAATTCTCAACTGTTCTGACAGAGACACAGGGTATGTCTACACTGTCGGTGGCACCGGCAGCAGTGCAGGATCAATTTTGCAGATTCGACTGAACAGCAATGAAGACTCGCTCAACCAAACCCAGACGTTGACTCTGTTAATCCACCCTGGCAAGAAGCGTAGCGCTGTGTTTACAGGAGGGCATTTCCTGTTGGCGCAGCGCAGTAAAGACACCGTGGTAAGTAGCCATTAGGAAGTCGACAGGAGATATGCAAGTTACTGTACATAGCTTGTGTATCTCCTGTCAACTGCCACCAAAATCCATGGACAGTGTAGACCAGGCCTAAGATTGCTGACCTTGAAGGCACACAGCAAAGCCCATCTCTTGTTTCAGGCTTCTGCCTAAGAGTAGGGTGGATACATCTGATAGTTTCTTTGATCTTTGGTCTATTTTGCATAAATAGTGATTTTAAAAAATGAAATACCTTGATTGTAGTCATGTAATTAAATACATTTTGTGAATCAAAACATAAAATGTATAATGGAGACAGAATTGGGAGAACAAAGAACGGCTGAACTGCAAGGAAAGGAACTGACCCACGATAACATTTCAAGGTATTAAGGAAAAACTGGAGGCCAGGATCCTAGACCTACACTGGCAGCACAATACAGCCGCAATGCCATATAAACTGATTGGTGAAGGATTCTTCCAACATACAGGAATCTGCAGCTGACATGGAGCCACTATGGAGTCTCCCATGCCATACATACCCAGCCTCTCCTGCAGTAGGTGTGGGTCAAGTGAAAGGGGGAGCCGTCAGGGCATGTCTATCTCCCAGAGATCCCCAGCTGCTCGAATAACTGCTTGAGATCACACACAGCTGGGCATAAATTATAGCAGTTTTACAGCTGGTCAGATTCAGAGGAATTGTAAAGGTGACATAAAGCCAACTTCCTCTATCTCCAAACTGTAACCATGGCTAAGTGAACCTAAATTAACACATTAAATGAATCAAAATGTTCCAAACAAACTTTTACAAGCAATTAAATGGGCTCTCTCTGTTACCAATTTCTAATTTTGTCTCTCTCTCAGAAGCCTTACAACTCATACAAAAACATCCAATTCTGTCAGCATCTCAGACTTAATAAAAACATCAAGATGGTGCACATCTTGGTTGCACACCACCATGGATCATTTCTGAACATTTTATGGGTTGACACTTCTTTTAAAAATAGTTGGCTTTTTATAGCATGGTTTTACTTGAAACTGTTTTGGCTACCTTCTCTGCTATAGCCTGTGCCAGTACTGGAAGAAAGTTTAAAAAGCACAAAATAAACCACACAATCACAAGTTAATAGTCAATGGACTGATTCTTCAAGCAAATGTACTTCTGCTGTCAATCCCGTACTCCAGATAACAAAAGAACAGGAAAGATTGATCAAATGTGAGATTAAACCTGAGATTTTGAATCCTGAAATCAAGAGCATTGGAAAATACTCTAAAATAGGTATATCCAGATATTATTTACATCAGGAATCAAATATATTTTTACATAGGGTTTTGCAGTGCTATAAAGCTGCCTATGTTTCGCCAAATAAGAAGAGACCTGGATTTAGACTAGCATTGATCTGTACAGCTTCTGTGTCCTAAAGTTACTGATTAATATCCAGAATGTTTTGGGTAATGCCAGAAGTAAGGGCCAAGAACACCTATTATGCACTACACTGAATATACTTTAGCCAAGAATTTAGTGTAACATTTTTTTTTTGATGCACAAAAGAGTTTTAGAAGAGAATAACTGTAGAGGGAAAGTCCTCTTCTGGATGCAAGTATTATTTAAATTTTTGAAAAAGGTTAAGACTGAGCTGTTACATCAGAAAGCAATAAGGATCTACTCTAAAAATGATATGAACTATTCAAATTTAAGCCAACAAAAGCTGGAAGGCTATTACATACACTAGGGCACGTTAAAGATGGAGTTTGTGATATTACCTATGCTTTAAATCAGAAATTTGCATCTTTGTGCTTGTGTTAGTTAGATACATTTTGTTTATGACACTACATCTTCCATAATTGTATTCTAGCACACTTAGTTTGAACTTCCTGGCTTTCTAGTAATTTATGCTTTAAAACAGCATTCTTTTACAAGTATTCTGATGTTACTGATAGGTAAATTTCTGGTGAGTAAATCAAGCTTAACTAAATTATTAGTCCTGGAATCTGTTTTTTGAATATTTTCTGAGGATTGCTTCATTAAACTCTACATGGAACTTAGGAACTCTTCATTAGTCTATGTTGGGCTTAGAAGCTGCGCATTAGGCCTCTGCTGTCTGTCTTCCATTCTGCTGCTACATCTGCTCCCATAGATCTTAGAAGCATTTGAAGCTACATACAAAAAAAAGCCTCTAGTTCTCCCCTCATCCTTTCCTTTCTTCTGCTGCCTAACACAGAAAGGCGCCTCCCATCCAGTTATTTCAAAGCCTGAAGCCAGTCATCTGAAACAAGAGTAACAGTGAAAAACGCATATGATGCCTATATTATTAACCCTCCAAACTCTGCTAAAACGAACCAAACGTTCACATCCTCATCCAGGTCTACAGAATAGAGATGAATCAGATGTTTTTAAGCCAAGCCATTTTTAGTTACAAAAAGCAACAAAAGGGAGAGCAGAAAACTTTTCAACAAGTAAACACTTCATTTTTAGAACTCTCTTCCCTTCAGTGAGTCACCTGATCATAAAGACTATGATGATGTATGGCATATGCGGTGTTTTACAACCACACACATTCAGAAAGTGATTAAAAACTACTGAAAAACATACCTTAAAAATGTATCACTGGTATTTCTGATCATTAATTTTTCATGATACAAAAATTGTAACAGAGCAATGCTACATTTTATATTTTTCACCAAGTAGTAATAGACTTTCTTTTAGCATGTGCTGCACATTAATGGTTCTATGTAAGATATGCAGCACAAAGTTCTAAACCTACCGGCATCTATTCAGAGCCAGTATTACTGCTTTATTTTATATATAAAATGTATACAAGCTTCTTGTACAATGTATATATATAAATAAACTAAATACCTCCCACTGCAGGAGCTGATTGATAGATTATTAAAAAGGTTATGTTGTCTGGTTCAATAAAATTTAAATACATCATCAATACATTTAATTTAGTTCTCATTTCTACCTCATGCCACTCAGACACTTTACTGGTCAATTAAGATGTCTACAATATTTTGCTAAAAGTACCTTAGTTGTACACATCTATTATATGTGGCAAAGAAAGTATGTGACATGGCACATAAACCAAAAGGAATTTCTCAAGGACGCTTCAATGCTGAAGAGATAGGACTACTGCTCTCTATAGGAACACCACGTATAAACCACAGAGGAAAGGGACATCAATCCTTTAATTTACAGCAATTGAATATGAACTTATTTACTGTATGAAGTAACAAGTTATATAAATTGTTTTATTGTATAGCAAAGGTTTTATCATCACTTTTATATTAAATTATTTGTGAGGTTAGGGATGGGTAGAAGGGGAAGAGAGAAAGCAGTGGGTTAGAAGAGGGTTAAACATTCTTAGCTATGTAGTTTCCCAGAGGAACAAAAGAATATACTCACTATCAGACAACTGTAATTATGAGTATTAGTGAATTGTAACCATCCAGGCCCTTAGATCATGAATGTGAGATTTCACAAGATACTAGTCACTCCTTAATTTATATACAGTATATATTTATAAAGCAAAACCAAAGTTAATGATCAATACTAGTTGTTTTCTGAAAATCCCTTATTTAGCAAACTTTTGTACAGGACATATTTGAATAGTAAACTAGGAGTGAAAAATCAGGGAAGACATTTTAACCTTAAAAATGAAAATTCAGATAAAAATTTTTAATGAAACACGGCAAATTGTGGATTCCTACTAACTCCTTGCACATGTAAGGTATCATTTAAAAACAAACAATCTCAATGTGGCTCCTTACACTGTATGAACCCGTAGCATTTTCTGTCACTTCCATAATTAGACCAGCTTTGGGAAGATTTTATGGCACATAGCCATTAATCCCTAGGAGCATTCAGACACTTAACCTTTTGTTATGCAGAGTCTGGTTTCAGAAGTGACCTTACAAGCAACTTCAGACTCAACAGAATCAGGATAATGAATGAGACAAGATTGAAAAGAGCTACTTTGAAGAAACTGAAGTTAATCTCACTAACCAAAAAGCCTATTTAAATGTCAGAGTACAACAAAAAAAATACTGTACATTTGATACTTAATGACATACTGTATAGTATGCTTATAAGTGTGATGTAACAGGACATATTAATAGTCTTTCATCTCTACAAGCCATAACACTAACAGCAAGAAACAAAAATTCTTTATGTAAAAAATTAAGATCTACAGTTGAGAAGAATATCAATTACTTCCTAAAAATGAATTGGGACTACCTTCTTTAAGAGACCACCTCTCTCCCCTTGCTATTTGGCACAACTATCCCCTCCAGCCTGTGAGAATGTGCTGAGTTGAGTGTTGCATTCGATGATATCCCAGCCAAGAGGGGGAAACAGGATGAGTTTAGCAGGGAGGAGCAAGCTATACTCCCTGCCCCAGCAGCTGCGCTAATCCCTCCTTAGAGATGTTGAGGACTGTTGTGTCCAGTCCCAGCTCTGAAAACCCTCTTCTCTGAGGAAAGCAGAGAGAGATTCCTATAGGATAAGTGACTGCTTTACAAGGAATGGTTTTCCCAAAGGGAGACAAAGACTTGGGATATCAATAGTAGTGATGTCCCAGAAGTATCACCTTAAGACATTAAGCTTCTTCCATATCCTTTTCAAGACATGTGGGGATCCAGCACATGAAACACAGGCTGTTTCAAAAACTCCAGGCCAATAAAAATTGTGCAAGTCAAAAAATACTCAAAACATGTGACTCCTACCAGAAGGTGGAAAAGCCCAAGTGTAAACCGGCCAAGATGCCACTATCACTGTACAGGAACCTCTGAGGGTGACCATGAATATTGTGGGACCCTATAGTAAGGACACCTGGAAAAAAATACATACTGGGGGTGACAGATTATGCTACTTGCTACCCTGGTAAGACTGTAGCTCTATCCTCCATAGAGGCAGATGCTCTTTTGTCAATGTTCAGCTAGGTGGGCTACCCCCCAGCAAGGTCCTCAGGGACCCATTTTCATATCAACCCTTCACCAGGGCTTGTGGGCGAAACATGGGGTCAGACACTTGTGGGCCTCTGCATATCACTCTCAAGACAGAGGGCTGGTGGAAAGACTTAATAGGACACTTAAAAGGATACTGGAAACTTTTGTAGATCAGCAGCCACATGATTGGGACAAGTGTTTACTGAATCTGCTGTTTGCCTATAGAGAAATTCCCTAGGAATCTGGTTTTCCCCTTTTGCACAGCTCTTTGGAATGAGGGAGTGGAACCCTAGAACCAAGTGAGGGATGAGTGGGAGCCTAAGAGCTCTCCTGAGGGGATAAATCGGTGGAGTATATATTGTCCTTTAGGGAAAGGCTCACAGAACTCTTGGGTTTTGCCCAGGAGAACCTAGCTAAAACCCAAGAGAGACAGAGACTGTCTGGTATTACCAGATGGTCCAGGCCAGGTCAGATAGAACAGGGGACCTGAATATGTGAATCTGGAAGAGGAATGGAATAGCGGACCTGAATATCTGGCAGAATAAACGGATGGACTCTTTAAAATCATTAAGCAGCTCAGTGAGATAAATCATGCTGTCAAGCCATCAAGTTGATACCCGTGCGCCATTCATCTTTGATAGCAGGAGAGACGTGATAGAGTGGGATGTAACATTATCATATTAACTCCATTCTGTACTGTGTGTTGAACAAAACCCTGGGGGACCTGCCTAAGGAAAGATTATTGCATTCCAGACAAATACCCTGCCCTAGAAAGGTGTTTGACACCTTGTTAGAGAACTATCACTGAGAGCCATCTGAGACCATCAACTCTGACTGACTCAACTACTGGCCCACACCAATGGAACAATGTTTTTTCTACACAGGAGGGTAAAGCCTAATGAGGAGGAGGAAGCTTCCCAGTAGAATATAAGGCAAAGAAACAGGTCTACCTAGGAGTGGAATTCTGCTGGGGAGTGGGGAGAGGGATGGGGAACCATCACCACACATAAGGAGGACTCGCAGGAGAGAGGGTAGAAGGGATTTTGCCCAGCCTGAAATGCTGACAAGCTTCAGGATCACAGAGGAGTAAGATCAGACATCTGTAACTCTCAAGTTCTTTAAGAGTAAAGTCACTGTGGTTAACAAATTCCTTTGCTAAGCCTGTGTTCCTTGCTTTCCTGTCACACTGTCCCAGAAGGAGTTATATTAGAAGTCCAAAATGCCCGCATCCCAGATGGAGCTCTGGGGGAGCAAGCGAAAATGCAGGAAGAGGGAAAGGATTGGAGTTCTTAGACACTGATTTCAGGGTCCAGGGAGCCTGGATGACAGTATCCTATGTTACAAGAAAGAGCATCAGACAAATGATATGAGCCCAGAAACGGGTGTAGAGTCCCAAAGGGAGAAATAGCACATAGATGCTATCAAGACCCAGTTGGCTTGGAAGTAGGTGACACCATGCAAACGGCTCCACTCACAACAGACTGGTAACTATAGAGAGTATTGTGCCAGGTGGTAGCTGACATCAAAAGAGATGCTTGAGCTGGAACACCTAATTTAAGAGAAGGGGGTTGATGGCAGCAAATATTTTGTGAAGAATTCTGAGTTTTGGAACCTACTCTCTCCCACAGGTCCAAAACAGCCAAAATTTGTTTATCTTCAGGGCATGCTTCAAGGCTTTTAGCTGGGCTTTTAGGGAGGACGCGTTTCTGAAGGAGGGAACTTTTGTTGGGAGGTTAAGTTTTATGGTGGCGGGTTAGCTGTCAGCTTTAATTTAATTAAGTGTACATTAAATATGTGTAAAAGGCATTTAGCATATTAGATGAGGTATCTTTTTGTAGCTATTAATACAATTCTAAAGAAAAATTCAGGAACACGAATAGTTGAATTAAAACTGATGTGTCACTTTCCCACTGCATAATAAGTATATATTATTTTGAGCATCTTTTGTTTCTAAGTTTTAGCTGAAAGCTGAATTACAATCAGACGGTCACAGTAAATTTCCTGCATCAACAATGACACCTGCTGGTGGGGGTGAACCTGATCAGCTGGACAATTTCTCAGTGCTGAAGTCAGCGAAGTGATTTTTGATGTAGCATCTCTCATCGTACAGGGCGAAGAGAAACCATGCTGATCTTTCCCTGATCGCTGCCATGCTCACAGCAGTGAAGTGACCCCAAGTAATCAAGACAAAAGGAATTATGGATTTTTTTCTGGGGGTAGCACCATACATTCCAGGAACTACAAATATCTAGTAGTATAACAACACATGGTATCCAAAGTAAAAAAAGAAATTACTTGACTAACTTTTCTCTAAAGATATGATTTTTAAAGGTTCACACTCTTTGGGTATTTGCTCTAAGGCAGGATGCATGCAAGTGATCTGACAGCTCAAAAAATCCTACTGCCTCATTAAACAGTGGTACATGTACAGCTACTAGTAACCAATGTAACTAGTTGTCATGTCCTATTAGACCAAACCTGCAATAAATAAACAAGCTCAAAATTATCCCCATCTTTACTGGCATGAAACAGGCAGATTATCCCCATCTTTACTGGCATGAAACAGGCAGATTACTGGCATGAAACAGGCAGATTATCAAACTTAACTATAGTGGAGCCGGCACTCCAATATAATACAGATGCTGTATAGAAGTACTGAGATAGATATTCACTCAGAGACTAACATTGCTCCATGGGTGTGTCTAAAAATATTGAATGAGTAAAAAGAGGATTTTCAACCAAAGGACATTTTTCTCAGAAGGCTTTAATAGCCTGAAAACAGGGCCTTCAAATGAAGTGCTTTTTTAGCCATAAATATAATGCAGTTAGCACATAGCAATGAAGAGCAAATATCAAATGTAATTACTTTGAAGAGCAACCTGAACTAAACTTTTGAACCCTGTCAAAAAATATGAAGCAGCAAAATATTGATGGCATTAAGTGTAAAAAAATCCAACAGGAAACAGGTATAAGTAAAACAAAAGATGAAAAACTATATTATCTCTTGCCCCTGAAAATGGAGGGGAGGGCTCAAAGGAAATTTTCCTCCCATGGCAAGTCTTGCACAAGCGTCATGGCAATCTCAGTTCCCATGCTTGGGAAGCTAAGGGATAGTTCTTTCCCTGCATCCCAGAGGGTGCTTATTATTCCAGAGGAGAAGGAAATCACTGCAACATCCCCTCTTTGCCATGTACTCCACTGGGAAGCTTCCCCCCCCATTTATATTTACCTCCCACATAGAAATTTTTTTTTCCATTGGGGTGGGCCATAGGCTAGGAAAGGAGAACTGGTCATATCATCCTGTGGGATAGTGCAGCCTCTGCACTCCTCCCTCTCTGCACTAAGAAGAAACTGTGCATGCCTGAGACACAATCCTTTCCTGAACTCTCCCTAGGATGGTGCAGCAATGCACTATCCTCTCCTCAGGTTTGTGGCTAAATGCCAGAATCTAGGTGCAGTTATGAAGAAACTACTTGATCACCCTTTGGTATGAACGTCTCCCAAGTAACAAAGGCTAATACAAACCAAATGCAAAATTGCAAAAACATTTTCAAATTTGACAGCAAATTTCCAATGACTATCCTCTAGCCTCAGATCAGCTTCAAGGGTACACCCTAGGAAAAAGACTATATCAGAAAACAGACATACTTACTGAGAAAACTACATATCTTCATTAACATGAACAGAAAACTCAGATCTGACTATTTTTTCTAAAATCAACAAAATAAGAACAGATGCTAAATAAATTAATGTCCAACAATCATCATATTTGCACCATCTTTTGAGATACTGTATCCCCTTGATTAGATAAAAGGGCTACTTACCTACAGACCAGAGGAGGAACTCCAACAGAATTCTGCAAACTAGAACAGATCCTGCAGAAGATGTTTACATGCACAGTGTGTGCATACAAGCACTCTCAGGCAAACTTGAGCAAAGACACCCAACAAGACAATGGTTTCAGCAAACTAATCTCAGTAAATCCAAGAATACCACAAAATGAAGAGAGTACGAAAGACAAAAGAAATCTTGATAGCATACTTTTTTTCTCACTGTTACCACTTAATTGCAAACAAAATTTACAATTAATGCTATGCACCTTAAATACTACATATTGATCAAAGGTTGAAATATATAAGCCAACAGATACTCAACCACAGTGATTACTAAATACTGACTGTCCGCCTTAACTAAGGCTATATAGCTACAAAGTCATATTCACTCACAAATACATGTTCATCAGGCTGAACTATTTATATCAAGAGTGAATACCTTTTTAAAAAAATATATTCTTATGTGAGGTATTTAACTTTGAGGTGCTTTTAAACTTTTTAAAATATACAAACTGAATTAGAAATGGTTATGAAAGTATTTTTAGTATGTTTTAGTATAGAGTAATATTTCAACAGGCTGGAGTTAATAGTCAAAGAGAACTACCTTAAAAAGGAATCTGTAAACTCACATCCTTCCATGTCATGTCAAAACACCACAAGATGACTAGAAAGTAAAGGCTACAACTTTATTTGTAAAACACAATCACCAAGTTACACAAATTAGATGCATTAATGATCAACATCATCCAACATCAAAAAGGTATAAATATGACTGTAGACCTTGCCAGAGTGTAGGTATTTCCATCTGGGAACATTCTAGTCCAAGTGTAGGGTACAAAATGTGCCCATGCCATACGTGCTGGAAGTGCTTCTTTCTAAGTTCTTGATATGCATGTATTGAGCAGAACCTTTCCCAGTACATGAAGGAGCACTCAGCCCCAGTTCCTCCTAAAAGGCTACAGATTTGCCCTGTACAGGAGGGAAGCCTTCAGAGGTATTCAAGAACAGAGGTTAATACTCAAATAAACCTTTTCCAATGTCCCTACTGCAAGCTGCAAACTAACTTTTAGGCTAGAGTGTACATAGATTCATGTCCTATAATCTATTGCTGTTGCCTTAATGTACTGTATACAGACTGTTTTTTTCTACTCAACTGCAGCTTCCTTATTCCTCCTCCAAAAAGTTGAAGAGGCTGGGAATTTGGATAATGTAAAGGACAGAATAATGGAGGTAAACATTCCTCCACTCCTTATACTCACCTCTCCCCTGTCTCTGATGAGTGTCCTTTTGCAGGCAATTCCCTGCATAACCAATACCTTTCTGGATAAAGACTTGATTAAAGAGGAAATGGGGAGAAGGGGAACCTGGTAGGTTAAAGCACTTCCTGTCTCAAGTCCTATCAAAAAGGGATTTTAAAGGCATATTGCTGCATCAAGTAGCTAGCAAAATACTGACAGGAGTCTTCCTTTAAGAAAATAAAACAGGTTCCTTGAGTTTAAAAAACTACTTTAAATACAAATTAATGAACATTATGTAATGCATACCTTGACAATGGGAATTGACAGGAGAGACAAAGGAGAATTTTGAAAATTGCTATTAAAATTTCTTTCTACAAAATTTAATTTTTTTAAATTTTAAATACAGAGAATAATATATTTGCTAACATGTTTCACAATATTTTGATTTTTTGCAGCCCAGCACTGATAAGTAACAAAATTAAATTATAGTGCTGGTCAGCTATATGCAAAAAGTAAATTGTGAAACAAGCCCAAAGCTTTTTCCCTGCAACAAATATATAAATATACTGCAACAATTACTGGAAAGAAAATGCTGCAGTTTTCTTTGTACTACATGATCACTAAGTTAAAGAGACACTGTCAAGCAGTTTATAGCAACTTCAAGGTAGAAAAACAACTGAGCTTCAAGTAAATCAGTCAGGCAGTTTCAAATAAGAAGAAAATCCACAATATGAGAAAGTTTTAAAAGGCCTCAATTCTGAAGGAGCAAAATAAAAGAGCGAATGCCTTTTACTGGTTCTGGAGCATCAGACACCATTGCCAGGGCTATGCTGCTAGCACCAAAGATACTGGGGCAAGCACAAAATTGTTAATTTTATGCTTTATTATAAAGAGGAAAACTGCTGGAAAGAGGGAAAAGGACAAAATTGTAAGAAAAGAATTTATTTTCAATCATCTTTTAAAAAATAAAAAATACTAACTTTCACAAATTCAAGTCTATAAAAATAGCTGGTTATTTTAAAAGTCTAATATGTCAAGAGTCTATACCTTCACAGTAATAACACTGAACTTCTACAGCAACTTTAATTTGAACTGTCACATGCCCTTTGGAGGTCATCGTTATGTATTTTACAGACAGGTAAACAGAGGTATGGAGAAGTTAACTGACTTATTTCCACAATAAATCAGTGGCAGAGCTGGGAATAGAACCCAGAAGTCTCAAGTGTCCTGCTCTGCCAGACAACCTCTCTCTTTCAATTTTACATACCTTTAAAGTTGCATATTGTGTCAGCAAATGTCATCCTGAATATGTCCATATATTTAGTATTATTGTACCTCTAATAATGAAATGCTTCAAAAAATGCACTTATACTTTAGGTCCTATCACAAAGCTACCTACTACCACTGAATGATTTTGCACACAAAAAATAGTGTATTAAAAAAGAGGTCTAAACTATTTGGCAGCGTCCCTTAAACAAATTACATTAATTAATCAAACGAAGCTCAAAATAAAGTGTTAGAGAGAACTTGCAGAACAACAAAGCTTAGCATCTGGGAATAACGTTTCATTTTAATAGTGGGGTAGTAAATATTCTATTCAACATGTGCCAGAAATAGTATTCAGATACCAGTACTGCTTCCCTCACGACAGGTGGCAACTCCAAACACTACCAAAGTATCCCCATGTCATTGGGAATCCTCCGATGGTGTATTCCCTACCCCTGACGAGGTTCCTACTTGTCAAAAACATGGCCAGTAATGTCACACTTCCTTCAAAGTCAAATTAAAGTCTCCAAAACACTCAGTAAATCCAGGTTGAAGACATCGGTACCACTTTGAGATAAGAGGACACCATCTAGATGAAATAAACCCGGAGACTCTGGTACAAGGGAATCGTGTCTGATCACACACCCTCCGATAAACTTCATAAAGTTTCCAATTTCCCTATTGACTTTTTTCCTGTTCTTATCCATGAATTTATAGGACTCTTCTTGGTTCCATGCCTTTCGGGGCACAATGTTTGACCAGACCAGAATGACGTTCTTGAATGTGTGCTTGATAAATCCTAAATCTTTCTTAATTCGTATTATAATATCCACAAATTTTGTTGTCCCCAGATCATTTCCTCCCAGATGTATCACCAGTACATCAGGATCTGGCAGACGCCTTCGCGCATGAAACAGAGTGGGTATTAACTGATCCCACATCATGCCGCTCTTCCCTATCCAGTGCAGCTTGGCATCCTCCACTCGAATGCCCAGCTGTGGGCCAAAGCTTCTTGCGAGTGCCCGTTTTTCTGCCCAGAAAACATACGAATGACCACAAATCCATACCTGCTTCTGCTTTCTTCTGGCATCTGCTATTAAGAGAACACAAACAAATATTAATGCTTTGGTCTGGACTCCACCTTTATAAACTGTATGTGGCAAACAGCTCCTCAACTCCCCTAAACGTGGTTCACTCTGCCATATTCCATACTTTGGAAAAGCCAACACCACAACTGAGGCAGATGCATAAATCCTAAATGTGTCATATTCAACCATAATCTGGCAGACCAAATCTTCTTCCAATATCTGTTGAGATAAATGTGTTCCCTCCACATAACAAGAAAAATTTACCTTTCATCTTTGCTGGTAATTAGTGCCAGTATTGGATATAAAATCTACAGAAGGCAATCCATGTTCATATCCCTTTGGAATGCTCCCAGAATTGCAAATACATATTCTTTGTCTCCTATAGGGATGAAGGTCCTGAAACACACTAGGTCTTGCCAGAGCTTGAGAACTTCACAGATTTACTCAACCCCAAAACACCCTCCACCCCAAACCATCAAAATAAATACTAGTTTAATTGTTATTTTGGGAATCCTCTTGCAGAGTTTCCCCAAAACTAACAGAGGACCCAAAACAATAGGTGTAAGGAGACCACTCCTATCTGGCAGGTTTCTTTTTCATGCAGCTCATCCCTTCTTGCTAATCTATGGGACTAATATCAGGTCCTGGAAGTCACTCATCTTTTCAAAGAATGGTTGTCCAGGCAGTTGAGGAAGTACAAACATATAAAGCGTAAGTGCCAACCTCCTAGCTTTCATCTGGGTACTGCTGCTCAAAGGGTTCAGTGCAAGAAAAGATTTTTAAGAGCCTGTGCATTAAATCCCATGCAGACTTGTATATATCCACCCCACCCTCATCTCCACCATTTGGCTAGTGGACTGCATTACCTTCAGTTGCCACGTCATCATCCCTTAGCTTCCGAGTCTCCTGATAACCAAAGTGAGCGCTTTTGTTGCTGCCAATGCAGTCTGGCATTTAAAGTGGCAATTGCTAGAGCCACTTCAGAGGCCAGCAGTATTGCAACAAGAATGTAGATTGGCATATGGTGCCTTTGGAAAGAGATACAGTTTGAGTCCTCCATTTAAATGATATAAGTCGTCCAGAATGGCACTGCTGATTCCCAAAAAGTAGGCCTCAAAAACATCACAGTCCCAATCCTTGCACATGACTCAGTTCCCAAGACAAAGTGGAAAGCACAAAATTTTTTACAGTGCAAACATACATCTTCTGTGTTGCAAGAAAATAAAGTCAATTGTTTACAATAAATTGTCAGATTAGATATACATTTCCTCAGCTACTTCATTCAAACCAGTTTCAAGATACAATTTTGTTTGCCCAATACATAATTACCATACTAGTGACATACTAAAATATACCGCATTTCTAACTAAGAAAGAGCACATACACACTTAAAACCTGTTTGTGGTTTCTTGTTTTTACTTATGATACTTACTTTGCAAGACACAAAGGCTGTAAACATATTATAAGTGATTGCTATTCACACAATGTTTGAAAGGGACTGCTATCAAACTAGTAAGTAGAGATATAGAGCTATAATTCTAGATGGTTCCTTTGGATCAAATTAAATGAATATAATAGATAACTAAATTAAGGACACCAATTTTTTAAAACAAACAATATAAATACTTACAGCAATGCACATGCAATAAAAATGTTATGTTTTATCAAATGGGGATAGAAAAGTGTAGGGTGGCTATATGCATTGGTCTTCAGAAAGTTCACAAATCAGAAACTATGGATAGGAGGAAGACAGAATTTACCAAGTTCCTGATTGGAGGAAATAAAATGCGATGGGTATTTTTCAATACATGTTAAATGGTATCTCTGCTTAAAAGTTCAGGTTTTAACTACCATACAAAGATGACGCAATTTATGTCTTCTTCATAATTGTTTTTTCCCCCTGTCTACTGATGGCTGGAACCTTCACTTTCTCAAACTCAGAAAGAAAGTTACTTTCAAAGTTACTCACCAACAGTAGTCACAGGAGGCTGAGAAGGGTAGTGCTGACCACTTGTTGTTGCTGGAAATGGACCACCAGGTGGATAAGGGTAGCTTGGATAACCACTTGGTAAAAGAAAGTTATTGTAACATTATGCAAGAATTTGCAGATCATCCACATGCATCAACTTTACATTAAGTTTTCCAGTGTTAAACTTTTGATTCCAGAACTTTTTACAAACTTATCATACTCATAGAAAGAGCAAGATTCCTTTTCCAATATAATAAGCCACTTTTACAAGTAAAGGTAATAAACTGCTTCAAAATACAGGCCAGTAGAGACTTGGGGTTTGTTCACATTTATCTGGAAATTGGGCGGCAGTCAACGGGAGTTACGCAAACTATGCAGAGTAGTTTGTGTAACTCCAGTCGACTGCTTCTGCGTGCTGTTCACATTGCGCTGAGCCAACGGGAAAAGCGTTCCTGTCGGCTCAGCGCTACGCTAGTTGAGGAGGTGGACTTATTAAGTCGACTCCCTCATCGATGGAGCGGGTCTCACTGACCGCTCAATCGATCATGAAAGATCAATCTGGCGGTGGTGATTTTGCCGTCGCCAGTGTAAACATAGCCTTGACTACTACTACTTCTTATGCTACTAATATAACTTTCAGACATCTTTCACAATTCTTGTAAAATTTAAGATTATATCATTATATTTGTATCCCTGACAAGTTACTGGCTGGTCAAATGTCCTGAATGTTTCAAGTTCCCTTCAACTGGATTAATTTATTTTACCATCCTGAAGAACACTCTTGGAACTATAACTATTTAGAGAGAAAATATTTAAATATGAAATTGTATTAGAGATTGTATTGGCACAACGATAGTAATTGTTGTACAGTGGTTACACTAAATTTTTATTTTATGTTTTTTGTTGTGTAAAAAGCTAGTATCAACAGTTTATCATCATGTAATAAAAATATTATAGCAAGGTAAAAAAACTCCTCTGTCACAGCATCATTAAGAATTTTTGTGGAAGGAGAGGAAGAGAATAAATACACAGATATTAACAAATTAATTCATCAAGGCAACTCCCAGTTTGGGCGGATGACATTTAATCTGTCTGCATTTACCCTCAAAATGGTAACTCACTATCATCATGAGAAGTGTAAAACCTATGCACTGCACCCAGGATAAGCCTTTCACTTATTGTACTGATCTGTACCTATCACTTACTTGTAGTAAATAATGTATTAATTATAATTTTTAAAATATTAAAGACTATTTCCTACAAAAATGATCTTTTATGGCTGTTGAACAAGAGGGGCTTCTAAAATTATGTAATAAATGCAAATTTAATAAAAAGAGGCACAAAAGATATTATAAAGATGTATATAAGAGGAATTTAGCACATTTATTTTCTGGGACTGTATTATCTTTTAGGTTTTTTTACATGCATTAAGCACTTATTGGATAAGAGCATTTTAATCAGTCAGAAAAATAAATTCAAGTCTGACAGAAGCAGTGACATGTCCTCCTCCTGCTGCTTCTAATGAGATCCTAGCACTGTACTCTTTGCAGCACAAGTTTTTCTATACAGCTATTCTATACTACAGCAGCCCATCACTTGCTCCAAAACAGAAGTGGAATACAAGCATAGCAATAGTAAAAATAACCAAGAATTTCTTGCCAAAACAGTTGCAAGATAAATGAATGCATGGCACACTCACCAAAAGGTTTACATTCAGTGCCACCCCATGCTCCACAAGCGCGTGAATGAAAGTCAAAGTGAGTCTCAATTTACTCCAATGGGCTTTGGATCATACCCAAAGTGCAGATTTTATATCAATATAATAAATTTCCTAGTCCCTGTATTTAATTAAAATATTAAATATTTCAAATGTTTTACATAACAATGAATAATTAACAAAAAATTTGCCATTTGATGACAGACTGGGATACAGAAAGTGCATCTCTGCATATGAAATCAAGAGAAAGGCAGGAAACTTTCAAAACTGTAAGGCTAGACTGTTAATTGTTTATAAAATATTTAAGTATTAGATTACAAATTTCAAACAACAAAATGGATTTTAAACAACTATGAAAGCCTCTTGTCTATGTCATACCCTCAATGCTAAAATGCATTTCTTGGGTCAAACTTGACCTTCTACAGCTAAGTTTATTAACACCAGTTCAACAATTGTATATTTGGATTAATTAGTACTAAAGGGCTTAGTCCTACTCCAACTTTCCGTCGGCTATTGACTAGTACTGAATCCTCAATTCTGCACAATTCGCTACCATAATAATTTTTTTTAAAAATCAGTCCAAGGTCTCAACCTCCATCAAAAGAAGATACAAATGGGATACGGGACACTTGGAAGCAGTATCACTACAGCAGATCCCCTTCAGTGACCGCATTTAAAGCATAAGTTACCTGGGGTTAGGAGGGTGTCCTGGTGGATAGGGAGAGATTCCACTTGGCATGCCTGGCATGTAGGATGCTGAACAAAATAACAATTTTGTAAAGTTGTTAAAAAAAAAAACAAACAAAATTTTTGTTAACTTTTTTACACTTTTTACTTTTCAAGATTTTGTTAAATGAGGTGGACACATTTATGCTATGATAAGAGATATTTAAACACATTGTCACACCACGAACATAGTACAATGCCAGAATCACATGTAAGTAACAGAAAACAATGAAGCTACCAAAAACAAACACGAGCGGGTTGAGATTTTCAAAGCCAGCTAGGGAATTTAGACACACTGAAATTGTCAAAGCAGTCCACTGTCAATCACTGTCTCGTTTATTCATCCTAGTATTATGGATAGGACAATTTAGAGCAAAAAGCAATTTTCTTCCTTATAAAAATCTATCCACTGTCTAATCCTGATTTTTCATTAAAAAGGTTATACTTATAGTTAAATTATAGTTTTAAAAGTTACAATTTATTTAAATGTATCCTTAAAAGAAAGTTGCATTCAACACACGCAAGGCAGCATACTAGCCGTCTGATTTGTTTTTTTTTAAAAGTCAGAATTCACATCTTCCAAATATTTCAGAGCCTCTCACATGCAGCCAGTATACTACAAGAAGATAACAGGATAAGGAAAATACAAATCAAATTTCCGACCTGTTAAATACAGTTTCCACTAAGAATGTATGTTTAAATGTTTAACCAGCACTTTTCAGAATTCAGAGAACTTTCAGAAGCATTGCACTAAAGGCTTACTATTAAATAAGCCAAGACTGGAAGAGTGTTGACAACCTAAATTGTTTTGAAATTCTCTAATTTTCAAAAGTCTCTCTTAAACAGTATGTCCAGATTTTAAAAAAGTTTTATGAAGTTTCTCTCAGTCCCGTGGTGAGAAACTGACTGACTCTCCAAGTGAAAAAAACAGTTACTTACCTTTCGTAACTGTTGTTCTTCGAGATGTGTTGCTCATGTCCATTCCAAGCAGGTGTGTGCGCACCACGTGCTCAGTCGTCGGAAGGATTTTCCCCCAGCAGTACCCGGCAGGTAAGCATAGGCCTCCCCTGGAGTGGTACCTCCATGGTGCTGTACATAGGGGCCTGCCGACCCACCGCCTCTCCAGTTCCTTCTTGCCAATTGGCTCTGACGGGAGGGGCAGGTAGGTGGGTCTTGGAACGGATATGAGAAATACATCTTGAAGAACAACAGTTACAGGAGATAAGTAACCGTTTTTTTTTCTTTGAGTGCTTGCTCATGTCAATTCCAAGCAGATTCCCAAGTTGATTCCCTGGCATGCTGGGTAATGGCATAACGCAAAGTAAATGTGCGTATAGAAGACCAGGTTGCAGCCCTACAGATTTCCTTTGTGGGAATATGACCCAGGAACGCTGCTGATGAGGCCTGAGCCTTCATGGAATGCACGGTTAGAGACGGGGCTGGCACCATGGCATTCGTAACATGCTCTTATACAAGAGGTAATTGAGAACAAAATCCTCTGAGCAGATACTGGGAGTCCTCTCATCCTATCTGCTACAGTGATGAAAAGCTGATTTGATTTACAAAAAGGTTTAGTTTGCTCCATATAGAATGCCAGCGCCCGTCTGACATTCAGGGAATGGAAACTACGTTCCCTGCTGCTGGCATGCGGCTTTGGAAAGAACACTGGCAAGAAAATCTCCTGACTAATGTGAAACTGAGAGACCACTTTGGGCAGGAAAGTCAGGTGTGGATGCAACTGCACTTTATCTTTATGAAATACTGTATACAGGGGCTATGAGGTCAGTGCCTTGAGTTCAGACATTCCCCTTGCTGAGGTGATAGTGACGAGGAAGGCTACCTTCCACAAGTGGTATAATGAGGAACATGAAGCTAAGGGCTCGAATGGGGGGTCCATCAGTTTATTGAGCACCAGGTTAAGATCCCATGTTGGAATTGGACGATGTACTGGAGGGTAAAGTCTTTCTAGGCCCATAAGGAAACGGGACACCATAAGGCTGGCAAATATCGAATGGCCCCCTTCTCTCGGGTGGAATGCAGAGATAGCCACCAACTGCACCTTCACAGATGTAACCACCAAACCTAACTGCTTCAAGTGCAGTAGGTAGTCCAGTATAGTGGCAGCGGAGCCTGCAGTGGAGGAGTACCTTTTTGTGCTGACCACAACGAGAAACTTTTCCATTTAGCTAAGTATACCGCTCTGGTGGATAGCTTTCTACTACTAAGGAGAACCTCCTGCACTTGCTCTGAACACTCTGCCTCCCTCGGGTTCAACCATGCAGCTTCCATGCCATGAGATGAAGTGACTCTAGGCTGAGGTGATGCAGCTGACCGTGGTTCTGCTTGATGAGGTCCGAAACCAATGGCAGGGTGATCAGAGTGTCTACGGACAGCTGCAGCAGCGTTATATCTGGTCCATGCTGGGTCTATAAGTATAACCGAGGCCTGTCTCTCCTGATTTTCAGGAGGACCTTGTGAACAAGAGGGAAGGGTGGGAACGCATAGAACGGGTGGTAAACCCAGGGAAGCAGGAACGCATCTGCCGTGGCTGTACCCCCAATAGCAGCAAAAATGGTGACACTTCCTGTTGGATCACTTCCTGTTTACTTGGGGAAACCCCCACTTCTGGAAAATGTTTCTCATGATATCCATGCAGAGAGACCACTCGTGGGTGCTGAAGGAGTGGCTGAAATAGTTCGCCAGCTCGTTCTGGGAGCCGGGCAGGTAGGATACTTCCACATGTATGGAGCGGGCGATGCAAAAGTCCCAGAGTTTGATGGCTTCCTGGCACAGGGGAGAGGAACATGCTCCCTTGTCTGTTCATGTGCCATGGTGTTGTCTGTCAACACTGATACTTCCTTCCCTGCCAGGTGAGACTGGAACGCCTGGCAGGTCAACCTGACCGACTGTAGTTCCCTGACATTTATGTGGAGCAATAGCTCCTCTGGGGACCAAAGGCCTTGAGTCCTCAGTTCGCTGAAGTGTGCTCCCCATCCCAAGGTCGAAGCGTCCGTGACCAGCACCAACAACAGCTGCAGCCTGCCAAATGGGAATCCTTTGCACACGTCAGGGGTCAAGCCACCACTGAAGAGACTCTACAACCAGTGGTAGGAGAGAGACCATTCTGTCCAGACTGCCCCAAGGGGGCGGGGGGTAGACCGACGCCAACCACAACTGGAGAGGTCTGAGTCGCAGCCTCGCATGCTGGACCATGTATGTGCAGGCGGCCATATGGCCTAAAAGCGTTAGGCAAGTTCGAGTTGTCATGGTAGGAAAACTGCTGAAAATCCTTATTATGGAGCCCATGGTCTGGAAACGAGACTCTGGCAGCAGAGCTCTGGCTTGTACTGAGTCCAGGACTGCCCCTATGAATTCTATTCTTTGTGTGGGCACTAGCATTGATTTGCTCACATTCAGCTGCAGAACCAGATTGAGGAAAGTCGCCCGTATTAGGACAACTTGGGCATCCACCTGCATCCTGGAGCGGCTTTTGGCTAGCCAATCATCTAGATATGGGTATACTTGGACTACTATGGTATATATGGGACCTCCTAGGAGTGCAGTGACCACAGCCATGCATTTGGTAAAGACTTTTGGAGCCACCGATAGGCCAAATGGGAGGACAGCTAATTGGTAGTGATTGCGTCCTACTACGAACCTAAGAAACCTCCTGTGGGAGGATATTATCGAAATATGGAAGTAAGCATCTTTTAGTTCGAGGGCGGCATATCAGTCCGCCGGATCCAGAGAAGGAACTAGCAAGGCTAGGGAGACCATGCAGAATTTCAGCTTTCTTATGAACTTGTTGAGATTCCGCAGATCGAGGATAGGCCTGAGCCCTCCTTTTGCCATCGGAATTAGGAAATATCTGGAGTAGAACCTCTTTCCCCATAGCTCCTGACGGACCTCTTCTACCGCTCCAGTGCAAAACAGCTCTTGCACCTCTCCTATGAAAAGTTGCTCATGAGAGGGGTCCTGAAGAGGGAGAGCGGGTGGGAGGGTGGGGCAGAACAAAACTGGAGGGAGTATCCCACTTCTACCATGCATAATACCCATCTGTCCGATATTATTCAGGCCCAAGCACAGTAAAAAGGGGATAATCCATTGCCAAAAGGAGGGACAGGATTCGGTAACTGTCCTGGAGCATCATCCTCGGGTGCACCCTCAAAACTTTTGTCTTGTCCCTGGCAGGTGTTTTCCTGAACCTTTGCCAGGGTCGGGTGCCTGTTATTCTTGCCCCTTTTCCTAGAGAAGTCCTGCCAAGAATATGGTGGATAAAATCCAGCCAGACTGGGGCTTGAAGTGCTTTCTCTGTGTGGAAGACGTATGCAGCCCCAAGGATTTCAAGGTCGCCCTAGAGTCCTTGAGGCTGTGGAGCTTAGAGTCTGTTTGCGCTGAGAATAGCCCCACTCCTTCAAAGGGAAGGTCCTGGCTGGTGGATTTGACCTCAGGAAGGAGGCCTGACACCTGCAGCCAAGAACTTTTTCTCATGGCCAGTCCTGTAGCCATAGTCCTTGCTGCAGAGTCAGAAGCATCTAGCACAGACTGTAATGATGTCCTGGCTATGGCTTTTCCCTCCCCCACCATGGCTCCAAACTCCATTTTGGACTCGGACAGAAGTTGGTCTTTAAACTTCGCCATCATGTCCCACGAGTTGAAGTTGTATCTGCTGAGAATCGCCTGTTGGTTGGCGAGTCTCAGTTGTAGGCCCCCAGTGGAGTAGACCTTCCTCCCAAACAGGTCCAGTCTTTAAGGCTCCTTCACCTTTGGTGTTGGACCCTGCTGCCCTTGCCTCTCTTTTTCGTTCGCCGCAGACACGACGAGCAAACCAGGCTGAGGGTGGGCGAAAAGGTACTCATACCCTTTAGAGAGAGCAAAATATTTCCTCTCTATCCCTTTTGCTGTAGGAGGGATAGAGGCTGGTGTCTGCCACAGTGTCTTTGTTTTGAACTGGACCATCTGAATCAGAGGCAGAGCTACCCCGAGGGACCTTCCGGAGCCAAAACGTCTACCACTGGGTCTACAGACTCACGGACCTCCTCTGCCTGTAGACCCAAGGTTAGGGCCACCCTTCTCAAGAGCTCCTGGTGGGCCCTATTGTCTATGGCAGAGGTGGGGAATGTCCGGCCCGCAGCGGGCCGTAATGATTTGGTCCGGCCGCGAAATCATTTGTTCTGGACCTGGCGGCGGGGGGGAATTCGGCGGCGGCGCGGTTTCACGGTGGCGGCGGGGTTCCGTTGGGGGGGGAGGGGGGAACAGTTCCCGCCGCCGAAACCCTGCCGCCGAAAACCGTGCCACCATTTGTCCCTTTTCGGCAGCGGGGGACTTCGGCGGCGTGCACTGCCCCCTGGCCCCCACGGAACCCTGCCGCCGCCGTGAAACCGCGCCACCGCCGAATTCTCCCCCGCCGCCAGGGCCACCATCAGGCCCTTGACATAAAAAAGGTTCCCCACCCCATGTCTATGGGAATAGTGGTAGTTGATGTCCCCGCTACCGCTTCGTTAGGGGAGGAAGACGACGAGGCCCGGTGTCCCACCTCAGCCGTGGGGATGTCCTGGCTCATAGGGTCCTCCCTACCCAGGACCTCTCTAGAGGCATTGGGACCCGCCTTAGTGCCAGGATCTTCCTCTTCGGCACCACACGCCACACCAACATCCCCCCGATGGCACTGCCTCCCTGCGTCTACTGGCCTCAGGGCTGCGCAGCACAGTTCTGTGCTCTGGGGTGCCAGCCACCTGGCTCTCTGAGGCTATCGAATAGGGGCCCCTAGGCTGGGACCTATGGGCTTGATGGTACACCCATGAGGTCCAGAAAGGCCATTGCTAGGGCACCTGCCATTGCATGGGCCAAGGTCCAGCGGGAGGTGCTTGCCCCCATCCTCCTTGTAGTACCGTCTTTCTGACCTGGCCTCCTTGAGCTACCAGAGTCTACCTCTGAGTCAGATGATCTGGACTCTGATCGCAGAGACCACGGTGGCGCCAAGGTAGCTGCGGCCTATGAGCGGCACCAGTGATTGGCACCACATCATTAGTGGCTTGCAACTAGGGGTGCCAGAGGTCTTGGGTCTGGCACCTTCTCTCCCGAGACAGGGGACTGCTGTGCCGTCATGGCAATCAGGTCCCACGCTGCCTCAAATGTATCTGGCATGGAGGGAAGGTCCAGATCTTTCACCCTGCTCTCCTTCACCATAGAGCCCATGCTCACCGGGCTCATGGGTGCCCTCTGTGGAGCCACTGTCGACAGTCCCGGGGACCTTTGCACCAAATGCATCTGCAGGCACAATGGACCAGAGTCCTTGTCCATAGGCCGCACCATAGGCGAGCGCCCCCTGTCCACCCTGTGCTTTTCATGGGGCACTGGCAAATTGGAGTGGTGCCGAACTGGCTTTGGCGCCAGCTAGTGTTGGTGCCAAGTCTCCCTGTTCGCCGAGGTCTTCTTTGGCGCCGGGTCTCTAACAGACACCAGGGCATTGCGCACCAACACGCCGGGCCCAGGGATTGCAGACGAAGACCTCCCTCCAAGAGGATCTGCTTTAGAGGCATGCACTCCTCTCCTTATGGTTCCTCGAGCAAAAACTTTTACAGATCTTGCAACCGTCTGTCTGGTGCGACTCTCCTAAACACTTTAAGCAAGAGTCATGTGGGTCACCTTTCAGCACAGACTTGTGGCAGGATCTGAAGGGCTTGAAGCCTTGGGCCCAAGGCATACCCCAAAACCCCACGGAGGAGAGTCCCAGAAACAGGGGAACCCCTTACCACCACTTAATTATCTATAACTATATAACTACAAACAACAGTGACTAACTATGACTATCTAACTGTTTACAGGAACCGCTAAGAACACCACGGGGAATGCTTGCAGAAGCAAGAAGATTGAAGCTCCAACGACCATCACAGGCGGTAAGAAGGAACTGGAGAGGCGGCAGGTCGGCAGGCCCCTATATACAGCACCATGGAGGCACCACTCCAGGGGGCGCCTACACCAACCCGACGGGTACCGCTGGGGGAAAAGCCTTCCGACGACTGTGCACGTGGTGCATGCACACCTGCTTGGAATGGACACGAGAAGCACTTGAAGAAGAACAGACTATAACCAAGTGGCTGTTAAAGACACACACAAATAAACCCAAACAAACCTGAAAAATATTTTTTACTAACTTATTCAATTATAGTAGCCGCAGGCATCACTTGCAACTACAGCAGGTACAAAGTTTTCAGAGAAATTTGACTTTCAAGTTGACAATTGCCCCTTTAAACATCTACACTTGCACTGACACCTACTGTTAAAATTAAAACAGTTCATCTGTTTGCCGAGTTATTGAAATTCTTACTACAGGTGGATCAATGCTGCCAAATGACCTAAGAGCAAACCAATCTCACAGCTAAAAAAATAAAACTTTTGCAAAAGGAAGAATGGGAAGGCGTGGGAGAATGACAATGATTTATGCCATCTTGAAAACAGGTTTCTAATGTCTTAACAGATCTAGCAGTGCCTGATTTAAGGCAAATGGAGAAACAGGAAAGAAGTAAATATATTTAATTCTCTAAGCTTACCCCTAAAATACCTTTACTGGAGTTTTATATTTATGCAAAATCAAAACTAATTATGTTACATTTTGCATTTCTGGAGTGTTTTACCATTGATAAAGTCTATACCTGTGAATGTCAGACACTATGAATACAACAAAACATTAAAAATTTAAAATATGCTCTTGAATCAACACAGCTTCACTTATTCAGATTTGAGAATGCATCTTTGACTGTGAGTTAAAATATCTATTGTCAAGTTATGTTTAAGAGGAACCATCTGTTTTTAACTGCAATGGGGAATGTCCTAATGAAGCTAAATTATAAACTCAGACATGCATTGTCTTCAATTCCTCTTCTGGTTAAGGCTTGAAACTGATGAAAGATTTAGAGCAAGAAATACAGCTGGCCTGGAATGAGAGAAGTCAGTTAATTCATCTAATTTTTTTATTATCTTCCCTGCTACCTGAGTTAGTTCTGGAACAGTTGCACCCACAAATGAGAAATTGCCAAGGAATTCAGGAGCTCCAAATGTGGTATTTTCAAGGAGTCTCCTAATCCTCGAGGTGCTACTATAACTCCTCACTTCAAGCTCATCTATACATTCTCATTCCTTCATTAAGTTGATAGCACAAAGAAATGATTTCCAATATGACTTGAAACTTCAGAAGCCCAAACATTCTGTCAGTTGCACAAGCATAACTCCCACTGAAGCAAACGAGAGTTGCAGAAGCAAATAAGTGATGAGATAATCAGGCCCCTTGCAATCAGAATGACACAATAAGAATAATTTTTATGTCCTGCGATAATTGTCTCCACAAGTGTGAAACTCAGCAACGAGCTGTGCTATTTGGACCCTATCTAAACATGAAAGCTTAATTCCCAAAACTCAAATGTTGGAAAACCAGGAAATGCAGAATCTGAGTTTGGAGAATTTATCTCTTGTACCCAGGAAGGGTTTAAGGAGCACAAAAGACTGTGGTGTGCCTGCAACCTTAATTCCACGTTAACAGAAGTTTATACATTTTATTTTTTCAGAAGAGGGTGCCAATGTGGGAAAAATGGTCTAAGTGGGATGGCAGGGGGAAAAGGATCTTATTGGAGGCATGAATGGCCAACTGGAAACTGGAGGCCAAGATGACAGCAGGTCTGTGGAAAGGCACCCTTCAACCATTAAACCATCTTAAAATACTGCTCCTAACAACATGCTCCCAACTGCTCCCCTTTCATGCCCCTACCATAGGCCTTTCTCAGCAGCAGTCCAATAACAATGGAGACCATGATCTCTGATGATTTGAACCTTGTCAGAGAGAGAAGCCGACTCAGGATTGGAGCTGTTAGCTCCACTCCGAAACCAACAACCTCAGGCAGTGCCAGGCTGTTCCTTTCCACTGTAGCAGGCAGCAGGTCGGGGGCAGATGGTGGCAAATGGCAAGGAGTAGGACACAGAACAGCAGCTGATGAAGCTGCTGGTCTGATAGTTTGGTCCCTGAAGCAGCTTCCCCCTTTAATGAAGACCATGGTTTTTGAGAGCGTTGACACTTTGCAGGCAGATACTGTTATCTTTAAGATACCATGGTAATAGGGTCATATAAGTATCTGAGTGCCTGACAATCTTTAATGTATCTATCCTAGCACCACCCCTGTGAAGTAAGGAATTGCCATTATCCTCACATTAGAGATGGGGAACACAGGCAGACAGAGAGACTAAGTGAGTTGCTCAAGGTCCCACAGAAAGTCTGTAGCAGAGCAGGGAGACCTGGGTTCAATTTCCAAGCTAATGTCTTAACCACTGTATCATCCCTCCTCTCTAACAACACCAACCAGCTGCTGGAGAAGAACACTTTTCCAAGGGAAGTGGGTCTCCTTTGAGCAGGCAGGGATGGGGAAGGCATTAAGAGCAAGGCGAATGCCAAAAGGAGGTATCTGGAAATGCTGTCACTACCCACACCCCATCTATAATGCTCCTGTTTTGTTCCCTCTGCACTAGAAATGTCCTTCCTCTGTCTGAACTGCTGCCCCATTATGCCCACAGCCTTCCATCGCAATCCTGATCCGACAAACCAGGAATCTGACCTGTTAAACTGCAGATGGTTTGTTCGTTGGGGCAGCAGCAAGCAGAAGAGAACTAACTGGTCACTGTGCTTCCTCCTGGCAATGCTTCAGCTAACAGTTCCCCAGCTAGGTGTGGTATGGAGCTGGTTCCTTAGGCACCATGAGGAATGTTGCTCCATGCTTTCTTTGCTCCTCTGACAACAGAACTCTGAACAAAGTGAACTCTGTGGCTGACCAACTAAGAGTCTGAGTTTGGTGAGCCAGAAGGTTCTTCAAACCAGGGCTCACTGCAGAGAAGCATAGGACCTGCAAGCAAGCAACCAACCAACCATAAAGGCTGGTGGAATAATGGATGTTGGTGATAGCGACAGACCCCATACCCTAACAATCTCTCCCAGCTCATCTATACATCCCTTTCCTCCTCTGGTCACCCAAGTTCTGCACAACCTCCCTATAACCCACCACAACTGATTTATGAACACAACCCCCCTTAATATCACTAGCAGTTTATTTTGAATGATTTTTTTTCTTTCCCCTCCCAATGAAATTTTATAAATTTCTGTGTCCCTACAGTCACTAATTTCTTCCACATGTGTTTGTTGCTCTATTTTCTTGTGTGTTTAAGCTCCTTAAAGGTCTGTATGCCTTCTCCTTCCTACTCAAAAAAACTTGTCTGAAATCATCAATACTACTCCTCTAGTGGTGTGGAATCACTGAAGTGTGATATGAACTATCCACAGAATTTCCACAGAAGCTAGATACATTCCTAGTTCCATACCAACCCTAAAACTGAGGGTGAATTTGGCCCTGAACTCTTATACTGCCACTAGATTAGCAGGCAAGACCCATATTTGTTCATCTCTTTCCCTCAATCCTGCCTTTGGTTTGATTCTCCTTTAGTTGGTCTAATCTAGTCTCTCTATCCTATGCTTGATCTTCTGCTTGGGCAATCTTTTTGTATACATACTCACTCACCCACCACTTCATCCTTCAGACACAGAGTAACAAAACAGTTTATTAAAAGAATATAGACAGTGCTTAAGGTAAAAGACAGTTTAAAAGGAGGTTGAAAAAGGAAAAAAGAAACCTAAAATTGAAGAGGAAAATCAACAGAGTCTGAATACGTACAAGGCAATTCTGAATTGGATTCACCAATGATTAAGAAGTCAACAAACAGAAAAAGGACACCGGTGCTGTTGTCCTGGATTCTGGAACAACCGGTTTTAGAAAGATTATAACAGAGGGAATTGCAATTGTCAAAACAGAATATGAGTAAGGCACAAATAAGATTGTCAAAGGAAGTCGGTACAAGGTAAGAATTAATTCTGGCAATGTCTACAGATGGTAATAAGCAGTCAAACTTAATAGTTTAATATAATAATATATTTCTTTCTATTAAAATATCACCACAGCCAAAAGCCAAATGCTATTATGGCACAATTCAAAAAGTTACAAGTACTACAGAAGCTGGACCATCAGCTTTCAACACTATAGAGTATAATAAATCATTTGTCAAACCATTGCATAGGGCAGAAAAACACGATAAGTAATTGAAAATATTTTAAAATATATGTGCCCATCACTTACTATTTGGTGGTCCTGTTGCCTGGTATGGTGGGTAGGATGCTGAAGGGGCAGGCCGAGAAAAGACTGGAGGTTCCTCTCCAAACACCACGATCATAATTTGAATCAATCCTATCAAGTCTGACTGGGGCTATGAGCGAAAGCAGAACAAAAGCTGTTTATTTTGTACTAAAGATAGCTTAGTGAACTACTAACAATAATGATTTAGTACCATCTCATCAGCTACCACTGGTCAGCTGAATATTTTTTCCCCTCCTATTTACAGGCCCAATCTAGTATATTCCAATTCAGTCAGCTTGTGCTGCTAGCATGATGTTAAATAATCAAGTGGGAACATACAGCTGGAGTAATGCTAACGTAGAGCTGAACTCTGGACAATGTACCCTTCCACATAAATTACAGTACTACAATGACCGAAAAAAGACTAAAACTATCATAAAAGTTTAGTTATTTTTAGGGCTGTCAATTAATCACAGTTAACGCATGCACTTAAAACAAAGTAACGCATATTTTTTTAATGAGTGTTAATCGCACACCCCTGGAGACAGGACTCTGCAGCAGCTAAGTGGGAAGGGAGGGAGGCACAGGCTGCAGCAACGAGCAGGAGGTTGCGGAGGACCGGAGGTGGCGGAAGACAAGAGACTAATACTGAGACCAGATGTGCAGATTACTAAAATGCCTCATGATTCCTTGGAGCTGGTCTCGCACTTCCTCCCCCCACGATAATCTATTGATTTGTTTTACATGAGGGGAGGGATAAGGGCAATCGCCAGAAGCCACAAGGATACAAATCAGGGAAAGGGCTCTTCAAAGCACCACCACAGGACCCCACCCCACAGAGGTCTCCGCACCCCGCTGCACTAAGTGATCATAACCATGTCCTGTAGTCTGTGGGCAATCTGGGAGAGCCAGTTAAACACCTTCCAGGGGAGAGAGAGAGGAGCCTGGCCTCCAACCGCCTGCACCATTCCTTCCCCACTGGACAGGCCAGCTTTAGGAGTGGGCACCGGGGATCACCACCCAGGGCACTGTGCTCAAGGGGGCACTGCTCTGTGCCTCTGGGGCAGGAGAGCCCCATCTCTTGCCACCCTGCTTCACTGCTGCTCCCGCCTCTTCCACCCATCCTCCATGGAGCCACCCCTAGCCAAGACGCTCCAGACTGGGAGCCTGCCTCCTATCTGCTGTGCAAAGCGGGGGTCAGGGGACTGATGTTGGGGTGTCCTCCTTCCCTCACCCGTATACCCCGTTGCTGCTGAGCTGGGGTCAAGAAACAGGGAGAGCCTGTCTGTTGCTGGCTCAGGAGAGAGAGCTGCCAACAGCAGCTGCTGCTGTCTGAAAAAGCATTCAGGCTCTTGAGTGTTCTGCTTAAAGAGACAGCACACACACACACACACCCCGAAATCGGAAATGGCACCCCTGCTGAGCCAGAAGTGGCCAAAAGGCTGTGGGATGGACAGATGGCCGTGGTCTCTGGCAAGATGCAGCCCCCACGTGACAGCACAAAGCCTGCCTTGTGCCATAGGCCAACTGCCAGGCATCACAAGCCACAGCAGCAGCAGAGAAGGGTGGCAATACACCGTATACCATGCAACCCTTACTTCTATGCTGCTCCTGACAGCGGCTTTGCCTTCAGAGATGGGCACCTGGCCAGCACCGGCCACCCAGCTAGTGCTTAATTTGTGAATTGAAAAATACTCTCTCTTTTGTTTATCTTCTTTATAGTGCAAATATTTGTAATAAAAAATAATATAAAGTGAGCATTGTACACTTTCTATTGTTTTGTAACTGAAATCAATATATTTTCAAATGTAGAAAACATCCAAGAATATTTAAATAAATGGTATGCTATTATTGTTTAACAGTGCAACTAAACTACGATTAATAGCAACAATTTTTTTCAATCTCGCAATTGCTTTTTTAATCATTTACAGCTCAAGTTATTTTCAAAACCTAACCAGCTCTGGGTCATGAAAATAAAGCACACAAGACTAAACATTCTAATGGTTCCAGTCCACATAACATGCAGTCTTTGCTCAGTTTGATACATAGCACAACAGTTGGGTTATGGCAGGCCATTAATGAGTTGGACATAAACTTCCCCAACTCACCCACCTACACTAACTGGTTCCAGTTATATTCCTACTTTCATGTGAGCTAAAATTCACCTTATACAAAAAGAAAATGTGTGCGCATGATTTAATTTCTCTTAAATCAAGACAAAAATCACTACTGGAGTAGCAGTTTCTTGTATTCAACAGCCGGATTTTCACTGCATACAGCATAAAAAGATTAGCAATTACATTCCCATTTAGAGCTCAGTGTCAGGCAAACTTCAAATCCAGTTACCATAATTTGATTTGAAGGTAAAATTGTATCTTTTTCCTAAAAATATGCTTACCCCTATTGTTTCAATGGCAGTATAAAAAACAGTGTTTATTCACATTATAGTACAGAGATACCAGATAAAAGTTTCAATATTAAGTGAAGTGTTCTTCCTACTGGGGGCAGAATATCAAATAGCAGAGAAGGCCAAATGTTCACAAGAGGTAACAGAGGCATGAGCAAAGATATGAGGCAATCCTAAATTTTGCCCTCCCTTTTACACATAAAACAGGAAGTTCCCAGAGTACCTTTGTTGTTGTTTCTTAAATTAAAAGTTTCAACATGAAAATATTCTCTGTGCTTTTCAAGTCATGTATATAAAACAGTGAGTGCTCTCTGAAGGAGAGTTCAGAATATAAACAAATTATTAAAACAAAGCCATTTCAAATGCCATTTTTATTATCTTTTCCAATAGATTTTGCTAAGGTTTAAACATTTGGTCTGTTCTACAAATGGTTCATCTTTATAGTTTCGCCTTAAGTGAGTCACAGCACTGTAATTTTGCCTCAAGGACATCCCTGAAAACCTCTAATTTGCCTTCAATAACTACTCTCCCACACTTGCTCTCTTAAGGACCTATATTCAGTCAAACCTGTCAGGAAAGGAAGCTTACGTGGGATTCCCCCCTTTCAAAACCACCAATGCTGTGCTCCTTAACTAGCCAAAAGAGTGGTTATTAAGCTGGCATAGCTAGCTGGCCAACAGTAAAAGTGATATACTGAATGTATTCGTTTAAGACAGTAGAAATGACATCAGTTCATACAACAGTTTTTGATAAACTGTTTTATTGCTCAAAGCCAAAATGACCAAAATTACTATTAAGAAAGTCAATATCACAATCTAAGGGAATTCAAGAGTAATCAGTATGAAGGATTTCAGATTAGTTATACTTACATGTTTCCACTCATGCAGATAAGGAAGATATATCTTTCCATTTGCATCAACATGCTTCCCAGTTTTAATTGTCATTGAACTAGTTGGTTTAACAAAACAGATTGGGGGATTGAAAGGGTAGGTGTCCAGTAGCCACAGACATATCGGGATATTGTATGTGTTACCTAAAGAAAGGTTAAGAAAAGGTCTGAATTAGGGATGTAAAAACTAGTTTAATTAAAAATCTCTTTAAAGGTTCTAAAAATAGAACATACTATTTTATTTTTAGAATGTTTAAAGGTTTAAACGCTGGGGGTGATGGGGGTGGGCAGCCATGCTGGGCTTGGCTCCTCACTGCCAAGTGAGAGCTGAGCTGAGCCCAGCTGTGGCTCTCCACACACACATGCACACTGGGCTCCACGCCTCCCCACTGCTCACAAGGAAGCTCCTGGGGAGCCGAGCCCAGCTACGGTTTGCACCACCCAGGCTCTGCATTTCTCCCTGCTCGTGGGGAGCCAAACCCAGCTTCAGCTACCCCACACTAGGCTCTGTGCTTCCCCACCAGCAAGAGCTGCCCACCTGCTCTCACAGGTCGGGAGCCAACCCAGCTGCTGCTCCCTCCCCCACCCCGAGTTTAAACAGTAATCAGCTGTTTAAAATGTTTAAATAGCTGATTACCATTTGATCATTTTAACAGTTAACCTTTTACATCCCTAGTCTGAATTTATTCTTCCTCAACTCATTCTGACCTGAGATTTTTAAAATAAGATACTAATAATTACTCATGACTAGATTATAACATTATCTTGAGATCACAGAATTAATGCAAGAACCAAGATTTGAATCACACTGAAGTATGGGATCTGGAGTACACTGAACTCCACCAAATACCTATTTAATGAGGAGCTCCTGGTTTAGCCATAACTCTACAACAGTGGTCCCCAAACTTTTTAGGTCATGCCCCCTTTACCTCTGTCTGTTACATAAACACAGTAAAGTTTAATGATTATTAAAACTGAACAATCTACAAGGCCAAACAATCGTCCAGATCATTTGAAAACAAAGGAAAACTACGATGCATACCTCTGTAAGGCACGGGAATGGTTCCAGTGAGGCTCATCAAGTCCCTGGATGAGCCATCATTAAAAACTGAAAGACAATACACAGTATTAAATAATTTTTGCTGAGTTAGCCTTGTGTTCAAATTACATAAACCTTTTCCAGACTGAGAGACTTAAAAAATATTTATGCTGCTCTTAACAAGTCTCTCTTCTCTTACACGACTATTACATATCTATATACCGGTAAATATTTATCCACATCTGATTAACACCTACAAATAAATTATTTTGAGAGATTGGGAAGACATACTAGATGTAGATCTCCTTTCCCTACAAATGTAAGAACGTCTTGTACACTCAAAACCTGTGTGTAATATGATGCATCCACATAAATTGCTCCAATTTATAAATTGCTCGATCTGAAGCTAAGCTCTCATTTGAAAAAAAACCAACAAAACACCTGTTTTTATGGTTGCAAAGATGTCCTTCAAAATATTAATTTAATGTAAATTCAATGCACTGATGTCTGCATGCGTCTATGGACATCCTGAAACAACAGTTCTGAAAGACACAAACTGCTTATGCATCTTGGTGGAGTGGTAAAGCTGAAGTATACAGAAGATACCTTACATGTCAACACTGTTAAAATGACCTACAGTGAAATGGTTAACAGAAATATCAAGCTAATGAACTTAATCATGGTTGCACATACTGGCAGATATTGGCATGGTGAAGTGGGGCAAAAACAGTGGGACAGCTAGCTGGTGTCAAGGTTTGCTGAGATGAAGAGTGAGGAATTCAGCCCCTCCTCCCACTTTCAAATTTAAAGTCACTTTCACTCCTGTCCAAAAAGTGTGTGTGCTGGGAGAGAAGGGGGGGGAGGGGGAATTGCCTCTTCCTCTCCAGGCAAAAATGTCAGCTGTACCCTGGTTGCCAAAAAACTAAACTGCCTCAAATGTTTTCCCATGTGCCAGAAGTGACACATGCCCCCTCCCCAAGCCTTTCCCATGAAAACTTCTACAATGCACATATACATTTTCAATACTTAAACATGCAGCACACTGAAAATTTGGGGACAGGATACATTTATTTTGCTATGCAACTCACAAGGGATACTTTACCACTTATAAGGAGGGCGTAGGGAGAGAGGTCTTGGGGGAGGCAAAACACTGAGTAATTCTTGAGTTGCTGCCACATAATTGAGTCTTAACTCTCAAAATAGATAGGAGCCTTAGCTACAATGTGTCTTCACTCTTAATATGTCATCAAAAATTAATTTCTCCAGTCACCCTGATCAATTTTTGTTGTTCAGGTCTCAACTCAATCCCAATGTCAATTATCTTTCTGATAAAATATTTAGAATTGAATGTAAGAAATTTCACAGGTGCAGTCTCACCAGAACAGTTTAGAAAGGAACAAGTACTTCTATGTTGCAGGATGCAAGGCTTTTCCATTTGCAGCTCAAAATGGCATTGACATTTTGAGTACCATATCACAATGCAAAATCATGTCTAGAGTTGTGTCTGCTATTCTACCCTCAGTCTCTTTCAGGGTTATTTCAGGTTCTCTCTCCCTGGTAAATGTTTTAGATTACTCTCCCACAGCTGCTGGTTTGCATTTTTTCCAAGTTAAAACTGAGTTATTTTCTATCTGTTTTTAACTGCTCTAGGTCTCTGTATATTTCTCAGTCTTTACAGCTCCTCCCAATGTCAAACAACACACTGTTTACTCCCTCATTTGGATCTTCAGTAAAGAAGTTAACTAAACCCAAATCTAAAACCAGTTCTTGAAGTGCCCCCTAGATGTCTCTCACACTTAATTTTAGCAATAAATGGCAATATATTAAAAAAAATGTAAACATGACAGCGATTAAATTGCTATTAGATTAAGCAATTAAAAATATTTATAACGTGCATTACAAAAACTCTGAAACTGCTTTCCTATACACATGAATATATATTGTTATTATTCCCACCCTAACGATTGTCACGATGTTTCACAGTTAACAAGACACTTTTCGGAGGTCTATTTACTGTTCTTTATAAAGAAATACAATAAATCAGAATATTTTAGGCCTGGTCTACACTAGACAGTTGTCAACAAAAGTCAACTTTTGTCAACAAAACAATCCTGGCATACACACTGCAATGACTTTTGTTGACAAAACTGTCCTGTTTTGTCAACAAAATAAAACCACCTAGATGAGAGGCGTAGAGCCTTTTTCGGCAAAGCTTTTGCAAAAAAGCACACATGTAGACACTATCCTTAGGTTATAATGGCTAAAAATAGCCTCCCGATTAGCCCAGCATGCCATCCTGAGTACTGCTCTGGTAAGCAGTTTGAGCTCCACTGCCCTGCAGCAATCTGCCTCCACCCCTCCTCTTTCAAAGCCCCAGAAAGTTTTCAAGTTAACTCACTGTGGAGCTCACTCCACTGTGCAACAAACACCGTCCTTTCTGCCTGCCCTCAACTACAGGGGAGGGGTGTAACTCCTGATGTGCGGTGCAGAGCCAGGGAGGGAGGTGGGGGCTGTGTCCCTCTCCCCACCCCCGCAGGTATACTAGATAGTCTAGGGGGATGCCAGCTATGAGTTGTCTGTATAGCAGCTTCTGCCTTGGGATTGGCTGCTTTCAGCTGCTGCTGTCTGAAGTTAAAGAGACAGGACATGTGCAGACACACTAACTGTCCCCAACACGCTGTCTCTTTCTGTGTGTGTGTGTGTGTGTGTGTGTGTGTGTGTGTCTCTCTCTCACACACACACACACACACACACACACACACACACACACACACCTCCCTCTCCCCGCCCCGCCCCTGTGGGCTTCTTGTGTTTGTGTTCAGCAGTGTCAGCTTGGGCAGTTTAAAAGCAGCTGTCAAACTAGTGGAATGCCCATGGAATGATGGGATTCAGAAACCTTCATCATGTGACGCTGTGCTTGTCCCGTGAGGCATTGCAAACCCTTCCCAAAGCCCCCTGCGTGCAGCTGCACAGTGGGATAGCTACCCACAGTGCACTGCTCACTTTGTCAACAAAAGAGCTAGTAGTGTGAATGCACTCCACTGACAGAAGGAGACAGTGAAGAAATGCAACAGCAATTTAATAACAGTGGTGGCTGTAATTCATGCCAGCAAAACTTTTGTCAACAAAACTTTCTAGTATAGACAAGGCCTTATACTACAATGGAGCTGAATTTTCAATCTTCCCAAAGATTCCAATAGAATAGGGTAACAGACTGATTATTGAGCAATACACAACAGTATGATTTGTCTGCAGGATCAAACAAAAACTAAGCTGTGCAGGACAAAGCACTTATTGTCAACATTAAAGAGAAAAAAATTCCCCATGTTTGTTTCTTTTTCAGTAAGTGTTCTCTATGTTTTTCCCCCAAGGAAGATGTGATCCTGTCAAAAGAATTTAGTTAAGAACAGAATCTCAAATTCTATAGTCTGGTTTCAATCCTCTCCTATAAAAAGCTATTTAACAGAGTATAAAACAATAAAAAAAGAAACTTGTTATTATCAGGCATAGGCTGAAGAAATGCCATGCAAATACAATATATATTTAAATCAGCAACAACAGAGTAGAAGATTTTCTTATGCACAAACTCACCATATGCATCCATTACAGGTTTGAGATCTTTGTACTGGGTAATAACACTGGTGGTTTCCTGCACCGTCAGATCTCTGTACTTATACTGGAAAACAAAAGCATTTAATGCCTGTGCAGTCTTTAAGATGCAAAGCAATAAGCTTTATCAGTTCTGTCTTCCACTGTTTTTCTTGTAGACAAGCAAATGTAAAAAATTGTATTATGAAACACTTGTTTACAATAGTCAAAACAGGTGTTCTTTAAAAAAAGTCACCTTTCTAGTTTGCAAAAATAATTTATTTAATTTTATGGTCGAAGCTCAGGCTAGCTGTAAATCAGAAGAGTAGAATCAAAGTTGTTCCGTGTTGAAAAGGCCTAGTGAGTTATCAAGTCTATTTTCCCATTATATGCAGTAACCATATAAAAGTTTACAATTTCTTCCCATTAAACCCTTTTAGCTTTGTACTACCAATAAAACATAACAAAAGAAAAGGGAAATTAATGGGAAAGGGCTGGTGGTATTTGTGGTTTTAAGAAATCTCTCTCAACCTGCATAACAAGCATGATGAATACTGCAATCCCATGCAGTATCTTTGGGGACCATGCTGTTGTAAATGCTTTGTATTAGAGTGGGCTAGGGGATTGTATGCAATGCTGGGAGGAGGGTTGCCACAACTCCACCAGGAACCAAAAACAGTGTATGTGGTTGTGGGGGAGTGATTAAGGTGTATTGCTCAGATTGTACACATCTCCAAAAAGGTACCACCCCATGGGAAGACATGCATATTCTGGTTCCAACTAGGTTTTCTAGGTATCAACCAACAATGGACTTTTGGCATAAAAAGCTTTTTTTTTCTGATCCAACAAACGGACAGGATCTTCCATCCAAGGAAGGCCTAACGCTTTCAGAAGGGTTGGAAAGACAGTCTACTAGGTCGCCATAAGACAGATAGGTGATCTTTGCTAAGTTTTTAAGCATGTGTATAGGAACTTTTATGGTTTTTTTTATGTTATGTCTGTGATGCTGCTACTTTAAAAATAAAAGTGCTTGCCTAAAAAGAGCTTTGTGATAATTTGTAACTGCTGGCAAAACAGTGTTCATGACTCTTGGAGAGAAAGCAATTTACAGGCACTGGGCTTTAGATGGACTAGTTTTCTGGAGATAACAGTGTAAGCAGAGAGATGTGCAGTCTTAAAGCCTCATTCAGACAGGAATGGGAACAGGGCCCCTACACAAGACAGGTCATGTCTGGGAGCTGGAAATATTAAGTGGGTATCCTCAAGGAACCAGGCAGGAGAGATACAGGTGCATGTGTACCCGTTCCATGACAAATTCTTCAATCTTCCTGATACGCAGCTATGTAACATTTGTAACTCATAAAATATGTAAATGAAGCTCAACAGTGTGATATGAAATATTTGTTCAACATACAAACTTATGCAGAAAGTAACCATATTCACAATTCTTACTGGGACAGCAGATGCTCTTTGCTGCTAAAACATATGTATGTGCAGGGACACAGTGGTGAAGGCAGCAGTGCTGCTGTAAAGGCCACAAGATGCATGCTGCCCTCCCCTCCTCCCCCATTCAGGTTGAGCTAGTGAGTGGCACAATTTTCAACCAATGCTAGGGTGCATGTATTCAGGAGTACTGCTTAGGTTGAGGGCTCAAACTGAGCTAGAGGCAAGTATTTTTACATTTAATTATTTGAAGTGTGTATTTGGCATTTGTGAGTATCCTTTAGAGAGGGGATAATGTGGAGACAGGGTGATTTCAGCCTCAAGGTGAGTGGATGTAGGAAGATCTTTTCCTCCTAAAAGAGTCAAGTAGAGGAGATGTCTACAAAGAGTTGTGGGACAGGGAATGGCACAGGTAGTCCGAGGCTCCAGGAGCTCACCAAGTCAGCATAACAGCAGCAGTACTGCTGTCTCATTGCCCACCCCTTTCATATGTGTGGACCTACTCCTATAGCAGCAGGGAGAAGTTGATGTCACCGAGATCTGTAAAAATAGGCAGTAGATCATATAATTCAATGGTTGTCAAACTGTAGTTCATAAACCACAAACTGTCTACCAACTAGCTGCTCATGGGCAGCAGAAAGCTAGCTTGGCATATGTTCCTGTCTTGTCTCCACCTGCTAACTTGCATCAACACAGGTAAAATTACACTACTTTCTTAATATTCTTCCATGTGAACAATTACAATAATTGCTACAAGGATGTTTTATTGGCACCAACATGAGGGAGGTATCCATGCAACTATAAATGGAAAAGGAGAGTCCAACAATATGAAAAAGTTTCAGAACCCATGTGTATAAACCACAAGGCACTTACTGAATGCTACTGATGTTTAGCAATCTCAAATAAGTTCAAATGTAATCCCTGAATACCAAGCTTGTTATCTAACCCAAAGGGATGTCTCTGGTCCTACAACGATTCATACAAGTAACAACACTGAAGGATCACCTTTTTTTAATGTCCCTAACAAGAGAATGCAACTGATGACCATTCCAAATCATATCTCGCAAGAATAGACATGGTCCTTTCCCCTATCTTCACAGCCTTTTCTGAGGAGAAGCTGTGACCTTGGAATTTTTTCCCTCTCTCTGAGCCACAGAAAAAAACAACAAATGTTGAGGAAAGACTCTGAATGCTTTTTGTCTTTCCTTCACCATCTGAGTTTAGAAATCCAGGACAGTAAAACCAAAAGTGCCTTCAAATTTATCTAATTAACACAAGAGATGAACTGTGATAAAATGACCAAAGACACACTATCTGCTACAATATGCAAATTCAGTGAGCTTGGCATTATCAGTGAGAAGAAGAGCGAATTTCTGGTGAAGGAGGCTCCCAGCAAGGTTTAGGAGTCGGAACTCTGGGTTTTATTCTTGGCATGCTGCACAGTCATTGCATGACCCTAGTCGCATCATTTAGCCTCTCAGTATCACAGTTTATTTATTAATAGAATAATTATAATGCTTGTCAGCTAAACATGAGTGTTGTGAGACTTGGTTTGCAGAGTGCTTTGAAATCTTCAGATGAAAGGTGTTGTATGTGTATAGTATTATTTGCACCTGAAATTAGTTGTCATTTCAATCCTAGTTTTTTTTTTGTTTTGTTTTGTTGTTGTTGTTTTTTTGGGGTTTTTTTAAATGGAAACAGAGAAGAAAGCATTTATTATCACAAAGAAATCTAAAACATCTTAAGGCCACACTGCCTAACTGACTTGGAACGATGCATTTAAAACCATGAAGTCTGGTTGAAGACTTTTATAATTTAATTCAGAGTGTTATATCACTCCAACATATATTGCTCTTCATAGTAATTTCAAGTCTCTGATGTGACATTTAAAGATATGTGGGGGGAATTTTTCTTTTTTTTTTAAAGCAGCCTTAAGCACCCTTCACATTTATATAAGGTCACAGAAAAGTGAGCTTTGGCAATACTCTGATTTTTTTCCCTTAGATTTAAAAAAGAATATTGTTGCAGTGGCTGCTTTATTATGCTAGTTGTTCAATGATTTATCATTTCTTATTTCAACTGAAATGCAAATTATGAGTCTGGCTAGTGCTGTTGACATAAACAGAGCAAATGTTGCAAGTCATTCTCATGTGAATTTAAAGATTTTTCAGACAATTATGGAATACCAATAGACTGATAAATACTGCATACAAAAGAATATTTGCGGGAATATTTTTTCTTATTTCTGAGATGAATGATGGACTTTCTCCAACTTGGAGTTGAAAATAACTACATCTAATTTCAAATAACTACTTTCAGCTATATCTCTGCAATTATGTAATATGTTTGCATCCTTTATTTCCCTTTTCACTCTACTTTGTATTAAATAAGCAAACAGTTTTTGAACTAATATTTTATTTGTACTTTGAATAATGGTTCAAAATACAAATAGTCAGTTTGAATAAGTGTTCAGAAAAAAATCTCCAAAATCACTATGAGAAAATAAGCAGCTATTGACTTCTAAATGTATTAACCTAAGCAAATATTTAGTTCATATATAAAACACTTTTTCAGTCTCAGATCTCAAGCCACTTTACAAACGACAGCATATACTCCCATTTTATAGATCAGGAAACAGAGGAACAGAGTCTAAGTGATTTGCCCAAGCTCACAAAGCAGATCAGTGACAGAAGTAAATACTTACCTGAATAGGAAATAAATCTTTATATTCATTCAAATTCGAAGTCATTTACTGTTACATGTTTTGAATATTTCCCATTAGAAAACCTAAAAGTCTGCTTCTTATAGCCATACATTTAATAAGTGTAATTTCTTGTCTGTGAAAGCAAGTCCAAAGAAGTGGAGCAAGAGAGGTTACAAGCTCCTATTTTTCATCAGCTAGTAGGTGAACAGCAGTTTTCACTTAAGAGTTTTTATCTGTCAATCTGACTGACCATGGGGAGTAAGTGGCCACAAATACAGGTTTACTACATTTAATAAAGGTTGTCTCAGAAATCTAAAACATACTTTGAATGCTAATTGGCAGGTTCTGGTTTCTACAAGTTTTATAACTGCTAAGCTTATTGGCACTATTTTCTCAATTGTGTATATGTGAAGGATATGCACAACTATTACAACCCATTAACTTTTGGTTCAATAATAACTGCAACATCAATTTCTATAAACATGTTTTATTTTTTGCTAAATATGGATGGTACAAAGGAAACATACCATGGTATCCAACATAATAGAAAAATAAATCAGCATTTTAATGTTGATATGGAGAGCTAAAAAATAAATCAGCATTTTAATGTTGATATGGAGAGCTAAAAAATAAATCAGCATTTTAATGTTGATATGGAGAGCTAAAAAAATGCCCCTGTACAGTTTTGTTCCATTTTTTTGTGTAATGACAGCCTCTGCTATGCAAGTGTTTCTTACTGGTCCCTGGGGTGGTGCTTTTAAAACCAGTTTTAGTGAGGCAATAAGTGAACACAAGGCAAGGATTGTCTTTTTGTTCTATATTTGCACTGCGCTTATAGCACAACGTGGGTGCACAAATAGGCCTCTTAGGCACTACAATAAAAAAAAAATTAAACTCAATTTGGCTAAACCCAACCACTACTTAAAAAACCCTCTTAGAAATAGTGATACCACCACACTTACTAGACTGGTTACCATAATACTTTACATTTATTTAGCGTCTTTCAGCCAAGGAAAAAAGTAAAACACTTAAAAGCATTATGGGGAAAGGAAGCACAGACCTAAGAACGATTTGCTCAAAGTCATAAAAAAAAAGTTAGGAGAACTGAGGAGTGCTGACTTCTCAACGCCAGCTCTAGCCTATGGCAGGTTAACACGACCGCACCTCCCGAGCCCATGTCAAACTGAAGTGCTCAGAGCGAGCGACGCATGATGGGGACCCACAAACTACATTCTCTCAGTGACTCGGAGATCAGGTTTCCTTGGGCCCCGAACAAAAGGGGGCGGCTTTTCCAGTTACCAGCCCTGGACGCAGGCAGCCGAAGCCGCTGAGTTCTGCTGACTCCCACACATCATCCCCAGGGGCGAAGACCGGGCAGGGCCGACTCCCGCCCCAGACCCCGATGCGGCCCCTTAAGCCCGCCGTGGGGTGGCAGGGGCCGGACTGGAAGCTGCAGCCCGGCGCGGGGGCGATGGGGGGAGGGGGCTGGCTTTACGGGCCGGCCGGGGACACACCAAGCGGGAGGGGAGACGAAGCCCGACGCGCAGAAACCCGCGCACCGCCTCCCCCGAGAGATGGGCGAGCACGGGCGGGGCCGGGCGGAGCTCCCCGCCTCGCGGGGCTGGAGAAGGGCTCCCGACACAATAGCCTCGAGGGCGGGTCTCGCCTGGCTGCTCCGGGCCCCGACCCAGCAACGAGCCGTCCAGGACGGCAACAACCAGGGAAAGGGTCGGAGCCGCCGGCGGAGGCGGCCGAGTCTCGGGGGGAGGCCGCGCCGCTCACCTTAGCGAGCATCTTCTTCAGCTGGCTCTCGGACAGCGCCATGGCGGCCGTCCGTTCCCCGCCTCCTCCGCGAGCGCCGCCGTTGTCGCCGCGCGGACGCGAGAGCAGAGGCGAGCAGGCCTAGCGCAGTGCAGCGCACGGGCTCCTCCTCCTGGATCAACAGGAAGGAGGAAGCCCACAGCCCTCGTCGCCTGGCTTCCGGCAGGACCCATTTCCGCCGGCCTCTCGCGTCACTTCCGACGACGGCGGCGGCGGCGGCGATGCCGGCCCTCGTCACGTGATGGGGGGAGCGAGCCGAACGCTGGGGCCGGCCCAGAGGCTGAGCGCTCCGGAAAGGTCACGTGACACGCATGGGGCGGCCCTCTCCCCCAGAGGCCACCTTGCGTGGGCAGCCGCATCACGCACGTGTCGCTCGGGGGCGGGGCCAGCCACCATCGACGCACCAACCCACGACGTCACGCGCCACGGCGAAGCCCGAGCAGGACCGGATCAGATTCGGTTTTGGCCAAAGGAGAGCAGGACCACAGCCTGTTGCGTCTACACGGCGGCTTAACGTACCTAGCTGGAAAGGGGTTAGTTTGCTGTACAGCCGCCTCTCCCCACCTGTTGTCGATTTACTCACACACACACACACACACTTTAATTTCAATTCCTGGGGACAACACTGGGCTTAAGTGACACATTTTGGAAAGTTTCCCTTGCACTGACCTGGTATTAAATTAGCTCAGAGCATCTTCCCTCACACACACACTTCAGCCGTAGCAGACGCGGTGGCCTCAGTCAACCCCAGGGACAACACTGCAGGGCTCAGCCCGCTAGGGGAACAAAGCTGCAAACGCATCAAATTTACCTTCCTTCATGCATCTCAGAGAGCGAAAGGTCTCCACTAGATGGTACCCATAAACCACTGCCCACCACAGCACTACCAGCTGGCAGTAGAGTGAGCCCTGCACTTACTGTAAACTACTAGGGCAGGGGTCGCCAACCCACAGCTCTCGAACCGCATACGGCTCTTTGCTCATACAAATGCGGCTCTTAGTTGTAAACATAGAATTTCACATTTTAGGAAATGGTCGGTTAATATTTTTGCATCTATTATTGATTTTTATTTGTGTGTTGTATGCATTTAAAGTTTAAGGACATGAGGGGAAGTCAACATCCAGGTCTGCTCTACAGTAACCGGGCAAGAGTCTGGGATGTGCGCGCGCGTGCGCGCGCACACACACACACGCCGTTGTACACTGATTGGGTACATTCTCAGACTATCCATTAACAAAGGTCCTTGCAAAATAGGATGGAGAGAAAGTCTAGAGCTGGATCGCTACACTATTAACCAATCGCATAGCTTCTTCTTAAAAATCAAAAAAGTGCATATGTGGATTTGACGATTGTGGTGAACGTTTTGGCAATGTCTGAAATTTTGTTTTTAGTTTGCAGCAAGGGGTAACCATCTTTAAACATGGAACGAAAATGTAAAAATAACCGCAAATATGAAGAAAAACACAATGTTCCTAGTGGAATGGGAAAGTTTATATTTTTTCATTGAATATAATGGCAAACCACACTGTCTGATATGTCAGATTTCATTGGTACATTTCAAGTCTTCAAATCTCCAGCGCCAGTTCAACACACACCATACTAACATCGATCGGGAATTTCCAAAAGGTACTGAACTTCACTCGCACAAACTAAAAACTTTGAAAAGTCAAATCGACAAACAGACTCAAGTGTTCCGTAAATTGCCAAGCACTCCCAGCCTGTTACACATGCCTCGTATCAAGTCGCTCGGAACATTGCCCACGCTAAAAAAAACCTTACAACGAAGGCGAGTTTGTTAAAAAATGCCTCGCAGATGTTGTTTCCATCTTGTCTCCAGAAAATGATAATCTGAAAAGAATGGTTTCAGATCTTCAACTCTCACACCACACACTTGAGCATAGAATATCTGAAATCAATGATTCAATTGAATCACAGTTATATTCTGATCTTCAGAAATGCACATACCTCACCAGCATGCTGGCCGAGTCTTGTGACGTACAGGGCAAACCTCAGTTGGCAATATTTGTACAGACTGTCAAATGATTGTGTAAATCAACGAAGAACTCCTAGATATCATACCATTAAAAGACAGAACTGGGGGCATCGATGTGAAAGAAACACTGATGGATGTTTTTGCAAAAACAAATCTGCCTTTACCGAAACTTGCAGCAATAGCAACGGACGGCGCGCCATCTATGGTCCGAACTGTGAATGGACTTGTGGCACTATGCAGAGCTGAGGAAAAGTTCCTTGACTTCTGGTTGTTTCAGTGTATCATCCACTGGGAGTAACTGGTGTCTAAAAAGCTGCATTTGGATCACGTCATGAAACCTGTCCTGGAAATAGTCAATTATATTCATACACACGCTCTCAAACACAGACAATTCAAGAATCTTATTGCTGAGCTCAACCAAGGCCTTCCTGATGACCTGCCGCTTCACTGTACTGTAAGGTGGCTTTCAAAAGGTAAAGTGCTTTTTCGTTTTTTTGAACTTTTGGATGCTGTGAAGCTGTTCATGGAAGTGAAGCAAAAGGAATACCCTGAGCTCTCAGACCCACAATGGGTTTTAGATCTGGCATTTCTGGTGGACATGCTGCGACATCTGGACAGACTGAACCTGCATCTCTCAGGGAAGTTAAAGATGCTGCCGGACCTGGTGCAAAGTGTATTTGCGTTTGTCAACAAACTCAAGCTGTTCAAGGTGCAACTTCAAAGGGAGGAACTAACACATTTTCCCTCAGTGTTAAATGCAAGTGAACAAGCACCTGAAATCTTGAAAGGAGCACAACACGGTATGCAACATTGATCGAAGTACTTCAGGATGGTTTAGTGGAAAGATTCCATGATCTACAGCTGAAGAGGTCTCATTACATTCCTGGTTGACCTTTTCAGTGCTGACACTGACTGTTTGAAAGCAACGTCTCAGATTGAGATGATTGAACTTTCCCAGGACGACAAACTTAAGTCTTTTCTAAAGGAAGGAACCCTTGAGTTCTGGAGAAATGTAGCAATGGAGAAATACCCCCATGTCAAACAGGCTGCGCTCAGACTACTGTCAATGTTTGGGTCAACTTACCTTTGTGAATCAGTTTTCTCAACATTGAAACATGTAAAATCTAAGCATCAATCTGTTCTAACTGACACACACGTGAGGGAATTACTTCAAGTGGCCTCAACTGAATACAAGCCAGATTTTAAAAGAATCATTGAAAGCAAGGATTGCCAAAAGTCCCACTGAGTCAAAAATCGCAACAAGGAAATAAACATTTTGATGGTTTTGTCTTATTGTAAATTATTGTTTCAATGTGTGTGTCGCGCGCGCGCACACACACACACACACACACACACACACACACACACACACAGAGTACAGTATAAGGTAAATGTGGCTCTTTGGGGTATCCATAGCTATTTTTTCCGCTCTTAGTCTCTGACTGGTTGGCCACCCCTGTACTAGGGCAAATCAGAGTTCCTTCCCTTCTGTAAACATAGCTGTACATGCTATACTTTACATACAGAAATGAGCCCATAGGATAGATATTACACAGAGGTTGTAGGTAGCAAGTTATGCAGCCTTTATTACCATTTCGTAAGAGTGGGAGAACTATAGTTATTGCTGACAGCCATAATGTAAGCAACAAGACATTTCTCTCATTCACTACAAGGGTGAGAGTTACAAATGGCATTTTCTGTTTAAAGCAAGAGCAGGCTTACTATACCGTAGTATTAGAATTAATAAGCATCTCCTATTATCTTAGTGCCTGATGTGCTTCTTTAGTTAAGACCTTTCGGTGCACTAGCTTGGACAGGGCACACTCACCTCTTATTGTCTACTGCATTTTTGGTTAAATTTTCCAAGCACTGCTCCACATAAGTAATTCATTTAAAGGCATAACAAGAATTATTAGACCTTGAGAATCATGATTTCAAATAGAATTGAACAAAAGTATAGTACATAGATTACAACAATTCAATACTTCATGAGACTTTCAAGGCATAAGAACCGTAATTAAAAAACAGAAGGGCAAGAAAACAGTGCAATGTACAATTACATGAATTAAGTACATAAACATTTAAGAATTTTGCAGCAACATAGCAGCTTTTTAGTATATTGGAAATGGCTGGCCAACTAAAACCTTCATTTTAGAGGCCTTTCACAGGAGGCTGTGGTTTACAAGTACCTTTGTGCATTTAAAACATTTTTTACTGTTTCTGAAGAGCAAGAATGTCATACAACAGATGACTTTTAGTGCTATTAGTCTAAAAGTGACTACAGACAATTTCCTTCTTACAACAGAGTGCCATGTAATGTACTTTTAAAGGTGCAGTTTCTTATTTTTAAATAAAAATTCATTGGAAACTGTAGAACAATGGAATGTAATATATGTAAGAATTAGAGCAGATTTTTTAATTGCTATTATGAGTGCTAAGTACCATTTATCCTAAAAAGTGCCAATTATAATAAAATACAACACAACATTAAGGTAAAAAAAATGAGCTATTCTAGTTAAGTATAGCCCCTCTTTATGAACAATTTTAAATGCACAACACTTTAAGGAAGTCAGTTATTGCTCATTCAGGAAGATTTTAAAGAGTAAAAAAGAAACCCAATCTAGCTAGAGACTAACTCATTTTTTAAACAACCAGCTCAATTTTTCTAGCATAACAATTACTATTTACAAAATACCACTGACTAAAACATTAAAAAAATTCTAAGGCAATATGAACAGTGATCCCAATTAAGGAAAATGTAGTTTTGCTATTTTTAGTATCAATCCTGAAATGACCTCAGTAGGAGTTGTGATATGCTGAGTTAATAGGCTAAATCTTACTCCCATTGAGAACAATGGAAACTGAACTCATGTAAATGATACCTATCAGGCACAAAGGTTGAGGGTACTAAGCCTCTTCAAGATTGGGTCCTTTGTGAGATGTAAGACTAAGACACAAGCAAGTGTATCATCAATCTAATTCATATGTTGTGTCTTTACCAACATGAAGCTTCAATGGTATTTTAAGAAATATATACCAGTACTTAAGTGTTGAATTACAAATTATTATATTCTATTAAAAGGAAGAGCTAGGTCCACATTTTCTCCTTTACTGTATTTGGTATCATTAGTACTAAATTTAATACTGAAGTCTATTCACAAGATGAATACATTACTTTTCTTTTAGGAGTGAAACACAATCAACAAGCAACTATGATTTAGGAAGTCGATAAAACCACTTATACCAATGTACATTCTTTTATGGTTTATTTTAAACACTAGTATCCTGCTTTTTCAGTACAATCCTCAATCTAGTCAGCCATAAATGTCTCCCTACTCAGATTCATTTGCCTTTTCCAGTCACTTTATTCCTTCTGAATCTGATCCAAAGCCCACTGACGTCAATGGGATTTGAATCAGGACCATATGTCCATGAATTAATTATGCCCCCAAGCCCTATTTACTTTTATACTACTCAACTCTAAGATTTTCTTTTAATCTCACCTCCCCCCACCAATGCCTCACCACTGTGTACAGTATCTGTACTAATGCTGTACCTGTTGGAATACTCTAGTGTTTAAAACAAAAAATTATTCTAAAACTTATAGCATGAAAGCACCTGTAAAATGTACAAAACAATTAGAATAGAGCAAAATTTCAGGAAAAAAAGCTCGGACAATTAAATGAACATACAACAGCATTCATACGCAATGTCCAAAAGCTCAAGTTCCAAGGTGCATCATTAGCAAATATTTTTCATTTTTCCTAGCAGTGTGCTAGTGTTTAGTTCAATTACATGAAAACAATAAAGTGCTCTACCTTTATCATGTCTGCTAAGCTAGAGGATCATTTTAGTCAATGCTTTACTGCACTGAATAACTGGAGTGCACTGGTGTTCTAGTCACTGAAAGTTACGAGGGAAATGACATACTGCTTCTGTGCTGGCTCTACACCACCCAAAGATTCTCCCTACACTAGAGATGCTTCCAGGTAGACTGTTATGTCAGCTTTAGAATCCTTTTGTCCCAGCAGAAGGCACAACGGAAACGTAGTGAACCTGAAAATCAGGCCTAGATGGTGCATGGCTTAGTGATAAAGAATGCAGGCAGAGTTACTTAAATTTTGACAAAACATAATGGTACACAATCCTCTTCATTTTGACTCCAAAAGCTATAGCCTTTATATAAAAGAAAACTTTCCATTTTGTCATGTGCTCTGTATTACACAGTTTAACAAATGCTTTGAAGGAGTGGAGCACTTGTGAAAGAAAATCATAATTCATCTGTTTGCAGAAACCTATATCTACCAGGGAAACATTTCTCCTTAGCAAACCCAGCATTTTCATGAGCAGATATAGCATGATTCCATTGTGTTTAAAGTTTCAATTGCTGTTGAAGGTCATGAATTGATGCTGCGCTGCTTTGCAGTTTCTTTGCCACCAATTCCTCTTCTTTCAGTGGCTTGATAATCTCAGTCACTCCGTTGGTTCCAAGAATACATGGCATACTTAAAAATACTTCACTGTTTATATTGCAACAGCCCTGAAATAGTGAACACACAAAAGAATGTACATAGAAACAATTCATTCATTAATCTTCATTCCCCATGCCAACCATGAAATACAAAATTATGTAAATTAACAAATTTAAATAAGCAAGGATAATTCATCTCATAATATGCTTTGTTAGCTGACAAGCATAGCTTAGTTTCAGTTATTTATAATACTGTATAGTAGATTAAATAGTCTATGGTAAATTTTTTAAAAATCTTAGTAATAGGACATTAACATTCTGCAATTAAATCATCATAATTCTACAAGCATTATAGAAGGCTAAAATAGTAGGAATATTACAGGTCTTGTTTAAAATAAAATTATATTTTTTGTTCAAATTTTGCAGTGTCTGTACAACATATGTTCACCTAAAGACACTATTAGTCACTCCCATACTTATCTATTTCATATAACAAGTGCTAAAAAGTTCACATGGTGAGAGGAAGAAATTAAATATATGTACATAATGAAAAACAAACAAGTCTTTGTAATCTCAAGCACAAAATGAATCAGTCACCAATGTAGGAAGTTCACAAATCTTGTAAAGCAAAGCTACTGTTACTAGAGAAAAATGTTTCCACACTATTTTCTAATGTTTCATATTGCTTTAATTAAGCCTTTTAGAATGAAGTTTAATTAAAATCTAGTCTGAGATTGTTTAATGATCATGATCAGAAAGTGAGAGACAAGAAAAGTTTGCCTCCTGATTTAACAAATATAGTCGTGAGAAAATCTACATCTGATTCTTGTAAATGGAGTTGAAGATGTTTGGTCCTCCGGGAGATTTGCATTCCATTAAGCACTTTGAAACATTATGTCTGCCTGTTATTTTGCCAAAACTGTGTTAATAGTCTTGACCGGTGGTGAGATGGATGCTAGCACTGCACATGTATCTCTCAACTGCTATATTTTGAAAGTCCAAGACACAGGGCAGTAATTGATTTTTGCTCATTTTCAGATGGATCCTAAAAGTTGGGGCCTGTTGTAGGAAGAAAGTAACTAAACTAGTGTGTCTGCAGAATGGCTGGTCTGTCTGGATTAAGATCTTTATACAGCTACAATTAACAGGCGTAATAGGATTAAAGATTCAGTAGAAACATATATGAAATTAATACCATGTTTACCTTTGCCAGAGTTGATATGGAATGAACCTTCCTTTTATTTTTCAGTATGCTTTCAATCAGATCTGCTATTGACAGTCCAACAGACCAGGACTTTTGACCTTTTCTCTTAAGAAGTTCCATGGCACTACGTAACAGGGAGAAAAATGCAGTTTTAGAAATTTCTTCAGTTGCCCATGTTTTGTTCTACATACAGTATAGCATAACATATGAACACCACGGTCTGCTTTTCTAGAAATTAAAGCAATTCTTTATTTTCCCCAATTCTACAAAGATCATTTTTTAATTCCTCCATGCAAATGGTACAAATTTTCCTAATTTCTATGAAAAGTAATGTTAAATGTATATCTTGATCACTATAATATATTCTTGTTTAAGAAGCACTTTTAGAACCTCTGTGGGAAAGTTACTAAATAAGTGTCATGTATTAGGATTATAAACAGCCTAGCCCACTGCATCAAATAAATGCTGATGCAAGGCCTTTTAGTGTTAGTGTTACAGTTTAGAGGAACACATGCTTATTCTATTAACATTACCACTTAACTCTATTTAGCTACTGGAAAAACAAAATGATCTAAAAATAGTTTTTTCTTATATAATCAAGTATGTCGATGACCTGAAAGTTTCAGAGCAGACTTGCTCATAGTAGTACAGAAAATTCAGATTATCCAGGGATTCTGAACTCTGCAGATTGGAAAAATCCCCACCTCTACTATTTTGGTAACAAGTTGGTGTGAATTTAAGTTTACTATTTTAACAGTGTTACCTGTTAGCCAACTGCTTCTGAGAGTTATGATTCAGTACTCCTTCAGTTTGATGACATGAACCAGAACTAGAACCACTCCATGCAGGCACTAAATATAATTAAAAACAAACTTTTATCATTCCAATATAGTATAACATTGACAAAGTTTTAAACTGATTTTCTGAAGTGCATGCTGCTAAAGGCCTTGAGTTCAGTTGGTGTCTTTCTAAGGTTAACAGGGACTCCCTAAACTCCATAACAGAACTGGCATGGAGAAACTGTTAAAAAAAGGCTTCACGTAAGGCTTTAACAGAATTTGTTGTGATGTATTGGTAATTACATTAAGTAGAGTGGTACAGTGTTGTTCCTGTTGTCAAAGTTAGACACATATGGTAAAAGGTCTTATAAGTGTTGGTGCAAAGAGAGGAGGGATACAGGTAAAAAAAACCCATATATTTTATCTTAATTTCTCTGGGTGTTCTTTTTAAAAAAACAAAAACAGGCTCAGCATTCTATTATTTTTTTTCCACTGTTAAATTGTGATATGCTTTTTACAGCCTTACCTACAACTTAAAAGTTACGGGTTTGATATCTTTTTCCTGCCCCCTTAATGCATGATGCTGCTACCGGGGTGGATGAATGTGTGTGCGCACACACAAGGCTGATGATTATTATTGGAATGACAGCCCTATGTAGCATAGAAAATAACTATGCAAGCTTGCTCATACTGTCCTGCCAACATGTCTAAAGAGGCTAGTTCAGTCTCCATTTCCATTTATTCTCTGCTAAAACCTCTCACAAGGAAGATAAGTGTCTCTCTCTCTCTCTCCCCCCTCACTTCCTCCCTTAAAATTAACCAGTCCCCTCTAGCAAACAGAAATATTGTCAAAAGAAAAATTTTTGGGCACAACCTTTACGCTCAATACAATTATTGCAAACTTTGGTTATAAATATTTTTCCCCTTAGACTTTGTTGTGAAGTAACAGTGGAAAATAAATCCTACACAGTAGTGTGCATTTGATTTGGCAAGCATGCTGAAAAGCAATCATAAACTCAAGATCTGAATATCGGGTTCTTGACAGTTATCCAAATTACAAAAAAATCACCACAACTACTGTAGTCACTTCCAGCAAAGACCCTAAGAAATGAATGGACCACGGAGACCAAGCTACTTTCTCACCCTTGTGTGTGTCCTGCAGATCAGGATTGGAAGAGAATAATGAGAACCAATGCACTTCAGTTAGTACCACATCAAATGCATCACAATGTTTTCAGTTCTTTTTAACTCAAAAGACAAATATACAATTGTTTAGCATAACAGATGAAAGGAAAGCTGGGAATGACAAAAGTCAGCTGAAAAGTACCAGCTACAATAAAGCTATCCAGAATACTTTGTAGAGCTTCATTCTCAGCTAGTGTGACAGAGACCAGATTCATGAAGATTAAATTTATTTTTGCTTTCTTATAAATCAATTTGTACAATAGGTTTGTCAGTCTTTTGTAGTCCATCTGGAAGTCATACTTAAAGGAGCAATACAATGAAAACAAAGGTAGTTAAAGTTCTTCTATGACTCAGAAAAGTATACTAGAAAAGTTTTGATATTTTTAAGCAGACTTTTTATTAAAAGTTACTTTAAAGACAGTACATTGTTTTCTATCTACTCTCCCCCCTTCCATGGAACATCATGGAATATGTCCTTCAGCATCCAGGCAGCCTAGTTAACCGCAAAGTTTAGGGGCAATTTCCACTTTTCAGATATACTCGTTCTTTTGAGGACAACTTTTGGGAGGGGAAAGGGAGGTACTATCTTCTGAAGCAAAAACCACTTTAGCATGACTTTTTATTTAAGAGGAAAAAACCTGACATGTAACAAAAAGCAATGCCCTTCTGCCTTGTACATTAGCCAAACCGGACTGTCACTACACAAAAGAATAAATGGACACAAATCAGACATAAAAAATGGTAACATCCATAAACCAGTCGGAGAGCACTTCAATCTCCCAGGACACTCTGTAGCTGACTTGAAAGTTGCCATACTTCTGCAAAAAAAAACTTCAAAAACAGATTTCATCGAGAAATTGCAGAGCTGGAACTCATATGCAAACTTGACACAATCAAACTGGGTCTCAATAGGGACTTGGAATGGTCATCTCATTACAAGAATTAATTGGCACTGTTCACACATTCTCACCTTCTAATCAATGGTTGTGAATAGGCCTCATCTACTCTAACTGAATGGACTTTGCTGACACCTACCCTCCCCACTGTTGTTCCTTACCCTTGGATGTATATATATACCCCCTATCTGATTTCTATTTCTTGCATCTGATGAAGTGGGTTGCAGCCCACAAAAGCTTATGCCTGCAGAAATTAAATTTGTGAGTCTTTAAAGTGCTACAGGACTCTCGTTGTTTTAACAAAAAGAGAGCAGAAGCTGCGTTGTGTGGGAACAGATGCCATCAATTGTGAATTAAACAAAGTCTGATGTTTCCATGTGAAATAGCCGTTTAAGCAGACCTGATACAAAGCCTAGTTTGTTTGGTTTTTTCAATTACTTTACCCTTCATGTGTCACTTTTTTTAAATGTAGGGAGAAACTAAATCTCACTGTATCTAGTTCTGTAGAGAGCACTCACTCAATTCTATCTTCCTCTAAATCCAAAACTCCTGAGTTCCATTCTTGTCTCTGCTGTGCACTTTGGGAAGTCAACCATGGCCAGTCTGCAATGGTGTTGAGCAACTACAGCTATTGTGAACATCCATGTGAGCTGGGGATCAGCACCTCTGAAAACATGGTATTCTCTAAAGTACTGACAGTCCACCACATACTTTTACCCCCAGGCATTCCCTTCTCTGAAATTTCTCCCTCTTCAACGTCTTTAACTTCATTTAGTGTTACACCAAATAAACAAATCAAAGCTGTACTTCTGCATGTTTCTCCCTGTTTGGAGACATACTGAGAACATCTTTGTTTGCTCCCATCCCACTCTAAAATCTTGGAGGACACCCTGTAAACACTATAACATACTCTCCATAAAGTGCTTCAGATCTCTCGTTGTTTTTGCTGTATACAAATTAACACAGCTACCCCTCTGATACTCTCCATAGGATGCCTCCCCTTCTCCCTTTCTATAAGGGCTAGAATTAATTAAAAATAAATCATGAAAAGCTATAACCCTGTTCACTATCAGCTACATTACCATTATCATCCAATTAGTTAATATGTACACTGCCAAAACTGCCCATATGCCTGTAAATCATAATGATGTGTCAGTTTACCTTTGTCTTCTCCTTGTTCGCCAATAATCCAAGCCTGTTCTCCTACGGTCTGTGCTTTCAACAAGTTTGTGATAATATACTGGAATCTCTCAGTGTCTAGATTACAACCAATTCCAATAACTCTACTTTTAGGAAATGCACTGAGCTTCCATGATACATATGTCATTATTTCCACTAAAGATGGGACAAAAGTATGTTGAAAAAAGATACAGAATTACTTCCAAAATTCAACACAACAGCAAACTATAATTCACATTCAAGAAACAAGAGCAGGAACATTTTATAATTCCAGGTATCAGCATGCAGGACAATATCAGCAATTTACTCATTTCTAAAACAATGAATAAGGCTTTGAAAATAATCATGTCATAGTCGAGTAAAATATTAAGAAAACAAATCAGAAACTCAAACAATTTCTCTCACCACCACCACCCCCAAAAATACCCAGCCCCCCTTCCCACCCTAAAAGTTTACTTCTCTTTCCATTTGGCAGATGTTCTCTCCCCACCTTCCCTGTTTTGAATGGAGCAAAGGGTAATCTTTCCAATTTCTCTAACATGCTATAGTAACATGTTTTAAGTGTGTGTGGATGGGGTAAACTCATGTCTACTTCTTCTGACACAATATCATAGAATTATGATTGTTTTATAATTATAAATGTGTTTCTAAACAAACTACAGGCTAAGTATATTTACTGGTAACATAGGGGGTTATCAACTAGAGGTTTTGATCATATCATGTGTATATGTCCTTACAGAATAGGGGGAAGAGAGAGATCCTGTCACTAACACATTTGCAAGGTGCTCTGACTACAATGGATGGACATATATCATAAGACTCTAGATGAAGTGAAGTTTAAACTGTACACAAAAACAAAACTTATGCAAGAATATTTTTTACATAAAAAATACTATCATTTCCCCCCAAACCGCCAACTTATCTAAACTACACCTAAGACAACATCTTACCAATAGCCTCTCCATATAAAGAAACAGACACGAATATAGTGGCTTGCCCAAGTCTGAAGAGGGAGTCTGTCTCAGAACTGGAATTACAATTTAGGATTGCTGGCTCCCTGTCCCGTAGAATATATCAGGCACTAGGATATTCTTTAAATAGCTCAGGAACAAATCAGGTCCAGGGATAAACAAAATCAGATACATGTAAAATATCAACATACCTGGATGAGATGCGACAAGCAGCACGCTATTTTGACTATAATGTGCTACTGCTGGGACAATTCCTCTAAATAGATCCACGTTGCTCTGTATGACATCAAGATAAGACTGAGCATTGCCCAGAGAATTAACGGTAAGAACCACAACTTTTGAATCAGCAGAGGCAGAAAAATCTGATAAACATAAAGAAGTTATTTTAACGGGGTTTTTTTAAGTCTTGTTTTTATCAAATTATAGAAATGTGAAGACAGACTTGGCACAAAGATATTTTAAATGACCCATACTAACAAACCAGTATATATTCAATGCAACTACTTTGTTTGCCTTTCCACAAGAACTTTAACAGCTTTCTTTCCTACAGTAGAATTGAACTAGGAAGATATAAAAGGATATTTTTATGCATCATCATCATCCCTAATCTACTGTGTTGCAAGAGTATACAGAGTTTTATTTGGGAACTGCTTTTTCTATTATATAAGAGTACTTTGCACCCTTCTACAGTACAATTAATCAAAGGATCTCAAAGTATCTTACAAATAGTTATGCCTCATAGAACTCATGTGAAGTTGACATTACCCCTATTTTATAGATGGAAAATGGGAAAAATCACACCATGTTTCTCCAAGAGCATACAGAGCTTGCTGCATAGCTTGGAAAACAACCCAGGAATTCAGACTCCAAGGCTCCCACTCTAACAACTAGACACATTTCTACCATACATTACAACAGCTTTTTGACGTTTATTTCTTTATCCCTTGCTAAGAAACTTAGAAGTGAAAACTAGCATCCTTTTCATGTCATTCTTTATTTGGATCTCTGAAAAAAGAAGTTCTCTCCTTTTTCCAGTCCTCATCTAGCTAGGTATTTATACTGGGGTCATCATTATAGTAATTGAGCACGGCATCCTGATAACCCTGGATTCTTGGTGAAGATCTTGATCCCCATTCATTCATTCCTTTCTTTCTTTTTGTCCTTCTAGCTCAGAGTCAAGGACATGGACACTGTATCAAAGAGTCTGTTCTGGGGGCTTGGCAAGAGGTGGAATATGGACAGCCACTAAAAAAGAAAGTATCTTACGCCTCTAAAAAAGAACAGATTAGAGTGCTGGACAGGAGCAGTGCAAGTTTCCTTGGACCACCCCACCAGTGTTTCACAGTCTTAGTTTATCACCACCTGAAGTGGTATCAGGTTATCAGAAGATAATGGGTATTTACATATCCAAATGACTTTAAATTAATGACCTAGAGGTGAAAGTTTTTATCACTCCCTAGGGTAATGTAGTTCCCAAAAAGTACACACACACAGAGCAAAACAAAGATACAGAACGTATGTTCCACTACAATATAAATATTAGTACCTTTGCTGATCACAACATTTGGCAGAGCAAAGATATCCAGGTCCATTGTTCCTCCTTTTGCTGTACCTTCTGAAAGGTCTAAGAGAACCACCTGGTCTGCAGCACCCTGTGCAAATAAATATATTTCAGCTCTGCAACAAAATAAAATGCAGTTTATTCTGATAAAGATGCTTCTGAAATTCAATCTCACTTTTAAATGGACATTAAGTGCGTTACAAAAACGCAAAACACAATCCACACCCAAATCACCAATGATTGGGTAATGTTAAATGGAAAATTGGACATCTATGTGGGTAGTTCCATTGCCAAACAGTATATTAAACCACACACACAAAACCCACCTTAGGAGGGTTGCACTCAGACATTCAAAGTTAAGGCCAAAACTCTGAGTATTGTGCTCAAGTACTGAGCACATACAGAAATACTTCATACTGTGAGAACTCTACAATACCTAGGGCACAACCTTGACAATATCCCTTTAAATACAAATTGACTTGCTTTGAAGTATTTGTGTTCAACCTTTAATGTTTTATAACTAACAGCTGACTGTCAGGCCCAATAAAGGATAATTAAATTTGAAAAGTATAAAAGAGTTATCTTTTTAATTTAATATATTTAATACGTAAACGAGAGCAGTAACATCTCAAATTACTAAAAGCACTTAAAAATGAAGTAATTGTTTTTGTATATTAAACACTAAGACCTAGTTTGGAAGTCATTATAGGAACAGCACTAGACAACGTTAATAGCGATTCTGTTAAAAATGAGAAAGTACCTTTGCTGCAATTGCTAGTACACAAGCAATGCCAAGATCTCCTGCTCCAATCACAGTAACTTTGTTAAAGCCTCCATCTTTTTTCTGTCCACCCACTGTAGTCTCTGAATTCATGTCAGTTTCACCTAAAATTAAAAAAAAATAAAATAAAAATCACAGCTGATGATTTTATAAGACAATGTAAACACTTGCACTGTATGTGAAAGCTAATGCCTGGTCCGATTAACCAAATCACTTTGTCTTCTCCAGTACGCTAGTCAGGCTATGGAAACTAATTTTTCAAGCTTCCATTAAGTCATTTTTTTCACAGAATGATATTTTACAGTTTATATCAGCAAGGAAAAAAATTCAGATAGGTGGCTTGTCTACTGACCATGCTCCCCAAGCTCTATACTCAGCTCTGCCACTGAAATGCAGTGTGACCTTCTGCAACTCATTTAATTTCTGTACACCTTCCACATCCGCTCCCACTCTTTGTCCATCTTGTTTGTTTAGTTTAGACGAAGTTCTTTGGGACAGGAACCATGTCTCAGCAGGTGTTTATAGAATGTCTGGCCTTAGATACAGGGAGCAGTAATACACACTACAGTGGGGGGTGATTTCTAAAGTGCACTAAAGTATTGCATGTTAATTGGTCCATGTAGACCCTGCTGGTGTGCACTGGGGTTCATTAGTGCTCTTTAATGTTACCACTGTTTGAAACAGCACTAACATTAACGCTCACTAGACAATATGTAATATACACCAGCAGGGGCCTACATGAACCAATTAATGCGCAATACATAAGTGCACTTTAGACATCACATCTGTGTGGTCCGCACTGCTGCTCCACTGGCACAATCTGGTCCTGGTCTCGATTGGCAACTGCAGGCACTACCACAATACAAATAATAATCATCCCTTTGTTGCCACCACATGCACCAATGTATCTACTGCAGAAAGTGTTTTTAAAAGATTGACTGTTTTAAATTGCACAAAAAATGTAATGATCGTAATTACAAATTGTTAATCCAATACTCTTGATAATATAATGGTTCTCACTATACTAAATGCTGTACAGTATTTCATTTTGCAAATAACTGCAGATGCATACAGCATTCAAATTATCCAGTATAAGAGAATATGTAAATTAGCTATGCCATCAGAAAAGGGTATATTTAAGGTAAAGGAGAAATAAATGAACTTTAGGAAAATATAAACACCACAAGTTGTAATTAATATTTATTGGCCATCTTAAAAAGGTAAAATAAAAATAGCTAAAAGCACGGATAAAACTGATATTGATTCAGTTCTGTTGAAGAAGTACACACCTTCAATTATCTTTGCAATATAGGATAGCAGTTCTAACTGCCCAGCTTTATCAGAAGACGGTAGTGAATACAGAGGTAGCTCTTCCTCAAACTTTTCAATCATTTCTTTGATTAATCCAATGATAATTGACTTTGGCTGGAATACATAAATATAGGAGAAGAGGTACAATCTTTACTAGCTATTTCATAACACAACAGCATGCCCATAAATGGCAGTAATTTATTAACAGGTAACAGGTATCAAGAATTACTGTATAAATCTATGCAAACTATAAAATTAACCTTTCACACCCAAACCAACTTTTAAATAGAGGAAAAGTAGCACTGTCAGTTAGTATCTTTTTATTTTATTTTTAATACCTTATTAATACAAATATAAATGTGTAACTATGGGAGTATGGATTAGAAAAGTGGAGAATCTAGAGATTGAATGAAAGATAAAACACCAACTCAACTGGTTGTTTGAAGCATTATTGGGCATACGAAAGCCTCAGATACAGTAGCATATATTACTAAATACAGGTTAAGGCTATGTCTACACGAGGAGCATTCTACCAGTATAGGAATAACCCTACTGGCAAAGGGCTCCTCTTGTGGACTCAGTAAACCTGCAAAGCTGCCCTTTGTACCAGAATAGTAAAACTTACTACTTACTTACTAGTAAAACAAGAGTTTTGCCAGGATAATTGTGCCTACATTAGGGGCTTCTGCTGGCACAGCTCTGTCAATCACAAATCACAGATCTTCACACCCATACCAGCAGAAGCTTGTAGCAAAAACATAGCCCAATTCCTAGCCAGAAGAAAAACAAAACTCATCAGAAAAGATTCAAGCTAGCTGCGTAAGAGCTTGATCCTGCAGTCTTTATTTGGACAAAACTCTCATTGAGGTCCATGGACCATTTAGTTAAATAAGGACTGGACATGAATCAATAGTTACCAGGTACACATTCCCAAGGGAATTTCCTCATTAAGTAGGAAAACAACACACAAACACCCCAAATCCCAACAGCTTTGTTTTATAAAGAGCTAGCTGAAGAAAAAACCAAAACCGATTTCATTAAATCATTTTTATGCCTTGACAGCCATGTTTTTAAAATAAACTATGTACTGCATTTCATAAAAGAAATCCATTTGTCACCTAAAGTGGACCTCCTATACAAGTGATCACCAGAAAAACAAATCTCCATTTTGCAGTAATATCCATACCAGAGATAAGGCTATAATATCAGTTAATGTAATTTTACTGAAAAACAGCACTTGCTTTCCCACTTATTGTACATTGTTCATTGCACTAAAAGAAAAATGTATCAAACATCTGTATCTAGTTTATGCTTCTCTCTAACTGAAACAAGTTTAATCCCCTTTTTTTCCCTGGGTTTAAAATTATTTCTTTGTAACAATATCTGACAGGCTGAAGGCTACTGCTTAAAGGGAAACAACTTTCTGCTCCTCTCTGCATAGTCACTGACTGTACAGTTAAGATTAAGAAATGTAGGAAAAGAGAAAAAATGAGCATTGATTTGTATGCAATATAATGTATTCTTCCTGGAATTTGTTTTTCCTTACATGGCTCCAGTTTTGTAGGTAGGGCAAGTATATCCTGCCATGTGCATCTACATGTTTTCCCACAGAGATTCCCATGTTTACAGTTGGCTTCAGGAAGCAAATGGGAGGAGCAAAAGGATGAGAATCCAAAATCCACAAATGAATTGGTATGTTATAGGAATTACCTGATAGACACAAAACAAAAAGCATTATGACCTCTCCATTTTGAATGTCTGCTGAAATCATGATTATGTGTTCTGCTTTCCTTAAAATATAGCACTTTACTTTGATTATTTATGCTATTGATTAATACTATTCCTACCAAACCTGCTATATTAAGTATCATTGATTGAAATCCTGCCTAATATAAAGCTTTTCTGTTTAAAAAAAAAAACTCTGCCAGCAAATATGTCTGACTTACAGATCAAAGGAACCTCTTAGAGCAATCTATTTACTTTTCTAGGGTTTATATAACCTTGGAAACAAAGAGCTAATGATGAGGAGAATCTATTAAGTGTTTTATGCTCAGACTTCAAAGACTGCAAGTTCAAGGAAAAAATCCTAATTATCCAGGGACATTGCATATCCAACCACAGGGCATGAAGTCTTTACCCAACACCCACAAACCTGAGGACTAAGGGTTCCTCTACACACTCTTGCACCTAGTTAACTAACTCAGTTTTCTAATATCTAGAGTTAGTTATTTCAAGACACATCTATGTGAGGGAACTCTTATTTTAGAATATAGGTGGCTAATGCTGATTTAGGTAAATTGAGGGTTTGTCTACATGGTGAGTTAGTGTGCAAAAAGCTACGGTATGAAACTGGGTGTATGTCAACTTTCAGGGCGTATACACTGCCCCACAGTTTGGGCTACATAGATTGTAAATCCCTCCAAGTGGGCGCTCCCAGCACAAACTAAAAGGTAATTTGCATTAATGTAATCCTGTTTGAAGATGGACACAACTGCACTACTAAAGCCAACTGAAGCAATTTAATCTCAGAAATTTAAAGAAATAAAATATTGGTGTACAGAATGTAACTGCCAGTCAACTTTATTTAAAATATTTTTAAAAGTGAGCTCACATTCCAATCTTGGCTGATGGTAAGGAGAAAGAGCACTCTTATTCTCCATTTTCTCCCCGCAAGCCTCCTGGCTACTGCAAGACTGAGGAGATCTCTGCTACTCTATCCTTTCCCCATCCTTTGTTCAAGTTGTTCCCTCCACCCCAGGCAATGGCTCCATTGCCAGCCACTGCTATTCCTCATAAATTCTTCCTGCCCCCAAGAGTGAAATTGACCAGATTCTGAGTATCCTATCTGTTTGAAGGATTCTGAATAGTAGCAGTAAAGCTTGAAAACTAACAAGATTGGACTAGGGGCAGTCAATTATTTTTGGTCAAGGTCCAAATTTCATCATCAAGTTATAGTCCAGATCCAGACTCCAGAGAAAAATCATTAAAAAATAACAATAATGATAATAAGAAGTAAATAAAAAGAATTTGGGGTCCGTTCAAAAGTGTCTGATGGTCCAGATTTGGCCCACAGTCCACCTATTGACTACCCCTGCTCTAGTCGTTAGCAACTGCTGCAGCTTGACCACCTATGAACAGCAACAGAGGCACTGGAACTGTCTATCTGCAGATTTAGGAAGACAGCACTGGATCATTTTACACTATGTTCACATATGGAAAATTATCTTTAAAAAAAACAAAACAAAAAAATTATAGCTTTAATCCCAGATACTGATGACCAAAGCAAGTGTATTTTTCAAGCCCAGTCCAAGGAAGCCACAGATAGATTCTAATCCAACTCTTGTCTGGCACATGAAGACTCTCTAGGTAACCCATTTTAGCAAAAGGAAACGATGTTTCTGCCTTCTTGGCTATATTCAATTAGAAGCCTTTTCCAGGACTCTTGATTAGTCAGCAAGATATACTGTTAAACATACACATAATGTCTTACCATTGTATTTGGCAATGGTATAGAAAATACAAACAATTGTTAACCTTACCCTGGTATTTCACTGGAATAGTGCCACTAAAATTCAAGAGATCTTTAAGGGACCCATCTTTGAAAGCTGAAATTGAGAACAAGTTTTTTTTAGTTGTTTGAGGATTTTTTTTTAAACCACAAAACTCTAAGTATTACCCATACGGCTTCATTCCACACTTAAATAACTACTGATTCCAACTCTAAGATGAATGCTGAAAATGAACATTTACTATGGATTATTCCTTGTATTTAGAAACTACACAGGTCACCTTCCCCCCCCCCTCCCCCGCCCGCCTTTCTTTTTTAAACAGAATGTTTCGGTATCATTCTTTATCGGAAGCTTAATGACAGCTGCACAGCTAAGGAAACTTTACGTGCATCCTGTTGACCTTTTCCATTGTTGTGTCAGGTAATGGTTACAGTGCTTTATCAGCTTGCCCCAAAGGGGCCCTCCGCTCTTTTTTCTTTGTCAGGTTGGTGTCACTAGGGCTTTTCTTCTAGGTGTGGGGGGATTCAGGGATTTACTTTTGACGATGTAAATCCAACAAACTATGTTTAAATTTGCTTAAGTGAACTAGGAAAGTAACATGGAATCCATAAAATTATCAATTTGTATAATCACGGATATGTTACAATTTGTTCACTTTTTTAAAGCTACTCATTAGTTTGGTGAAATTAACTTACAATACTTACTGTAGGAAAAAAGACCCTGAAAAAAAATCACAGACCACATGTGTGACACTGAGCCTGAAAGGGTAAAGCCACTAGCAGGCTGAATGACCCAAATTCAACTTTGGAAGACATATTTTAAAAGTACTGAAATGGTAATAAGGGCATTCCTTGTAGATAATTAGCCAAGCCCTGTTAGTAGACCCAAGTGTTTGAAATGCAAGTCTGTATTGTTAGAAGTAACTAATAATTATATTAGTCTGTGTTTACCCATAATTGTTAAAAGCTTCATAATATGTTTTTATTAGCTAGTAGATAAACTGCTTTTCTTGTCTATCACAATGTTCTATTGATTCTGGGATCAAAAGGAAATATTAACAGTTAGATCAAACTTAGGTGTAATGATATTGCCTTTGCATCTCTGTAAACTGTGTAGTAACCTACCTTTGAATGGATAATTACCTTATGCTAATCAATGTAGCTAGTTACCTGTGTGTGCATAGAAAATAGGAAGTGTTAATTCAAGGCCACAGTAATTATATACTGTTGTCAAGAAGCTAACAGCGGACTGCCAGGGATATATAAAAGGACTCTGGGGTCCTGAGTCTGTTATCAGCTTAAACTTTGACAGGGGAAGTTTGAGTCACAGACTAAAATCCCAGCTCTAGTCTGGTTTACTCTGCTATTTCTCATGCAATAAATTATATAGATTCTGCACATGGACTGTCTGTCTATTGGATTATAATCTATGAACTGGTTTCTGGAAAGAACTTTTGCAACTCAGTTTACCATCTCTACTATAAAACTGACCTATGGACTTTATTCTTATCTATATGTATCTTTTAACCGATATTCTTTTTAAAAAAAATAAACATTAGTTTAGTTAATAAGAATTAGCAGTGTGTATTTGGGTAAGATCTGAAATATTCATTGACCTGGTGGATAATGTATCCAGTCCTTTGGGATTGTAGAACTTTTTTTTTTTATAAATTAAACAAGATTTTCAGTAACCCTCATCCTATTTGACTTGTCTGTCTAGGTGGAAGCTAAATGGCTGGAGTGCTTCAAGAAACTGTGGTTTTTTTGGCTTCTGGGTAACCAATTAAGATTCTGTAGGAGCTATTTTGTTGCTAGATTGGTGAATTTAATTATTAGGAATAACCACCAGTCTTGGGGACTGCCTGCCGCATACTTTGGGGTTTATCCTAATAGAATGATCACAGCGTAGCCCTCCTAGAGGCCAAGGTCACAACACGATATAAAGATATATTGAAATAGGTTCCCTAGCTACAATTAAATCGCTGAAAAAAGTCACTATTCCACACAATCATCAACTGCTGAAAAGTACAATCAAAGTAACTATATCAGATTCTTACTATATGTGTCCATGGAGAAGCTGAAGTTTGGGTAGATCTTAACCACGTTCTTCAATTCTTCTATGGTCAGGTCCCTGAATTTATACTACACACGCACACACACAAAAAAAGATGTTTCAGTTCAAAGGACCACCTCCTCAGTTGCACAGGATAGGTGGGGAAGAATAAGAGAAGAGATGGCAGAAAGCAGCAGCTAAGAATTATCTATAACCAACAGATCTGCCATTACATTAATTCTCAAACAGATTGCGCCACAGCATGCATAATCTTATCTCCATACCAACATCTGCAATCATATATTTGTAAAATATATTTTAAAAATTTGAAGCTATGTAATTGTTTGCCAACAGCAGATTCTATAATGACTGTCACAGAACCATTTAAACATTTTAAAGGGTTATCATCATAACCATTTTTTCACAAATATATTGAAGTATCTGAAAATATCACCTTTTGGATTAAAATTATCTGTTCTTAATCTCTGTCCATAAATGAATTATTTTGGAGAGGTAGAGCAAAATCCATACAGTGGTTAAATAAGATGAGGTTAGAGGAAAAAGCTTCTTTTTTTTTTTTTTTTTAAACACAGCATGAATTGCTGAAGTTTGAAAAGTGGCATGCAGATCATTGGTGGTGAGGGCTAATACCTTTGCAAAACCAAACTACAGCTACTTCCTTTGGAGTGGACCAGTGGGTCTCAACCTATTTACCACTGTGAGCTGCATCTGTGACTCCCAATGTGTTTTGTGGGCCACATCCCATACCACCTGTAGAGCCCTGCCAATGTTACACGGGCTGCAGCTGTGTGCTGACTGGGCCCCTAGCAGCCCAGGGGATGCAGGTTGAAAACCATGGCTTTGGCCCATTCCTACTCCCCCTCTTTATCTGCCCAGAGGGTTTTGTGAATGCGAGCCTGTTCCCACTTCCAGGAGTCCGGCATTGTGCTCCCATTGAATTTGGAGTGACACCCCCAACCCAGACGGACTCCTAAGCATCACACAACGGCGGCCCCCCCTGCGGTTCAGTGGACTGCAGCTGCACTGGAAACAAAGGGGACAGCAGCGCACTTAGGCATGTGAGAGGAGGAGGGGGGGAAGCACTGGGGGGGTTGAGCCGAGGGTGCCCGCCCACTGATGCCCACTCTCTCCCCCTCGGTTCCCGGAGCTGCACAGGCCTTTGTGCCTTCGCCTCCCCCGGGCCTGGCAGCGAGCCGAGGGCCGAGCCGGGCACAGCGGGCAGCCCGTGGCTGCGGGTGGCGGGCCGGACCCTGGCCAGGGTCACGCGTGGGAGTGGAGGGGAGCGGACCGGCCGGCGCGCGCACCTTGCCCAGCTGCTTCCTCAGCGCCTCCTCGGAGAACTCCATCGCGGCGGCGGCGGCGCCTCCCTGCCGCGGCTCGGGTCGGGTCGCGCTTCCTGCTACGCCCGCCGGCCTGGATTGCAGCGGCCGCGCCCAGTCAGGACGCGGCTAAACTACCTCCCCCTCCCCTGGGAGGTGCGCACTGTCAATGATGTCACCTTATGTACCCGGGCGGCCCGGCCCGGCTCCCCCGTGCCCGGCTGGTTAGAAGGGGGCTGAGCCCTCTGCCGTGCTTGGGCTGGACACGTGCTGCCCCGGCCACAGCCTCAGGCCAGGGCCCAGCGCGGCCAGCCTTGGCCCCTACGATAGCCCCGGGCTGCTAGCTCTAACTCGAGGCTGGTGCTGGTAGACTGCCGCGTTCTGGCCTCCCTGGCTGCTGCTCGGCTGGTTGAACACACTAGGCTCCTAGACACCCAGCTCCTCCATCCCCTGAGAAGTGTAGCAGGCTCGGGGACTGCAGCCAACCAGGCCTCCCCCGCACAGCCAGGGTCAGCGTGCAGCCAACACACTGACCCTCAAAGGACAGCAAATACCTCATTTGCCAGTGGTCAGGGATATAGGGGATGCTTGCACGCCCCCAGCCACCAACTGCGTAGCAGAAATCCTATCGCAACGGTACTGCACGCTCTCTTCCCAGCTAATAGCATGAGCTCACTGTGGCCAACAGGAGAGAGCCTCTGCCATCATCAGGACTCCCACATCATGGGCGGGTTGGAGGAATGGCTAAGTGGCTTTGGGCTCCCACATCCTCTGCAGAGCCAGCTTAATAGGTTCAGGCCACGGTGCATCTCTGGTGCCATGGAGGATGCCGCACACCAGCAGGCTGGTTGTTCCCTTTATGCTGGGCTCCTGGAACACCTTTCCCAAGTGGAACACTTCTGCCCAGAGGCTATTGATTGGCTCAAGACCATTTACAGCTGTTTTGTTTTCTTTTTTTTTAAACCTGGCCTTGCTTGTCTTGCCTACATACCATTGTTTTTTTGTTATTGTTACTCTGGCTGGTGAAACACAGATAACCAAGCAAGTACTATTTCTCTATCGAGGAAGATAGAAGTACCACAGGTTGGAGCATTCCAGTTTGATTTTTAAATGTATGTTTAGGCCCCATGTTTTTGGGAAGCATCCAGTGCAGCCCTCAGTGTTCCAAGCTTGTGCACTCCTCAGCTAACCTCTGATGAAGGGGTCATTCTGGAAGTGCTAGGCTCACCAGCTGAAATATATTAAAGGGGAACAATGAAGAGCATCTTCCAGGGGCTGTTAGCTTTCTGCTCCAGGAGACAATCCAGAATATACACTCTGCTAGGATATATTCCCTCTCCCCAATAAGATAATGGTCCTGTAGGGCATAAAATAAGAATATTGCAAACCTTACAAAATGAAATGGGTATGGAATTCACTAGGCAGAAGTCCTGAGTGCAGCATTAGAATCACCCAGCCCTGGCATATCTGCAGTTTATCAAGCTTCTGTCCAGAGACCTTGCAGACTTTATAAACACCACCAAGGAATCTGTGGAATAATCAGAGGTTGAAATATTCATAGTGAAGTTCTCCAGATTAATAACCCAACCTTCCCACTCCATCCCCCCTCAAGTACTCAAGGCTGAGCCCAAATGAATAAAAACTTATTTGGAGTTTTTAGACCAAGCTGTATTTCATATTTCATTATAAAAATAGAAGGATTTTCATAATGACTTCAGGTTTGCATATCTGAAAAATGCCATGACCCAATTAACCTCAAACTGTTCAGAAAGTATTACCCTCTATCTAGAAGATACATGATCAACATTTCTGATGAAAAGTTTTTTGTAGAATTTGGAGGATCTCAAAATTATACCTATCATGGAAAGCAAACATCCACAAAACAAACATCCTAACAGAAAATATACTGCTGCATACATCTCTCTCTGTGAGGACAGGGAAAGAGAACAAACAATTAATGACAGATGCTAGTCATGTCCTTTAATGCACTAGTGGAAGGTGCTCATATGATGGTACTAAGAGTGTAGAATAACTTATTCAGAATAGAATAGAATAGAATAGTTGTGGTATTAAAACACTGAATCTATCTAAAAGGGCAACAGTCTCAAATCTTTCCTCCGTATAATAATCTTAACTGTAGAGATGCTACCATGGATCCATAATATCACCATAATCCATCCATTCCTCTTTTTCACCCATTAAGTGAATCCAGAGGCTGGTCAGGTCTTGCATTGATTTTTGCTACTTTGTCCACTTTGGTGCCAGAGCATATCCTAAATCCTACTTCTAAATTCATCATCTTCACCATCTGATCCACCTATGTTACTTTTTCCTTGTGTCTCTTCACTATTCTCCTCCTACAGCTTTAAATTTAAGTCCTTTACATTCCAGGCCCCGCAGCCCACTTTACCTGTCATTATTACTACTGTCTTCCTCCTCTCCTTGCTTATTATTTCATTCCTTTTTCTCATGTCACACCTTTTCCCATGTTGCTATGTTTTGAACAGGTTCCCACTTCCTTATTTGCTAAGCACCCTCTCATTCCTCATTCTGTTCATATCTTTACATAAAACCTATTTCCTTCTTCCAGCAAGCCTTTCTAGTGATATCTCCAAACACTTCCAGACGTGAACTGTTGCTTTGTATTTTGTTCTGCCTGTGTTACAGTAAGCTTTTGGAGGAAAGGACTATGATATTTTCTGTAGAGCACTATGTAACAGCCCTATATAAATTACAGTCATGCCTTTTTGTCATCCCTATTACCATCAATAGAAAACAGAACACATCATTCCTAGCAGGTGCAGAATCTGCATCTCTCACAGTGAGTAAGCACATGCACTTGTTGGCAAGGTCAAATGCTTCAGGGACTACTCAGAGATTGGTAGTAGAGGAATATATCAAGAACCTCAAGTAATTTTAACATATGAGTAGCCTAGGGTAGAATCAAATAATTTAGATGTCTCAGGCTGCAATCACGATAAAAGTATATCTCTTTTAGAAAATCTTTTTTTAATAAAATGTTTATTCTGTGGTGCATTCCTGTGCATTTCTGAAACAGAGTTGCTGTGCCCCTGCACCTGAAACTGAACTCTACTCCTCATTGCTTTTTGCCCCTACTGTCTGAGCGGTTGGGCAAGAGTGCTACTTACCAGACTGTTTTTTCTCTAAGTAGCAGTAGCATGTCCTTTTAATGCTGACAGAAGCCAATTTACAGACTCATATAAACATAGATGGAATGAATGTATTAGATCTTCTAGTCCATCTCTCTGCTAGTGCACTTGTAAACTGGACAGAAATTCAAGGTTCATCATGTTTGCAACCAAAATAAACCCAGTTATCAGCAATTTGATGGAAAGTAAATATAAAGATCTCTGAATAGGTATTCCCCACCTCCCCATTTATTTTATACAGTTGCCACTTTTCTGTCTACAACACAGATAGTTGTAGACTATCTTGGCAGCAGAACTTCAGGCCTGATCCAAAGGACATTTTAATCAACGGAAAGACTCTCATTGACTTCAAACTCCTAGTCAGAGTTTCTCTAGTAGCCTGCATAATAGACTCCTTGCAAGTTCCAACCAAGAATCTGTTGCACAGGAAGCAGAAGATACACATAACCCAGATACTACAGATAGTTCTTAGGGGGTCACAGATCATGTAGGCTACAGAGAACCCTTCTCCGGCCATCAGCTGGCTGATAACAGATGTAGCCAAGAATAGCAAATGCTTACTCCTAAGCATACACTGCAGATTCCTCCGCTGAAAGCAAAAACTATAAAGAGCAAACATGAGGAAGATCATCAGTCCTCATGGGTGATGAAAGAAAGTTCTTCTCCAAGAGACAGGCCTTGACAAATTAATACTTCTCTTGCTGCTCTTCTGTTTCCAGTTATTAAACAGGCTGCTTGACTATGGTAGCCTTTCAATAGCATCTGGCAGTGTAATGAAAACAAAGCATGGAATACCAGGTACAAGAATACATTTAAAAAAATACTTGGTGTTTAAGCAATGCTTTCCTTTTGTGTTAATGGTACCATAGCATATAATGGGTTTGTAAACCAATGTGCAATATTAGTGGGGTTACAAATACGTACATTTTAAAAAATGAACTCCTTTCCAAGTATTGATCTGTCTCTTTTGTTCTAAGCCTCTGATTAATATTACATCACTGGGTGTCTTTTAGTTATTAGAGGAGCATGTCTTGAGAAAGCCAACACCCTCAGTCTGAGCGCAAAGTACAGATGGAAAGCTAGTTGGGGGAATCTGCGTGGAGTCCTGCAATGTAAATGCCACCAAATTCCATTCCTTATCTGATGGCATATACATTCCCCATTGCCTACTAGTAAACCACAAGATGGATCAGAATGCAACAATGAATCAAAGTAAGTAATTTCATAGTAACACATTCCTGCAGGGAGTAGAATCTCCTTGCAAAGCAGAAACTTTGTGCATCCATAGCATGGAAAGGGCAGTAGCCAAGATCAAAGGAAATAAGGACCAATTCAGTTTTCTGGTATACCCAAAATTAGCCATCACAGCTGTTATTTTGCTGATGTAATTCTGTTTTCATGCTCTTTGGGTAATTGTTATGTAACAAATGATGTCACAGTTTACTTCAGTGCACAGTTCACTTCAGTGCAGATCATACCACAACTGTGCAGCTACAAGTAAAACCAACATGCTGGACCGTATAAAGTCAATTCTTTGAGAACTGGCATTTCAGCTTTAATCCCTTGGTACACAACACTTGTCTGGCAAAAGCAGTACGGAACCCCTGTAAGGAACTGTACAATGATTGTAGTCTTCTGGGTGATTTTTGTTTTGGGAACATCACTGAAGGAGAAGCTTCACCTCCCATCAGGTTGGGTGAGTATAAAACCAAGTGTGAACCTGTAGTGAAATGTTAGCTATTCCATACTAAAACAGATCATGGGCACTAACAACATTCCACATTTTCAGATATTAGCATTTCTGGCACATTTCACTAGATGAGAATTGAAGCCCTGGCTTTGTCAGACCAGGAGGCAGAGTTCCCCAGCTGGTATACATTTTCACAGTTCAATAGAGCTATGATAACTTACACCAGCTGAAGATCTGCTTACTGGTCCCTCCAATTTTCTCTATGACTCAATTTCCAAGACCAGATGGAAAGGAAGAGAAGAAATAATCCATTTTAGAGCCAATCTTGAATGTGGAGCTTCTTCTTGAGTAGGACCAGGAGACCGAGACCAGGGCATGTACATAATGTAGCAATGAATTAAAGAAGTCTCCTAAAATATCAGCTACCATGTAGAAATATATTGGGAATTAATGCAAGAGTTTGATTAGTTTCCATGTAACATAGGTTTGAAGAATGGTGGCGTTTGGCTAGCACTCTAGACTTTGCTGGGGAGTTGCTTCAGTAACAGTGTGGTTCAGAGAGCATGGCATAGTTTTAATTAGCAGCTAATATGAGCAGATAAGTAGCAGTGAGTGAGTAGAGCAGATCAGACTATTCTGCAGCCATAGCTCTCTCGTGCTGTTCTGTTGACAGTGAAGCATGAGGCCTTTGATATTAAATTGTTTCAAAGCATTCCATTGCGGGCAACAAAACTAGTGCAGAATGTAGCAGCTTTATTGTGCTTGTCAGCGGCTGATGGCATTGTGTCTGCATTCGTTTCACTGGCTGGCTACATGGATGCTTATTGAATTTAGGATTCTGGTTTTAACTTTTAAGGGATTTAGCAGATTGAGTCCCAGATATTTTAGTTTCCAGCTCTCTATTCCACTCTACTCTCTAAGGTCCAAGAGCTGATGGACAGCTGCATTTAAAAGATAGATACTGTCTGTATCTTTATCCCTATAGTTAGTATTATGAAATGCCTCATTTTTGACTTGAGAATGACTACAAAATTAGTTCCTTTTAAGGAAGATTTCAAAACCTTTTGTTTGAGAAGGGCCCTTAGCTCACAGCAATAGCATGTTATTTTATTAATGTTTTCTACTGATTGTTTTAACCTTGTACATTTTAAATAATTTAATCTTTGCTTCACAATAAAAATGGCCAGGAAGCTTTGGTAGGTATAAATATCCTTGTTACTAAGTTGACAGGCTTTGGAATAACCATTTTTTGAGTTTGTATGTATAGGGTTCCAGGACATGTCAGACTTAAGTGATCACAGAGAACCGAGTAGTAATACTATAGTCTCCTATTTGCACAGTTTTATTTGCTGAGAAGGCAATATGTGAATGAAAGGAAATATTCCTTTCTGTATAAGGCTGCTAGGCAAAAACTGAATAAACCTGCAGGGAAACTTCAATTTCCATTGACTTTGAACTCCATCCACACCTGAGCTTTGAGACTCAAGACTTTATCTAGATATAATTGATGAGGAGTATCTTAATATACTCAACAGGTCATAGTCCCATCTAAACTCTCTTCTCCACTCCTTAATAGTGACTCCCTCTCACAAGCAGGCCAACATTGTTCTCCAAATAGGACATGAGGATCCTCATCTCTTCTACTATACAGTAGAACAGTTGATTTATTCATTCATTTTTATTTCTCACATCATCTGATAGGCTAGCTATCATTGCTAATAGCCCCTTTCTGGCAATTAGAGCAGATGCAGATTTAGGGAGAGGAGCTCCTTTGGAGCAAATGCCAGAGACATGTTGCTTTCTGAAATAACCATTTTAGGGAAAGGGCAAATTAAAATTACAGGCCTGATCCTTACCTGGTGTAAATATGTGTAGCTACATTGAAATCAACAGAGCAATGCCAATTTACCCCAGCTGAGGATCTGGCTGCTCCTTTGTAGCAGAAATTCTCCTTTGCATTCCATAGTCTCTGAAGCTGGCTCCAGGTTAGTTTGACAGACCCAGCATTCCCCCTCTATTAAGCAAAATGATAACTCCTGGTAGAATATGAGTATTAATTTCTGAGGATATTCACAATGCAATATTGTATTTACTTTGTGTGTGTTTGTTTATAGACTCATTCTGGTGGGAAAAAGAAAGATGATTCACGCAAGAAGTAACAGATACAATCCTGCAACTGACAACTAAATGCAGAATTATTACTGGTAACAAGAGTTGCAAGTCTGTTGCATTACAAATGCAGCTCTGCAGCTAAACACACACCAATGTACAACACCTGTTGGTGATGTAAAGAAAGATTATCCAGGTGGTGTCCAGTGACTAGCACCCAACAGCCCTCAACATGGTCAAGCATATTGTGTGTGTTGCTGTTTTCACATAAAGCAATTGCATGCCACTGTGTCATAATTTATGTAAAAGTGGCTCAAGCCCTCAGATTTGCATCCCAGCACTCCCTGGCCCACAAAGTCTGGGACATTTGGGGCTCTGTACTGACTGGGCATATTCAGAAGATATATCCAACTGTAACCTGCTATAGAAAGGAGAGGGGAAAGATTTCTCCTATCCAATTTCTGGGGGAATAATTAGCTTTATGTTTAGTACCAGCCACAATAGCAAGTGAAAGTTCATATGTGGTTTCTAAATGTAGAAAATAGAAGGGCGTGGGGAAAATTCTTACCCTGCTGCAGGATAGAATCCTAAACTACCAATCACACTGGTCCCAATCCAGCAGAGCACTTAAGCACGAGTAGTCCTGATAAAGTCACTGGAACTACTTGTGCTTAAATGCTATGCTGAATAGAGTCCAGAGTTTTCAGCACTTTGAGGGTACAAACTTGATGAACAAACTGCCAGAGATTTACTATTAGGGAGATTTTTTTCAGAAGCATTACAGCCCAGTTCATAGGGAACATCTGTTAAAGCTGGATGTTATGAGTCTTGATGAAATAATCTTTGTCTGCTTCTGATGATGCTCAGCACAGATTCAAGACAGTTGAAAGACAGGTTTGCATTTTAACCAGTTAATTTTTTATAGTTCAAAAGAGTTTTCTGTGAAAGGAATAAGCAATGGATCAGGTACTGGTAGAAGTACTTTCTTTGAAGCCTCACACAAAAGTGTAAGGCATCCTAATAGATGGAACACGAGTTACAATTTCTCAGATGGTGAGAAAGCAGCAAATCAGGCTGAAGAAACTGCCTAACAGCTCTATTACACATTATTTGTTGTGGCACCCATTCAGCAACTATGTCAGTTTAACTACATACTATGAAAAAAGAAGAAAAGGTGTAATCTTCACCATATTTTAATTTTGTTCTCACAATATTAATCTTAATCTTCTACTGAAATCTGAGTATCCAAAACCTCAGCCATGCTAATCTTAGAACTATAAAGAAGGTAAAAGATCCCAATAGTAAGTTGCCATAATTTGGGAAATGTTTAGCAGTGTTCTTGGGATAACATTCTCTATGAGCCATTCTCTGATCAGTGAGGAGACCTCACCTGAGGATGTGATATAATGTCCAAATTAAACTAATAGCAATGGAACTGACATTCCAAGTGACTTCTAAATTTGGATTTACAAATATTAAGGTTACATGAAATTTGTGCTTGTGAAAGGTGCCAGATTGACAACCCGAGAGAATGAAATCTTGGGAATAAATGAAGACTAAGTTAATACAGGTAGAAGCAACAATGGCTTTTGCAAAGAAGGAATAAGTCAGTCTTTTTGCCCATCCTGTCCTTGACCTCTCTGTCCTGTGTATTCAGCAAGGTGGCAGTAGTTGTGCTAGTTTTTGTGAACTAGACTATAACTAAACATTTAACCATCACAGAGCCATCATTCAAAAACTACTTTTGCTCACTGCCAACCAGGGCTGGATTTAAACGAACAATCTCAAGATACTTTGTGTCCCAGTGCCAGTCCTGAGACCCACCCAGTCCTTTCCATAAAATGTTAAAATAAAACCTACCCAGTCAAGACGCAATGTGCTAAATGCACCAACTAAATGGATAAAAGTTGTCCCCAGTGGACATTACACTGCTGACCTCACAATTGTGGAATCCGAGCTGTGCATAAAGATAGGAAACAGGAATTAGGTAAGTAAACATTTTCTGCAAAGGTACTTCATTCTATAAAGTTTCTTATCCATATTTTAAAAAAATTACAAAATCCACATTCCTGGATTTATCAAACCCCTCAATTAGCTAATTCCATGCCCCAGCAGGATTGTGATGACAGCAACATAGTGCATGCTGAGACATCAGTTGAAATGCAAGCCTGTTCTTATTCTGCTTATTCTTAACATTCAGCACATGCTTCTCTGACTTTGGCAGACTTCCAATACCACATTTTAAAAGTCTGATTACAAAGGAATACTAGAAAGGACTGCTTTCTATTACCTGGCCTCAGTCATATAACTTCTTATAACCCTATTACACCCCAGTTACTGTGTAGGAGTCAGGATCCACCAACTCCCAGTGCCTACCATTGCAAGTGTGTTTTTCATGTTGACATTTAAAATTGTAGGTCACCTTTAGGTTTGTTGATTGGCAATCTTTAAGGAACTACCTGAGCACAATGAGTCATTTTGCCAGGAAGCAGCACTCACCATTAGTGTGGATGAAATCTGTGATTTCAGTCAGGAAGACAATTGCAGTTGAGGCCATGCCCATTCAGTACTCTGTGCTAACTTTGTAATGAAACGTTAACAATTCTGTATGTGGCATAAATGGCAGAGAAGAGTACAATAATAACTGTTAACTGGGAAAGACCCTATCCACACTGGACTTGTAACCGATAGCTGAACCATTTTGAAAGTTTCAGCATGATTGAAGAATTCAAGAGACCCAGGGTACACAGGACACTAAATCTCTGGAACCTAAGATCCACTGTCTGATGTATATGAAATGGAAGTACAATGGCACCAAATGTCAGAAACTAACACTGCCATCGGATTTGAGGAAACCTTCGCTTCTATGAGTGCAAATAAATTCAGAAGTGGGCCCTTGTGCTTAACATTAAAAAAAAAACAAAGCTCTTATTCTCTCTACAATATCAATCTGCCATGAACATGAAAGTTTGCAGAACATTAACAGATGATGTAAACATTGTGAGATGAACTGCAATGTCATTTTAGAAACAAGGATTGACATTTTGGCTACCAGTTTCAATGCACATGGAGACAAGTCTGCTGAACCATTCACCACCACCACAGTAAGAAACAGAGGAGCCTTCAACAAACTGAATCCAAAAGAATAAGTCCATCCAGAGGGGGAAATGAGCACCAGTAGAGTACCTTTCACCAAAAGAGGAAAATGGAGGACTTGAGCACAAACAGCATCTGAAACGCACAGGCTAATCTGAAAAAATTTACCAATCTGGAGGAAATGGTGGGGGAAAAGCCAGTTGGAAGAGGATGGAAACAGCTCAACACCAGCGCAGAGAGCTGTGAACCTAGAAGTTTCCAAAGGCAAACTGAGCACCAGATCTGGTCTGGGGAAAGCCCCTGACTGATTGTAGCCATAAAAAGCCAGTCACAAGCAGGGAGGGCCTGACATTAAATGGGCAATAGGCCCAGTCACCCTAGGAAACTAACTGCATCCTGCATAAAGACTAAATTAAAATGTAATACGCTGAGTGTATCCAAGAATCTAGTGATTAAGAAACCTTACAAATAATTTTAAATAAAGGAAGCCGCAGTTAAAATAGCAAGCAAACTACGACCATCTAATCTGTCATCCACTGGGTGACTTTAGTTTAGGGCATGACTATGGGGGCACGTTAATAGCAGTGTGCACTAAAGTGCTGCACTGTAAATTACCACATGTGGACACTGTGGGTAAAAACTAATAAATTCCTTCTTCGCATTAGTGTAGTCCTGTTTGAAGAGGATGACGTTAATAATTCAGCCTAAAATTACCTGGCACCTGAATTAGGCAAATTAAATTTAAAAATTGACATTTCACATTTCAAACCTTTTACCCCAAAGTAACACTACTGGCACATCGGGGAGTTTTCAGTTGAAAAGTAAACAAAACCTGGAAAACCACAGCTTCAAAGCAGAATGAGATATTAACAGGATGTGATCCAATGTTAAACTTGCAAAATATGATCTCCTCTGGAGTAAGCTTCTGTTTCTACGGGGCTTGTCTTCACTTACCTTGGAGATTTGGCGGCAGGCAACTGGAGTTACGCAAGCTACGCAAAAATCTTGCGTAACTCCCGTCGACTTCTCTGCTTCTGTTCTGCGCACTGTCTTCACTGCACTGCACCAATGGGAACCGCGTTCCTGTCAATGCAGCGCTACACCACTTGAGAAGGTGGTCTTAATATGTCGATTTCTGGATCGACTGAGTGGGTCTTCACTGACGCCATCAGTGAAGACATAGCCTAAGTGTATCCCCAAAAGCACGAAGCCATTCTGTCCTCCCAAAAAAAGGGTAGCAGATTTCCACTACCTTGCACCCTGTTTATTCATTTACCCTCATGTCAGGAATGTAAATTGCTGCCAAATCAGAATGGTACCAATTTACACCCAATTTTCATAGTTGTAAACAATTATGAGGGATGAGGCAATGGAGAAACAGGCTTGAAGTCTTTATATTTCAGAGGCTAGTCAATAACAGGACAAAAGCTGTGTCATAATCAGACCTGAAACTGTGCATAACACACTGTTCCTCCAATTCCCCGTGGGCCCCCATTCTTGTCAGCAAAATTAGGCAAAAAAGTCTCCATCCTTATGTGAGACAGGAGGCATAAGGATGGAGATGGAGCTGAGTGGAGGAATGGCCTATTACTATGCAATCTCAATGTTTGCTTTTCAAACAAGTCACCAGATGAAATTTTAAATCTCTTTTGAAAGCTGCTGTTATTTTACTGCCTAACACTTCAGGAGGTATTTTTAAAATAGAAAATATTGAATTTGCTCAACTTGTGTACCTCTATTCAAATCACCTGAATTGAGAGTTAAGTGTTTTATACAATTGTGAAGTGCACTTAAAAAATGTTCTACTACACTGAACCCAAATAAAAGGGTAAAAAAATCCCTTTCTCCTACAGTAATTGGAAAGATGAAAGGAAGGCTGCAGTTCTTGATTTATATTTTGATTATCCCAAGTAGGGATATAAAAATTTGTTAAAAAAATCCATTTAAATGTTCTAAAAATAGAACGTTTAAACAGTTAAACGTGGGAGGGCGAGCTGTGCTGGGCTCTGCTCCTCCATGCCAAGTGAGAGCTGTCTAGCTGCTGCTCCTCCACTGCAGAGCTGTAGCTGCGCAGCTCTTGCTGGCGGGGAGCTGAGCCAAGCCCAGCTGTGGCTTCCCCCCACTCTGCACTTGCAGGGGGAAGTGCACTGGGCTCCGCACCTCCTCATGGGGAGTCGAGCCCAGCTGCGGCCACACCCCTCCAGCCCCCCTCCCCCGCCGGGCCCCGTGCCTCCAGCGAGGCGGAGCTGCCCAGCTGTGGCTACCAACCCGCTGGGCTCTGCACTTCCCCTACCACCCTCCCCACTTGGCTCTGCGCCAGCATCTCCCCCCAGTTTAAACATAATCAGCTGTTTAAAACGTTTAAACAGCTGATAAACGGTTAGACTTTTACATCCCTAATCCCAAGAGATACTCATTTGACAGTATAGAAAAATCAAAAGAATACATTGCCATATATCAAGATAATATATCCTACATCTTTCCTGAATGGCTAAATTACCCTGCTAGATTTCATACATTCATGTTGGCTATATGAGCACTTGTGATCACTTTCTTCCCCTTCAGGAAAACTGGCGCTCACTTAGTATTTTGTAAGGAGTCTGGGAGAAAAAAAATAGGATAAAGAGATTCTTAAATCTTCTATAAATTAACGCAAACCAATGAGAAATATAAATAAGATGTTTAAAGCCTTCAGTTTATTATATACATAATATGCAAAACTTTCATCTGCACTCTGCATGTGCAAAAGTAAACATTCTTGACAGCACCAGAAAACAGTTATGCCGTGTAAGTTTTTACCTGATTTGTCACATTGTGTAAAAAGACACTGTGCACAAATGAAACCCCCAAAGAAAATCATAGGCTAAAACAGAAAGCACTCAATTACACACTGACAATTCAATATTGCATAACACCAGAATAAATAAAAGTCAAGTACATTCATCGCAATTTAAACACCAGTCTCTCTCCATATATTTTCTCTCCATGTTTTGGTTTCCTGCTGTATCTAGAAATATGCTTCAGCTACTAGATTAAGTTTCAAAATGAAAATAAGTTTTCCTGCACAATTTTGGGGTTACACAAAATAATTCCAGACACCAGTGAAGAGATTATTTCATATACTTTGAAAGATTTCTACTTTAAAGCACAGCACAGAAATGCATGCTAAGGCTTCCTGTGATATGCACTTCTCTGACCTCAAGAGGACACTGCTGTGAAGCGTAAGTACAGCTGAATTATAAATACAAAACATTTTCAAAAAAGTAATCTAATAGAAAGTACCCTTAATTTCATTTAGTAATATAGGTAAAGAAATAGCTATTGTAAATTGTGCAGTCAAACTTGACCTGGAAGGGTTTTATGAAAACTAATCATTTCACAATATCAAGTTTAAAAGATGTCACTTGTGATCGCAGAAACTGACTAACCTTTACTTTTCTATACTCCTACATTCATGAATAGATTTTTTTAAACACAATTTAGTAAAAAAAAGGCACATATTCAAACACTGAATTAAAAAGTCTGAAAACCAAAACAAGCGTTTAATTTAGATCAACATCACTAGCTCAACATGTAATCCTTATAAGAGGAATAGGCAGTGTTTTTTTGTTTTGGGGGAGGGGGGTGTTGTGTTTTGCTTTGTTTTTTACCTCTGTCTTTTGAAGAGTCATCAGGTTCTTATCACATTAACAAAATAAAATAAATTATCTGGTAGACAGTAAAAAGAATTTTTTAGTATTTTCCTAGCTGATTTATAAAGAATGCAGTAAATGTACAAAGACACGTTAATTAAAATCTAGTAATTTGTTCAAAGTTTGAAAAATCATTAGTACTAGCTATGAGAAAGTATTTCTTGACTGCAGATTACAAAGGTGAATTAAATTTCTATATGAAATATCAACAAAATTTTAAATGATTATTTTGGGAGAGAACAAATACAGCACAAAGTGTTCAGTGTTCGAAGAAGGTTGGCAATGGAGACTATATTACTTTTCAGTCATCTTTTACGAGACAAATGACAACAAAGTGCTTTCAAGATTAAAGAGTTAAACTAATCTTGTAATAATGGTTAATTATAACATATCACTACTAATCACATAAGTAAAAAAAGGATAATTCAGGACTATTTCATTTATTTTAATCTGAAATGCAGATTTAGCTCTAAACCACACATTTTAGGTGTCATTTTCCAATACATACTTTTTAAAAATTTCAATGGATCAAACAATTAATACATTATTGCATTTCAGAAGTTTTTTCAACAATTCAAATAATTGTTCATGGCTAATATAGTTATCTGGGCTGACAAATATCTAGAGCTTCAGTTCAGTTTAAAAAAAATGAACAGCAACTTGGTCACCAGTCCCAACATTTGGTCATTGTTTTGAGTGGATAATTCTAGAAACTACAGCAAACAATTTCAGCTGGTCCCATTAAGCAGAGCAAACATATTACATGTAAATAATCAAACCAATGAGATTACAGTATCTTGCATGGTCTCAAAACTCAAATATATATATTGAGCAGGTACAATAGAGATGGATCAGTGTTTATGTTAGGCAATATACAGAGTTTTAAAAATATAGAAAGTTGCATTGCTAGTTACCTTCATTTGGGTATCCCTGTCAACTAATACTACACAAACCTGTACCGACCATTCAGAGGGTTCATTCATTTTAGCAGAGGTGAAAAGATGAAGTGCTACATCACTGCCAAAAAGAGTTTATAGCAAGGACAGTAGCCCTTTCTTCTCTTACACTGAGTCAGGTCACCTGCTCCCAATATTGGTCCTTCCACTTTGATGCCAGAATTGGTGTTTCTGGAGGCAGCAAGGACAAGAAAAGCTCTCTGATGGGATAAGTTCCCTCTTTCCTTGTGTGTCTACTCGTTTTGTATGCAATTTCTCTTCCCCCAACTCTTCCTTATTCCTTGACCAATCTCCTCCACTTACCCCCAATAACCTAGTAACACTTTGCCAAATGCTTCTAGCATTAGAGGTGAGCAACAGTTCAAGTATCTAATGTAAGTAGTACTACTAATGGAGAGCTAACGCTTGAAACAGAGTAGAGTAGTGATACTGGCTCTTTGATGAGACCACACACCATAGTAGCTTGGGGGAATAAAAAGTATTAGATTAGAGTTCAAGCCCCGAAGATTTTGATGAACCCTTTGACTATAGTTTACATTCTTATTTACTGAGGGGAAACTTATTTTTGTAGTGCATAGCTTGAAATAAAGGTGCAATATGGGCATCAAAATGGTGGGTGGAACTCTCTTAATACACGTTACATTTACATTTTTGGTTCGCTAAAATTAAATCAAAAGTATTCACTCATTAATTTAATTCAGGATGACAACTACAAAATTATTGGTGTCACAGAGGAACTGCAAATGCATCTTGGCTTGATCCTACAAAATATTTGAAAATCCTGAACTTCACACAACTTAATTCTAATGTACTCTTCCAGACTTTGGAACTGCTTGCATAAACAACTGCTTCATATTTTAAAAATCTGATTTTTAATGTAAGAAAAAACATGTGCTGTACACTATGTAAAAATAGCTGAAACTGTAAAACCAATTTTAAGATTTACATAGCAGAAAAAAATTCCTAAATATTTGCTGCTTGAGCCAAAAAGCACAAGTTATATACAAACACTGCAAATTCCTATTTTCCAGGAAAAGGGTTTATTTTTTGTGTTTTATTGAAATAGGTTGGCATTGAAATTCCAGACAGAAAAAAAACGCTGATGTAATCTTTTGGTCACACTGCTAAATGCAAGGTATAGTGAAGGACATGCAGTTTTTAGAAATCGAAGTTTCTTCTGATTGTTTAATTACTATTTTTGTTAAGACACACGGTTCTCAAATCAGAAAAACATATAATACAAATCATTTTATTGCTTTAAACATCAGTGGCAATGGCTGAAATTTACAAGCAAGCTGTTCTGAACAGACGATGACATTTCAATATTTTGAGGGATCCTAGCTCAGGAGATTTAAGATACATAAAGCAGTACTTTTATCTCTCAAAAATAATTAAGGAATATGAATGGCATTCGTTTTCTTTTCAAATGTCAAATAAAGAATGCAAGTCTCATTTACTGGTGTATGGGCCCACATAAATCTTGCAAGCCAGTGCATAGTTAGTCAATATTTCTGCTGGCATTTTGAACAATTAATTTAGTCGATGGAAACATTCATTAATAGCTTTTATTCCACCTAAAAATTTCCGTTAGTTTCTTTTTGTAAAAAATTAACCCTGAAAAGTATTAAAAATAAATATTTTAGAGTCAAACTAAAGCCAATGCTCTTTCCTCCCTTTACTTGCTCTCCAATAAGCAAATAAAAACTAAAGTTGTACTATAAGAGGTGAGCTGAAATATGGAGGCAAACAGGTGACCAGGGTAGTAGAAAAACAGAACAAAACCACTGTAAAGCAGTTAACGTGTCCTCAGCTTCTTTGCCTGCCTCTTACGTTTCAATTCCTCCTCTTCACGTCTCAGCTCCTCTAGGTCCTCTTGTACACCCAGTCTCAAACTGCCAAATAAGAGAAGATATCACATCCTTTACACACTGCTACCCAGGAGACATTAATGTGTACAACTTCTTCTCTCCTTTTCATGTAAAAAAAGTAACTAACCCAAATTCAGAGTTTAAGTTAACATTATAAATACAGCAAGTACACAAATATTTGAGGTTTGGCTTAAGATATTGCTTTTCTTTTTAAATGAAAGCTGCATGGTACCCAGAATTTTAGTAGGTTTGTTGGGTTAGAAAGATCTCTCTCCACTTCAAGGGGGCACAACAGACCTAGGATAAATTGTTAAAAGCATTTTGGGGTAGAGAGAAAAAGATATTTTGCACAGGTGCTTTACAATTAATACCACTCTTTCCTTAGACTTTTAAGAGGAGCATCTAAAACCTTCAAAATCTGGGTCTCAATCACAGAGCCTGGTGAAGAATAGCTGCTGTGTAGCATTAAAATAATATATTGGACAGTTCATACCCCATACTGCAAGCTGACTCAACCTTGTGAGAGGAGTAGCTGTACCTGGGGAAGGAATCAAGACCTACTAGCCAACCCTGGGAAGAAGCTGCAAGTATGCAATATCTCACACCTTTTGAAGGACAATGTAAAGGACCAATAACGGGTACAGAAAACTTAAGTAACTCTGTGTGTTTGAGTCCAGTACTTTCATTACCTCGAGTAAAACACTAAGCAGATTTTATAACTGCACTACATTCACCTTCACACCATGCAGATAATAAAAATCTACTACAGACTGCTGCCCTGTGTCATATATTGTCAGTGAAGAGAGGCCCAGCTATGCATGACTGAAATTCAGCAATCTGCTTTACTTTTCATTATTTTATTATTACTATAGTTTGTATTTCTGTGTCTGGACAACGTTTATATATGCACTTTCTAGTCAATTCCTTTTATCAGATCTCAAGAATTAACAAAATTTAAATGAAAAACTGCAAGGTTTGTTAAAATTTGACTGAAACTATACTTATGGAGGATTTTTTACCTTAAGATTTATGTAAGCCTGTTTTCACAAAGCTTATATTTAGGACCCAATTTCACCTGACAAACGTCTGTTTTAACTCAGCTACATGACTTAAGGATTCTAGTAGTAAGCGAAGAAAACTCTTGCTACCAAAACTTAAATCTAACACATACCTCCTGGCTTCCTCTTTCTGTTGCTCTTTCCAGCTGCTCTCCATGTAACGTAAGGCATAATCACTTTCATCTTTATATCTGAAAGCAAATACTTAATTTAACCCAATATAATGAGAAACAAAATTAGCACTAACCAACATTAATACATACAGTTTATTTATGAATAGGCATGATTTTTTTAAATAAGAAAGATTATCCTGATATGTAGCTTATTACATTTCTCCAAAAAATTAAAATCAAGTTTCAACCCATTGAATAATAAGCATACTTTAATTTACTTAACTGAGTATTTGTCACTCAAAAGTGAATTATAGAAAGCGTGTCCTGTCCTATATGCAGCACACCTGACACTTGACATGGCCTATTCTGTTTTGTTTCTGTTGCAGTGCAGACTGTATCAGACTTGCTGTTGACGGTCCAGGTGTTCATAACAGCATAATATGGAAAAGACTGAAATCCTTCATAGTATTCCTATTCTTCATTAGAAAATAACAAATGTACTCATATGACTGTCATCGAACCACTAGCCCAACATTGTAAAAGAAAAAGCTCTTGGCTGTTGACAGTATGCCAGTTTTTTATTTGAAGAGTTTTGCTCTTTTCCTCACCTGGGACTTTAGACTGTTTAGTTACCCACCTTCCTGCCCTTCACCAAAAAATGACAAATGAAAATCACGTAGAAACAAGGTGGGCAACTGCTTCCTCCTTCACACAATTCAACAGTCTGAGACAGTTGTGGTTGAACCGTCATGTTTTAATGACAGTCATACTGACTGGCAAGGGGAAGAACAATTACAAGCAGAAGAGGCTATTACTTCTGCTTCACAGATCTTTAGGTAAAAAATGTTCATCTGATACTATCCAAACTAATTAATCCATATGGTGCATTATGTATACGGGGCATATCCTAACAGGATTGCTACGCTGCGTCAAAGAAAGTATTATTTTATCAAGAAAGCTGAGGTTTTGGAAATATTAAGTTTAAAAATATACATTAAGAAAGGAAGCAGAGTATGAAATGAGGCAAATAAAAGGTTTAATTCATGGGTCAATGTGTGCATATGTTTATTGCTCTATGCAACAAAGATAGAGAATTGACTTTCTGGCAGAACCATTAACACAAACTGAAGAGCTAGCCACAGAGCTTTACATTTAGGCAACAAGATACTATAATTTTGAGTATAGCATAAATATTTAGAAGAGAGATTGTGAAATGTTACAGATTTCCATATAAAGCATTAAATACCAGAGGGCTAGAAATAGGAGTTATCACAGACAGAGACTTGAAGAATTGATGGAAAATAATTGTGTCATTTATGTTTCATTACCACTAAATTTTATATCATTTTAGTTTTTTAATCAAAATGTCATGCAATACCAAGTCAACCACCTTACAGAAGTCTAAATATATTAAGAAACACTATTACTTTTATCAACCAAACTTCTAATCTCATTAAATAAAGATATCAGGTCAGTTTGACAGGATCTATTTTCCATAAAACCATGTTGATCTGCATGAATTACATTACCCTCCTTTAATTCTTTATTAATTGAGTCCCTTATCAGCACTCCATTATCCTGCCCGGGACTGACATCAGGCTATCAGGCCTATAATTACCCAGGTCATCCCATTTACCCTTTTTAAAAATTGGCACATTAGCTTTCTTCTCATCTTCTAGAACTTCCTCTGTGCTCTAAGGCTTATTGAAATTTAACATTATCAGTCCAGTGAACTTCTCAGCCAGCTCTTTAAAAATCTTGGATGCTAGTTATATCTGGACCCGCTAATTTAAAAATGTCTAACTTTAGTTACTTCTGTTTGACATCCTCCAGAAATATTTGTGGAATGGAAAGCATGTAATCACCATGTGATGAGACTATATCATCTGTTTTCCCCCAAAATACAGAACAGGGATATTTATTGAACCTTTTCTGATTATTGATAATTCTACCATTTCCATCTACTAATAGACCAAAAACATTGTCAGGATTCTTTTTGTTTCCAATATATTTTAAAAACTCCTTCTTAGTTTTTGCTTAATGCTGGCGACCATAGATTTCTCCTTGTGTCCTTTTGCTTCGATTATCAATTTTCTACAATTCCTAACTTCCGATTTATATTCATTACTATCAACTTCTCCTTTCTTCCATTTGTTATGCATTATTTTTTATAACTGCCTTCAGTTCCCCTCTAAACCAGATTTTTTTTTTTTTTTTAAACCAGCATGACCTTCTTCCTTCGTCATTGGATTGTGGTTTTGGGGGCATTTAGTAAGGTGTTTTTAAATGATTCTCAATTACCATTCACATTTTTTCTGATATTCTTCCTACCAGCTGATTTGGTTCATAATTGTTTTCAGCTTTATAAAGTTGGCTCTGTTAAAGCACCAAATATATATATATATATATATTACTGATTTGGACTTTCTTCTGCTTGCAAATTACAAATGTGATCAAGTCATGATACTTGTAACTAAGCTACCATTAATTTTAGTTCTGTGATAAGGTCATCTTTATCTGTTAAAACAAGGTCCAATAAAGAATTCCCCTGTATTGGGTGCAACATTGAATATTTAACAATTTTAAGTTTCAGAAGGAAAGAACTGATTGAACAAAAATAGTTTAGGATATGAAAATATTGTTACATCTTAATTTCTCTTACTTATTCCGGTCATAGCCAAATATTTCTCGAATATGTTTTGATATTTCTTCCTGGGGTTGCCCTTCATCATCAATGAAATCATCCATTTCAGAATCATATTCATCATCTTCTATTTGCCTTTTATAGCTTATAGGTGGAAGAGAAGGCTTTGGAAGACCTAAAGAGAAAGAGTAAAATCATTTAAGACTTCTGTAACCCACGTGTCACAAAATCTTAACTTGAAATTATTATTTTTATTATTTTTCTATTTATGCTTTTTCCTGTTATTTTCCTCCTGCTTCTTCATCTTGATAAATTAATTATTTCACTGGACTGCACACTGATATATTCATGCTTTGGGGTACACTTTGCAGCTCTGGGCCTCAAGACTGAAAGTTTTTAAAAACCAAGTGATTTGGGCATTCCAAGAGCCTCGGCAAGAGGAAATATTTCCTCTAAGCTACTTGTACAAGCCAAGTTTCCCATCATTATGTCAACTGCATCCTGGAGGAACCGCTGGAATGAAAGGTAATTTATGTCTGCATACTTGCTCAACCATGGAATTTCAAATACACTGGTTTGCAAAAATGCCATCCCATTTACTCCTGTTTATGACTACAAAGATTTGCTGGGTTGAGCAAGTCCAAACAACACCTACTAAGCATATTTCAAAGGTTATGGTGCCGAATGTTTATGAAGTGCTTTGAGATTCTTGAACAGAAGGCACTATTAAAATTTAATTAATTAAGCACACTTTTAAATGATACCTGACCTCAGGAATCCTTCATTTCTCTTCCCTTTGCCACCCACCCTTAAAAAAAGCAGCTCATATTTAAAAGCTACCTGAAAAGACCTAATTACTTTTTTTTGGCTAGTTGAACTCCCCTCCTTCCTTTTTATTTAATTTTGTTCTCTCTCTTTCCCTGGAAAAGACCTCACCTACCTAAGGATCTTCTTTTCTTGGCTGTCAGCGTTAGGTGAAGAGGAAAGAAATACTGCAATGAGCGGCAAAAAAAGTCATGCTGCTATTTAGCAGCACTCTTCAGAATGCAACTCTGGCTATCAGACACACTTAGAAACATTTATCTACAACTTGCTGGCAATTCTGACCAACTTCAACCCCAGAGGTGTGGAACAAGTAATACATGAAACTTGTTTATAACACAAAACATTATTTGCTGAAAATAGCATACCTTGTGCGTGAAGCACCGGTCTATGCCATGGAGGAGGTCTCGTTCCATTCATTTGTGCATTACTTGGTCTTGAGACTAGATTTTTAGATGAAATTGTTTCCGATACCACAGTGCACTTAGGTCTTGGAGTTGCAACTGAGCTGCTGCCTGGTTGCCCACATCCCATGCTTGAATTGAATGACTTTCCAGGTCCCGCACCGCCACTGCTCCCCGGCCGCCCGGGGCCGCCCGCGCCGCCACTGCTCCCCGGCCGCCCGGGGCCCCCGCGGCCACTGCTCCCCGGCCGCCCGGGGCCGCCCGCGCCGCCACTGCTCCCCGGCCGCCCGGGGCCGCCCGCGCCGCCACTGCTCCCCGGCCGCCCGGGGCCGCCCGCGCCCGCACTGCTCCCCGGCCGCCCGGGGCCGCCCGCGCCCGCACTGCTCCCCGGCCGCCCGGGACCGCCCGCGCCCGCACTGCTCGCCGGCCGCCCGGGACCGCCCGCGCCCGACCCCCGGCCGCCCGCCCGCACTGCTCCCCGGCCGCCCGGGGCCGCCCGCACTGCTCCCCGGTCGCCCGGGGCCGCCCGCGCTGCTCCCGGGTCGCCCGGGACCGCCCGCGCTGCTCCCCGGTCGCCCGGGACCGCCCGCGCTGCTCCCCGGTCGCCCGGGACCGCCCGCGCTGCTCCCCGGTCGCCCGGGACCGCCCGCGCTGCTCCCCGGTCGCCCGGGACCGCCCGCGCTGCTCCCCGGTCGCCCGGGACTGCCCGCGCTGCTCCCCGGTCGCCCGGGACCGCCCGCGCTGCTCCCCGGCCGCACAGAACTGGAATTTTTAATAATTTCATGCTGAGGGGGTGCTGCACTACCCGGTTTTGTATGGATAGAAATAGATTTTTTCAGATTAAGTTCTTTAGCAGATGATAGTTTCTGAGCCCGACTGGCAGGTGCTTTTGAGATTGGTATATGAGAGCTTGACCCAAATTTTCCTACTCCATTGACTGAAGATTTACTGGGGATGTCCCTAGATGAGCTTTTTAAAGATTCATTATGTGTAGCTTTTACTTTTTCCACTTGACTGGATTTGGAGGAAGATGATGGCCTTGCATGTTTGTGACTAAACACAGGCCCACTGGATTTCTTATCAGCACCACACAGAGAGGAGAAGCTGCCTTTTGAAGAGGAAAGCTTATCCATTGAGTTTTTGTTAAGTTTTGCATTTATAAACTCTTTCTGAGAAAACACTTTTTTTGAAGAACTTGATGCAGCTATATTCTGAATCTCTTTTTCAGGTTTTTTCTTCTCTTTATGGGCTTCCCCTTTTTTGTTTTTACGGTCCAAAAATTCTCTCTCTTTCAATTCTTCTGCTGTTCTGGGCCTTTCTTCGGTCTTTTTCACTACTTTTATTTCTACTGGTTCATACTGTTTTTTTTCAGCCAGCCTCAGAAGATCTATAAAATTCATAGGGATAGGGGCACTTTTGGGAGGTGCCTTTGGTTTCACCACAGCTTTGGATGGTTTCTCTTCATATTCCTCTGATTCATGCTCAGATTCAGTCTGACTGTATTCAAATTGCTCTGTGTCATCTTCTGTCATATACTCTGCATCTGTGCATCGATCGCCATTTTCACAAGTCTGCCTCTTTTTAGGTTTCTCTTCAATAGGAATGCCATTATAGCCATAAAAGTTGTCCTTTGTCCGTGAAGCCATAGCTCTTGCTTTTCGGTCATGTTTCAATTCAACACGCTTAGCTAGAAGTTCCTCCTTCTTCCTTTTTGCCTCTAGTTCTGTAAAACACAATCATGAAAAGATTTTTCATAGTCACTTCTAATCTATACTTCTGGAAATGGTAAATTCCAGAAGGGCTATGTAAAAATTATGAAGAACGTGGATATAGTTCAGTCTGTATACTAACTAAAGGGAACAAACACTGCAACTTTAAAACACCAGTGATCTGAATAAAGCCTACAGCCAAAAGATTTAAAATTAATCCAGATGGGGTTAACACATCTAATTTTTAAAGGCACAATGTTGTGACGTAAAGAGAGGAATCCTGACACTGTCACTTTCAGACACTATTAAATACAGCTTTTTCAATATTAAAAGTTGTACAAAACTTCAGAATAATTCCTTGTCCCTCTCATAGTTAACGCTATTAGTCCCTTTCTGGCTGCTTTGACAGTGAGTGCAGAAGTGCTACTGAGAAAACATTTGGATTCACAAAGGAGCATGTGCTTGGCCCTGAAGATCACTGCTTTACAATGGGTTCTGAATCAGCAGCAAATTATGTAAAGACATTCCAGAGAGTGGGAATCTATAACAATAACCAAAGATGCTCTAAGCAGTAAGGTAAAAATGTCCTAAACAGAGTCACTGAAGAGCAGGGAATACCTTGAACAACTTTAACAGGTACCTTTTTTCCTAACTTCTTCTTCTTGCCGTCTGAGAAAAGCTTGCACTGCTGCAGACTGGACACCCTTGACTTTTGGATCTTTCTTGGGAGGGCCTACTGACAAACTGTATCTTTTCTGAAAAGAGAAAGCAAACTGATAAGTAAAGGTTTTAATATTTATAGCTGTTTTTACTAACTGGGAAAACCACAATCAATGAGAAGTTTATTAACAGTGATTTATCTGGCTTTAAATATGTTAACAACAAAAGGCAATATTCATTAAAGCAACAGGCTACCACAGGAAATGAGAGTGCTCAGCATTGCACAGGAACAGGCCCTATGTACAAAAGCATGGCAAAGGAGTCATTCTGGGCATAAAGAGGACAAGGAACTAGAAAGGAGGCAATGGACCAAAACAGAGAGCAGAAAAAACTAGAAGGGATGAAAAGGAAAAGAAAGAAAAGAGGAGGCAGGATTGAAAATGAGTGCAATAGCTACACCAGTGGTCTAGTAGAAGCAGCCATCAGAATGGACCCATCCCAATAGGGGAGAAAAGTACCACACACATCACACAAGCTTCTGTCTTGAGTGTGAAGTAATGTACCTCACTCTTGGATGACTCCCCCTTTCCAGACCGAAAGAGTTTACAGGCTTCATCTAGCCTTCCTTGTTTGTCTGCATACAAACCAGAATCAATAACACTACACTGGCTCTATTTTATACAATTAGTTATTTTTGATGCAAGCCTGTGTGGGGACACTAATGTCAAATTAAGAGTAATTTATTTGGATGTAATATAATTAGGTAAAAAAAATCAATTTATATTACATCCAAATAGGATACTCTTACTCTGAAATACGTGTCTACACAAAGATTTGCACTGATATAATTAAAGGTGTTAAACTGATTTAGTTATTTCAGTTCCAGTGTGAAAGCAGTCAAACCCTTTGACACAAATGGTTAGTATCATGCAGCGCTTTCAAGGAGTGAAAGTAAAAAAGGAGAGAATAGGGGAATCCTGGAACAACTTCTCACATATAAAAGAGAGCACTTCAAACTAAAAAGGGCTAGAGAAGGAAACAAAGGTCACAATGGAGAAGATAACTGAAAGGGGGGAAATTAGTTAAGTCCAAAAGCAGCAGGGAGAATCCAAAGGAAAAAAGGAGCCATTTTAGAGAGCATACAGCTTCCTTTCTGTTAATAAGCCAAAACCTTTAGAGCTAGTTGGACTGCTAGGTGAAACAAAATTCCTCTGTAAAATTTTCAGATTCCCCTATCTGAAAGAATTGCCTGGGGGAAGTGAGCTGAAACCCCACCATCTACGAAACTGTAAGTATTCCTACAGGAGGCAGCTTGCTGAAACACACCATCACTGTGGTGGCTAGTCTCATTCAACAAATATCACCACCAGACACTTAATTTAAGAAACCATTTTGCTGGGTAACATCTGGAAAAAAAAAAATCTATGCCCAAATACCTGGGAGGCAGAAAAACTGGTTAGCAGTGTGATTTTACACATGCTTAAGTATATGTCTAATTGAAGTTTTTTCAGCTCCAATTTCTGATTAGGACTGCAGCACACCAACACAAATGCTTTGAGTGTTTTATATAAAAATATGAACATGTGTTAAAACAAATATGTATGTATATTAAGATTCAAGGTTCAGAACATCATTTGTACTAAGTGCTAGTAAAAAAAAAAAAGTAGCCAAAACCGGTTCCTAGAACACCAGCTGCAAGGTGCAGCTGTTTAAAAGTTGCCCTTTAGGAATTCCTGAAACTGCTAAACCAAAACTAAAAAAAAAAAAAAAACCACTCTCATTTCAGTAGCAAAACTCGACGTGTAGAAAGCTCTCATTTCAGTAGTAAAACTTGACACATAGAAAGATCAAGTTAAAGAGCTTTCCACAACCTGAACGTACCTACTGATAGACATGTCTATGCATAAAATGTTTCTCCCCAATCTGGGGATTTCTTGCAAGCCCCTTAGTCCTTTGAGTAGTTCTTAACTCACACAAACAACAATCCTCTTTGCACTTGCAATTGAAATCAGTGGTACTAATCATATTCGACTAAGGAGAGTAAATGATTCCAGGGTTGGGTTCTTCATTAGAAAGCCACCAATAGTAGATTTGTTAATAGTTCAACTGTGCTCTTGGGTGCCAAATAAAATGTCTGGGAGCTAAACAGTTCAGGGGATCTGAATTGGGATATGAAATTTTTCATATTGGGGTTTTTGCTTCAAATCCAGCCTGTGTTTGTAGTGGGTGAAAATACTGCCATATAACAATTCTTCAGAGGTCTATGGGAAGTGAATTGGCGCCTTAAGTCCAGCTCTTATTGGACAGATGTTTACACATCATCAAGACTGATCCTTTTGTTGAGTGTTTCACGTGTTAGACCTAAGATTGAACAGACAAAGACTGAACTACCCTCTTGTCCTTAGAGGAGATTCTTCCAGAATAAGGTTGACACACACTGGTGAACAAGTGTAGAGAACCCTGCACTGCTACTACCTGTGATATTCTTGCTCTGTCGATGATTTCATCCTAAAACCGATAACACATTGCACCAACAGTAAATTTACTCTTGAAAAATTATTCTTCAATTTCTACAAGTGATTTTAAAAAATAATGAACATATAAAATAGAAATTTTGTTTAAGAGTTTTGCACAAGAGGACCTCTTGGCAAAAAATGCTTCACATATAGCAGGGCCAAATGCAGAATGGTCCATCACATTAGAATGGCTTATAAAAAAAATAAGTGTTAGAGAAGCATTTTTGAGGCACTGAATTATAATGCAGCAAAACACACTGCTATCTGGTGAATGTGTTTATAAAGCAGCATTACAAGCAACACCATTTGTGTGTGAACTTGGGCAAGACCAGGAGTAAACAGTAATATTTTTAAAACGAGTCTTTCCCAGTCAATGAAGCTTTCTAAGTGTCATTTCTATCTGATCTTGAAGTTGCAGCTACCAAACATGCCTCAAATTATTTATAGTGTTCTCATGTTATGAATCACTAGTTCTATTTCAAAAAGTATTTTGTTCAAACTCTGCATGTAAAGCATCATGAAATTAGTAACTAAAACAGGTTTATAAAGTTTAGCTCTATTTAAAAAACGAACAGCTGGTCTGAAGCACAAAGCTGTTCCAGAACCACCCATACAATGATTAGTCTAAACCTGAGTTACTCCAACATCAATTTCCTGGAATGACAGACAAGATAAGCATGAACATTCTACTCTTTACCAAGTAAGCAGCAGCTACACCAATCAAGTTTCACACAGTTATCAGAAAGTTTTTCAAAGGAATGGAGAACAGCCTTTAGAAAAGAACAGGTCAAGTTATTCTGGAACAGCGTGCTTCTCAAACTGTAAACATTGATTCTCTCTCAGAGTAGCAACTGAAGATGGCTAAATATTACTGGAATGTACCACACTGGCTTTGCTTTCTCACAAAATACAAGGTATGTTTTCAGGGCTCATCCCCAGCATGTTGAAAGCGCCTTTCCTTGATTGTACATTGTGTGCCCTGAAGTACAGAAAAAATTATTCATCCCACCAATGAGCTCTATAGTTAGAAGATATTCCCTCCCCCACTATCCTGCTGCTGGGCTCCTCCATGCTTAGACGATGCTCATTTTTGCCTCCTCCCCACTGAATTCTGCCCACAGCCCTACCAGGCAGAGGCAAGTTGGATGCAGCTCCCTGGCTAGCTGCACCAGAATGAAATGGAGGAGCTCTTCAAGTACAAAGTGTTTTCAGACCTTGTTTGCGCAGGAATGAATGATTGAACGGGCGTCCCAAGGTTAACCACTATGCATAGCATTCTGAGCTCCAGCTAAACCATTAAACCAGCAGAATTTTCTCTATGCTGGAAAAAAACCTATGATTCATTTAAATTGCTTAAGATCTGGGATCCACTGCGTTTAACATGGTGGATGACAAGTACTAATGTAATATACTACCATACTGGTGATTCAGGTGCAAATATTAAAATGTCTTGGCCAGCACGAGCTAGAAGTGTCAAAGTTACAGCTCACAAATATAGCTACTTAATGATTATGGCCAAAACTTTTTATGGTTTTAAATTACCTTCCTAAATTAACTTCTCTACAAAGCAAACTAATATAAGATCCTGAATTCAGGGACAGGTCTTCTGGAGCTGATATTAAAGAGTGATAGGTTAGGCTGAAAGTTTAGCTTTAGTAAAATTATTACAAAACCCAATATTAATAGAAATGCTTTCATAACTTGAAAAAATTAGAATGAATGGTTTGTTTCATTTTAACCATTCCCTTGCACTGTCTCCAACTCAACGCTGGAATTCTGAAAAGTAGAAAAAGTCCATTTAGCTGAAAAAGGAGAATGAAATGCAAAAGGTAAACAAGGGAGAAGAAGAGTGGAAAGTTTCAAATATTACTTAATTTAAGGTGTTGTTAGTAGCACAAGTTTATGAATTTTAAAAAAATAATTGTAATCTCTCAATCATAATCTCAGAAAACATAAAAGAAAATACAATTTTAATAGTCAAAAAACTATTTTTAAAACTGAAAAAAACAAAACAGCAATTTGAGCACTACTCAAAATGATAGGTAAACTATTCAAAAACTTCAAAGCTGATGTTCATTTGGAAGATTTCCTTGAACGGGGTCTTGAATTTCTTTGCTTACAGGGGCACCAACTAAATAACATGCTGGAACATTTTATAAATGTTATTGTCACAAAACCTAACATTACTGTCCCTAAAAATGATTATCAAAAAATATTTTTGTTTACTCTATGCATTTGACATTTGTCAATAGTAAGATTCATTGTTCCCTCAATATCGTCATTTCCCCCTTGATTCTGTTGGTCTTTTACATAGCAACAGAGATTAATTTTTTTTTTTTAAATATGAAAAGTCAAATCTACAGACAGTCACAGACTCTGCAGTTACCAAAGAAAATCAAGTCAGAATAAAAAAAACTCTTTGGTCCAGACCAGCATTTTATATCACATCATATGCCTTCCCCATTCTTGTATGGAAGTTGGTCTAACAGGATGGCAGGTATTTCTAGGCTCTGGTTTATGAGGTAAGATGAAGTTACATGAACTGTGTGTGTGGACTGATGGTGGGTACATATGTCATGTTTTTACTCTACATCATGTCCATACTTCATATGGAGAAATGACATGCCTGAAGTTCCCACTGCCCATGAGAGAAGGTAATGCACATTCCAATGAGTATCATATGTCTTATGAGTCTTTAGCTGTTCAGAGCCTTTTTCAAGCATACACTTTGGCTTATACACTCTGTTGGCTTGACCTGTTCATAGCTGTTTGTGCACTGGTGCTACTTCTGAGCCATAGAAATAAATTTTATAGGGAAGGGGCAGCTTTGATCCCTCTGCAAAGCTGGAGGCTATTTCTTCAGCATTCAAGCTGAACTGCACCCATTTGAATCCATCAGCATTAGTTAATATGGTTTAATTTACTTACTTACTACATACCTAAGTATGATTTACTATAAAATAACATCTCTTCAATCAATACTGGTCTGGAGGAAAGTTGTTTCAGTTTTGGGTGACCTCCACAAGGTGTAAGTGCTATTCTCTTTCAGGTTTCTAATTGCTGTGTTTCAAAAATTCTCTGTAATAGGTATTGGCCCTTCATCAGAAGTGGAAGAGATCTCTCCTCTGTCACAGTGGTTTTCAACCTGTGGTCCACGAATCCCTAGCGGTCTGCAAATCATGTCTAAGGGTATTGTCTACACTGCAGAGTGAAGTTGACTTATTTAAATCGACTTTCACCTACTGAATTTTAGAAGTCACAGGAGCGTGATCACACCATGCTCACTGCATTGGGGTCTTGTGTCCCCACTAGCTGTGCTTGAGTCGACAATCAAAGCAGTGCACCGTGTGTAGCTATCCCACAGTGCAACTAGACGCAGAAGCTTTTGGGAAGGTTGTCATCCTCCCATGATGCAATGTGCTCCCTCTCCCTTCTGTCTTGTCCCAAACAAACGGCAAACACTTTTTCGTGCCATTTTTCTCTGCTATGTGAACGCATTGTGATGATCAGAAATACCTCTCAACTTATCCTGCAGTATTTTCAATGGTAAGACAGGAGCCGCAGCACGGAAAATTGCGATGTTACTGAGGCCACCCTCCTACAAGCCATAGAGCGAAACAATTCCTGTTTACTGCAGGCTGTCACGCACCATCTTCAGTTGGTGGAGCGCCGGTTCTGGTTCCAAGAAACAAGCACAGACTAGTGGGATTGCATCGTTATGAAGGTGTGGGATGATGAGCAGTGGCTGCAGAACTTTCGTATGTGAAAGGCCACTTTCCTTGAACTTCATGTGGAGTTGTCCCCAGCCCTGAAGCACATGAATACTCGCTTGAGACCAACTGTGATAGTGGAGAAGCGAGTGGCCATTGCTCTGTGGAAGCTAGCAACCCTAGACTGCTACCTGTCAGTTGGGAATCAGGTCAGAGTCGGTAAATCCACCGTGGGAACTGCTGTGATGCAAGTGTGCAGGGACATTAATAGACTTCTGCTACAAAGGGTAGTGACTTTGGGAAACGTGCAGGACATAGTGGATGGGTTCGCCGCAATGGGGTTCCCAAACTGTGGGAGAGGAGGGGGGCATAGATGGCACGCATATCCCTATCTTAGCACTGAGCCACCTTGCCACAGAGTACATAAACCGGAAGGGATACTTCTCAATGGTGTTGCAGGCCCTTATGAATCACAAGGGACGTTTCACCGACAACAATGTGGGGTGGCCTGGAAAGGTGCATGACACGCACATCTTTAGGAACTCAGGTCTGTTCAAAAAGATGCAGTCAGGCACTTTCTTCCCTGACCAAAAAATAAATATTGGGGATGTTGAAATGCCAATAGTGTTACTAGGGGATCCTGCCTACCCCTTGCTCCCCTGGCTAATGAAGCCCTACACCAGGCTCCTGGACAGCAAAAAAGAGCATTTCCATAATAGACTCAGCAAGTGCAGAATGGTGGTGGAATGTGCACTTGGCTGCTTAAAAGCAAGATGGAGCTGTCTATTCACTAGGCTTGACCTAAGTGAAAAAACCATCGCAGCAGTTATCGCTGCATGCTGTGTGCTCCATAATGTGTGTGAAACAAAGGGGGAAAAGTTCCCCCAGGATTGGGTCGTGGAGGCTGATAGGCTGGCCACAAATTTTGAGCAGCCAGATTCCAATGCTACGCTGAGAGCCAACCGCGGAGTGCTGTGCCTCAGGGAAGCACTCAATAACCGTTTTTGGAATGAACTGCAGTAATATGCGTCTCTGTCAGTGCCGTGCCTTTCCTTCCCATTCCCACTCACCATTCCCCTTCCCTTCATTCCCCACTGACAATCCCCAAGCTATGAATGAACAGAGACAGATGTTTTTCAAAGCAGTACAGTTTTATTCATGACCCGTTTCAGTGAGGGGAAAGGAAGTTTGTCATCAGGCTGTGTGGCCATCAAGAGCAAAGTGTGATTGTGCAAACAGCAATGGTTGCGTACAGCTCTTAAAGGGGCCGTCATCTCTTTCTGCTCGCCTCCACCTGTGTGGAGTGGAGCACGTACTGCATCCTGCTCAACCTCCTCCTACAGTGTTTGGGGGCGGGGGCTGGTAAGGAACAGCTTGTTGGTTTAGCGTTTTGGAGGGCCTGCAGAGGGAGTCTGTCCTACCGCTGCTCTTCCTGAAGCTCTACCAGACGCCTCAGCACGTCAGACTGATCCCTCATGATACGCAACATCCCTGTTGCGTTGCACGTTCCTGCGTTGATTTTCTGTGCTTCATGTCCATGTCTAGTTTTTCTGACAAGGACATCCTCCAGGCTCTGAGATTTGTGTCAGCAGCCACTGAGGCACTCATCAGTTCTTTGAACATGTCATCCCGAGTTCTCCCCCCCCTCCCCTCACTTCCTAATCTGGGAAAGGAGCTCTGCGGGAGTACAAGATGGGCTGACGGCCGAGGTGTCCACTGTAAGGCAAGAAAAGCACAAAGTTGCCATTGTTAGCTGACCCCATGGAGTAAAAGAAATGTTACAATGTAAAAAGAACTCCTTTTCATATTCACAAGGCGAAGTCAGACCGCATTCCAATCTGTATATATTGCACGGGTCAGAGTGGCGTTCCAGACATGGTAAGTAAGGGGCCCTTGCATCCATTATAGTGAGGTCTTAGTAGCACTAAATTCCCCAAACCACACTTATTTAAGCAAGAAAGATCACTGGGCGCCCCTTTACCATCCCAAAGACCGATTTGGGCAGAGGTGGTCAAAACAGATTAGAGGAAGCTGTGGGTGAAGTGTAGCTGGAGAAAAGATAGGGCAACCAGTTCCCAGACCCATAACGCCCATGCCAACAATACCACGACTACGGAATTGTCCGTGTAGGGGCCCAGGGACACCGTCCATGGCAGGAGAATAAGACGCAGTGACTATATTGGTCAGGTACTGTAAACTTGCACCATCTTCCTTAGGTGACCATGTGTGATATGAGTTTCCTGATGGTAACGCAGGTGGAACAGGAAAATTTGCTGCAAGCATTGGGATACGGGCCTGGCCCTTACGCTGCTATGCTGTGTTCCGCGATGATGCCTGCTCATTTAATAGCAGAGTGGCGGGGTAAAGTTTCCTACTGTGGCGGAAGAAATAAGGCTGCCCTCCCCAGAAACCTTCTGCAAAGGATTGGAAAGTACCTACATGAAAGTTTCCTTGAGATATCCATGGAGGATACACGGAGCACCCCCGTGCACATAAACAGTAACCCTTTGCTGAAGTTTACCAACACCCAGGAAACCCATCCCACCAAAAGCACAAACTCCTTTTTTCCCATAAATAAGAAGCTGGACTGGGGACATAAGCACAGAAATGCAATTTGCTATACACACTCACCAGATGTGCCTTCCCCAGCATTTCAGTCTGTAACGCTATACTGTGTCCGGCTGTGCTGCTCAGGGTAAAGAACAGGTCCTGGCTCTCTGGGAGAATGGATACCCCGCTCTCCTGCCCCGTTCTCATCCTCCTCCACAGAGTCCTCCTCATTCATCCTGGACTGGGATTCTTCGGCGGTATCAATGCTGCGTGGTGGCACAGTGGTGCGGTCACCGCCCAGAATCGCATGCAGCTCCTCATAAAAGTGGCACATCTTTGGTGATGAGCCAGAACGACTGTTTGCCTCCCTAGTTTTCTGATATGCCTGCCTCAGCTCTTTGATTTTAACACGGCACTGCTGCACATCCCTGTTGTTGCCCTTCTCCACCATACCACGCAATATCTTCTTGTAGATATCTAAATTTCTTTTGCTGACAGAAGCCAGAACAGACTCTTCGCCCCACAGGCGATGAGATCCAAGACTTCAGGTTAACTCCAGGCTGGAGTGTATTTGGGATGTGCAGTCACCATGAGCAGTTCAGCTACAAAGCTCTCTCCATGCTGAACAAACAGAAAATGGAAATTCAAAATTTCCCAGGGCTTGAGGGGAAGAGCTATTCCCTGTTTACATGGCCATGATGCAGCAGTGTGTGAATGTCCACAGCGGTCACAAAAGAGCATTATGGAATACCTCTCAGAGACCAACAACGTCGATTTACATTGCCCTCTGCCTACACTGACTCGACTCATAGAATTCAACTTCAGCGCTACACCACTTGCGGAGATGGTTTTATTAAGTTGAATTATACCGTGATTTAGGTCGGCGGAACTGACATGCCAGTGGAGACGCATACTTTAGGGGGTTGATGTAAGCCATGTTACACTGACCTCCATTGTCAGTGTAAACCAGACCTAAGGCAGAGGCTCTCAAACTTTTTTTTGCTGGGACTCCCTTTGAAAATATTTCAGGCTGTGACGAGCCCCCCCACACGTGATGACCCCATTCGTGCCATGTAACCATTACTGGCATGCGCAGGGGCTGACTGCTCGCAACCCCCCCCCCCACACACACACACTAACCTTGTGACCCCTCAAAGGTCACGACCCCCAGTTTGAAAATCCTTGTCTGCGAAAGGCTGTCATTACCATAGAAGAGTTGTTTTTAACCTGGGATCCGCAGACTATAGCTAAGATTTCCAAAGGGGTCTGCATCTCCATTTGAAACCTTTTAGGGACCCGCAAATGAAAAAAGGTTGAAAACCACTGTCCTATGTGAAAGCATTTCAGAGAAGTCTCCTCCTATTGGAAATGGAGATAAGGATTTAACCCTGTACCCACTGACTATAGTATGGTGCATGATCAAGGCACTAATGCCCAAATCTTCAAAGGTATTTAGGCTCCCAACTTCCATTGATATCAATGGAAGCTAAGCGCCTAAATACCTTTGAGGATCTGGGCCTAAGCGACCCGCACACGGTCACACTAGAAACCAGTATTGGAGCTGAATACTGAATATATAGTACTGAAACCACTGTACAGCATAATATCTACAACAGACAAGTAAAAATGTGCTTCATCTGGACCACAAGGGGCAAATCATTTTTCTTCAGCTGCTATGGAGACTTTTGGCAACATCTGCCTAATAAGCTCATTAACCAGATTCATACACTCCCATGGTTGTATTTACTGATAACTTTACGAGGGCTTCTCTTTTAAAAAGCCAACATTTCCCTTAACGTGTAATGAGAAATGCTCTCTGAATTAAATCATTACTGGACCACTACTTAAAATTTTTTATTATTATTATTTCTGAACTTTGTTTTCTATGGGGAGATGAACAGGTCTACAATTTCATTGGGATATGATGCAATACTATCATTCACTGTCATCATCCATGTAAATTTGAAAGGGGCATAGCCATATTGCAGCTCAAGTATCACTTTGATTGATTTCTAACTAAGTACTTAAGACGGCCTGGCTGGCTGCTCATTCTGTGGCTGTCATTTGCAGTCTCACTGTGCCACTGAAGCTTTTGGTGACCACCTAATCACCAGCCATGTAGCAGCATTTGTTGACAAACAGGATTTATAATTTTTTATACTATCATTGTTTTTGAATAAACACTGTAGTAGAAAGCAAGAACCTAAGACATAAGGCCTGGTATGAGGCATGAGACCTGAACTAAAGTAATAGTCAAGCCCTGCTGATATAAAGCAAAGTTAGCAAAAGTCAGGCTGAGCAGATGTCAGGCCTTCTTACAAAACATGCCTTCTTACAAGTTCACAGAATATGGCAAGAACACGGCTAGTGTTGCAAAATTACACACATTCCTAAGAAGTCCTAGGCACAGGATACTCATGCAAACACATTCCAAAAACAGTGGGATCAGAACACCCCGATACCAAGTATGGTACAAACACACTCCCCAAAGATAACAGGAACATGTTGACCCTTCCTAAAGATAAGGTAAGGATGACAGTGTGATAGAGATGTTTCGATCAAACCAACATGTACAATGTAAAGGATGGTAATCAACCACGTCAGAGGGGCAATACGTAAACTTGTTTGTATCAGTGATAAAAAAGGGGCTCTGAGGGAGCGTCTTTGTCCGGCTGAGGGGGGAATGGAAACTCTTGCCATCCACTGAGCCAAATCCATTTCAAGAAGCATACGTGTGTTAGTGTTCCTGTAACCATTGACCCAGGGCATGAGGACCTTGCTTCACTGACAGTAAACCTGCTGGGTGCCTTTGCTACTGAAACTGAGTCTGCAGATTATTGGCCAGTTCGATCAAGGTCTGCTGTGCCCACTATCTGCACAGAACTGAGACAGCTCACTGAAAGAACCCACATGCAACCAACACTTGACAACAAACATAACTGACAAAACTAACTTTTTTGACAAAGTATTTTTCTTTTGATAATGACAAATTTAGTTAACTTTTACACAGATAACGTTTTATATAAATAAGCGATAGATAACACAACTTTGGCTTCTAGCGAAGAGCTCTTCCTTAATAGAGACTTAACAGGACCAAGCAATTATAAACCTTATCTACTAAAATCACATTTAAACTCAAACAGATATTCAGAACCAACACCAGTTATGCACCCAGAAAAAGATGTTGAATGACTGATCAAATGTTCTGGCTGATGAACTTGGAAGTAGTGTTTTTGTTCCAGTTTCAAGGCAGACTGCCCAGTATTCCCACTCCACCTTAATTGCTCTTCTTAAAATAACCATGTATGGCCCAACCTAAGACGAACTTTGAGCCAAACTGTCTCTATGCTAGATCCAATTATAGCCCCTCTTCTCTCAACCGTTGCATGGAGTATACGAGTCTGGGATTCAGAGGCTCTAGATTCCACTGGGAAGGCACTCAATTTAAAGGGAAAACTGCAGCAAGACACTCAAATTGATCTTATTCCAAATACAAGAAGGAGATAGGTGGGGAAACACAAAGAAGAATTCTAAAGTCTGGAAGCCAATGAATGATACGGCTATGGGAAAGACTGCAAAGCAAGCTTTCCGGTGCCCTTAAATTGACCTTCTCAAATACCAAGCCTTTATGCATTCCCTCAATAACAATGTTAAGCAAACTGTTTTGGTTTTCCAGTTTTAAAAATATGGTCACCAATGAGTTTAGTCCACACAAAATATTATGTTGGGAGAACATTAAGGTTAAAATAGAAAAAGCCTATGGTGAAGTTGCACATTTTACTTACGACCCTTATGAGCATTCACTACAATACCGTCTAACTTAAAGATCACATAGTTGTTCTAAAAAATACAAATATATAAATTTCCTACAATTCAGATGCATAATGCATAGCATCCTGTATTTTTTCCACTGTCACGAAGGGGACTATTTTGTCCTTTACTGGCCTAGACTTATAAGTCTTCATTAGCGCTCACATATAAGCCTTCCTCGAGTAAAATTCAAGGAATAAGTCAGTTAAGAAAGATGCTAATCTAGCTATGAGTTTGTGGCCTTTATATCCCAGGAAGTTTTTCTAATTAGTATGTATGTTAACATTTAACATGAAGTATGATGCATAAGTATGGTTTATTGTATACCTTTCATACAAATGGCTTTCATACACTCAAGCATACACAAATAATATCTTGTATTACTGTGTATCTCAGGTTATAAAAAAATAATATTGCATACAGGAGATGTGATCATGTAATTAAAGATATTGCAGTGAATACACAGATGGGTGAGAGTTATGGTTGCACATGAAACCTTAACTTAATTGACTTTCCCTACAGTGAGTCCTTAATTGTACAACTTCAACATTCTCTTCACATAATTCCGTAAGTTCTTCTAAAAGAAAAATAAAACAAATGATCTTAACTGTCCAACTGGTTTGCAAAGAACAACAATAGCATGAAATAAATTCCACAATCTGGAATCCACTGAAACACACTGTTCCTTACATTTGAAGTCATCAGCTGGTAGGGGTGCCTTACATGTCTATCTTCAGAAGCCCGCAAGAAACAGTGTCTCCTATGAACCTTAGCAGCTGCACCTAAAGATAAAGACTGCACAGCATTGTTCCTCCCTGCATATCACACCAAGCTCAGCAACCCTTCCTAGCCCCTCTGCACTGCATAGATGGCCTGGTCTACAAGCAGAAGTGGCACTAGTTTAATTTATATTAGTGCAGAGAGTCAGGAAAGCCTCCACTCTTGTACACCTGAAATGCATTTTTTTCACCCTACAATTAAGTTAATCATGCAAGTAAATCCTGTTGATCCAGCTTCCTTTGAAGACAATGGCTATAGCTAAACGCCTATTAAAAGCAACAGGAGCAGAACTGGGCTCTTGAATAATATAGAACCTCTGATATGGAACATGAGAGCTGTTTCAATGATGCATAACAACAACATGCAACTATTTAGGATAGGAAGCAAATACAGTATTCCATTAAAATTGCAAGAGAAAATTTAGTAGACAATGTAATTTTAAAGGTCTAAGATAACTACTACAAACAGATTCATCAAGCTCTCTTCAAATACAGATGCTAGAACACTATTCCACCTTTCAGAACAGTGGCCTGACCAAGACAGGAACTGCTTTATTTTATTATTGACATATCAGAACATTAGTCAACATTAACAAAATATGGCAGGTTACTTAAACAGACAATCCTGGCTCCAGAGGGCTTACAATCTGAAAGACACAAACAGATCAAGTGTTTGGGCTAAAGATAGGACACACAGGCAAATGAATAACCCAAGTTAAAAGTCCTCTGTTTCCCTGCAACTGCTGATAGCCTCACTAACACCAAAAACAAATGCCTCCACCGCTCCTCCCCAAATCTACACAGACAAAAGTGAAGGTATCAAATGTCTCCAGGAAAACACAGAACCCTGAAGCTCTGACTGAAGACCACTATTTAGCAACAGTACATTTCTTTACTGGCTGGAGTGATCGCTGCTGAGAAATGAGAAAGAAGTTCCTTGCCCTCTTCAAACAGGCCTGCTGTGCTGGCAATACAACTTCAGCCCCTGCCAGTCAGAATATCCAAACCACTTAACACTGTACTACCACCAGGCCACTGGCCCCTCCCTGCTTTCACACATACCAATTCATTGGCTCATTTTATACACTAATCTACATTTATTCCACATAAAACTGATTTGACTCCTTTTGTTGTAAAAGCGAACAAAGCCTGATATGTAATTTTGGGAGTTTTACATCTAAAAAGAAATGAATCCCGGCACACTGCAGTCTTCCACCTGCCACAGCTGCGTCCTTCATTTCACAGCAATCAAAGCCAGACAGGATCCACTGGGCTGCTCAGTGAGTGTGCGGAGGCTGCTCCAGGAGTGTTTCTTTCTTTCTTTCTGCACCGTCGCCCCACCTTGAAACCCCCCTCCCCAGTATTTTGAGAACGAGCGAAAAGGGTCACCCAGTCTGGGCCGCGGCCACGGCAGCTCTCTGCAAAAATTTCTCCCGAGGGAGCGCCTCATTTCGGGCAGCCACACAGCGCAGGCTGGAGACATGCACACTCAGCTCCCACAGACCTGTAGCCAGGAAGGCCCCCGCCGCGCTGCACTAGGGAAGGGACGCTTGGCTGGCAGTGAAATCAAAGGGCCGAGCCGAGCCCCTCGCTCCCAGCGCCCCTCCAGCTCGGATCCCGCCAGCTCTCCCCAGCGCCCCCCGACCTCGCCCCCCCCCAATTCAGCTCCCCCCCCCCCGCTATCAACAGCGGCCGCTCCCCCCGGACCCTTTCCCTCTCCCCGCCCCCTCCCCAGCTCAGCCCTCTCCACCCGGCCCCCCGACTCTCACCGACACCGCGCTCAGCCCTTGCTGCTCAGACGCCACCATGAGGATGTCCCGGAAATCCATGTCCGCCCGGGGCTGGCTCCGCTCTGCGGCTCCGGGAGCTGATCGGCCGCGACCCTGGCCCCGGCCCCGCGGAGAGTGTTCCGCTCCGGCTGCTGCAGCAGCAGCCCCCGCCCCCCTCTCACTTCCGGCCCCCCACACCGGACGCGAGGACTCCCGTTGTGGACCAGCGGTCGCCGACGACGCGCAGAGCCAAGCTCTTATATCACCTCGCACACGTCACCAGCCACACGTCACTTCCTGTCCCAACGTCACATTCCCCCCCCCATCGCTGGGCCACGTGTCATCAACAACACGTGACTCGGCTGGGTCCTATTGACTCCACCTCCTCCTAGCTACGGGCAGAAGGAATCGGGAGTCTAGCCCCGCCCCCAAGGTGCAGGGAGTTGAGGGGATCAACGCTCTGGCTCCGCCCCCAGGGCGGTAGGGGAGTTGGGGTGGGGTTACCCAGTGGCGTTCAGAGAGGTGGAAATCAACTAGAAATCTTTCAACCACTCTCAGTCCCATCTTTGCTCTTAGGATGCAAGGGAGGGGACTCAGGGTTATACTCCCTACCCAGGATGCAGGGAATTAGGGAATATGGGGTACCTGATCCCTTCCCTGCCCCCCAAAATATTCAGGGAGGAGAGAATCAAGGCTCTGTACCCACTCTGATGCAGTCCGGGATGGTGGTGGGATTCAGAGCTGCACAAGCCCCAAGTATTCCTAAACATATTAAAATTTTAAATTCCAGGTACAAGTTCTAAAACAAGCTGCAAACTAGCCCCTTCTCAGTCTGGCATTATCAGTCTTGCTAACATGCAATTTCATGGCCCCTTAATTGGTGTTTTTCTTAAAACATCATTTCCTGGAATCGTGATTATAATGGATTCTCAGTTTTCATTTTTAAGAAGTAATTTTTTGGCTCTTTTTGTTGCAGAATAAACATGACCCCTAAAATGCAAAAGCCAGAAGGTAAATGCAAAGAAGCCAATCTTTGTTATTTAAAAATAAATAAATAAATAAATTAAAAATCTCAATTTTTTAGTGGATCTCATGATTTTGGGAGGGCTTGACTCATGCATTTTGAAAGCTTGGAGTGGGCAATGCTGCATCACAAAACTTCAAAACAGCAAACATACGCTTCATGAAAGAATGGCTATGTGTGCCATATACTTCCAAACCCCTCCTCCCTTCCATATACACATATAAAATGGACTCCTAAAATACTTGAAAGCCTAACATTTCTCAGAATTCTATATACAGGAGCAAAATCTGTGGCCCAACTCTAACTGCAAACTTCATGAATGAGACAAAATCCCAATAAAAATCCCATATCTACAGTTCTTCAAAAATTAGGAACACATACAAAGACCCTAAGGCAATTTCTCTGTGGCTATCAAGATATGAAAAAGGACACTCAGCTTCTGGTGCTTTGTCAACTAAAAGCAGAAGACACTCTGTGGACCAAAAACTGAAAACCTGATAACATATTCCATTCCCACGGAGCAGCACTCCCAGATTTGAGCAATGCTCAGCTACAGAACAACAGAGTAATCATCTCAACCTAAACTCAAATGTTACTCAAGTCACTGACAAAACCCAAAAAGACAACACAAACTACTGAGAAGAACAAATGAGAGAGAATATTGAGTCTGATCAATACTCTTAACTCTACCATCTTCTTCACTCTCAAAGAATCTGTTCCTGCCAAATCCCATCCTTTCTTTTCCAACATCCCTTCCTTCCTTCCTTTTACCAGCCCTGATGTTACTCATCTATTCTCCATTTCCAATTCCTCCACATTACCCTTCTGGTTGTTCACCTTCCTTGCCCCTGCATTCACCATTCCCTCACCTTTAAACTCTCTCTGTCCTCTTACTGCTTCCCCTGTATGTAAAAACAGACATTTATTCCCCCATCCAAAAAAACACTCCATCCCTCATCCATCTCTCTCTTCCCCTTTATTTTTAATCTCAATGGAAGGCTGGTTACAACTACTGCATCAACTTCC